>NC_092829.1:6327369-6961369 GCF_039878825.1 Excalfactoria chinensis | reverse complement strand
GAAAACAAGGAGCCGGCAGAGCACACCGTTCCAAAGTGCGTTACTCCGTCAGTGTCATTTTCTATGCGGCACTGTTCTTTCAATTATATTTCTTCCTCTCTTCCTCCCTGGAAAGAAAATTGGCAGAAAAAGTTGCCTGCAGGATCAGAGAGGGGTATTTTTATCAACCGACGACTAGATTAAAATGCTTTATCTGAAATGCAGCAGAGGACTGGCCTAAATTAAATCCCATCTCCCTTTGCTTCTTGGCTGTGAAGGAGTATCACGCAAAGGGGCATTTGCTTAATTTGTATTATTTTTTCGTTTCTGTTGTTTTTAGGTTGCACTTGCACATGTTACCCGTGCAAAAATGAATAAGGGTGGGATCAGAAGGCTTGCTACATAGTGAACATCCAGGAGGGGAGGGATGCTGAGATGGGATGCTGCTGGATTCAGCACAGGGGTGGGTCAAAGCCCAAAACTCCAAGGGGCACCTTGCAGCGAGTGCGCTCTTAACCTGGACATTGGTTTTCTACGCTTGCTGTAGTGCCCTCTTTACCTCCACAGAGGGCACTCACATGGCAGAGCATTTGCAGAACCTGAGCTTGCATGAATTTTTAATGGTATTAATAATCACTGTTTGCAGTTTTGCACTGTAGCATGACTACCAGAGAGGGTTTAGTAACTAGGTCATCAGAAATGTCCTTCCTCACCATGCCCATCACCTCGCCCATCACCTCACCCACATAATCACCAGGTGCTAATTGTACCCACATACATGTGCTCGGTTAATTACATCCATTACCCTCTTTCACCTGCACAGCCCTAATGCCCAGGGGTGGTGATGCTGCAACACAGATACAGATGGATAAAAATGAGGAAGAGGTAAGTAAACAAAGACAGGAAACAGAGGAAGAAAAAGGAGGGCCTGAGTAGGTGTCACTGCTACCTAACTTGTTACTTTGGGTGCTCAGGCATTGAAACAGGCTCCCTGGGACAGCACTCATGGCACCAATCTTGCTAGAGCTCAAGAAGCATCTGGACAAAGCTTTCAGACATAGGGCTTGATTATTGAGTGGTCCTGTGTGGAGCCAAGAGTTGGACTTGATGATCCTTAGAGGTGTCTTCCAACTTGGGATATTTTATGATTCTGTGAGTGAACCCCTTGGGCTTTTCCAGGAAGGGCTGAAAACGTTCGTGTCTCCTCCTCCTCACCTCTCTGAAGGGACTCCACATCTGCAAATGAAGTGAAGGATCAGCAGGAGTCCTGTCCACGATACCTGTGGATGGGTGTTCCAATTTCTTTGCTACTGGCTTCTCTGGCTCCATCCTATGTCAGAGCAAACAGGAGCAAATAGCTATTAATTCAGCTCAGCAGCAATTGCTGTGCACAGTGGCTTGGGCAGAGAATTTTCATTTCATTTTCATACATCATTTACAGCTTGCTGCAGCCATTCCAGAAAGTCAGCACCAATCTCCATAAGTTAACATGGAACAAACAGGAAAGGAGATAGAATTCTGCTGTTGTTACTTAAAAGTCTTGTCATGTCTGGGCACATTTGGTGCTACCACTGATTTCGTTTTCAATATATTTCTCTGATATAACGAAGTCATTTCCTTGAGAATATATGGGAGAGGCCTGGATGACATTAATGCAGAGGAGAAAAAAAAGAAGAAAACAAACACATCCAATTTGCTTGTAACAAACCTATTTTCTGCATTGCCCTTTGCTTGTTGCTGGGTATTTTTTCCCTTGCATTTTATGTTAATATGATGTTCCAGATTCCAGTTTTCAACACTGCTGTAATAAAATCCTTGTGTGTCCTCAAGGAACAAGTGGAATTTCTCTTGATTTCTAAGTGTGACAGAGATGAGGATAGGCCCTGGATCTTGTCTCTAAGCTCCTCTTGCTTATTCCTCAGTTGAGATTGCTTAAAAGAAAGAAAAATACAGGTTAAATGTGCTCTAGAAATATCCAGGAATCTTTCTGCACCCAAGTTTACATAATCATATCTGTGTCCTTTAATCATTTATCCTCTCTGTTTCAGTTGCACAGTCTGAGAAGAAAAGTACCATAATAACTCCTTTGCAGCCTGCAATGGCTATAAGGCGGATTAATTAGTTAATGTTTGTGCAGTACAGAGGCCAGGCCCTCTGCTGATTTATGCTTGATGCGTGTCAGCTGGGGTGGATTAAGATGTGAGCCAACACAGAATTGAGCCTCTTGTGAAGGAAACACCAGGGTCCAATGCTACTAATTTGCCATTTGTTTAATTTTTGCTGTCTTGATGATGGCTTCACACTGCTGGCAGGGCTTCACACCTCCCAGTGAGCTCTGTGCCTCAGCAGCTGGCTGTGTGGGCACAGCGGTGCTCTATGGGGAATATCTCAGGCTATGGAGATGAAGTCACAATAAGGAAATCCCCAGAACAAGCAGAGGTGGCACACAGCTCTGACTCCATGAGGAAGGGAATATACAGACTTTGATTTAAAACAAACTCAGGCAGTGAAGATACTTATTTTAGTAGGAAGTGTTTCCTGTGATCTCCTATGTCTCTGATTTGTACAGGTGCAATCAGTACATTTAGGTACTTTAACGATACTGGCAAAGAAGCAATGATGCATATCCCCAGAGTAAAGACCAGCACACAAATACAACCCTAGTTTGGGATTTTCCATATGAAAAAGCTTCCAGACAGTGCCTGCATTTCACTGCATCAGAACATATGGCACTATTACTTGATCCACTTACCAAGGACAACACTAATGACTTTCCCTTAACCCAGCAGCATACACTGCTGAATGGATAAAAGGATGTTCCAGTAAACAAAATGCTCAAAAGCCAGAGTGTGTACTGTTATCCTTCTCCCCTTTGCCCTTTGAATCCAGGCCAGGAACATCTCATGTATCATATGAAAGGATTGCTATAGCGAGAGCACAGTGACGGCTGTACTGATACCAGCTGCAGCATTGAGCACTGGTGTGCAGAGCAGCTCTGCTGCTGAGCTTGATTTAGTGCCTGCCCATTCCAGGGACCATAAGAAAAGGCAAGAATACGGTACCATTTCCCCCACGCAAATTCAATCCCAGTGTTGTTTTCCAGGAGGCTCAGCACAGTTTTCCTATGATATCTCAAGAATGATATCTGGGCTTTTTCATGGAACAGGACAGATTAATCTCTGTGAAGGAAAAGGGATCTTCAACACTTTAGCCCCCTATGGTAGATGCCCAAAACCAGATAGCATAAGTAGCACTTGTTAAATAATTGTAACTTACAGTTCACAGTAATTCTGCTCATCAACGACAGTGAAAATGTCCAGTCCAAAAATCCTGACGTGCTAAACTTCAGAAGGTATAAAGCAAAGACATGCCAAAGTAAAGAGGGAAACAGAAGGGAAAAAGCTCGGCATTTAAAATTACCACAGCTTACATAGTGCTTTTTGTCAGGATCAGCTCTGAGGATATCTGCTTATGGGAGAATCCTGCAAGGCTCTTTGCCTTGCTGAAGTTAATAGCTAACTAAATTTGATGGAGTGAAATTCCTCTCTCCCTGTATGAATAGTGGAATACCAAGCCTGTTTAGTCCCATGTACTTGGTCCTACTGCCCTCTGCTACATGAAGTATGACCACATTCCCAGATACAATTTTCTCTTTTTGTTGCATCAGTCCTGGGTCTATAAAAACAGTTTCAATGGGTAGAATTGTTGATTGCAGGAATGGAAAGATAGATCTGCCACCAATGTTAATATTCTTTGATAAGTAGCTGTCTAGAAATTGCTTCAAAGTAAAGGAAAGGCACTGATGTAATTTCCATTGAGAACAGTGATAGACACATGAGCAGGTAAATAGAACCCGAAGTTAGCAGGGTGGCACATACATATTTATGTATAAATGCATGCTGATGCAAAAGGTGCTTTCAACCGATACAAAGAAATGTGAAATATTTTGGTGAGTCACTCTATTAACCAGGCTCCAGTTCATTAAATGAGTCAGGGACTGGTAAGCTGCAAGGAGACAACAAGCTGCTGGTGACCCTCACATGGGGAAAAATCAAGGGACTGTTTGCTGAGATTGAGAGGACAAACAAAAGGACAAAACAACTCTGACACAGAGTCAGAACAAAGGTGGCAGCCCAGGAAAATGAGTCTGAAATGCTTGAAGAATTCCAGTCCTGGCTGGACTGGATGAGTTAATAAAAAGAAGTATTAACTTTTGATGAGCTTTAATTGAAGATGTTCTAAAGGCAGACTAATGTAGGGGCAGCAATCAAAGATTTCTAGGGACAAAAACACCAATACCAAATCCTAGGGAAGAAGGAAGCTTGGAAAATATCCAAAGGAGATTATTGGATGAGAGACAAAATAGGAACACTGCTTCTTTATATTCCTATTCATATTAAATCTGTAGTAAACCAACGTTTTTCAAAGCAACCACAAAAAAAAACTGATCATCAGAACGATGTGCATGTGACCGGTTTGGGAGCATCAAAGTGAGAGTGCACCAGTATGGTCTGTGCAGTCAAAAACAGGATCATTCATCCCAGCGTTACTGCAGTGCTTAGGAGCCAGGCTATGATCTCACTGTTGTTGGCTGGGAACAAACAGCACAGAGAAAGTTTGCCTGAGGAACTCTTAGCAGAAAAGACAAAAGGTTGAGGAATGAAACAACCCAGGGAAAAACGGATTGCTCTCCCCGCATGCACCAGTACAGATCTGTGCCTTTTACCATCTAGCTATCAAGAACAGGGTAGAAGACTCCAGTCAGTCAAACTCACACCCGTTGCTTGAGCACATCTGGCAGTGGCAAAGTGCCTGCTACCTTTGCTTTGGAGGGGGGGACATAAGTCAAAACAGAGACCTCGTGGGAAGCTTCAGGATTTAAAAAGCTGTAGTGTGTATTTTTTTGTAACTGTGAGGAGGCTGAATGCAGCATATGTGAAAGATTAAAAGAACATCAGGCAGCTGTTGGAGGTTTGCATGCTGTGAACTCAGCTTTGGCAGCACCTTCTGTGAACGGAGAGGTAGACAGAACAGGATGAAGTTTGGTAGCAGTGCCCAGTGGTCTTGTCATAGGATTTCTGCCCCCTAAGAACACAGTTGCACAGCTATACCACGTGAGACCATTATCTCGGACATATTTATGAGCCAGTCCCACTTCCTTAAGTGGTTGACCTTACCTTCCTTTATTCCTTAGACAACACTAGCGGAGGTGTATGCTTCTATGGCATTTCACCGTGACCTGCTGCTTACCAGAGCATGGAGAAAGCACTGAAAAGCTTCCATCTGAAAAGGTGCCTGGAAATTAAGCAAAATGGCAAGCACAAAGCATGCAGAGCTGAATGCTGCCCTGGCCTGTACAAGTATTGACAGAGAGGAAAACCAAATATAAATTGCTATTAATCTTCCTGTGTTATCTCTGCCTGTGATGTGGGAACCATTTTGGAGACATCATAATCTGTTCTTCCTGTGAGCAACCCTTCCCTGTTTACCATCTTTATGTTATCCTGCCCACCAGTACAGATAACCTTCATTTATCCCTTCTCCACCTTGACAACTTTCATTCTCACCAGTTTTTCCTCAAAAAAAGGAGCTCTTCCACATTCCTGCTTCCCGTCTCTGAACATTTTCCATCTATGGCGTATCTTTCAAGAGATGAGGTGTACCAGAAACGCACTTAGCACTGAAGAGTTACAAAGTCACATAAAAAAAAAGCTCTATATTCTGTTCTCTGTTCCTCTCCAGGCTTTTTATCATTTGATTTGCTTCTTTATCAACATCACAGATGATGTACCACGTCATTAAGGAACTAAATTTGAGATAAATAAATACAGTTTCACACAGATACAGAAGCTACTATTTGCAGCATGACCCAGACAGCCTTAGATGTAATTGCCAACAAATTAATCCACCAAAGTGCGCTGAACCACCAAGGCTATTTAAGGTTTCATTTTGGTAAATAGCAAGCACATTACAGGAGAAGTGATCAAAAAAATAACCTTTGACTGAGCGATCACAAGTTGATTCAGTTTAATTTAAATGGAAGAGTAAACAAAAAGAGGTCTGTAATTACGGTTCTACATTTCAAATGGGCAAAATTTGAGAAATTAGGGACTAAAGAACTGCAAGTACTGAATGTGGGAAAGACCTGAGATTTCAGCCAAGAGCATAGAAACTACCTGCAGCACAACTCCCAAGTTGGAAAAACCAAAGCCTGTAAAAATTACTTTAAATTCAAGTGAGTGAGTAAGCTACCTCAACAAAGGATAATAGCAATCAACCAAGAGCCAGCAAAGAATGGAAGAAAAGGCAGCTCAGCAAAGGGAACAGTGCTTTAGAGGTCAATAGGCTCAATTCTAAAATGAGAAATGCCAGAAGTTAAACAGGATGAGGTCTTGCAAGGGATACAAATGTTAACAGAAATGTGCAGTTCAGACCAATGAATAAAATAAACAACGGGGAAAGATGTGGGGCAGGTAAGCAAGAGCTTAGAGACACAAATACTCCTGCCCCAAAATTAAATGGACATCTTACAATGATTTTTCAACAAAGATACCAGTGACAAGGAATGGCAGGATGGCTGATGATAACAATAGGATGGGAAGTACCACACCTGAGACAGAAGCTAAGCATGGAGAGCTTAATGCTTTCAGTAGTGACTCTGGATTCTTGGGATTGCAACTATGTTGAGCCAGCATAATGAATCAGAGTTGGCAGGTAGGAGGGTCCAGAGAAAAGGAAATGGAATAGGAGATGAGGAGAATTAGATGAGCCAAGAAAGGAGTTTAAGGTGAACTAGATGTGAAGTACTGCTGAATTGTTCCCAGACACCCATCCCAATTCCAGAGGCAGTAAAGCCCTGGTGGGACAATGGGCACTATCACCTCTTTATACCTGTGTTTAGCTCCTCTCCAAAAATCTCCCTTTGATTCATTCTTTCATATGGGAGTATTGCACATTTGAAAAATCTTCCAAATAGTCTTGAGAAACAGCAAGAGTGGGATAATGAGACTGTTCTCCTGTATAAATATTGGCTATAGGTTAGTCTCCAGAAAGGCTCAGAATAAATGGGATGACCTTTTAGTTTGGGAGAGCTTACAATGCGAATCTTCCCATAGGGAAAATGCAAGAGAAAAGCCTCTGGGCAATTTCTCACTGCTGAACTTTTATGCAAATACCTTTCTAAATTAGAGCAAAATTAAGTAGATTTTGTTCTGTATGGAGAGGGCACATCAGCTGGAGATCTAGTCTACCAGGGCTAGTAAGCGAGATAGTAAGTCACTTGAAGAGTTATTTAGCTATCAGCTGGGAAACATATCATTCTTATTTGGCAGGGCACGCACAGCTCACAAGATATGAATCAGGTATCCATTGGAGAGGAAAATAATGATACTTTTACAACAGTCTGTTATTTCAAGGGCAGTTAATAAGTGAGAAAATAAAACAGCCATCAGTGCCAGTAGGTGCATTTTTTTTCCTCTCTGGAGAGTCCCATTAAGCATCACACAGCCCTTTCATCACATTGAAATCATAATAAAACTTCCCCCTGGCCCCAGCTGTGCTGTGTAGACTTCCAAGTTGCACCCCTGTCTTCAAAGAGCCTCCCGATAAAGCACTTTGTCACCGTACAACCTTCACATGCAACGTCTGTCCTACCAAATGTCCCAGCCATGGAGGCCAAGCACTGCACAGTACCTTCTCTGGAAGATACGCTGAAATCAGCAGCAGCTGAAAGCCTGAAGTCCTTTGAAAATTCTGGTCTCTGATACGTAGCAGAGCATCAGCCACAGGGATGCCATATTTCTGTCCCAGGTTTTCCAGAAGAGTCAGATATACTGTGCCTATGTTTCACAGATGGTCTCTGGATGGAAACACATGGCATTTATTGTGCACACACAGACAATCTGTCCAGCGTACAGACCAAAGGCCTATGGCTTCTGGAAGTGATGGGCATCCCTTGTGCTCTGCAGCTTATACGAGGGAACAAACTGCTTAACTTCAGATCTTTGGTGGAAGAGTGTTTGCCCACTGTGTACAAGAGCCACACTCACTCCCACAGAAGACAACTGGGTCTGCAGTCACACATAAGCCAAGGTCAGTATTCTTGGTGTAAATGTGCATAAAGCTCTGAATATTTCCCCTCTGATCACGTTCTGCAGCCAACTCTTCCCACAGCTCTTACAAAGGTGTTATAAAGAGCACACCAGGCACAAGTGAGTGCTAAAGGGCCAGTGTGTGCTCTTCTCTCATCTATCAGCCTCACACAAACCATCAAAGTTCAGAATAAGACACAGCTTCTCTCAGGTCACTGTAAGTCAGTGCTATCCAAACTTTTGCAAGGGTGTCACATCCCTAAAATTAGTCTTTCTTACTGTCTAGGTAATCACAAACTTATGAGTACCATATCAAGCTGTAAGGCATTGCAAGGACCAATGGCAAAGGCAGAAAGTTGCACAGAATCTGCTCCAGCATTAGGGATGTCTATGTTCCCTGATAGAAAGGAAGCTTTATAGAGCTGATCAGTGTATTTGATACCCAGATATCTCAAGCAGCCCTGCCCTGAGGTTCCCTTGCAAACCATCCAATCACACACCAGTTCAGTTGAAGCTTGGTGGGTAGAAAGGAAGAATGATGATAGCATATATCTTCTCCAAAGGTTACACCTGCCAGATGGAAAGGCCTCCTGAAGATGCAGTAGCAGCTAGAGGTTACTCAGCTGTTCACCACCTCTCACTTTCCCTTCTCCACATAAAGGGCAGCTGAGCAATTACTGAAGGAAAGGAACGAGCTGCCTTCGCCTGCACACGTGAGGATCCCTTCACAGGAGCATAAATCCTGAATCGATGGCATTAAAATGCAGCCTGAAAAACATCAGCTTTGACAAAGCTTTATTAGCAGTGTTTAATCACAGAAAGGTCCCCAGTTGCCAGCTGATGCTAGAATACCCACATGCTTCCAACACTAGCTAAACAACACCACAGAGCACAGCAGGTAAAGCAAGACCTGCAGCCAGAGGCACCCTGTGGTCATGACATGTCCAGGAGCAGATAACCACACATACCTTCAGCAAACACCTCATAACCATCTTCAGGCACCCTGCCAAGTGTGTGCCCTTTGGAGCAGCAAGGAGGTGGGAAGCAGCCCTGGATGGAGAATGCTGGAGCAGGGAGTCCTGCTGCAGAGCTTACATAATGTAGCAGCACAGCAGCCATCCTGAAGAAGAAGACCAGTGGAGGACAGCGGGGCTGGGGTCTCCCACACATGCAGTCAGAAAATCACAGGACATCCACTGTTGGAAAGGAACCCACAAGGATCAAGTTTGATCCCTGGCTCCAAACAGCACCATCCAAAATCCAAACCCTATGTCTGAGAGCAGTGTCCCAACACTCCCTGAGCTCCAGCAGCTCAGTACCGTTGGCCCTTTTGGCTGCCAGGGCACGCTGCTAACTCAGATGTAACTTGCTGTCGACCAGAACACGCGAATCCCATTTCACAGATCTACCCTACCAAAAATAAATAAATAAATAAAACTCCAATCATAAGAAAAAGAGTCTTCTACTTAACATGGAGCAAGCAAGACGTAGACCCACCACTTCTGTCCTGAAGAGGAGGAAGGCATTGCAGTGGGACAGCCTGCTCACCAGCTGGGAGAATGAAGGGAGCCACAAAGGTGAGACTGGGAGAGGGGAAATGACTCAGAGGCATAAATGAGAACAGATACCCAGATGCTCAGAGCCGGGCAGGCACAGGAGATATCCAGATTAGAACTGGCAAATAACTGTGTGTGGGTGGGAGTGGGTGTGAGATCAGAGAAGCAGGGTGAGGAGAGTTCAAAAACAAGCTCTGAAAGTCCTTCATATTCTGCTGAGCTTGATGGTGAGGAAAGGAAGCCTTTGAAGGTGGGGAAGGGACAGGGTGATATAGTACCATAGCCTGCATGAAGAGAATAGCACAGCTTCAGCATAATGAAAATCTCAGTGCACTATTCTTCTCTTGCTTAGCCTCGTTTAAATCATGAATAATGTCATGGCAAACTACAACAGGTCAAAGCCAGTGGGATGGAGCGAAGAATCACATCCCTTTTGTTTAGAGAAGGACCCACGGGGAAAAAATGCAATAGGAAATTTACAATAGTCGAGAGGAAAGCAGTGATGGATGGTATGAGCAGACACTGAACCAGCGGAGCTGCAACAGTGCAAGGTCTGAAGGAGGAAACTGAGGAGGCTGCGGGTGCCTGAAGGAGCAGGCAAAGTAGAATGAGGAGCAAACAAAATTCAGCGTAGTTTCAGTTAAATACAGATGCCCCAGATCAGAAGGCTTCCTTTTCTATCTAGAGATGTGAAGCTAAGATGGTAATACTAACGCACATTGGTTCACACTAGTTTCTTGAGAGGACCTGATAAGGGAAGCCAGTGCTTTCGCTGCCTTCTCTTCTGAGTGACTCGAAAAGTACAGCTAAAAATATACATAGAACCACCCCTTATGCTGCCATGAAATCAGCTGTTCTGGCTCCCACATGACCACAGAGCAGCTGTGGGAGGAGGAGAGCAAGCTGAGTTGGAGAGATGTGGGGACCCTATCTCTGGCTTTGAAATGTGGTCCCCACATAAGAAAGGAATTGCAAATTGAGAGCTCTTGCTCCGGATACAACTTACTCCCAAGCCACTAACTAGATGACCTATTTTGCAGCCATGCTGCTACCAGAGAGCTCCAAACACTCCCATACAACTGACAATGTGTGTTAAACCAAACATAGGCTGCAACTCAGTTTTCATACAGAGAAAGCCCTCCACAGATGCTGTCATTTCAGATGGAGTTTGCAGGGCAAGAGGTTACAGGAGATGCCTTCTAAGGCAGCACAAAACTGCTTCATTTGTCACAAGGAAAGAAAAATGATTTGGGGAGCCCATAAAAAAATACTTTGGGGGTCATAATTCTGTGTTTACATTCTTGTGATGAAAAAGCAGACTTTCTAATGAAAAATGAACATGAGCAATACTTTGGGATTGCAAGCGAATCTCAGTACTCTAAACTAGCCCTGGTACTTAGGCTTGCTCTGCTCTACTGAATGCATGCATATACATTCCACTATCAACACATTATCGGAAATGACAAATACAGCCTAGCCATGATGCTTCTGCAAGAGAGGCAGGCTTCTGTTTCTCTCTCATTTGGAAAAAATGACATTGATAGCAAGCAAGAGATTAGCGTGTGTTGCTGGATAGGAAGAATAGCAGTGGTGGAAAATATCCTCTATTCCCAAATGATAGGGATGAGTATATCTAATTAAAAAATAATATTTTATTGTCTGCCAACTCAATCTAAGTTTCAATATACAAACCAGCAATTACAGGAAGTAGATAATCAGTTATGCATTTAAAAGACTTTCTGCTGAATTACATGTCCTTTAATTAGATGTACATTTTTAAAACAAAAATTGGATTTCTTGGAAGCAAAGGAGAAGCAGCAGCCGCACTAGGAACTGACTTACTCTATCCATGCACAACATAAACTATTGGGAGCTAAAAAATCACCTTACTTTAGATCATGTGTCAGAAATACCTCCCAGACCTAACTTTCAGTGCTCTAAGGCACCTTGTCTTTATCCACGTTATCCTTCCATGTTTTGAAGCACAAACATCACTGAATTTTAGGTGCTGCAAACAAATGCTAAAAGCTTTGAAGCTGCTGTGTTTGCAGCATATGCATCTATGTAATGACAGCACTAACACGATACATGTTTTTCTTTCATATACATGCTTAATACGCAACAACTGCTGCAGTGATTATGGTTCAGTGATGTGTCTTTTTCACAGTATGTTGAGCACGCCAAACGTTTTGCAGTTAGTAAGACATGGGGCAAGAATGTCAGGCTTAAAGTAATCTGGGATATAAACTGATTCACCCATCCCTCTTACTGTAAGCAAGGCCAAGGAGCGGATGTCATTCCAGCAGCACACATTTCTGCCATCACCACACCAGTGCTCACTAAGGCCCACTCTAGTGTCCCTCACAGGAGACACTGCAGGGTGTGCTGGTTGACACACCATGAGCAAGGGGGGAAAAACAATGGGGGTTATCAAAGTCGTCATGTTTGTTGGCATTTGTCTTTAAAGATGCACTGCTAAGCCCCTAACTCCTCATATGTTCTCTTTTTGCTCTACCACACAGTTTCCTCCAGGAACACTTGTGCCCCTCTCCTTTAACTCAGACCATTTAACAGTGATGGGCATCACTGCAAACGCCTCTTCACAAATTTTTTCTACAGGCACAATTTCTCCCTCAACAGCTGGCAGTCCATGGCACTGGGTAGCTATAAATATAGCAGTAATATCTACTGAACTAAACATCTGATTTGGTCTTTTCTCTTTAGAATTCTGGAGTGTTTTGTTATGTTTTAATGCAAAATAGCCCAAAGAAGTGCAAGAACCATTGAAATGATCCGTATGCGTGCAGGGGTGAATCCCTCCAGTCCTACCTCAGATGAAGTATTCATGTATGCATTTCCATCAGCTCACCAGCATGTTCAGAAAATGTGTTTCCCTCCTGCAGTGTTCAGGACTGAACACATTCCTGTTCTCCAAAACAGGCTGTGAACTGCAGGAAGTAGGGTTCCTTTGATGGCCATGGTCCTGGAGGGGAGCTACCCCAACTGCAGGCTTTCCTCCCGCATTCACTGATGATGAAGTTGGGGGCAAAGCACAGACTCTGGGCCACAAGGTTATGCCAGCAACATGCTAATACTGATTGACAGCTCCAGAAAGCAAAGAGGAATCGGAGTGCTTCATCTTCAAGCTTTCCAACTTTGAACAATCACTCTGAGTCAAATACAAAAAGAAAAGATTCAAAATAATGTCTTTGGAATTGCATGGTAAGGGACTACCAAGTTCCCTGCAAACATGATGCTTATAAGCTGATTTATGTTTATCCCAGATTGCTAGAGGAAAAATTGTCACCAGCATCCCACTGCAGCTGTGTCTATCCCACTCAAGTGTGAGATACCAGATTGGCACCAGCCCACTTATCCTGACTAATTGGATAAAATTATTGACTTCCTGTAACTCAGTGTTTTATAGGGATTTTGTTCTGCAGGGGAAGTTGGAATTGCCAAGCTGTAGATGGTGGTGCTTTTGTGCTTTGGGTCTCCCGGACAGCTGCTAGGAGGCAATGCACTTATCACTGTTTGCATGACCTTTTTGTGAAGGTGCAGAGATTCGAAAAACCTGTCTATAAAGAGCTCTATTTTCAGTTTGCAGATGCATCTCATTTACATGGGTTCACTGTTTAATTGGAAGGACAACTAATATTTGGCCTCTTTTTAACCAACTCCTAGTACACCTTGCATTATCACCAAGATGTATTTTAATATGCATAAATCTCATTCTCTCAAGTCAATATCAATCCTTTGGTGGATCCTCCTCTCAGAAGATACTGATTATTGTATGATTCCTTTTGAAGTCAGTCTATTGCATTTCAAGAATTGCTGCAACGGGCATTTCATGTGCCAAACAGAAAAGTTTGTACCTGGTCAGTTTTCACTTCTCCAACTTCTAAAAAAATCACTTGTTCTGAAGATTCATTAGGCTGATTATCTATGGAAAAGAGCTTCCAAAAAAACGTGCTAAGGTGCATTAATGACAATGGCTTCACTGATCCCCTCCCAGCCCTTTCCAAGACCCCTTTCCCAGCCCTTTTGCTTTAGAAGTGCTGCCCTCTCCCTTGAAAAGTTTTCCCATTGTACTCAGCCATTGCGCAAAATCCTAAAACATGCTATTAGGTAGGCAGGTCACAGATGGAAGAAGAACATTCCAGTCTCAAGAAGAACTTTTGGCAATGCTTGCAATAGTTTGCAAGCAGACTGAGGCTCTGCTCGGAGCCAAGGGAAGCTATGTGGACAGCACTGGCAAATTTGGCCAGTGCTGACATATCCTGTCCTCCCAGTGAAGCCTATTAGTTCCAGCTCAGCATCATATTCATATGGCTTCAGTGACAAGGAGCATGGGCAGACCACACTCATCTCTGTCTGGATGATGTCTTGCAGACACTAACAGACCCTCCATTATCCCCTTTGGACTAGGAACAGGACTCAACATTGCTTCTGAAAAATCAAATGATATTTTTTGTGGGCAATCACTGCACATTTCATCATCTTCACTAGCAGGAAGAAATAATTTCAGCGAACCCTTTTGTCAGTATTCATTTCAGCAAGGGACATTTAATTCTTTACCATGCAATTCCTCCCTCTGTTCTCCGGCTTCCTCATGACAAGAAGTTGGGTTCAGTCCAAACAGATGCCTGAGCACACAGCATCATGTCTTGCTGCTGAGGTCTCTCTGGCATTACCCAGAGCCACCAGCACAGCCAGGTAAATGGATCTGGAATAAATTTAAGGACTGAAACTGGAAAAGAGGGAAAGAAACTAAATTTTCAGCTTGCATAAGGGCAATCCAATAAACACATTGCCCCTGAGCAATGACTAGTTAAAATGCAGTTTCCAAAGAGCACATTTCTTTACTACCGTATAGATGAGTTAGTTGGTCATATTCCCTGCCCTCAGCCACACAAGAGGTCAAGCTAGAAGCTCATAATGGTCCCCACTGGCTGTGAAGATCCATGAGTATTTGTTCATTTGCAGTTTCACACTTTCTGAAAAATTTATTCCAGCCTCTACTTTATGTCTAGATAACGTGGCTGATTGTGAGTAAAAAAGGCCTTTAATAACAGAGTAAATCAATAGAGTAATTGATGCAAAAGGGTTTTCTCTGAGTAACAAGATACACCTCCCACAAAGGAGACAATAGCTTCACCAGTTTTCCCCAGGGCTCCTCAGTTAATGAATACGTTTTCATTATGGTGACGATAGTGGTGTATGGCAAAGATGTATAAGAAATAGGGCAAACAGAAAGAAGAAAATTCATTTTACCATACAACTGGTATTGCCTTTTAGGACTGAACAATTATATCCAGCCTGCACTAGGGATACGCAATAGTGAGGCAGAAACTGATGTCTCCTGGAAGAAATCACAACTTACAAGAGCTACAGCAGGCTGCAGTGCTGGGTTTCCTCACCACCCGTAATCATATCCTAACAACCAGCCAGACTGATGGCTCTGTCACCTTTGGGTCAGCCACGGCTTATCCCTCATCCTCATAAGGACAAAACAATGATGACAAAGAATATTTCTTCCTCTTCTGTCTCCCAGGAATGTCTCAATCCAACCTGAAGCCTCCTTATCCGTGAAGCAATCCAGGATCACCAATATGAGTCATGCTGCTTGTTTATGGTAACTTTGACGTTCTAACCCATACTGGGCCTCTCACGTAACCAGCCAACAAGTGAAAAAGAATTGTTCCTTTACTCTTGACACCAAATATAGCTGAAGCTGGAATTATATATACTTGCACTGCTCACCTGGGCTCCTGAAAACTCAATAGCTCAATCACAATCCTGACTTATATTTACCACGGTTATTGCCCTACTCAGTCCAACATTGGCCCACACAGAAGCAAACACTGGTTTGTTAGAGCAAGACAGGAGATTTCTTTGTCCAAGATACTAGTTCACCCTCCTCCCACCTTGAACTGATTCACCAAATCGTCTGCTGCAATCACCTGGCATTTAGTTTTGGTTCAGTATAAAATGCAAGGTCTTTGGTACAGAAACTACACAAACCCATCTGGGAAAGACTTTAATCCTTGAGCCTACAGATATCAGCCAAGAAAATACAATGAAATCAAGGGTAAATAATTTATTTCACATACATCTACCTTAAAGCTCTGTCACCATAATTCAAAGCAGTTTTCAGAGACAGGTCGCTGGCCAAATAGGTCTGTGGTGACAAAACAAGTCTTGCAGTTCTGAGGTTTCTTAAAGCACGCTCTTCATTTACGGTGGCTGCCAAACCATGAATAATTTACCACCTTATGTCAGAGTGGTTGGATTTGTGCACCATAATTGCAGATGATGTCAGCTCAGGGATTTGTCCTGGGAGGCTAAAAGCCACTGCAGAGCCTTTGTCTTCCTGTGGCTGGTTTTTCAGCTCCTAAAGCAACAAGTAATTCAGAAGTATAGATCTGAAAAAAGACAACCCATAATTAATATCTCACATGTAGTTAAAATGATGTTGAGCGAGATGGAGTGCATTTGATTTACATTCTCTGAAGTCTGATTTCAGCAGCAGGTTTGATCAGCTGCGGCAAGTAAAGTATTTCACTTGCTGAAACACAGTCAACTGGTTTGAATGACAAGAAGTACAAGAAAGGCAGGACTGCGTTTTACTAAGAGTGTCACTGAGAAAATCCTAGTCCAAGTAGATACCCATTCCTTGTTTGGAACTCTGCCTATGTTTTACAGGGACAGCGTGATGCCGTGCCCAGTGCAAGGGGCATTACAGACCCCCAAGTGCCATGTCTGCAGACAACCTGTTATATGAAAGCTGGCAACCAGAATCACAGAATCACAGAATCACAGAATTATAGGGGTTGGAAGGGACCTCTAGAGATCATCGAGTCCAACCCCCCTGCCAAAGCAGGCTCCCTACACCACGTCGCACAGGTAGGCGTCCAGGCGGGTCTTGAATATCTCCAGAGAAGGAGACTCCACCACCTCCCTGGGCAGCCTGTTCCAGTGCTCCGTCACCCTCACTGTAAAGAAGTTCTTGCGCACATTCGTGCGGAACTTCCTATGCTGGAGTTTCAGCCCATTGCCCCTAGTCCTGTCCCCACGCACTACTGAAAAGAGACCAGCCTCGCCACTATAGCTCCCACACCTCAGGTATTTATAAACCTGGATCAAGTCCCCTCTCAGCCTTCTTTTCTCAAGGCTAAACAGACCCAGTTCCCTAAGTCTCTCCTCGTAGGGGAGATGGTCCAGGCCCTTCACCATCTTTGTGGCCCTCCGCTGGACTCTTTCCAAGAGATCCCTGTCTTTTTTGTACTGGGGAGCCCAGAACTGGACACAGTATTCCAGATGAGGCCTCACCAGGGCAGAGTAGAGGGGGAGGATCACCTCCCTTGACCTGCTGGCTACGCTCTTTTTAATGCACCCCAGAATGCCATTGGCCTTTTTGGCTACAAGGGCACACTGCTGGCTCATGGCCAACCTGTCGTCCACCAGGACGCCCAGGTCCCTCTCAGCAGAGCTCCTCTCCAGCAGGTCTTCCCCCAACCTGTACTGGTGTATGCAATTATTTCTACCTAGATGCAAGACTCTACACTTGCTTATGTTAAACCTCATCCGGTTTCTTACTGCCCAGCTCTCCAGCCTGTCCAGGTCTCTCTGAATGGCTGCACAGCCTTCAGAATATGCATGCAGTGCTTTGTAACATGCCCAGGATCAAAGGTACCAAGTTAATTTCTCAAATCCCTTTTCCTTTTCTGAATTGTGGCATCAGACTGTAATGCTAATACCAGAGTTAAGGAGTGGAGGGCGGAGAAGGAGCAGGAGGAGGGCAAATGGGTGCAATTGTACTCAACAAGGGCATACCTACAGGCACTCTGGTTGATGAAGGCTTACAGCTACAAAAATATTCCTCCCACTACCTGGCATGAAACTATTTTTATATTGTCATTTATTGAGTTCAAATCATTCTTTTCTCAGTTGCTTCACTTGAAATTGTGCTTATACACACAGCACAATCAGTATGAAGGTATGTTAAAGCCTCTGACTTGTATTTGTTGTTTTTCCAGAGGAATTACAAGGATGTCACTACCCTGCAGGTTCCCACATGACAGAACTTCCCCAGAACTGCAAGGCAAAACAACAGACTGAGTCATGCCTGAGAATGCAACTCACTGAAATTACCCCATATGCTGGGCTGGTTGGCCTCACCTCCCAAACAGAACATTGCTAAACTGCATCCTGGTGATTGTTAATTTATCAGGTAGCTCTCATGGAGCCAGGCACAGTCTGCAATAAAACACGGGGTTGCTTCAACTGTATTCAGAGCACAAGGCTCATTGCAGTTAACCATGAATTTGTCTCTTCTCTCCAGCAGCTTTCAGTGAAACTAGGCAAGGGGGAAAGAAGCAAGTCTTGGAAGATCTGAATGAGTCTCTGGGAGATGCAGAACTGTGGCTCATTACCATGGTCTCCAGATCACCTCAAGGCTCTGGGACAGGGTGTCTGCTCACTCAAAGGAAAGACTATTCCAAAGCCAGCTTGTCTTCCTCATGAAGTTTCTTATACATAAGCACATGTAGCTGGTTTCTATACAGCTTTACACTTAGTAGTAATCAGATAGTTGGCCCTCCTAATTACCTAACCCTGTACAAAAGGAACTGCAGTATAAAGGCTATGCTTATGCTTTAGCTTCTGTGTTGATATTTAGAAGGCTTTATTACAATGCAAATCCAGAGACTGAAACTCTTGAACTGCAGATAATGCCTGTGTGGCAACTGTAAGGTGTCTGGAAATAGCCAAGAAAAATACAAACATGGTAAAAGGAGGAAGAGGTTTCCTGCAGAGGTTTGAGCCATTTTATTTTTCCTGGCATGGAAGATGGAGATTGGGATGTCCTACGGTACACTTATTCTAGACTGCTATCAATGCAGGTAGGAAAGCCTTTTAAGCCAGTGTGTTTCAAAACACCTTGGATGTCATGGAAACAGGCTAGATTGAAGTCTCAGAGGGAGAGAAAGAGCTAGGACTGAAGTTTAGTTGTGCAAAAGAAATGGAGCCAGCCTGCTCTAGGAACTCTGCCCTTGGAACCTTAACAGATTAGAAGAGCTGCAAGAAATAAGGGACATGATTACCATGGAGAAGGTGGACCCTGATGGAAGAAAACCTGTCTCACCTCGTGGAACAATTCAGGAATACCTGACAATATCTCAACCAAAGGAAGCTGACAGAGACCTCCCTCTTAGACAGGCTTGCTGTGGAGCAGCCACCTTCAGGAAAGTCTTTTGCCTTTGCCCTGTTCTTCCCAACACTACCAGAGGGGAAGTGATCATAACCACATGTTATAGATCATAAAACAGGGTTTTTTCTTGCTACCACCGTACACTCATAAGTTTGGAATATGTCTCCCAGGGGTGAAATCATAAGGAAGTGAATGTCATTGCAGCTCCTTGATTCATTTTGCAGTGGATACCACAAAAAGATTGTCAATTCTAGGAATTCTCCTTGTAGGAATGAGATCAAAAGAGCAAAGAAGAACTGTTTGTTTCCTTGTTTACCCTGTAAGTTTAATCTTCTGTAGAACATTTTCTTTTCATGCATTTTCTAGAACAAGCAAAAAAAATGATACTTCTCAATGAAGATAACTACTTATACCTCCAAAACAATCACCCAAAAAACAGTAAAGAGAGGTAGATTTTGGATGAAGAGGGTAACTTTCAATATATTCTGGCATTTCGAAGTGAAATACATTGTAGTTCAGAAAAGTGAATGGTCCATCTCAAGCAATTGCTGTGTCCCATGAGAACTACAGCTTAGGGGATAATTCCTCAAGGCTGTCCATATGCCTGAATGTGTTGCATCCTCCTGGAGGCTAGCAATGCTATTTGCCAACTGTCAAAGCCATAAATGATGATCATGTGTGAAAGGAGAGAATGATTAGTGAAAACTGTAGAAACAAGGCCACAAGCAACTTCAAGAAACTATTCAAGCCAAATGAGGGCATTGGTCTAAACAACCTTTAACAGATACTGCTTTAGCCTACTATAGGAAACCTTCAATGAGCTTCCACAACTAACCCAGACAGTATCACCCAGTTTTTAACTACCTTTTCATCAGGAAATTCCTTAATGCTTTAACGGAATTTCCCATTCTGAACTTTAAGCCCATTACTACTACTTCTTTCCACTGTGGAGACCAGATTGCACCTTCTGCTCTGCAGCTGCTTGTTGCACATCTGAAGAACCCCAAATCACACACCAGTCTGCTCTTCTCTATTCTAATATAACCTAACATTTTTCAGATTCACGTTTTCAGTCCCCTCCTGAACTGCTGCCTCTCAGTTTACCTATGTTTCTCATGGAGGGCACTGTCCAAAAGCAGACATTATATCCCTGCTGGGGTTCAAACACGGCCACGTAAAGTAGAAGGATGCTTCCACATATTTGGTCTCTGTTAGTTTCAGTCTCTAACATTAGCCAAGACTATGAGCCCCTGTTAATTTTTCATCTATTTAAGATAAATCTTAAAGATATTCCAGAATTCTGCTCGTGTGATCCTAATCAATGAAACTGTGCCTTGTCTTCCTAACAGAGTACCACAAGACGGTTGAAGCCTTTTAATATTCAAGACTTGACAGACTGTTTACATTCTAGGATTGGGATATTTCCCTTTGACAGTAAGAAGAGCAAATTTACAGCTTGTGACACTGTGAGGAGCCTGAAACCCTTTGGCACTTTGAAACATCAAGATTTACTTAGAAGTACAGTGGGTTTTTTAAACCATCTAAATATATCCTCTTAATTATTAGTTTGACTGTAACATGCCTTAGAATGCAAAGGCTTAAATCCTCATGTCTAATTAAAGCTATGTATGAAGAGAGAGGCAGCAGATTAGGGGGGATTAGTCTGTCTTTGCAACAACCAGCGAGTTGCCATTTTATCTGTTTTGAACCAAATACAGTAGCCTTTTAAAGATGAAGAGCAGGACAACAAGTGCAGTATGTACCAGTCCTACCATTCAGTGCTGAAACTAATTGCAGAAGAAAGCAAAACCAGACAAGTAATACAGCACTACGCTTCCCATCAAGAGAAATGTGACAAACATTTACTGTGATCAAACCAATAATTTAAAGTGCGCATTACAAATATTTCTTATTCATGTCTAATTCCGGAAGCCCATCTTTCCCCCTGCTGTGCTAATTGTCTTATACCCAAGGCCTCTGGCCCCCTGCCAGATATTTGCTGTTCTCTGAAAGGCTTCTCTATTCCGGAAGATAAATGCCAACCCAGCATGGAAATGATTTAGCAGCCAAAAAACTGATGGATTTCCAGTCCTGATTCACCGGGACCATTATAACTCTAAATACTGTCTGTCTTTTAGTAGTAGGTGTTGCTGTTTTTTTTAATACCACCGATACTTGGTGGCATTATCAATGGAAGGGAATATCAGAAGAATTTTAAGCAAAATATTCAGACATGGAAAGAATGTTTTTTGGTTCTTTGAAAACAAACATCACATTCAGATCAAAGTTCCCAAACAAGGACTTAGCTGAAAGATTAAAATAAGTGAGCTCTGACTAAATAAGTCAGTTGTTGGGATTTTTTTTAATGTCATCTGCAAAACAGAGCAGCACAGCACTGACTTCAAGACTTGTAAGTTCAAGCATATTATATATCTAATACTTAGCTGAAGTAAACTAGGAGGAAACACATCCCTGTCCATCTCCCTGGCCATAGGGATGGAAATGATCCAGCTGGGTTTGTGCCTAGTTCCAGACATGCGGTTCTGAAACTTTCCTTCAAAGAGTGAAGGCAGAGGAGCTAAAATGGATGCATCACTTGAGCTCTCAGCCACACTCTGGTTTCACCACACAATCTCTTGCCCACAATCCATGGTTCACCAAACCACGTGTCCCAGGGGAAGATGGCCAAGGCAAAGCTATGAGGCATCGAGACATCCAGAGAAGCAGTCTTTTTCAACAAAGTATTCATTGATCCCAAGTAGGCAACAAACTCCTGTCTTGATACTGACCCAAGGAATGCAAGGAACCTGGGAACATGACTCTGCTATGGAATTTCAGGGGTCTGGGAGTTAAGCTTTCTGCTTCTTCAGTTCAGCATAAGCTGAGTTTCATCCTGACAGACCGATTCAGAAAGAAAAAAGAATAACAAGAATATTAAATGTCCTTTTCATCAATGACTTCTACCACCGTTTCCCTACAACTCAGGGAATGAGCTCAGAATTAGTTGCAAGCATCTGCCTATGTATTTGGGGGCTCTTTTACTTCATTATTTGAGCCTCTATCCTCAACTGAGTGATAATGAACTCATGCTCATTGACTGTGTGCCGATGAGGACATCTTCACATCTCTCTACAAATAGGCAATTGTGCATCATCAGCATTACATGTCATTATGATGCAGCTACGGTACTTCAGCCTTTTCCTGTACTTTGATCAGCAAAGATTAATTAGCCTCAACTGAATTATTAGTGGTGATTAAACCTAACAGAAAATAAATGGGACTGCAATATTAATGGGTTGTTATTTTGCCAGTGTGGTCATTTGCAAGCAATTTCCTTATGCACAAATTTTTCTTAATCATTATTCTCTATGAGTTTTTTATCATGTATTAATTAGGAGGAGACAGCCAGTATACAATACTACATAGTACATTACATGACATATGCAAATCATGTGCAAAGCCCACATAGAGCTATGTGTACAAAGCTCAGGTTGACTTGGGCAAAGCTTTAATTGAAGTCAGGGAAGGCTAGCTTGTGGTACAACGTGATCTTTGTATATGAACTATGCACACGCTTTGCATATGGTTTGCATATGCCGTGTCATCTTAACCCGAGATTTAATCAGTTGGTTTACAGGGTCAACCTGCACTGATCTGCTACGAATTGTGAATGTAATAAGTACACAAGGAGAAACTTTCTACAATCACAGCACAGTTAGCAAGGAACATCTGATAGCTCTTCCTTGGGGAGCACAAGTCCTGTACCCACAACTTTTGCGTGTATTAATCAGAACACATATTACACAAGCTGTAGGGGCAGACTCATGAATATGAGCAGAGACTTATTGCACCCTGGGCCTTTGGAGAGTCCTGCCAGCCTTATTTTCCTCCTCGTGTAGTTCAGTTCTCAGAGCATCAAGAAATAGAGCCTTCCTGCCTTTCTCTCTGTCTCCTCAATAGAACCAGGTCTCCTCACACGATTTCTCACCAGAAGAGGTTGGTACCAATGCATTCTGAAGAGCATCTAGGACTTAACAACCATTGTCAGAGACAGCACATTAACAATACTTTTCCCTCCAACACATCAATTCTACAGTAGTAAAAAAAAAAAAAATAATAGTAATAATGATCCTTTTTGCATTTCTCCCCCATTTCAGTCCAAGAAGGAAATGTATTTTTCACTCCAGGCACTTCATTTCTCAGCCAGAAGGCTCTGGAAAGAGAAGGAATTGCTGGAACAGGTCTTGGTACATATAACGACAGTCCATAATCTTGTAGCCTGTGCAAGTTTTGCTCTTTCCTTGAGCCATAAGGTCACACAGAAATAAGTCCAATCCCTCTCTTAGGTCACGGTTTCTCTTGTTCTCAACAACTGGTTGCTGAAATGCTTTTGCTGCCGAATTCTCAAGCAGTTCTGATGGAAGGCAGTGAACACCACAGTGAGCACCATGATTTTAAACTACTCTCACGTAACTCAAGCCTGGAAGTGCCCTCTTCATTTCGCAGAATACCACTTAATGGTCTCCTGCAGACCATGCCATTACCTGGGAGGCCTTGGAGCTCCTGCAGCGGGGTTGGCTCCAGCGCCAGAAATAACCAGGAAAGATTTTTCCGTGAGCAGAAAATCTCTGCTCTAAACCAGAAAACAGCTTGCTTTTTATAAGAATGTAATAAGGTCAATAAGAGGCCTTCCAAGCCAATACTCCATCTCCCGCAGTGGCCAGTAGTAAACACGCAGGGAAGAGAGAGAGCATGGGGTTTCTGATTTTTTAACTCTTGACTGGCAGGAAAAAAACATTCTTCATATCTGAACTAATGCAACCATTTTATTTACAGTTCTGGCTCTGGCTGTGTAACACAGTGTCAGTAGGAATTTCTTGGCTTGTCCAAGCTCTGCATCAAGCATCAGAAAGATATCCACCTCTATGACTTTGCTGGGTCTTTTGTTTTTCCATCACTCAGCTCCAGAACCAGGCCTCATTTCTGGGCAGGCATCATACATTGCATGCATCCAGCCACCCTGGGCCCTGTGAGGTGCTGAACCCCTCAACCCAGCTGCCTTGCCATATAACTCATCAATGTTTAGGAAATAAACCACAGGAATGGCTTTTCTTCAGCAAAATCCACATGGCAGCCTTATAATTTCACAGTGCCGCAAGAAAGAACATGTTTTGCACAGCTGCAGGGAACTATAAATGCCAAAATGGAACATTTGCATTGGATGCTGGAGTGTGTACATCGGCCCTGCATTTGTTTAAATGCTCAGCTAACCCATTCACGGCTGTCCTGAAGTGATAGAGCTGGGATTGCGTATAAATACAAATGCGTGCACTTGTGTGTGCTGCAGATCAAAAAGGCACCTTGCTGTCAGACGAGGGAAAGAAAAGGAAAGGCGTAATTGTCAGATGTCTCCCTTGCACACCTGATGCCACAACCACTGTTATCGTCTTAAGGGCAACTCTGAGCACCTGCCATGGCTGCGGCTCTTGCACTAGATGAAACTTTTTCCAATCAAAAACCCACCAATTTTGTCTCGATTTCTCTTCCCTTTTCTGAGCCTCACAGCAAACAGATCCAGGCAGTGCAGCTTCATTTCTCACTTTAGGGACTGTTTCTTTTTCTACAGCTCAGAGGGTTTTCTAGCAACTTCAGCCACCATTGCCTGTTTGCTTTAGGTATTAGGTGTTCACATCTGTGCTCGATAGAGATGTGATTTCACACCAGCCTTTCTTATTTTTCTAGCAGTCCTGCTGTAATGTGTGTATAAATATACACACATACACATGAGTGTCTCTGCACGGCTGGCTCAGAAAAGCACTCGCTCCCCTTGCTGTCTCCTGCAGCACTCACCTCTCACCAGATGGTGCTTTGCCTGTGCAGACCAGCACACACAGCCCAAGGCTAGCCCTACCCGTAGCAAATCCCCCTGGATTCAGTCACTCATCCTCAGCAGCTCTCCTTATGGGCACAGCTGCCGCCATGGCATCTTGCTGGGTGTCAAAGGAGGCGGCAGGCAGCTGCTTCTGAGGCACTGCTGGCTCCATTGCAGGAGACGCCAGCAGGCAGTGCTGAAACAGCAAAGCAGCCTACACGCCACTGCTAAGAGCTCAGACATGCTCTGCCTGTCTGTTCTGCTCTTCCTTTAGCTAGCCCTGAGCTCTCTGAGCCTGCTGATCCCTTTAAATCAAGGAGCAAATCCCCCTGCTGCTGTGCAGGGCCAGCCCAAGAAGAGCCATGTTATGCTTCATCCAGGTTTTGTCCCTTTGGAATCGATGGCATCTCCATGTCTGCAGCTGGCAGACAAGGTAGGCAGCCAGAGGACAAGCAGCAGATTAGTAACAGAAACACATCCCAGGGCTCAGCCTCACCAGGATACAGCTCTTTGGCTGCACAGCACGCTTGCAGTCACTGTTCTCATGATGTCCAAGGACTGGCACACTGATCAACTGCCCCCCCATCCTGGAGGGCTTGCCAGCCAGGACACAGCACTGAAATGCATGCATATTTTTTTCTGTACAAAACAGGATTTTCACCCTGGAGACTTTCCTCATCTGGTGAGACAGACTTAGAAACCTACACCCCCAACAGCACGTTCCTGCAGTGTCCTCTCACTGTTAAAACTAACCTTTTCCCCTTTAGCCTCAGGTATTAAATCTAGCAAAGAGGTTTTTGTGGCGGCAAAATAAATCAATTACATCACAACTGGCTCATATTCTAGTAGAGAAATGCAAATCAGGTTATTTATTTCTAGCAACATTGTCCTGGATTCAGGGTTCACCATCCTAAAACCATCTTTTAGGAGTATTACAATCTCAGCTTAATTAAAGTAGCAGAGCCTCTTTGAACTGATGAAGCTATGCACATGCACAGTAAATAGAAATCTGGATCGTAAAGAGAAAATAATACAGCAAAACCCTACCTGCCCTTAAGTGATTGGAAGGAGGAAGAACAGATGCCAAGGTGAAATCTCTGAGTGCTATTTACTCTCAGGCACAGGAAACAGAGATTTCCAGCAGATCTGGAAGCTCCCCTTGTTTTATCTTGCAGGGAGATCCCCATCCCATCTGCAGTGCCAGAACACACGCTGGGAACATTTCAACTGGAACTGGCACGTAGACCTTGAAGAAGCTGCTAATTCCTGCTACATATAAGAAGCTACAGCTGCTTTGTGTCATGGTCGTATGAAATAGAGAGACAACCTTATTCCCTAGAGGGTGTTATTATCCCCACCCCAGTATTATTATTCCCAAATTCCCTAGTATTCCAGATATTATTATTCCTCCAAAGCTTTGTCAGCAGGAAGCTGCTTGTAATCTCATCCGCACCGTACTGCAGCCAAAGATAGAGCCACCCCACGAGGTATTTGGCTCATCTCTTCCTGACTTGAGCCCTAATTGATCCAAAGAGTCCTTAAGCACCCTCTGCCCCCCTCAGCACCACCCAGCTACATATGCACACCACTGCATGCCTCCTGGAGCTGAAACAAAGGTAGACACACATGTGACAGGCATCAAAGCCCACAACTGCGGTGTTGGGTTAAGCCTGCTGTGCCTAGTGAATGGGAAAGCCCAGGATGCTGCCTGTTCTGGTCACTTGCAGCCTTTGATCATGAAGCTGAGGCAGACTGCATAAAGAGGCAGCAACCCTCACAGGCCTTTCACTCAAGCCCCTTCTCCAAGCCCTGGGACACAAGAGGGAAGACTTGATTCACCTCTCCTGCACACCCAGAATGATTGCATTGGTGTCCACAGAGCACTTTCAGGTTTGGGCTTGTGAAAAAAATGAACCAGCATCTCATCGGAAGCTTCTTGCTCAAGGCAACAATTAGTTTTGCTCTCAGGGCTTGCATTGGAAACCCCAGATCATTTACACACTCAAGCAGAAATGACATTGTTTGACAATGTGTCTTAATCAGTAGTAGAAAGGAGACTGGAATGGGACGAGGAAAATCAAGACTATCTATAAATTGGCTCCAAGCAAAAGGCATAGGGGCAAGGAAAGATTTGGATGCTTGTATCCAACCTAAACACACTGCCTGCCCTTCACTCATTCACAACAAGAAACTGCTTTAATTCCAAGGCAATGAAATCTCATATTTTAAAAAGAAACCTTTCTTAGAAACATTGCCCCTTGCTTATTCAAACTCAACCTATATTCAGCCACTAGGAAAAAGAAAAAGAAAAAAAAAACTTAAATGGAAAAAAAAAAAAGAAAGCCCTTTCTCCTCCTTTATTTTCTTCAGATTCAGTCCAGTGGAAATTCAGCAGCCCTGAATTACTCCAGCGTTTTGAAGTCATGCTGTGGTTCCTGCTACCTGATCCCACTTGTCTGGCATCTGGCACAGTCCTGCTTTTGTTTCCTATGACTTCAGCAGCAGGCTTTACTGATGTGTGGCCATATTTTGTGTAGCCCTGCGGGTCAAGTGAATTCCACATCTATATTGGTTCCCAAGGGACCAAGAAGGCGGTGGGGTATAAGCTCTCACATAACCTCTTCTTCTGCAGCCAACTTTCCAAACAGCTCTTACTGCTCTTCATGTTCACTGAGGGGCTTTTATTTAACTTGGCAACTGCTGTCACTTTTCATGTCCATTTCCGCTCCCTCCTTTTGATGTGTAAATTCTCCATGGATGTTGGCAAACAGGACAATTTGGGTATTGCTGAGGGGGCCCCTAGCCCAACTTCCCCCCAAGGTCTACAGTCATACAGGCTTCATTGACTGTCTTTCCTCCACCCCTCACTTTTAATTTGTTCAATAGCCTGAACATGCACAGTCACTAATTTGACCACGTATAACAGGACACTGTGGTTTTCTGCACCCTATGTCTGTGCCCTGGTTCCTTTCTGAGTTAGTGTATATACAGATTGGTTGTGGTGCCAGAGCAAGCCTCATTCAGCAAAGTGTTTGAGTACATGCCTGCAAGGAACAGAGCTCTATGCTGAGGAAGGACCAGACTTCCCAAACTACCTTGTGTATTTATGGCTGAGACACAATGCTTTGTGACACGTGGGCTGTAGCTCATGGAACAGGCACACTGTGTGTAACAACATCTGATCACATTCATCCCAAATGAAAGCTCTGTGGTAAGCCACGACAGCACAAGTCTTTCTGGCTTGACAATCTCCAACTCCTCTACCCACATTCATTGTACAAAAGCTGCATCTCTGTGATGTTCTGGCAGTCAAAATGCCACAGTCTCCTTTCCATCCACATCTCCATATTTCTGCTCTACCAGAAACTTCAGGAAGTCCAAACTACAGAGAGCTGTACTTAAACCATCTATGCTCTATAAAACAGTCAAGGTGGAACCCAAATATATTGAGAAAAAGTGCAGAGAAGCTGATCAAGGCAACAGCTACTGCTGGCTGAAGGGACTATGTTTTAGTGTGGTCTATCCTAAACCATAAAGAAACCCAGAAGTAGGTTTTCCCAGCCAGAAGACTACTTTGCCCTAGCATAGGAAACAGGCACAAAGTATATACTAGATTGGTTCAGTAAGTGTTGTACTGAATGGGAACGTAAATGAGGGGACTCTGAAGGGGTTCACCTCAAGAAGTTCACTCTGCTCACAGTAGTTGGCCAGCAATGGTAAGGAGGAGGATGCTGACAGTGGTTAACTATGGGAGAGAGGGATTTACTTCCTCTTCGCTTTGCTTGAATGGCTTTCAGGGAAGGGGAACGGCTGTCAGCTGGTTACAGCAGTGCATGCTTTTTCTGTATTTGCATTTCAACTCAAGGGCATCTAGAGCAGTTGGAGAGCAGCTATTTTGTTCCATTAACACGAACAATGTGTGTGTAGAAGAGTGGTGTTCTCACCATATTCAGCCTTTGCTGTAATATCAGCTGTGGGAGATGCTTGTGGCTCGAGAAATTTTGGTTTCTGACTGATCTGACAAACCTGCGGATTGACCAACAGGTCCAAGAAAATGCTTTCCAGCACAGGCTGGTGCAGTTAAAAGTACACACTTTTCAGAGCAGGGGTGTCTAAGTTATGGCCTGATCCTATCTTCAGGAGTTGGCCACCATCTCCTTCAACCCTGAGGAATGAATCACCCTAACAAGTGGCTCTAGGACTGCAGTGTGCCACTCCTCCATCCACCTGTGGGCGTGGGAGACAGAATGGCAATGCCTTTAAATGCAACATCCCAGAAAGGTAAGTGAAGGAACAAATGGAGTGTGAGTTACTACCATTGTAATAGATTCACAGAAAACACACTCTCAAGCCCTTTAGTTCTTCTAGGCTAAAACAAGGGCAACAATCTCGTTTTCCCGAGACTGTTAGCACCTGAAAATCCAGAAGTTCATCTCAGTGTCTTTGAAGCAGTAAAACCTTGAAGATATAATGTGGCTTAAACACATGAAAATTCCTCCAGGCCTTAATTAATTTAGTATTCTTCCACAGAAAGACTGTTGGCGTTGTAAATTATTCATAAGATATTATAGACTCACTGATCTCAAATTTCATACAAAATTACAGCAAAGCTTTCAAAATGTGAAAGAAAAAAACAGCTCCCAAATTAACCCCTTGCATAATGTGCTGCTAAAATTACACTGGGGGTGGGGGGTGGGAAGGGGGGGAGTGTTATGTGTGGTGATTTTTTTTCCCATATGATTCTACTATTATTGCTAATACATCTAATTGCCTTTTGTTTAATGAGCTACTCCACCAATTTCATATGAAAAACAATAGCTACTACCAGGCAAAACCCAAGATCTCATATTCATCACTAATGCTCAAGATCTTTCCCATAAGGTTTAATAAAATGGAACAGTGGACGGAGGATGTCAAACAGCAGCTGCTGGTCTCACATTGCCCATTTTATTCTGCCTACGTTGATCTCCTCTTGATCAAAACACATCACGCTGCATAACAGAGAAATGCACAGAGCATAATGATAGCGTCTTCCAAATGAAAACAACACCCAGTTTGGTGCTCCCTTACAGTACCTCTTTGCAAATGTTCCTTTCCTGAAGCACTAAGAGAATGGAAGCAAAACACTGAATCACTTCTTTGTATTGCAGCAGACTGTCTGAAAACCTGACAAGTTCGTTCCATAGCATACGATGAAATCCTCCAAGAGCTGTATTTGTTTACTGCAAAACTTGGTGAAATTTAGAATAATTCTCATGTACAGGGATATGCTGGGTAATGGGAGCTTCCATTAAGATTTTTCTCACATAGAACAAATCTAATTTTCAGACGGAGACGGTTTGTATGTATGCGGCGACAGTAAAAATGGTTTGAATTCATATTGATGCAGACAAACAAACCACTTATTGTTAAAAGTACTCTGTGATTTTGTTTAGTTAATAAGATGTTAGAAAGTACTGTGTGCAACCAATGCCACAATATTATTCAATAGAGAAATCAAGATGCTAAATACATTCGCTCTGGACTCGCATTAGACAGATCATCAGCAAACACTCAATAATCAGTTGTCTAACTACTCATTGTCACCCAGCAAGTAGCTGGGATACAAATGCACAAACAGAATTGTAAATACACCTCACCTTTCTCTCTGTGCCTGGAGGACTATGCAGGACTGGGATTCAAACAGAAGCATACTGAAATGCAGTGTATCTTTTGAAATCAAGCCTAAAAATGTATTTCCTGGGCACTAAATATATCTCCATTCCTTACTGATTCTTCTTTAACATTCCTACAACATGCCCATTTTCCTCACCATGTCCCCTTCTTCACACACACTGCAACATCCCATCCTTCCCCATGTTTCCTGACCCTCACATATCCCTTTCTTCTCGCCACACCTCCAGATTTACCTGTACCCACTTTGGTCTTACCATTTCCAGGTGCCCCCACATACCAAGCCTCATACAGAGACTGGCTGGAACCAGACCCATACCAACATGCTGTGCTGACCTGTTGGGTGCAGGAATCCCTGCCATTCTCTCAGGGGGAATTCTAATAAAGCCTTTCTCCTTGACCCAGCTGTTGATTTGCACAAAACAGACAGGATTGCAATATATGAGAGCTAGCTATCTTATGTCAAAGGTAGCTGCAAGCCAGCCAGTGGATTCAGAAGTTATTAAGAGCCAGACTGGCAGGCAGAAAATAATCTTAAGCCTTGCTCCCTTAGGAAATCAGAATAAGAGGGAATGATTTTGTTTGTTTGTTTTCTTTAATCCAGATACAATGAAAGCAAGAAACATCTACTATTCAACTGTGAGACCACCCAGAACCATGAGCTTCCAAGAAAAAAACCATCAGAGCAGTAATGTTATTTCTCAGATTTTTCAACTTTATAGGACATTCAGTATTTTGCAATTATATGTTTTATATTTAAAACATTACTTTTTAAACCAAACCTAAAAGTTTGGCCTAATCAGATATAGTCAGAAATTAAACTCTACAAAAGCACGCTGAATACTGTGTAGGAATCTAGAAAAGTTGAGAGAAACTGAGACATCAAACTCAATAAAGTTTGGTATAACTGAACATTAAGACTCGGTTTTGACATAGTAAGAGAAAGTTATTGAGTGTAAAAATACAAATGTATATTTTGTTCTCGCATACAAATTCTGCACAGGTTTTTTCTGTCTTTTGGAACACAGGAGGATTAGTGATAGGAGTGCAGCCTACAATCTGTCAGAGGTATACAGAAACCTTACATATGAATTTCAAAAATGGAATAAATGAAGGCTTTGTGCAATATCTCTCGCCATGAAGAGTCTAAAAGAAAGAAAGCACTCATGCCAAATATCTTTAGTGTGTGGTTCAGACGCTGTGAGTGGAGATTCTTGGAAATTTTTGGCTGAAACAAGATCATCAAAAATAGTTTACTGAGATGAAAAACGTTATTGGGGGGGGGGGGGGGGGGGGGGAGGGTGAAAGCCATGACAACAGTTGACCTAATCCACAGCAGGCTCCTGAGTGGACCCTGGATTCCTTACAGCTCTGCTGCCTTGGCTAGCAAGGTATGCTAGTCCCAGAGCAGAGGTCCTTGGCAGATATTCTCCAAGACCTGAAGTAAGAGGCCTTTGACCCCACAGATACTCATGAAATTAGCAATCTCACCATCTTTGAACCCAAATCAAATTAAGAATATCTTTAGCAAACTGGAAATATTTATACTTCAGCCAACTTTTCAGCATGTATTTGTCTCTGTAAATCAGAATCTCTCAATCTTCAAGGCCTGGTAAAACCAACATTTCCTAAATGTACTTCTCATAACAAAAGGAATATCAAATCCCATTTTAGCCTACCCCCATGCAGAGGAGACCATCTCTGCCAGACATCTGTATAAAAAACAGGCACGTGTTGTAGATCTGCAAAGCAGGCATTTAGGTGTTCAACCCTTTTTAGATGCTGCTGGGAATCCAGTTTGGCTGCTAGCTACCTCTCCAGATAAGCATAAGTCAGCTGTAGGTCCTTTGTTATCACTGCCAGCCTCTTTCAGGACATATCAGATACTCTCTCATGTCTCACATGACCTTACACAATGCTGTAGGAACTGGATCCCACCTGGCAGGTCAACAGGATCTCGTGCAGACAGATGTGCATTCACCCTGCCCACACACTGAACTAACTAGACACAAATTAGCTCTCATCCAAAAGCCACATCATCATATTAGTGTAACACTGAGCTTAAACTAATCAACCCAGATTCACAGTTCATGTCTGCTTGCAAAAGACCTCGTAAACATAACCCTTCCCAGAAAAATATGCTTCTCCAATACAGTCTTGAAATTCTGGTTTCCAGACACAGAACAATCATTTCATCATTTCTCTCCCTACTTGCTATCTTCACTGAGGCTAATGTATTCTCTTAATGCAAAGCTTTCCCAGAGCTGGTGGTTATAGTGAAGTGATCCTTTATATCATGATTCTTTCCAGCAGAATTTTTTCCTTATTTTGCTGGACCCTAAATACCCTAAGGACAGTATATAGTACTGGCAGCAGAACGGATGACATCTCTGTCCCAGCAACTGGTCTGTTGTTTCTGTTAACTCACTGTGTACATAAACGAGAGTGTCAGCAAAAAAATGAATGTAAGGTAATTTTTTTAACCCATTTGGGTTAACACATTTGGGGATTTGAGCTGGAAGGTCTCTAAGGCCCCTTCCAACCCAAGCCATTCTATTGTCTGTGAGAGGTCAGGGTCCCCAGCCCAGTAGCTGTTCCCCAGATGATCAAGAAACAGTCTATTGAAATATCACAAATTCTTCTAAGAAGTAGAAAGGGAAGAAGAAACAGAAGCATGTTCCTGTGGTCTGATGTCATACATATGTTTCCAAGTTTTTCTTATCACTATTAACCCAACAAAAACATCTTTGTTCTATTGGGTTAGTCTGCCATAGTTTACCACAAGATGCACAGGTAGAACAATTATTCATTTGTGAGACATTGAAACGTTTAAAGCTGGCAACAGTGTCTTACCAAGTGACTCACAGCTTCCTACGCCATGATATACCATTGTCCACATTGTGCAGAAATAGCACAATGCTGCCAGCGTAATCTATCTTTGGCTTATAAGTTTTACAGAAGAAGTTGAAAGACATAAGGGAAAACAATTGAGATTTTTAAGGAAACAGAAAGAGGAGGGGGAACGACACCAGAAGTATCCATCCCACCTGAGGCACATACACAGAAATCTGGGAAACATCTGCATATTGCATGCGACAGGTTGCATCACTTAACTGTGTTTTTCTTAACTGCTCATTCCAAGCTCTTCCACAAAAGAAATCAATTACTAATGACATACAGCCCCGCTTTTTTTTTTTCCTGAACCCATAATTGCTTCCAATTTTAAGCTAAAATTAGCCATTCATGCTATCCAAATGAGCATAGTTTAGTGCTGATGTACGTAAGCAATGCTTTAGATTGTTGAGCAGAGCTGATCTTTGACAGCTTCTTCTTATAAATAACAGTTTCCTCTTTACACTCAGAACTTTTCAGAGGCGACAGATGTTTGAAAGATGGGACTGAATAGCCTGTAAAACCCCCCAACCTGAGATGTGCAAATATGAAAGATCAAAATTATTACAAAGACAGCTTGCAAGAAGCATAAATCAAATCTGCATAAATGCCTCTCTTTCAGCCTACATCCTTTGTGTGTCACATTGTCAGCATTTAGCGCATAATAAATAATAAACAACAGTAATAGTTTAATGTGCTGACACAGATAGGCTATGTTGCACAGAGAAAGATGCCAAGAATCCGCTAAATGAAGTAAAATGTAATCGTAACAATACCACAACTTTTTCTTTGTTCAACAACCTAAAGTGCGCACACTTTGTGTATGAACAGTGACTAGAACTTCAGCTGCATTCAGCCCTTGCTATCAAACTTGGAGTAAATCCTGCAGATTCTCACAAACAAGGGGGTGTTCCAGCTCTGTCAAAGTGTGATGCAGGTTGAGCAGAGGACAGTGCTTTATCCGTGCCATGTATTTTCTTAAGACTCTACCGTTGTAAGTGTGAAACATTACAGTCTCTAAAGCTACTTTAAGCTTTGTCTGAGCTCTTGTACAGGAACTGCTTGGATGCCCAAGGCTCTACAACCAGTTTTCTCACAGCCCTCATTTCACACTGCATTGACCTCCAGTTTCTAAAGCTGGTCACGTTCTCAGCATTTAGTAGAAAGTCAGCCATGGATAAATGCTGTCCAGAGAGAAACTTGTGTAACAGAAGTCCCAAGCCACGATATATACATACTACAGAAAGCAGCCATGCAATCCAAAGAGAAGCTTCCCTTTAATCTGATCTCCTGTCTCAACTGGGGCACAAAGCTGGGACATAAATCAGATGGGTGTTACAAAGCAGGATGGATGCTGCCAACATGTTGCTCAGAGAAGTTGTGGATGCCACAACTTGGATGGGGCCCTGGGCAGTTTGACCTAGCAGATGGCAGCCCTGCACACAGCAGGGGGTTGGAGCTCAGTCCTCTCCAATCTAAGCTATTTTATGATCAGAAGAATCCCTCCCTTCTTTATAAGGAGCCTTGAGAAACTCTGTTACTCTCAGTAGAGAGGTGCTGGTGCTGAACAAGGTCAATTACTGCTGGTACAAAGCACTGAGCTTCAGTGCAGAACTCAGAATCAAGACTGGCATCAGACATTCAAGAGACCAGAATGCTCTTGGGGAGGGTTGAAGTTAAGCTCACAGTTTCACCCTACCGTGATGGTCACCACCCCCAGTGTAACCATGGAGTGTAAGAGGGAACTGAACTACGTGCCACAGTGATGTTCTGCATTAAAAAAAAAAAAAAAAAAAGGGGGGGGGGGGGGGGAGGATGACTGCCTTGCTTGCAGATTTTTTTGGCCGTATTTTACAGGCACACTACTATTTAGAAGCAGCAAAGCAGAGCTGAGTCAGACACAATCCTGTCTTCCATCAGGCACCTGTGGTCCTGAGCTAAACTGGAAGCACTGGGGGAGACAGGATCTGGCTACTTCTCAACTTAGCAAATAGTATAGCAGGGAAAGTCATCTCTCTGGGAAAGCATGAAGTTGTTTAAATTTAAAAAACAAACAACAACAACAAAAACCCACATCTTTTATACCTTGCTTCATGTTGAAGGAAACAAGCATGTTCCAGCAGTACTTCAAATGACATGACTCGTAGCTGTCATGCTCACAATCTGTTCTCTCAGCAGGCAGAGCAGGGAGTCTTTCAGTGATAGGCGTTTTGCTTTTATTTACACTAACATATGCAAGTGTGTGTGTATGCTTGAGGAGGCAAAACCAAAGAAACATGCTTGGCACTTGGAGAGGGAAGGAAGAGTTTCACAGTGGTCCCTTTGTTTTAGAGGAAAGGAGAGTGGTGCAAACCACAACCTCACAGCAGCCCCCACATGGAGGGAGTAGATACAGGTCTGTGGGAGGGAGAAAAATCTTCTCCATCTGAAGGGCTACCCAGGAGGCTTTTCACCTGGTAAGTCATAGAATCACAGAACCATTACAGTTGGCAAAGACCAACGGGATGATCTAGTCCAATCATCCACCTACAACCAATATTGCCCACTGACCACATCCCTTAGTGCCACATCTCCACAGTTCTCAAATACCTCCAGGGATGGTGACTCCACCACCTCCTTGGGCAGCCTGTGCCCTGCATTACCCTGTGCCCTGCATCACCCTGCATCTCCAGAGCAAATGCTTTTCTGAATATCCAACCCTCAAGAGGACTTAGAACAGGGGCTGCTCAGCACATAAGTTAATACTCTGGCACTGCTGAGAGAGAATGTCACTGGCAAACAATTTGCTTCTCAACATTCTGTTTTCCACATGACTTATATCAGTAAATAAAGGATCCACTTCCAACCACATTGTTATTACATAAACTTCCCTCTCTGATTAGGTATTCTGTTTGGAAAATTCTTGCACCAGCCCCAAACTAAATGCACTTTCTCTGTTTGAGGCTCATTCTGTGCTTCTGACAGAAAATGGCTTCAGATTAGTAAAAATTGCAATGGTTGTTTTGTTGCATACTCCCTCAGCAACACAGCATACGCTTTACAACAATCTCCCACAAGAAATAAGATAAATAGCACCATCCCACAGCTTCCTCAGGTAGCAAGCAAAAAACAAATTACCCAGCCAGCATACAAAGTATACAGAATATATTACCAAAAAAAAAAAAAAAAAAAGGTATGTGTTATTAGCTCTAAATTTATACACCAATTAAGTTGTCTGTCTCTTTGAAATCAGATATATTACCTTACTACTTTCAGGCTTGTGAATAGCATCTGTGAACATTAAGAAGCAGGGGGACTGGGGCAGCTTTCATTTTTCATGCTGTCATTACAGGAATGTTTTAAAAAGTAAAAGCAGCCCACATGCTCCAGGTGACCATTGTGGGTCCAGCCCCACCCCAGCATCAGTCATCACTGCTTTGTAAGCATTAAGCCCGTTCCTGGTCCTCGAGTTACAGAGTAAAATATCAAATGAATGCATGAATAGAGTGGCCAAAGAATCTGTTGTAACCAGACCTGAAGGAGAAGGCCTTAAATAACCATCTCTAATAACTCGCTCCTTCTTGTGTGACCTCTAGCCATGAGATTGCTCCTTCTCTGTGCTGAAGTACCTCTTAACACGCCCCTGACATGTTCTGATGGCCTTTATGAATTTTGCTAATTTAGAAAGAGAAATCATTCAGGTTGTTCCCTTTCTCTCTCTCAGCTTCTTCAAGCAAAAACTGCCCTTTATGCCACAATTAGAAATCAAAAAGCACTACCGAGTGCTCCCACTAAGAAATCATAATTCAGTGTATCAGGGAAAAGCATTCATCACAGATACTCTGATGCTTCTCTTGACCAAATCCCTCTGCATTACAGTGAGATTACAGCAATAAAGAAGCAGCAGAAGCAAGAGAGCAACCTTCCGGGCTCTGTAAGCCCAGTGGGATATTGAAAATAAAATAAGCATCCACTTGGAAAAAATAATTTAACAGCAGGCATAAAGAAAAGAAAAATCAACCAATGAAAAATATCCTGTGATACCATCCTGCTTCAGAAGATTCTTCTGGTTATATTCATTCTGTCTGAGAATGACGTATTTGGAGATTCCCAGTACAGTAAGGGCTAATTGCGGATTTCAAGGACGCATCAAAGGAATTAAGAGGTTGCCTGTTTGTTTAGGTTGGAGGACCTGATTGCCTTTCAGAGCGTTCCTTTCACAAAATGAAATAAATCACAACCCGCTTTTTCAAGTCGTCCTGTAGTTATTGCCCTTCCAGATACTCCATAGTTGTTAATCTACCTAGAGACTCAGACAGAAAGGCAGTGTGTGATCACCTAATTAAAGATCACATCAGCATGCAGATCCCTGGAAGTCAGTTTTCAGTAGCTACTATTTCTGCCACCAAACAAACAAGTTTTAGGGTAATTTCCAGGAGTTTTAACTCCCAACAGACTGAAGAGACCACCAAATCCTTTGCCCCTAAAGAACAGCTCCCATACAGCCTACTAATTTGCATGCCAGTCAAAATCCTACCACATGCAAAATCAACCTCTGGGCATCTATTCACAGGATTGGGGTTTACCTCCAGAGCAAGTTTTAGCACTTCAAAACTACTTAAATAATTACGAAAAGCAAAAGATGTCCTCCCGGGAGAGGAGGGGGGAGGGGTAATAAAAATCAGGAAGGATTAACCTCTTACCCACAGGAATCTGAATCTTTTACTTATTTCCAGGTTTCTGTAGAGAGCCACAAGGAGAAGCATTTACACCGAGGGTACTGCCTTATTGCTCTTATTCTGCATAAGACTACGCTGTATGACTGAACTAGAAATGGACTTATAGACAAGAAAACAAAGCAGAAATGGGAATTAGCATACTTGGATGTCTGTAGTTTCATACTGGTGCTGGTGCACAGCCTCACCTGGCTCACGTGGCAGAAAAAGAAGCAGAATGATACAGAATGTTCTCATAAAACAGACCCTCCTCCTCATTTAGAGATTAGCAAATCTTCCACCATTTACCTGCCATGTTCATGCTTTACATAATTAACCTATTCATTAAAAGAAGGAGTGCTTTCTTGAGAGACAGAAACCCAGGTGTTGCATATTACAAAGATTTGCTCAGAAAATCCTATTTTTAAATACGACTCAGGTGCATTTTCTAGACTAAAAACAGTAATATCTCTGATTGAGACAAAATGGCAAGGTGGGAAGGCGAGTGAAAAACACCAAATAAGAACCAAGGACATCACAAAATGAATCATGTTTAATCCGTCTTAATGCTACCAGGAAAATTAAGTTTAAGCCGCACACTTAATTAGGCTGCTAATGCTGTTTGATGGGCCTCCTCGTAACGCTGGGACCACTGGGATCTTCCGCGTGTCCCCAAGAAACCCGAGATTTTTTCATTATGTCTGCATCTATCACAGAGATGTGACTCAGTCATCCATTCTCTTGGGCTTCACATCTCTCCGAGTTTACACATTGCTCCCGTCCCTTTCGCTTTTGCATTGACAGGAAGATGGCGCAGGCTGCTCACAGAGCATTTTCACACTGCTGCAGCCGTGCATGCGAATATCTCACCTCCTGCACAGGGCTAGTCACGTACTTTTAGGCTTCAAAGGGCTGAGTGTGTTTGTCAGCTCGAGAGGTGCCTAATAGCGGAACTGCACATTGCTACAGTCTGAAAAACAACATTGTGGGAGAGCAGCCTCCCAGCAAGAAGCAAGAAACAGCTCAGAGCATTATCAGCCTTACGTTAAGAGCAAGAGAACATCACCCCCCTGTACAGCACTGGATTAAAAACACTAAAGAGTAGTAGACATAAAGGCCTCAAAGTTATTCCACTGCATTGATTAGCTTAAAGACTTTGTTTACCAGAGATTGGGTAAGGTCATGAAGTCCAAAGGCTCCTTAAGACTCTGTTTGGTTAATGGATTTGGAACAGCACTGCAGCACTTTAACCTTTTATCCCAGAGCTGAGGCCAAAAGAAGCTGTCCAGTGCTAATTACCGAAGGTCAGATTTACTCCTAGCAACAGGACCCACAGACCAGCAGGTCAAATGCCTTGGTTTATATTTAAAAGAAAAGAAAGAAAAGAAAAAAACACCTTAATTGAACATAGGATACTGGTCTGATCCTTCTGAGCATGTTGGACATGGGCTCCAGGGACCATAATTAGTGCTATAAGGAAACACCCAGGGAAATTCAGCCAGACCTGGCTGCAGTGTCGTCTCTTTCAAATGCAAAATAGAACTGATAGTAACAGGCTTATGCTCCATCCACAAGGACTGCTTTAGTCCCTGCTCGGCTTCCAGTCTGATCTCCAAGAAAATGTTTTAATATAGTATAACAGAACTGACAGCCTGTATTTCAGGCTGAGTCAAGGAAGAAAGTCAGGGATTACACTCACACTGAGACAGTTTAGTCTGATTTCTCCTCCTCCTTCATTTGATTGACATTGGTGACTTCTGGATATCAGTTTGATGGCTTTGACCAAAAGGATACTGAATAATTAAGGAACTACCTGATATAAAGGTGTTCTTCCTTAAATTATGCTGACACACGTAAGCACTTTGTAAAGATGCATCTGCGACCAGGATCACCGATAGGATCATAGTATTGTTTGAACTGAAAGGGACTCTTAAAGATATATAGTCCATCTCCCCTGTAGTGAACAGGGAAACCTACTGCTCCATCAGGTGCTCAGAGCCCCATCCAGCCTGACCATGAATTTCTGCAGGGATGGGGCACCCAGCACCTCTTTGTGCAGCCTGTGTCAGCACCTCATCACTCTTATTGTAAGAAGAAAAACACATACAAGTTTATTTCCATCAACTGCCCTGTAAACTTTCAGTATTTCAGTTGTGATCTGCAGCAACATCCTGCGACTTCTAGGACACCTTTTGCTCTTTGGCACCTCACATAAGTACTCTTTGCATCCAGCAGCAGGAAATACTTCAGTACATACATGCTTAATTTATCTATATAATTAACAGCGTTCATGCTACGTGCTAAAATACGTAGAAAATAATTTGACTTGTCTGAGCATACACAGGAAAATTAGAATTCAAAACAGATCTTCTCTGTATTTTCATGCAGTTGCCCATGATTTCTTGAGCAACCTTCATGCAACAAAGAAATGGCATGTCAGCCACTGTTCTTATCTTCCAATTCATCTAAATACTTTAGCATGTGCCAAACAGAATGTATCTAATGAGCTGCTCTGAAGGCAGCAGGAGCAGTGTGTAAGGACTGTGCTAGGTCAAGACCTGCCCATGTTTCCTGTAGGCATTTACAGATAGCACTGCCTTGAAACCCCAAGTGCAATGCATTAGCATGCAAACCATCCACTGATCTCAGTGGTGACAAGTAACAAGCACTGGTTTGGCCCAGAGTGCTCAGCAAGTTAAAAAACAGCAGGTTGCACTTTCAGAACCATACAAAAACTGAAAGGGCAGCATTACCTTAAAGAAATCAAGGCACAAAGTTTTGAGTGATCTTCACCAATAACAGGAAAGCCAGGGATATGATTGCCATTCTTGTGATTGCTCACCTCCTCTCCTGCCCATTCCTTTGTCACAGGGTCCACGAAAACCAAGTTGAAAAGGCATAAAGGAGGAACAAGACAATTCTGTGTCCAAATCTCCTGAAATATGGCTTAAAGCAGCAAAACTGAGATTCTAGCTCTGCCACAGGCTCACTAAAAGATACTGAATGGTTCATTTAGCCCTATCATATTTGAGGTCACCAGCTGTAAAACAAGATTAAATACGTTTTATTTCTTGCAAATGCAAAGCATCTTTCTGTCGCTTCAGTAGATTTTTTCCACATACGTATTCATTTTGGCAAAAACACTTCCTGCTGAAAAGATACAGCAAAAAAAATGTTCAGCCAGCCCTAAACAGAGAAGGAACTTTCTCATTATGTGGGTTTATCAAAGTGTGAAAGGGTCTTGGTCTTTTCTGTGGTGTCTGCACAATGCTGTAGCACAAACAAATTGTAATCCTGGTACAGCACAGAGTAATCTCATTCAGAGCATCAATAGAATAGGCTCATTACCTTAAGACACATGCAATACTTCTAAAGACAATCTCATGCTTAGACACACTAATAAGCTACAAATGGCTGCAGCCAGAAATTCAAAAGAAAGTGCACCCCACAAATTATTTGTACTCGGATCTAGTTGGTCAAGTTATTAACAAAAAAGCTCAAGTCAGGCATAGGAAAAAGTGCAGAGCTCCAGAACTGCCTAAACGATGGCTGGAGTATTCCCGCCTGCTTTATTTCACTGAGTACCTCAGCATCAATTGCACCATGCAGTGTTTTATGCCCTGAAGAAAGGGTGTCACCGTCTTTAACAATACACATTCCTGAATGACTGGGAGCTCTGCAGACACATAAAGATGGATAGCAAAGTCTAAAACTATTTGATAATTTTCCCACATTTACCTTGTAGCCTCCACATCTACTTTTGATACTGAGTATAAAATAAGCCTAGCAAATATAATTGTCCTGACCAGCTCTGGCTCTATCGCCATCCCACACTGACATGGTCTCTCTTCTCAAAGCCTCTGCACCAATGCTACAGCAGAGAAGAATCTGTTTCCCTCTGAAGAACAAAGAGCACCGACTGCAACAGCATCTCAACAGCAATGAGCACTGGGGGAAGAGGAAAACCCAGATCTGAACTCTCCTCAAAGAGCCAGGACTCTGAATCAAGCATAATCCAGGGTTTTATCAGATAACTTTGATAAGGTGGCTAATCATTGGCTGAGTAACCCCTTGCTACCCTCAGAATCAATCACCCCTCCTTCTCTATTGATTAAAACAACCTGTTGCTATTTTCTCACGATCCCGGCTGTCAGCAGCCCTGTTAGATGCTCCTGCCATGGGCAGACTGATCTCTTCTGGCTTTTGTAAGTGCAACTCATCTGCAGAGGCTCAGGCAGTAGGAAGTTTTCTTTCAGGGCTTTTTCCTCTTTCCTGCCCACATCCTTCAGTCATTGAAGTTATTTACTGACCCACTAAACTGAAGCTATCTTGACTCTATAGATTTAATTCATTAATAATCCGTAGCATTTTCTCATTTAAAAAGCACACCCTGGTGTGTTACACCCTTTATTTGTAAGTCAATGAATTAATTATTGAGCTAATAAGCCCTGCTGCATAACAGTGACTGGAGGGTGCCCTCAGAAACAAAAGCAGACAACATCTCTTTACTCCTCCAAAGTACTCCCCTGATAAAACCTTTGGGGTTTTTGTGTTTTATTATTCTGTTTGCAAAGCTGTCTCTAATCAACAAGAATTAGGATGTGCAATGGTTGGACCATAAGCTTTATATCTTTGTATAAGATATATCTAAATGATAGCAGAGTGTTCCATCTTTAATGCATGGATCAACATTTAGTTTAAGAACTGTGCTGGGGATTCTCACTTTACAAACTGTTTCTCAACAGCCATTATTGAATACTTTTGTTGTCACCATGCCTGGGGGATCCCCTGCAAAAGTTGAGGCCTCATTGTGCCAGTCACTGCACAGGAATCGTGGGAGTCCTAAAACAAACAGGACAGGCTCAAGCTGCAAGTAAAGGAGCATTACTGTGCTCAGCTTTCTAAATAGGGAGTTGAAGCCAGAGAAAGATGTAGCGATCAGCTTTGACTCAGAGCGTCAACTTGATCTCTTATGTTTCATTCTCAGTTCCATACTCTTGCCTTCATTAACAGGGGATGAGGCACAGCTCTGAAGATCAAACACCTTCCTTGACCTACAACCCAGGTGTAGCATGAGTAACAGGAGGACACAATTCTCCTGTCACACACTAAAGGGAGCAGATCACCTCCAAGAATACGAATTAAGAACGTGAAGTGTTTCTGACCCCAGGTCTTCTGAACAATGTCTTTATCTTGTGCAGCCTCCACTAGGACTATATTGAAGAGCTGGTTAAAGATCTTCTCCCAGAAGTTTTTTGAGATAAAGGAAATTTGACCTGAGTAACTTCACAAAGAACTTCTTTAAGAAAATGGAGATTTAGGAGGTTTCAGTGAAAAGTTAACAGCATAAAAATTGAACTTATTTTCCTCACCTTTTGCCTTCAAGATCTCCTTCCTTCCTTCCCTCTCTCCAAAAAAACCCAACAAACTAAACAAAAATGCACAAGCAATCCTAGACCTTCTTATGTTGGCAGGATGAGAAAGACCTTTCTAAAGATCAGGCCCAGGAATACTCATAAATGCAGTAGTACTTGTGACACAAACATATCCACTGTTGTGTGGGTAACCAAATGGTAGATGATATTTTGGGGATGTCCGATTCCTGCATACACCTAGCAGGGTCTCAAAGCACCTGAACACAGAAGGCTGAAGAGAGAGAGAGGCATAAGTATCACCAATAACTTGCTCAAGGATAACCCAGAAATCCACTGCAAGTGCCAGAAATAATGCCTCTCCAAGTACCTGTTGTGTTAACTGTGACCCCCACGGACACGTGAACTTTCCATAGGTCAAGCTCAGTGACTAACACTAATCCTACCTATGATTCCAACGTAAGGAAGGATTTTGAAATAAGGCAGAAAAAGTCTGAAGCACAATACCACCACCACACATACCTTTAAATCAATTAAATTCCTCTTAAACATCACAAACACTTCTAAGTGCTAGCTATCACAGGAGGGACATGTTGATGCAAACAAAATGCTGAGAAGTAGGCATGTGTCTGGATTGCCTTAATTGTGTGGTTTTATGTCAAATGCTGAATCATACTCTAATGCTCTTGCATATTTTATTCCCCTTGTTCTTTTCAAACGCTAGCAAATGTGACTGCTTGCAGTGCCAAGACACTGCAAATTAAAACAATAACCACAGTCAGAATGTGATATTGAACTATTGCTAGAGTATAGTCTTCCTTATATAAGACACTCCAGTAAGCACGTTCCTCTCACAGTGCAGTCCTGTCTCATGGTACGTTATGAATTATTCCAACATGACAGTCATACAATACAAAGTCAATTGAAATCATGGTATAGTCCAAATTTCCCATTCATTGCAATGGGAATTTTTCTAGTAAAAATAATTAGACCTGCAGGGAACTGTTCCAGAGTCTTGCCAATACCACTGAACAAAACCCTCAAAGCTTACCAGTTTTAACTCAGAAGTTCACTGATGTTCTCCCAGTAGGATCGCTCCTCATCATGAAAACTGAACGTACCACTGATATTTTGTGTGATGAAGACCAAGGTCTAGCAAAAGGCATTTAAGTCTGTGCCAGTGAAGGGGAAATTCAGACTTCTGACAAGCTATGAGATGTCAGAGCAGCTGGAAATATTCAGTATGATCCTCCAGCTGAATACAACTGTGCTGGCAGGCAGGAAGGAAAGGCAGGAAGAAAGCAGGGCTTGCTCTTGCACACCATCCCATCAATTACCCTCATAAGGGCATTCCTCTGCCAGAAAAAATAGAAGAGGAGACAGGAGGGAGAGATCAAGAACACCACATGAGAGGAGCCAGCCTAAAGCAAAATCTCTGCATTATCCATAGTCCGACCCAAATGAAATGCAGAAGTTTTTGCTACAGCAGGACATATAGTTGGTGTCCTTCACAAATCTTTCTAACAATTATTCTGCTAACTTCTGCACACAAAAGTGGGAAAAGCAGGGATACATGATCCATGGTGTACACGGGGTAATGCTGAGACTCTGGCTCCCTACAGCAAACACACTTAGAGTTGGGAAGATATAGCCACTAGAGATGTAAAGGAGTTTTGCATCTGTGTTAGCAGAGCTGACTTCAAACTGGGTAAGAGATGAAGATCAGTTACCATGAGGAGACTGTTTAACACAAGAAGACCAAAGAGACTCAGCTTGTTTAGACTAGTATAATAGCTGGTGAAAGAGGGAAGACTGCTCTCTACATATCTATCCTGAGGATAAACACCACAAGACAAAAGAACTATTTAAATTAATGGCCAACACTGGCACAAGAGCAGAATATAAATTGGCCATGAATGCATTTAGGTTGAAAATTAAAAGAGGGTTTCTAACCACTACAGCAATTAGGGTCTGAAGGAACCTGCCAGTGGAAAAGCAGAACAGAATAAATCCAACTGCTTTAAGCTGAGATTCAGGACCTTTATGAAGGGTAAAGAAAGCAATACCTCTAACAGCCTGGGAGCTGTGAACATATCTCCACAGATTTCTTTCTCAAGACAGAACACATTGGTCGATGCTTATTTGTGGTCTTTACAGTAGGTCCTTCACACCCAATCTGCCTAGACACTATTCCTTTACTTCTGCAGAAAGATCCCTAGCAGGGGCCTTGACCCATACAGGCAGTCAAGGTACCAGAATCCCACTGAGTGTAGGAAGATGTGTGCACCCTGAAGGCTTTTTCAAGTCTGGCACTTGAACAAGAAAGGGGGATTTCACCCATAGTCCTTATCCGTTTGTTTCACTTATGCAGTAGCATTACAAATTCAGCCATTATCATCCACCAAGGCCTCAGAGATTCTCAGTGGAGCATGATAAACAACCAAAGGCCAGAGATCAGACTGACATTCTACATAGCAGAGCATACTGCCTGTCTGGCAGTTCCCAGTTTCTAACATCAGAAAAGCAAAGAGTTGCATATAGGTATCTCCATAATTGTATAGTACCTCATTGAATGCTGGGGTAAACTCTCATCTCCCTAAGGCTGATGGTGGCTTTGCCACTGACTGCAGCAAAACTGGGATTGAACACGGCTGTCTCACACTGAGTTGTACAGCTCAGAAAAGAGAAGTGACAGGTGGTAATTTGTTTAAATGCACTGGCATGAGCTGAACAGAAGCCAGCACAACCAGAACAGAACTAACAGGAAGGAGCAGCTGGTGGCTACTGCTTCTGTTTCAAGAGTGCTCTGTCAAGTCAAAGACCATCCTGAGACCAGGGCAGATGATTTGGTATCTTCAGGCAAACATACCCAGCTTCAGCAACAGGCTGTGAATCCCTGAGCATTCAGCCACAAGGCAGGAGGCTGAGTGCAGGAATTACTCAGAGAAGCTCACTACACAAGCAGCCAGCATATAAAATATAAATGGCCTGTCCATCCCACAAAACAAAATACTTGCCTGTGTTTTTTGTTTTCTAAGTTTCTTTCAATTTTGAATGGCATCAAAACCATATAGATAATATGTTTCTTAACAGAAAGCGATTTAAATGTCTCTCCTTCAGTAATATACAGAACAATTACCACAGCAAATGCATCTGTGGATTTTCTTTTCTTATTATCAGTGGTTGAGTGGATTCATATTGTTTACTTGAAAATCGAAATGCTTTTTTCAGTATACCTTACAAGGTCACAGATCACAGGTTAACCTATCTTGTTTAAAACAAATTGAGAGTCTGAATCTCACTCAATCAACCCCTAATTAGTTAAGCAAGACAGATGGGTCAACCGAGTCTTTCTTGCCAAGAAAGTGGAGGGATATCATTAACTGTGACAGGCTGGGAGGAGGAAACCACATGAGCATGGAGTGCATTTCAGCCAACATTATGGAGGGGGGAACTACCCCATCTGAGGCTTTGAAAATCATTTAGTTAGACCCCCTTTCTTTCTACTAAGAGGTCTGTCTACCAAAAAGAAATGAAAGGTCAAAAAAGAACAACCCACCAGTAAGTCTCTTAAGAGCCCTAGGAAGCCAGAAGTCTATATTTCCACTATCAGGAATCCATGAGGTAGCTTTTCATAAGCTTACTCTTGGAGCTAAAACCAATGTCACATTTCATCCTTCCCTATCCCTATCCTGGTGGAGAGTGGTGAGTCACTAGAAAAGCTGTCTAGAGAAGTTGTGGATGCCCCATCCCAGGAAGTGTTCAAGGCCAGGTTGGATGGAACTCTGGGCAGCCTGATCTAGCAGAAGACATTCCTTCCCACGGCAGGGGATTAAAATTAGGTGAGCTTTAAGGACCCTTCAAATCCAAACCATTTCATTATTCTATTATTTTGACTCACACAAGTTCATCTCTTTTCTACTGTCAACAAAGCAGACAATTCCTTTGACATGGTTGAAGGGGCTCTCTAAAAGCTGTGTGATAAAAGCAGGAACAATAAGCCAACAATGAGGATGTATAAGTGAGGAAAACCTCTTCACAGAGCTTTGTTAGACTGGAGAACATCTCATATAAAGAACATACTTAGTGCTCCATCTTCCAAGATACTGAGGTGCTGTCATTGCCTCACTGTGATTTCATTAGTAGTCAAACAAGTTTGATACTTCCAGTCCAGTGTTCAGCGTAGAAACAACAGAATCTTGATGCCTGAGTTGTTAGGACAGTTCTGAGACTCTCATTAGGTAATCACCAACCTCCAAATGTAATTAGAAACTTTGGACAAATCTGCTTTTTATCCCTGTCTACTTCAGTTACTTCTACTTTCCCTGTAGAATATGTATTGCAGCATTGTCTGCCACAGACACTTTTGAAGATAAGCCTACTATTTACTATACACACTAACCAGAATGGACAAAATGTCAAGAAACAACTAAAATGTTTTTTCCCCCTTCTCAAGCAAACAAAGTGACTGATTTCAATGGCTGATGGCTAAAGCATTGACTACAAGACTACAGAAAGAACTTGCCAACATGTGAAAAAACTTGACTGTGAGGATGACAGAGCCCTGGAATGAGCTGCCTGGAGAGAATGTGGAGTCTCCTTCCCTGGAGATATTCAAAAGCCACCTGGACACCATTCCAGGTAACCTGCTGTATAGATGCTGCAGGGTGGCTGGGCTAGTTTAACTCCAGAGGGCCCTTCCAACCTCAAACATTATGCAACTCTGTGAATGCTTCCTACTGAAGGAAAACCATGACACCTGAATAATTAATAATGTTACCAGTTAAAAATTGACTATAATTATCAAAACAATCCTGAAAAAGATGTTAATTGCTTGGCCTACATGCTTCCCACAGTGGGAGATTATTATTGACAAATATCATATATCAAGAGAAATCGCCTGGTCATGAAATAACACTTGTTACGAATCAATCAATAGTAATCATGAAGTTCTGTTGCTTCTTTAAAAGCTACTTCAGGATTCAATCTATCTGAAGATAATGTAATTTTAGTCAGGTGGGTTTTTTGCCTTTTTTTTTTCCCTACTTTATCTAAATGTGATTCATGTTTTGCAGGGGACAAAATAAAATAAATATAATGAAAACTTTTAAATGATTTTAACAAAACAAGTCATTATCAAGCACGGGCAAAATCATTCGGTTCAATTGCACTCGTGGTTGAAATTAATTTTCTGAAGTAAGTTCTGAAAGGGGTAGGAGCCAACAATCAATAATCTCTTAATGAGGTGCAAGAAAAACACGTGTAGACATGACAGGTTTTGATGGCTAATGAGCTTCAGAGGAAGAACACCGTTCAGAGAAAAACTCTGAAAGGCACAGAAAATTGATTAATTGCCAGCCCACGATATTGCAGGAAAACATTTGGAAATTCAGCAGCCCTCAGACCTCATGTCATTTACACCTTCAATGCGACGTGTTAATTTTACGGAAACATTATAGCTGAAGGGTGTTGTTTTTCCTCTCTTTCTCTCCCTAGTAGCTAACTCTTGATCAATCTACTTGCTATGATTTTTGGCCTCAGAAACGAATTTACCTGATAAAACTTCCTGGTATTGTTTACTGAAATGAATAACAAAATGTAAAAGACAAACCATAGGGGATCCTGTTTCTCTTTCGTGTTAATAGTTGCTCTGCTACATGTAAGACATAACTAGGCTAAGAGACATTTTGGTCTTCTGCCTCTTATATTCACAAGCGTCAGCAATACAACATAAAAGAGTTCTCATTTACGAAGAAAACGATCAAAAGATCATGACCTATTTTCCTGCAGTTAAGCACCTTATTTTAACCTCTGTTCTACTTCCTAGCAGTAGTTCACATAAGTGGGAACTCGTCCCTGAGCCTAACAAAAAGTCTGATGCAAAGAAGATTTAACCTCTGCTGAAGAGGACTAATTTAGGGAAAGCTGGGGATGGTGGCCAGCGTCTCTACAAGTCCACTCTTGATAATAACAGGTAGATGGAAGGTTCCTGTGGACTGGATGAAAGCAAGTGTTGCTCTCATCTTCAAGAAGGACAAGGAGAATAATCCAAAGAACTACAGGCACATCAGCCTAGCCTTGATGTCTAGGAAGCTGCTGGAGCAAACCTTCCTGGAACCCACTTACGAAGGACAAGAAACTGACCATGAGTAATCAGGGTGGATTTAAGAGGGGCAAATCTGGCCAATCTGGTAGCCCTTTGCAAAAAGATGGCTAACTTGGTAAATAAGTGCAGACAGTGGGTTTTTATTTGTTTGGGGTATTTTGTTTGTTTGTTTGTTTTTGTTTTTTGTTGTTTGGGTTTTTTTTTTAACCCCAATAAGGCTTTTAGCACTCTCAGAACATCTTCATAGACAAGCTGATGAAGTACAGACTACAATAATGGACTCTGAGGCAGACAGAAAACTGCCTGAATTGCTGTTATCAAAGGACTGTGATCAGTGGCACAAAATCTATACAAGGACCACTAGTGGTGTATTTCAAGGGCCAGTACTGGTTCTAATCTGTAATTTTCAGTAATGACCTGAACGCTGAGGTTTACAGGTGATCCAAAAGTGGAAAGTGTGGTTGATGGTGCCTATTGGAAGCACCTTGATAGGCTGGAGAAAGGAGCCAAGAGGGATCTATCTCATGAAGACCCACGAAGGGAAATGCAGAGTCCTATACTTGTCCAGGATAAAGCCCATTTACCAACACAGGCTGAGGATGCAGCAGCTGGAAAGCTGTCTTGTAGAAAGAGAACTGGGGCCTTGGTGGAAAACAAGTTGACCATTCAGGAAGGCCAACAGCATCATGCACAGCATTAGGAGGAGTATTGCCAGCAGGTCAAGGAAGGTGATCTTTCCTCTTTACAAAAGTATTCAACTATCTGTTGTGGAAAGAAAAGAAGGTGGAGCTAGACTCTCAGTGGTGCCCAGTAAAAGGATAAGAGCCAGTGGGAACAAACTGTAATACAGGAAATTTCCTATAAACTTAAGTAAACTCTTTTACTGTGAGAGTGGGCAAACACTGGAACAAATTGCCCAGAGAGGCTGTGTGGAGTTACAACCAAACACAGACCTGACCTGATCCTGCTTTGAGCAGTGAAGCTGAAGTAAACAATCTTGGTCCCTTCCAACTTTGGCCATTCTGTAATTCTGTGATCAGACTCGTTCACAGGGATGCAAGTGGAAATTAAACCTAAGAATGCATTCTCATTAATATAGAAACACTGTTAAAGGATTTTGGATGGAGCTTCACAAAACAATCAGAACCCAAGACCCCTTTCCTCTCAACTCTGAGGGCCTCAAATTTTCATCCCTGCAAGCGTATGAAAGTGATGGTTAAACCCGCTGAGTTAAGGTTGCCCACCCACTCTTCTCTAACTTTCACTTTCAGGAGTAATGGAGATTGTCTTATGACCCCTCTTCCACTTATCACAGTTTGTATTTGAGTTCTGCTCAAACATTTGTGCTCTTAATACTGCCAACATTAATTTTCCATGCAATATATGCTTCTTAATTGTATGTACAAAGTTTTACATTCTCATGAAATTCATTTAAGGTTTTTCTCAGCATTTCCTTGCTTGTTTTATAAAGTAGCTGAAGATGGAGTACTCTGCTCCTGTTTGCATGTTCCAATAATGTTTTCACAGAACAAGAGCAGGGAAGATATTGGGCAGTGGATCTTTCAGGAATGACTCTAGAAGGTGGAAGTGCACCACAAATCAGACATCAGGTGTGATCCAAAAGAGCTCCCTCATTGGGGTAGCCTGAGTACAGCATCCACTGCTCTCTTAAGGAAGTGTTAAATTAGTGAGTAACATTCAGTGGATTTCTGTCCAGCCATGAGAAAAGAAACAAGGCCTTTAAACCAGATAATCCTTCTGCCAGTTTTGTTTTCCTAACCTGAGATGTGGCATCCTTAGCCAGAACCAGAGGCAAGGAAATGGCCTGTTTTTTTTTCCCATATAGAGCGTGATTGGTTTCTGCACAGAATGTACAAGAAATACCTCTCTACAATTAATAAACATGCCTCATCAAGGATCAAAACACCCTTAGGCTCCACTAATTATATGGGTGAAATAAAGAGATAAGAACATAGATGGAAAAGGAACACTCTGAAGGTAATTCATGACAAGGAGTCAGCTGCAATCACCTGCAAAGGCTTTGTCCGAATGAATATCAAGTGGACTGGGAGATCACAAGGGACTTCACGATCTTGCATGACCTTGTCTTATTTCCATCTCTGCTTTTCATGAGCGGTTAGTGCTTTAGATTCAGAGGTCTTTAGAAAGGGGATGGATGCAATTTCTAGAAACCAGTTCTCTCATGTATAAGACAGATACCAGAAGATAAATACCTTCTCACGAGCACTGTAAGACATAAGAAGTAGCTGAGAAGAAATAAATCATCCTGTTTTCATGGTCACTGAAATGCTGATCACTGTTCTGCACTTGCTTCAGGACTATCAACAAGTTACAGGAAGGTTAAATTGATCTGAGACCCTTATTTCTTCCCAGGGACAAGCAGCAGTAGACAGCACATCTAAAAGCTGGTCCAAATATAAAACTGCACTTAAGAAGCCATACAAAAGCACGAGAGAAAGGTTTCAGTAATCCTATCTCTGCTGATCAATGTGACACACTAATTACTTCGCATTAATCCCTGTATTCATTCCTTCTTCATTTTCTGACTAGTAAGACAGTCATCTCTTCAGAGTCAAGATTCACTCAGTATCAACACGATTAAAAGTCTTGTTCTTGTTTAAAGCCTCAAGCAGTCATTTTTTTAAAAAAAAAAAATAAAAATAAAAATAGTTTAGACTTGAATCTCCCAGAGCACTAAAAACTAACCCATGGGTGGCATTACATGTCTCAGAGTGCCTATCTTTCTGCTAATAAAGTCAGACTCCTGCTTGGGAACATTATTAGTCTAGGACTTGAGGGAATGGCTTCAAGCTGTGCCAGGGGAGGTTCAGGCTGGATGTCGGGAAATACTACTTCTCTGAAAGAGTGGTCAGGCATTGGAATGGGCTGCCCAGGGAGGTGGTGGAATCATAAACCCTGGGGATATTCAAGGAAAGTTTGGATGTTGTGTTGAGGGACGTGGTTTAGTGAGAACTATTGGTGATGGGTGGATGGTTGGACTGAGTGATCCTGTGGGTCTTTTCAATTGTATGACTTCTAGAACTCTCCAAGTCTTTACAACGTTGAGCAGATTTATACCAGTTTATTTGTCCTACTCCAAGTCACAGACCAGACCCTTCCCAACCTTGTACCTGCACAGCATAATACTCTTGCAGCTGTTTCTCAGCCCAAGATGTCTCAGGGGAGGACTTGAAATCCCACTGAAAACCATAAAGTCCCCCACAACCAGGGATACAAGTGAAAAGAAGTGAAGAGCAAATGCACATTAATGATCATCAGCTAGTTTTTGTATGGTAGCAATGTAAATTCAGTCAGACAACAGGGCAGAAAAAGACTTGGGGTTTTTTTTGTTTGTTTGTTTGGTTTTGTTTGTTTGTTTGTTTTTAAGTGGTATAATGTAATCCTTAAGAAAATGTTTGAGAAGTAAAGCAGAGGGCAGATCTGCACCAGCTCCTCAGCAGAGCATGGAAGACTTTCCCGTTTTAACTTCTTGCTCAGTGATAAGTGCGTTTGGTTGGAATGTGGGAAGACAGGATTCAAATCAACCCTCCTTCCCCAGAGGCTGGACTTCTCCTTGAATCTCTTATCAAAGCGGCTCCATATCAGATACAGAAATACAACAACACAGCCTGCAATTCCTATCGCATTCATCTAAATATGCAGACATGCAGCAGGGCCTGTCTGTGGATCAGGTTAGACCAAGAAAGAATAATCTCTTTGACCCAGCTCGAAGCAGGCAAATTTCATTCACTCTTGCTTGTCCTCAAGTAGGATCATGAGAGAAGAGAGGGTCAAAACTGGAATTTGACCAAAACCTTGCATAAAGATACTGCTACTCAGTCCTTCCTACAAAAGAGGTTACAGTTCAACCAACTTAAGCCTTTAGAATGGCTCACCATGACAATGTTGGTATATAAAAACAGAAGAGCTTCAAGACAATGAACCAAGTATCCCCTGCCTTAGAAGAACCTCCAGCCTACGGGTACGAGTGGAAAATCAGGTTTCTCTGTCCCACAGGTAGGGGTGCTTTGAACCATACCTCAGCCCCAGGCACTGAGACTGTTATCCAAGGAGGAAGGTGAGGGGGAAGAAGGGAACGGCACATCTTCTGATGGCCACTTTGTGAAAGCAGCAGCCTTCTGGCACCTGGAGAGAGTTTGTGACAGTGAGCCCCAGCTGGGGAGATGTCACTGATATACAGCTGCCACAGTGCTGAGTTCTTCAGCTCATCAAACCTTCAGAGCTTGATTCAAGACTTACCAAGTCAATATAGAGTCACACTGATTCCAGGGAGCTAATTAAGTTTTGAGTACCCATAAGCTTTACTGTGATCTAATCCCCATTAGAGCTGTAATTGTACAAATTGATTTATCATTTAATACTGAAATTGGTAACACTCCAAGCAATAAACTCTTTTCAACAAGTTTTTTTTGTTGTTTTTTTTTTTTTTTTCCTTTTTTTCTCTCCTTCAAAAACAGTTGTTTCACAGAAATCCATCTTTTTGCAGGAACACGCAGTTCTACTGAAAAATTATCTAGGGAAAGTTATTTCGGTGGCATTTTGACTATCACAACGTTTGTCAGAACGAACACTTAACATTTTTTCTCCCGCTTAGAAGCCTCTATGAAGTTAAGATAAAAATGAAAATATCCTGATAGAAGTGTATGAGAATGACACTACTCTTCTTGGTCATACGTGTTGTCACTCACGCACACAAACTCACAGCACCTTCCCAGAAATAGAATGTGTGTCCCACAACAGCTCTACTCCCAAGAGCTGCTGTAACCCACTGTTATACCTGTTTCACATTCTCCTCCCCAGAGGAGCTGAGCCTGCTGAAGCTGCCAACAAGAAGCTTTTGCCAGAAGTCCCACCTCCTCAAGAGTTGTTCCATAAACAGTGAAACTGCTGAAACCTGTTTTCCTTAGATTTCATGCCTTGAAGGCAGATTCTCCTGTGTCTAACAAGGTGCTGGACCTTCTTCCTCAAGGCTTTCCGGGAGCTGCAGTGTTATTCTTGTCTCTCCCCACGTGGGTTCCTTCACATCTAACAAGGGTTGGACTTGAACTGCCTCTCCCTCCCCACTCACCCTTGGGAAACCCATCAGGATGCAAACTATCACCTCTCTGTCAAACCCAGCTGGAACAGACCAGCAGATTTAGAAGTCATGAGGACTGCGAATAGGCAGATGCGTGTATATACACACAAAAACGTACACCCATGTGCTCATAAGCCTGGTTTCCTAAGGAAAGCAGACTAAAAATAACTGTGTTTGGGTTATGAAAAAGCTATAGTTGCAATATGAGTCGCGTTTCCGCTCGCTGTCAACATGCATTAGAGAACTTTCTATTTACACATTTCCAATGCCTGCCTCAAAAGACGATCTGTTATTTCTCCTATGATCTTCTCCTAGCATCTTGGTATTTTTACCACTGTATATTCGTACTGCTTTCCTTGCCAGAAAACCCCCAAGAAGACTGCCAGTACAGGCATAGATATTCTATGTGAAACTTCTTTGCAATAAGTATTTTTATAAGACATCAATTTTAATAGTTCCTAGAACAGTACATTTTGTTTTCAACCTGCAGCGTAGCCTGCTTTATACACAACTCAAGCAGAAAGCTATAAAAGGTAATTTAGCTGTTAACTGCCAATCTGTATACGCCAGCAAAAATGCAGTGTCACTCAAAACCACTATATTTAGTCAGAACGTAGCACAAGGAGTTAACAGAGGTCTTTTTTCCCCCTTCACAGAAACTATTTCTGTAGTTTCAGTCTGGTGTATGCAAAGTAACACATGCTAAAGGTTTCTGCACAAGTATACCCCTTGTCTTTAAGAAAATATACTGTAGTATTTGAGATTTGCTGTACGCTCTTGCAAACTTCTAAGTGTAGTTTTCAAGGCACTTGTTTTTTTTTCTCCTCCTCTGACTGCTTCCAACTGACCACCATACCCTCCTCCTCTCCAGCAGAGTCTTATTTATGGTTCTTTGAAAGCATGAGCCTCACAAAATTGCCCCTTTTTTTTCTTTTTTTCATCTTTCCTTACAATAAATGTGTTTCATCTTCACAGAGTCTCCAGAAATCCATTATAAGCTACTTATTTTCAACAAATTCTCTAATACGGAGCCTCTGCTCCCAAGACAGATTTCTGGAAAAATAATAATCCTGTATAATACATCTAAATCCCCCCTGATCACTGGTATATTCCCAAATCATTTCCTTGATTCAGCCAAGTTTCCACCCAAGAGGCACAAAATTTGGAGGGGAAAGCGGAGCCGTCCAGGTGGCACAGACAGCATTTCATAACATTCCAGCAGCTCAGAGCTCCAGCCTCTCCTTACAGTCCCACCGTTGTCTCTGATGGAGAGTTCAGGGCAGGGACGCAGACAGAAGCAGAAGAAAGAACTGCAGTGTTTGCCAAGCATCAGCTCGCCTTACAGCAGACTGGAGTCCCAAATATTTAAGGTATCATGAGGAAAGGCTCGAATAAAGAGCACCAAGAAAGAGAATGGTGCAGTTAGCACCAGAGCGCACTGTTTTTGTTTATGTTTGCCAGAGCTTTCAACTGTTTATCAGGATGGCAACAGATGGCACAAGGCAAATGGGCGCACTTTTTCACAGTTTCCTACAAAACGAACAGATGTCTTCATTACATGCTACATGACCGCATTTAACAAAATGTGACAAGAAGCAGAGGTAGAGAGAAATGGCATATCCCTTTCCTAACCTGAATTGTCTCTTGGCACAGATTTCAAGTTGTGCCTGAGCATGGGACTGAATGCACAAAAGGAGAGATTTAACAGTTTTTCATCTGTACCTACTCCACCGTATCCTGTAAGCATGGGAAAAAAAAGAAGCAGAGGTGGTTTCATCAACAGAAAACACAGCATCTCCCAATGGACAAGATAAAGGCAGGAGATGTTTTCCATCATCTTCTTCTTGGGAGTATTTTCAGAGTACAACCATGCTCATCTGTGTGCTGGAGAGCTCTACCAAAAGAAACCACATAGTCCTGGCCACCTTTTGGCTCCGCTGAAGATGACATGCTAGCAAGTCCAACCACTGATAATGCTGTAGACAACCTCTGTGTTGTCCAGGTCCTACTGCAGTCTGAACAAGAAATCAGAAGATTCAGCAATCCCAAATGGCCCCAAATGCTCTGGGTTCTCTAGTGATGCAAGTCAGTAGAGGTCCATCAAAATATATCCTTTCTGCACACCAAGCCCATGCTGGGTTAAATAATGACTTTCCTTGCTCATCTCATCAGCTCAGCAACTCAAGGAAGTCCCTGTCTTTCTGCAGGAGGCAGAACAAGGCCTACTCCACACCGAGGGCTGTGTTTTGCCACCTTGCTCATAACCACTCTTGCTGTAACCTATCTGATTTCTAATTATTCCCTTTCTTTTCAAATCAGCTAAAGAAGAAAGGGAGAAAAACATTCCAGTTTGGTGGGTAATGGGCACTTGATGTCCACTCATTCAGGTAATTAGCTACTATTCTTAGCACAAAATGGATCAGACAAAGCTCAGAGCAAATTTACAGTTGATGGGAAAATTTTACATCATAGCAACAGACATTTTAATTCCAAGCCATATATTTCATTTTGTTTCTGCTGAAGGGAATGAAGCCAGCCGTTTGAGACAGCTCTCCCAGTTAGACCACAGACATAAATTGCTTACACTTCTGCACTCATGGGCTGTAAGAATAGAGATGGAGAGAGAAAGAGTTGTAGAAAAGCACAGCCTTGGACATATTTCTTCCAGCTGGAAGCTTTGAATTAATTCAATATGAAACCATACTCCAGCCTCCAAAGGAAAACTTCAGACTCTCCGTAATACATCTAGAACCCATCTCCAAGTCAGGCTGTCACAACTCAGCAGGAAAACAAAGCCACAGCAAATGAGCCAGAGCACACATTGCAGGCAGTCTTTTATTTGGTCCATAATATACGCTGTTTCAAAGGAAGACAGATATAATGAAGTCCCTGACCAGAACTACTCCACATAGGCCAACACAGGAATTTTCTTGTATCTTAATATTCTGGCTCTATTAGCACGGAGTTTTGTCAGCCACCAGCCATGTCAGGGAGACAGTGTCTTTTTCCAACTGTATCAATTTCCCCTATTCCTGACAAGTATGCCTCAGAACTGGCTCTCTCCCCCCCTCTACACTTTAAGGGCTGTAAAACCCCTGAGAAGGGCTTTATTTGTTCAAAGGTAAGAATATATAAAACATAGGAAGACTCCATCTTGGATGGTGTTCTCTGCCAGCCCAAGCTAGAGACACAGACTCTTCTCAGGGCGGTACCAGCTCACTTCAAAGGCATTGAACTATCTACAGGTCTACTCATATACACACTACCAGCCCAGGGCAGAGTGTGGTAGGCTTCATTAAGTCAAATTGCAAGACAAAGCAGAGAAGACTGGAGTTAAGTGCACCATAGAACTAGTGATCAGCTGCCAATTATCAGCACCTCTTGGCATCAGTGAGTGATCAGTCAGGCTCCTTAACTGGTCCTACACACTGACACGATGGCGTCCCTGAGCCTCACTGTGCTGTCCTTATTCCTTGATGGACAAAGTTGGTATCTGCCCATTGCAGAGCCCTACAAAGACAGAACCTATCAGCTTCTAGATGCCTATGACCTGCAGAACAACCATGTGCTTATTGTTCCTTCATTATAACATCTTACAGGCAAAGTCAGTTGCAATTCTTGAGGGACAATAGCCTCTCTTTTGTTCTCATAGAGAGCTTTATTCAGTGCAGTCCTTTTCCACACACAGGTGGTTGGCTCCTCCCTTTGGAGTTAGGAGCCCGGCACGCAGGACACAGACTTCACTGCTAGTAAAATTCTCTCATGTAAAATTCAATATATAAAAGCTATCTCAAGTAAATTGGCTTTCAAGTAACTTGTGTTCAGTCTAACAAAGCTCAGCTGGTTAGGAAGATGCCAACCTGGTTTCTATTGTAAAATACCATTTCCAGTGCTCAGTTCCACATTGACAGGAGGCCACAGGAGATTCCCAGTAAATTACAGTAGGCACAGAATCAAGACCTCTGATTACTGTAGCAACAGAAATATCAGTAACAATAGAAAATCTCTACAGGATGCCTACAGTCCTCTGAGGAAAGAAGAAATGTCAGAACACAGCCAAGAAGGAATTCCCCCAAGCAGTAAGATGGAAAAAGGTTCTCTGCATTTTAAGGGAGGAGCACTGTTGCCATTCTTTCTACCATTATACAACTTTAATGACCATCTTCTCTCATTGTCTTTGCAGATTGCAGAATTTTCTCCTCCCTTTCCCTGATCTCTACCTCCCATCTTTGCTTTGAAGATGTCATCTGCAGCTGCTCTCAGCAGTATTGCCCATCTGGAAAACAGTGCGTGCTAAAACCAGTTTCTTGCAGAGCCACTGTTCTCAATAAATTGCTGCTCACAAGCCTTATGTCCCTCACCAGTTCTCTCATCCTCTTCCCCGTGGACACAGGCAGCCCCTCCAGTGATAAGCGATCACATAGGGCCTCATTAGCAGCGCAAGGCACTCCACAGCAGGGGCTCTTAATCAGCTGCTATGCTGTCCTCAGTATTTATTTCCTGCAAGACTAAAACTAAATTCAGTGGCAACAGAACATTTTCTGCATGTGGCTGTAAAATCGAAGGTAACAGACTCACATACTTCACAAAAAAGGCTGAAAGCTGAACTGATCCTTTATAACTCTTGAAACTGTTCATAATGCACACACCATCGCACAGGACTTCGGAAGTCCAATTATTCCCGTAACACAAAAACTGAAATATAAAAGTAGCAATGGCCTCTGATCTCTAAATTCAGTCTAAAGTGGCCAAATTCTATGTTTAATCTGTAATTTGAGCGTCCTCTCCACCAGCCCAGAAGTCACAAGGCACCTCCTTATCTGAGTCAAAGTTCTTGCTGAAGTCTCTTTCCTGGTGTCAGCTTCTTAAAAAGAGAGAAGAAAGAATCAGAGATGGATACAGTAGAATTCACATGTTTTTCAAGTAAAAGCCTACTGATTCAAATATTCACTATGGAAGAGAGCATCAAGGTTACAGATTCTCTATAGCATGACTACAAATTCAGTTTCTCACTTGACTCAAAACTTATACCTCTGTATCAGTAGAAAGTGGCTTTGTTGTTGTTCAGTAATTCAGCTGTACGACTCCACACATATTCAAGGGTCCACTGAAGAGAATACGCATTAAAGGGCTTTTGCTTCACCTGCTTGTAACAGCACATACTCCAATACACAGGAGAATAAGGACTTCTGACATTGACACCTCTGACACTGACACTGGTAGAAAGATCAGAAGGCCAAACACATTGAATTCTTTAGAGATGTAACACACTCCGGAAATGGAGACCATCACAAGTATCTTCAAGCAACATTTCTCCTCCAGAAACCCCATCCTAAACTCTGATTTTGTCACCCTAAAAGAGACTATGTCAAATAAATTGTGATCAGCTATAGAGAACGAGAAGAGAGCATTCACTCCCATCCCTGGAGACGTTCAAGGCCAGGCTGGATGTGGCTCTGTACAGCCTGGTCTGGTGGTTGGCAACCCTGCAAATAGCAGGGGGTTGAAATTGGATGATCACTGTGGTCCTTTTCAACCCAGGCCATTCTATGAATTTGCAATGGTTTTGCTCAAAGATCATTGTATGAAATGATATAAAATGTATAAAAGAGAGACCAAATCAGACAGCAGGTCTTCCGTAGACTGAACATTTGTTACAAACCAGAAAAGGAATTCATAAGACTATATTTAACACCATCTGGGGATCCCTCCATACGATATTACCATCAATAATAACAGAAACCTTGCTGCAGATTGCTGTACTTGGTGACAGCTAAATATATCAGACCTAGTTAGATAACACCAAAAAGCAAAAATCAGCAAACACAGGGGATTGCTACCACAGAGAATGGGAAGACTGGGGGGGAGGGGATACAACCAAACTCTACATATTGAGGATAGAGATGAACCTGGTATGAAATCACCAGTCTCAACAATGTAATTGAAATTTAGGAAAGGTCATTTGTAAATAAGGAGCCTGGTTTGAACTGCGCAGCTGGTGCCTCTCAGTGACTCAAACCAGAACCAAAGCTCCAAATACTCCTGAGAGCTAGAAAGAATGCACTGGGGAATTTACCTCAGCTGGTACATATCAGCCTAGCTCCATTGACTTCAATTAGCATGATGTTAAATCTTCAGCATTGACTTCAATGGGATTACAGTGATTTACGTCAACTGAGGAGCTAACATTTCAGTTTTAGGCAGACTCTTCTGTAGCATCTTCATTAGCAGAAATTCCATGTAAAGACAAGAAAAGCAGATATACTCTATTCTTAAGGCTTCAGCTCCTTTCTGTAATGGGTGTCTCATAAATGCAAGAGATAGGACTTGCAACCAAATATAATTAGCTCCATTTCCCTACAGTTCACTCTGTGGTTACAATTACAGCTAAGAATTGCTGGAGCCACTCCTTTCACTTCCTGCCTCTCCCCCTTCTGTAACAGCTCTAAATGCAGGTTTTCATGGAGGAGCAAGGTTTTTCGCCCTTTCCTGCACTTACACAGCTGGCAATTACTGCTAGCAGTTGGACTTCCCACTTCCCAGCTCTCTCTTCCTGTCTGTTTTCCCTGACCCTGTAAAGAGGAGAATAACACTCATTTCACTGGATGTTACACGTGTGTCTCAGATTTCTTGGAGCATTCAGACCTGAGTTCAATAAGCTATGAAACACACAACAAGGTGCCGCCGTCCTCCCACAGGTTATATTACCAGATGTTGTTGGAAGAAAGAACACTGTGGTACCTCCTGGATTTTAGCTGAGCTGCCCCCAGTGCCTGATAAACACTGAAAATATTATCATCTAACACACCCAAATGTGGTCCTTTGAGAAATCCAAGGAAGGCATCCATACCTTCTACTTCTAGGCACCCAATCTGAGTGCTTTGCTTAGGCTGCTTGGTACTCAGTGGGGATGTTAGAAATTATTTAGGAGTTCACTTCTCTCCATGGAACATATAACCTGTCTGGGCTCCTAAATTACCTTTTTTTTTTTTTTTTTTTTCTTTTTTTTTAACATATGCCTAAAGAGGGTATGAATATTCCCAGACTACCTGTATATTGCATTTCCCTCCTGAACACTGTTATTATATGAATCATATTCTGTGAATCAGATGATGAAAGGAGGTTTGCCTGGTGCAGGGCTCTCTTAGAACATTAAGACCTTAAGGCTTATGCAGGTGTGGAGCATCAGGCTCCTGCTGCTCATTACCAAAGCTGTTTTTGGGGTGGAATTAAGAGATGGACTCAATGAACCTTACGGTCCCTCCCAACTCAGGATAGTCTGTGATTCTCTGTGATTATGTAAATGGCTGATGATGCATTTCCTGGTCAAATTGCAGTGGTTTCAGGCTGACCTGAAATGAAAGTGTTTGAAAGTCTCAGTGAAATGAGCCGTTTCAAATATCACTGTTTAATGCAGTTCATTCAGCCTGAAACAAAAGGTTTCTTTCCAAAGTCATTTTAATATTTATATTTTGCTAGATTACCACAAGACACCATTGCAAGTCACAATGCTTAAACCTTTAACTTAAGAAATTAGATGTTTTCACTTAAAAATAATTTTCTTCTAATTCCTTTCAATCTGAAAGCAAAATAGCCAAGTGACAATTCCAGTTTACCCAAGAATTCTTTTTCAGTAAATAAGCTGTTTAATTGCAACAACATCCATCCAGTCCTAGTGCGATTCTCAGTGAATACCACACACAACTGCACCAAAGCACTGTTCTTAAGCAGTGGACAAACACAGCGGATTTTCTGCTAGCACCCAGCTTTCTTCTTTGAAGAAGAAAGTTCTTCTACAACCCACATAGATGCTCTTCAGAAGAAAGACTGGTGTGATGCAGACACTCCTTGTTTTCTCTTCTATCTTTCTACCCTCAAGGGCCTAATACCCAGCCGTGCTTTCTTAGCTAATGACGAAAATCAGTCTGTCCATAGATACGAGGCTCTCTTTAAACAACACTGTCAAGTTAATGGAATGTCAAGGGCAGATTAAAACTGACTGGGGAAGGAAATCAAAGTGTACACACTGTTTTAAAGGTATTCAAAAGCAATTATCTACAGGGGGGAAAAAAAAAATCATATTTTCTTGGACTTCTTTCTTTGTGTGTTTTGTACAGCAGTTGGCATCTCAGTAGTGGGGTTAAGACTCTTGCTTCCCCACCTATGGTCGTCACCTCCTATGCAGTTGCTAAACCTAAGATAATGGGATTTTTTTTATGTCATGAATTACTCAGGAAATACTCTGATAAAAGTTACTTACAGATGATTGAATTTTCTATCACTAGCAAAACGTCACTGAAATCTCAAAGGTGTACTGCCTAATTTGGCTGTTTTGTCTCATTGTTACTATATATTCATGGATTTCCTCTGCAAGCCTCCAGTTTTTCAGACTTTTCCTTTGCCTGTCTTCCTCCTGCCACATCCCCAGACGTTTCCTCTGGTGCTGCACTGTGCCTCTTCTCAGTCAGAATTGGTTCTGCAAATCACAACCGCAATGCATTTCTAAGCCTCAAGCTAAAAGGGAACAATTTTTGCCATCTCCACAAAGTTCAACTTTAGCCATGCAAAAAGTGTTTAGTTTAAGCTGAAACGAAGTGGGAAGCTTTGCTCTTCTTTTGAAAGCCAGTCAGCTGCAAATGGCATCGAGTACTAATAGTCAGCAGATAGCTCGAAGGAGTACAGAAGTTTTGATAATGTTGACAGAGATCGGGGGGAAATGTGGCATCGATGATGGTCAGATGGTTCTCAGTGTATTAAAAGTCGTTGGAAAAAGACTGATTGGAGAGGACAAGGAAGTGCTGGATAACTACTCTGAAGTGAGATGCTAACCTACAGGAACAGCTTGAAAATTATGCAAATTGTGTAAAGTAACACTCTTGTAGTTATACAATCACAGAATGGGTTGGGTTTGAGGGGACCTCAAAGCCCACCCAGTTCCAACCACCTCCAGTGGGCAGGATGCCCCCAGAAGACCAGGCTGCCCAGGGCCCCATGCAGCCTGGCCTTGGGCACCCACTGCTGTCTGAGTCCCTCTTCCTTGTCTCATGGAATAACCATATTCTAATCTCATTTCCAGATTGAGAGCAAAATTCCACTCCCAGCTGGTCATGTGATTCCAGGAAGGTAGGATTCAAGAAAAAATAGCAAATATTCTGACACAGCAGGAAAGTACTGGAGAACTGGAAGCGCAGCCACACGCTGCTCTAAAAAAGACTCGCTGTAGTAGCAAAGAAGAGAACTGTTATCAATTCTGTATTTTCTACCATAAAATGAAGCTCCAGAATTTCTTGTCTCACCTTAAAAAGGCTGAGATTACCCTGTCTGGTTCTATCAAATCTTCTCTTTTTCTGGATCCCATCTCCCCTCTGCTAACTCCTTTTTTCATCTTTTCCCACCCAACAGACCATTTCACCTTTATGTGACAGATTCTTCACATTTGCATGTGCTTTTCCATAAACTATAACCACACGAGAAATAGAGACAGAGGCTGCTTTTAAAGCGACGCATTGAACGCTTATCAAGGAGCTGCAGAACTGCAATCCAGTAAGTTGGATAAACACAATAACAACACAGTTTTGCAAACACCTCAGACATCTCAGAGCTGTAAAACTCTTGATGGTAATCAACTCTAAATAAAAATAAATAAATCTTGTCCATTCAAGAATCTTTTCTCTGTATTTTATCCTTGCCTCTGTGTTCCCTATTCAACATTTTACTGGCCGTTTTTCTAATACCGCATTCACCTCAAGTGACATTAAGCTGATGTAATAGAACCATTTTAATCAGTAACAATCAATTTTATTACTATGAAAACCTTAGGGACAGAACATTAAATACGTACCATGTAATTAGTTTTGATAAAACAAGCCTTCATCTTAGCAAATCAAATATAATGAAAAGGAAATTTAACAGCTATAAAAATCTACGGCATAAAGAAGGTGTGAATACGCATGCTGTACATGCAGCAGTATATAATCTTGTTTCAGTCCATCGACACACATAATCCATGCAAAGGCAAAGAAGAGCTCTGAAAAAATGCTAGGAGATGTAGGAATGACCAAAATGTTCTTTCATGGAGAATAATCCACTTTATATGCTTATTTCATAAGCTACATCTTAGAACATAATTCAGAATGCAAAGAGTCTGCAAAATCGCTTAATGAATGCACTTATTGATGCAATGAAACTGAGATGAAAAGTGGTTCTGGGAAAAGCAGAGTAAATACCACTACCTAACTAGTGACTTAAATGGAGCTGCTGCCCCTGTGTTCATTTGGAGTATGGTTAATAACTGACAGCATCCTGAATCCCCTGTGCCACCAGGGCTGGAAGTGTTTACAAACAACCAGTGGTGCAGCATCCAAAGGGCACATAACAGCCTCCCTCCTAGGCATGGACCTGTATTTCTCCAGCAACCAGGTATTCCCAGTGAGGTCACTAGCAGTGTGCAGGCACTTTGTTCTGTTTCTAGTGAGGACCATGTACAGATCATGATATTCCTCAAGCCGGAACACTTAACAGCACTGAGGGGATCTGGTGATGAATTACCTTTTTTCATTAGCCAGTGGGTTGTTTTTGTTTGAAATTATTTGGAAAACGTAAATAATGTTTCCACACTTACTAATCATCCACTGGGGGCATATTTAAGTTGCAATTCATCAGCAGTGGAGTTTTGCCACACAGAGCGTAACAGCAAGCTACAAAAACACTCTGAGACATCACCTTCCCAGCCAGGAACCAGCAGCCTCCTGCTCCAGCTCTCCTTCCTGCCCTTGGTTCCATGGCCAGGGGACCTCCTGCTTCTGGAGCAGTTCTCACCTCATTTCTCAGATAGCCATTAAGATTGCTTTGTGCTGTTCCCCAAGGGGAACTGAAGAGCTGCCCCAAAATCCAGAACAATTGGCTTTTTTTTTTTTTCCCCCCTCTCTCTCTCAGCAGAAAATTGGATTTTCTGCTACTCTTCAATGAAAATAGATTATTTCAGAAACACTTCTAATTTTAAATGTTTTCCCAGAGCAAATTTTGATTCAGTGTTTTCAGGGAGGTTTCCAAACCAACTAAACTTCAAAAATAAACAAAAAACTCCTCATGATTTCCTAAGAAAAAATTCTCCACTCAATTATGCCCATGAAAAGTACAAGTATATATATTGCTTTCCACGGATAGTGTCACAAGAAAACAAAGAATTTTCTGATAGAATCATAAAGGTTGGAAAAGACCACTAAGATCATCCAGTCCAACCACAACCCATCCCACGATGCCCACGTCCCTCAGTGCCACATCTCCACAGTTCTTGAACACCTCCAGGGATGGTAACCTCCCCACTCCCTAGGCAGCTGTGCCATTGCATCCTCACTCTATCTGAGAAGCAATTTTTCTTAATATCCAACCTGAGCTTCCTCTAGCACAACTTAAGGCTGTTAGCTCTCATCCTATCACTGTTACTTGGGAGCAGAGGCTGACCTCCACCTCATACCATGTTTCTCAAGTCTCCGAACTGGGACATGCTGAAAAGGACATCACTGGAGGATGGAAGAGCTTTGATCTCCAGGTCACGGCAACAGGATGGGACATGCAACTCAGGCAGACCCATCTTTGCTGCGGAACTGGGACAACAAAATCCATAGCAGTGCTGGCTCTGGCCCAGCCACAAATCCTGAGACACCAGCAGCTGCTACCAGCAGCAGGACTGACAAGATCATCAGTTTCTCTGAGAACCTGCAGCATCTGGGTAGCATATTTCATTTCAGAAACACTGTGCATTGATGTGTCTGAAACAGACTTTTCTTAGGATTTCTGGTTCATGTGAAGTACGGAGGACGGCTGGCTTCAGTCTGAGAGAAAATGGAAAAAAGAAAAGATTTTTTCTGCCACCTGGAAACTCTGGGTTTCAGCTGTCTCTATTTGCAATAGTCTGTCTGGTGTAGGAAAAGAAGCAGGAGAAGAATCCCCCAGGATCAGCCTGACCCATCCACTCAATTTTCCTTATTATCCTTTCAGTTGAGGCTGCTCAGCCCACGTAGGCACATCAGCTCCAGCAAGTGGGATGTACAGGCACGTACTCAGCCTTATATTCCTCTGAACTGAGGTGACTCATGCACATGGATAAAATTTTCCCAAGTCATCAGAAGTCTCACAAGCCAAAGATAAGCATTTGAAAGAAACACTCAGCACTCCTACCTGAATCCTTAATTCAAGGTGACCTTGGAATTTTTATTAAAGCTTTGATCACATCTATGTCTATGAAATGACATGATTCGATTATCATGTGTTACATCCTCGCCTTTACTTATACCTCAGAGGGCCCAATTTGTGCCTCAGATGTATTTCTGAAGTGATTTCTATAGAAAGATAGTTCTAAGTGTTTAAATTGTGTTATTAATTCAACATGCTACTTTCGCTCCATTGTTGTGGGTTTTTTTTCCTGCTGTTAGAATACGTGAGAAGAAAACTGAAGTTAACGAGCCATTAGGAATGCATCACCTCTGTACATCAGTAAAGGGATCATTTTGTTTCCACTCTTGTCCATATAAAGATAGATGCTGCACAGATGGATGCTTCAGGATGAAAACCTGAGATCCACCATCAGTAGCACAATTCTTACTGATTTAAATAGGGTAGAATCAAACCTAGAGAGCCACAACAAGGCATCTCTGTTCAGTGCTTTGGTCTCTCCAGCTGTGTGTGCAGCACATGGAGTTTGTTGATAACTCAATATGAATAAAATGCTCATTGACATGTTTTATGTGTCTGCATATGCACTGCAGCTGGATGCACAAGTCACAGCTCCAAGATCTTAACCCTTTTGCCTGATCACAAATTACCAGCCAAGGCAGTCATTTTCATCACTTCTATTTTCCTCAGGCATGCAACGGATCAGTTTAGGAATGCAAGCTATATTTTACAACTTGCTAAAAAGTAGCCTGTTCGTGTCTGCCTCAATTCAGGACTGCACTTAAGCCTGACCATGGAAGGGGCTGCACAACACTTGAAATATCTTTTTGCACAGTGACTGGCCACCACAGCTCTCCAACTCAGGCTCTATAGCAAACCTCACAGCTCCCTCTCAGGTCCAAGAATGGAAAAGCTGCACAGTGAAGAGCAGCAACAAGCATACAGCAGATGTAGAGGGGAAGAACTAAGAACCAGAGCCTTACAATACCTCATGATAAAGCACTGACTTGCCTTATGCCTGCCAAAGAAGTTAAGAGAAAGCCTAAAAACATTTTAGGAAATATCTCAGACTTGAATGGTTAAAGGTGTTCTTTTTCCACAGGAGTAGCAGTAATAACACATTCTCAAAGGTGAGGGATGGTGCATGATCTCAAATTCACCACTACCCATGGCCAGATCCTCACTCTCACCCTTCCCTTCTGTACTTTCTGCATTACAAGTAAAATTGAAGATAAATAAATAAATAAAAAGCTATGCCATCATTTGTAGTGCAATCACTCTCATAGATAATAATTATTTTCTGCATGTTTCTTACAATTCCTGCTTTCTTGAGCAGTTATGGAAGGATTATACCTCTCTTCTCAGCACTTCACAAGTAAGCGAATAAGCCAGGCTGCAATCGCATATGCTAGGAAATCAGTCATCGAAACTTCAGTTGTTTCAGCTCATCTGGGAGGACATTTGCCTAATTCCAATATAGCTTCACTTGCCTGTATGCATTTCCACATCAAGATACAATAATTAGATCTATGTAATACAAACAGCTCGGGTTTTTACACCATTCTTCATCCCTTCCTCCTCAGTATTCCCACGTTAGTAACTACAAATAATCACTCAGCTACATGAAGAAAATAGGGAGGGGGAGGCTTTAAGAACAACATGCTGATTTCTGATGGGCTGATAGTACATCTTCCCTAAGAGGACTTTGTAGCTAAGTGTCTCAGTGTACCAGGGTGAACGGACAATCTACTCCTGAATCACCAGTACTTGATGTGACATGTCACTGCACCACAATGCATGTTTGACTCCAGAAAACACCACCCTCAAGGAGCAGTTTTCACAACAGATGTCACCTCCCTCTGGAAATAGGAGCCAAGGGAACAGTGTTTATGGCTTCATGCTGGGCAGGGTAGCGAGTCACATAACAAAAGGCTAATTGCTACACATCAACTTTGCTTTGTGGGCTTTGAGTGAGACTAAGGTACATCTGATAACTGGAATGTTGGATTTTTGAGTTACCGGTCTTGTTTTAATGAGGTATTCAAACAAATCAGAGTAACTCATTTTCCCTTAGAACAAGGGCACAATGCTGGACTGGAAGAAACCAACGTAAGTATGTCCAAAATCCAAAAGATCACGTGCATGTCTGTGTCTGTATGCATAGATGAGGGAATTGTTACTGGAAAACAGCACTTTTAAAATGAAATCTGGCCTGTGAAGTCCTGCGTCAGGAATCAACATGCAAGTGCTGATACAGATGTCACCTAAGGTGCCAGGAAGATCAAAGCGGTGCTTGCAAAGCTCCACTCCAATTCCTGGCAAAGGTGCTGATGGTGAAGAGGGATTAAAAATAAGTAGGGCATAAAAGCTTCAGCATGAAACTCCACTCCTTACAGGTAATGCAGCAACCCACACAGGAGATGACAGAAATGCTGAAACCAGCTAGACTGGCAGGCTGATAGGGAAATGGAATCCATCACACTTGAGCTTCAAACAGGGTCAGGTAGTAAAGTGATCTGCATGCCAGGGGCAGGAAAGGTAAAAGAGCAGAAAACCTGATACCAGAGACCTCATGCTGTTCTGTTGCCAGCAGAAGGGTCAGAAGCAGACAAGGAGGCACTGAAGGAGAGAAGGCATTTTCAGCAGGAAAATGCATTACTCAGGTTCTCTCAGTGCTCTGAGTGCTGTTGTTGAAACAGCTTTAGTATCTGCAGAGTAGAAAAACAGGTGTTTCCAGTGGTGGAAGTTATCTTATTTATTTTGCTTTTGTTAAGGCTCCTCTGCTTGTTATTCACATAAGTCTTGCTGGCCTGAATCACCAGTGCTTTTATCACAGATCTGATAACCACACACAAGCCATCTCAAAGAGATGATACACCATCCATGTTTCACCAGAAGATAGTTTACATCCCACCAAAAGATGAAGACTGAAGGCATTCCCGTTGGTTGAAGTATCCTGAATAGAGATTTTTGTCAGTGCTGCCTCAGAAGTCTGAGAATGAAAAGCAATTTTGCACAAAGAGATGTTTTTAAAACAAGAAAAAAAGAAGACAGCTGGAGGAGGCTGCACAGCCTTCAGGTCAGAGACAGAAGCAAAATCTACAAGCTAAAGAGATTCCAAGAACAAATGTCCTGAGATTTGCTTAATTGTGGGAATCACCTCATCACTCATTCTCTAATAAACGCTTGCCAGTACTCGTTGCTGCTTGAATGACAAGCTAGATTAAAAGGCCCAAGGTGAGAAAAAACTAGAGTATATAAAAAAATAACATATTACATAGTTCTTATTTTGTTGGAGGTCTCTAACACCAAGGGGATCCCCTGCAGCCCTTACACTTAATAAGAATCAGGCCCATTGTCTTTTAAACAAAGTGTCAGGAAATAAACGTATGTTGCACTTTTTACATTTCTTCCCTCATTGTTCATATAATAATGAGCAGACCCTGTCACAGGACCCAGAAGATTACATTTCCCATCTGTTACAGACAGCACGGAGCAATGGTTTTACATTACCATGTAGGGTTCAGAAGCTTTGTTCAGCAAAGTCTATTAGGAATGCACACCGATTCCAATTAGGCAACAGAGGAAAGCAAAAAGTATAGAAAAGAGATTGCATTAAGAAGTTTGACTCCGAATCTTAATTTCATGGAAAACTAGAATATTTTGTGCTGCTTCTTCTCCAGGTAAAACGTAGGCCTATTTGTACAGAAAAGCATCAAGACTGAGATTGAATGTATGGCTATGCAATGTCTGTTGCTCCGCTGCTCCGTCTAAGAAATGCAAATCAGACTTGCATATGATTTTGCACAGAAAAGTCAATGAAATTTATTGACTGGTTTAATTCAGCTAAACAGGAAGGTCAGGGACTGGAGAAGCACGAGTTTGGAGCACACCTGGTAAACAGGAAGGGCAGAGACCAGAGGGACAAGCCTAAATTGGGTATGCTGAATGCGAGCAAAATAGCAACAGGATGGGTCTGTCAGCAGTCAGTAGACTATGTTATCTGACACTATTCCCAAGAGGACAGGTGACCCAAAAAGCATGAACTCTACCACACAGACCACAGTATTCATCACCCTCTTTAGTCCACCATGGCATGGCTGACCCTTTGTCCTGATCTTGGAAAGAAACTGGTTGCCAGGAAATGGCTCTTATCTTTGGCTAAAGATAAAAACTCCCTTCCTTACACCTTTTTCCATGCATCTTCTTTTCCACTTTTAATGCATATTCTGTCTTCTTTTGTTCTTTTAAGCAAAGGAAATAAAATCCATTTCATTCCTGTAGCCAACACTGATACCGTAAGCTTGCATCCAGAGGGATGCATAACAACATCTTTTAAAGTCTAGTAATAGTAAAATCAGCAGTGGTTGAATAAGCACCAGCCTGAGAGAGGAACACATCATCATCTCCCTTCATCCTAGTTTGCCTGGATTCACACTCCAAACCATGGACACTGAGCCAAGCTTAAGTTACCAGTGGGTCATCTCATGCACTCATTGAGGGAATTTGCTTACATACCAGGTCATCAGCTCTCTGAAGCCATGCCCAGAACAGATTTGTGTTTGCACAAAACCAAATTGGATTGTTAAGAATATACAAGCTTGTCTACCAATTTCAGGCAGACCTACTAGTGAGGGTCCATGGCAGACAGCAACTGAAATGGAGTTAGCAGTCTCCTCATGATTACTTTTTCTCCCCTTCTACTTTTTGTACACACTAGTTTGAAAGAAATCAGCATCATTCTCCCAGAGCAAAACAAGTTCTAGTCCATTTCAGTTAACCTCCTTCCCCAGAAGGAGGCTGTCATCATTTTTCATGACATCATTTCATGAAATCAAGAAGACCAGCAGACAAGGTCTTCCTAAGCAATTCTTTGGAATCAAGAGAAAAGGGGGCTCACAGGTACTGTTAGAATGTTATATTTTGATATTCTTTATGTAGCAACTGTTTATTTTTCCCCAATTTCCTGTCCCTTTAAGGGAAACTTTAAGAGAGTTTAATAAGTTGGCTGCTTGTGCCAGAGCCCAGCAATGTGAAGATCTCACCCTTGATGCCTCTACCTGATGTAGCTGTTTAATATCGCTCAAGTGGCAGAGTTCACATGGACATCTTTGAGACTCGAGGTCCTTTTAGTGCTTTCAAATTAATCACACCACACTGGTACACTCCTAGTGAACCACATCTGAGATGGAAACCACAGGACTCCTACTGAATGGTGGTACTCCCAGCACTGTATCCACTAGTGGGCACAGCTTGAGTTTCTGAAAGGGCACACAGTATAAACATAGAAAAAAATCTCATGGCTTTTATAGCATCCTCCCTGAAGCTTCACGTGGCTGGCAACAGATAATGGTGCTTACACAAAGAAGCTGCAGAAGGAGGCAGCTACCAATCCAGACACGAGCACTGCAACAGAGCTGAGCTCAGAGCTCATACCAACCCACAGACAGCTCTTGTAAGAGAGGTTCATAGGTCCCACGAGAGTAAAACTTTAAACTGCTATTTGATCACGCACTCCATCTGCATGCAAACCTGTTCTGGGCTTCAAAGCAAACACTACACATGGCCTCACTACATAGGCAAGCTTTGTACACAGAAGCCAAGTTAAAAATTCACCAGGTTGGAAAGGAGGAGAGAAAGGGGGTCACCTAGCCAAGCTGAAACTGTAAGACCAAAACTTATTACGCATAATACGGCCACATATGTTCACTAACTGGACTGGTCCTCTGTCCTCCCAGCAAAGCAGAACAGATGTCTCTGAAATCAGATCACCTAAACACTCTCTATTTTTGGGCATCACCTTTTTTCCCTTGCTACCAGATCTGAAAGTCCAATTTGCCAGGGTAATAGCCTCTGCGTGCATCGAGGCTTTCAAAGTTGAAGCATCCGTTTCCTAGCAACTGGAGAGACTTGAAGGAGCCTTTTTTTCTTTTTTTTTTTTTTTCCCTTGATACCCACTGAGACATGTCAATTACTTATATCTCCCCAAATAAAGATACAGGACCAGATGGTCTCTCTCCACCTTCTCTAGTCATGGCTGCACAGTGCAGAAAGCAGAAATCCATGTAAAGGGTTAAAAATAATCACAATTACCTGACAGTGCAGGAGCAGGGCAGGCAGGCTGCTGCATCCTTCTGTCCACTGACACTGCTGTGGGAGATAAGAACAGATGCTTGGTCTTCTAAGAGAAGTGACAACACCAGGAGGGAAGGCAGGATCCATATGATGAGATCTGAGACTCTTCCACTCTCCAGTCTCAGGGGAGAAGCTCTAGGAAGACAAACACAAAACCTCAGTTCATGGTAGGCCTCCCTCAGGAGGCATAGCTTGACATTTAAATGGATAGCACACCAGTAAAGGCCAGTTGGGACTGCATGGACACAAAGACATCAGGAGCACCTGGAAACAGAGCCCTGCATGCACCCACCATCAAGGAAGAGCACAAAACAGCTGCTGCCCAAGGAGAGGGTACAACCATAGTTCAGTATTAATTCTAGCTCTGGTAGTACCCGGTCCCAAGCCTAAACATGGCAGATTGAGCCTGAATATCTCCAAAGCTGGTGACAAGATCCATTAGCAGTCCCAGGCCAGGCAAGTGGTTCAATATATCAAGGACCAAATGTAGAGGTTAGTCAGGAACAAGTGGATACAAGGCCACAGCCAGGACTAGAGACAAAGCTTTAGCACAGTACGTTGGCCATTCAGGAAACAGGGCCAAACAAAAGACAAGGTACCATACCCAATTCAAGGTGTTCTTTCAGGGAGCAAAGTACAAACAGCATTACCACAAGGCTTACTCAGAAGACAGGTTCAATTACAGCATAAGCAGTACAGAGGCTCCTGGTCTGACTTTAAATGGAGCCCCTGGGAGGAAGGTGTGGTGCACAGGTGAAGCTGATCAAAGCTATTAAGCCCTATTACTTCCCTCTGGTCCCTCATATTGAGTTTGGTAGTAGCAAAATAAGGGGGTGGGGGGAGGTCCTTTGCTGATGAAGGTATGGCAGCGACTGAGTGGCTCATGTATCCCTCTCTTCCTTTAAGTCAAAAATCATTATAAGCCCATAGACTAGCATACGGTATGTCTGACATGAAGGCAGTTAAACTTGTCAGCATAATTTTGAGAGCACTGCAGAATTCTTTAGTGTAAACAGCAGGGATCCCCAGTGTAAATAATGGGACAGTAGAACCTGAAGGAACTGTGCCAAGTCTGGTACGAGGCAGGATTCTGCATTCAATAACAGAAAACGGAGACATTTCCTCCTCCACCTCACCCTCAATTGTGCTTTTAGGCATCTCGAAAAGCAAGGATCAAGGAGGTCACATTTCTGGCTGGATTCCCAGCTCTAATTCAAGTGCAACACCGTCCGTTACACAGCTTTCTAACAGAGCAAAATACACTTGAGATAATCTGCACTGTAATTAGAAACCTTGCCTACAATTTTAATTGGGAAAAAAAAAAAAAAAAAAAAATCTCATCTCCAATAAATAGAAGTTATGAAATGCCACTATGCTGGAATGGTTATTATGCCGTATTTACGTGCTTCCACCCAAACTCTGGAAAAGTTTAACAGGCATGAAAATACCTGAGGCAAAAATAAATCTACAACGACCAATGCTTTTTTTTAATGTGTTCACAAGTACAGTAAAATGCAACCAAAACCAAAAACATCTTCCTGTAACAGTGACAGAGAAAAAAAAGTATTCACAGACATAGAAAGGATGATAAAGATTTCTGTCTGAAAGCAACAGGTTGATCATTACAAGCTTTTATTTTAAGTTTGGCTGGGACAGATAATTTGGTGACAGCAGTGGAAACAAAAGTCTCCTACATCTGCTAACTGAACATGGAGATGTGAGTGTATACACTGGTAATAATGCTCTTAATTCTTTTTTAATATAAACAATATTGTCAAGTGATCTGGTCACCTACACTCAGCTAGCAGGCAAGACACCAAGTAAGCATGATGGGATCCTAAAGCCAGCAAGCAACAGTGCTGCTAAATTCTGAACAACCTGCAAATGAATACGTCAAACCCCAAACCAAGAACCCTACAGAGAACAACAGGTTCAGCCTAATGCATCTTCCTGCTTTTAGCATATGGGTTATTCCAGCAAGGTCACCTCAAACCTCAAGGAGTGGTTAATGGAAGCAGCTGTCTCAGAGAGCTCTTCTCACATGTCCCAACCCTTCTTTTAGGGCTGGGAAGTGGCACGTGAGATGGTCAACCCACAGTAAAAAATAGTTCTGCAGTTTTGGAGTACTGATGCAAGTGAGAAGCATCCCAGATGCCTCTGCACCCCAGATGCCTTTGCACCCCGGATGCCTTTGCAGGGCCCACCCTTGGACTGAATGTGAACGGGGCTGAGGAATTTGGAGGAAAGTTCCTGAGCTGTTTTTGCACAGGGATTTGTTCTGCTCTTTCCCTTGCTCCAAGGGCTTCGCTGAGCCCTGCAGCTGCTCCTATGGGAAAGACTTTGTGGATCTACAGGAAGGCAGGATGAAAATTTGCCCATGCCTCAAGAATTGCCACGAACTGGAATAGCTTATATTTCGGATTTAGAAAGCAGAATAGGAGATCCAGGCAGCACACTCAGGTCTGCTGCGATCTGTACAAAATAAGGCATAAAACAGCTGTCCTTTTAGTCTCTGTGTCCAAAAGAAATTAAAAAGCAAAAGTCCCAGTCAGTGACTATGCTATTTAAAAATATTTTGTCCCTATTCAAAGTTACACTACTGCTAGTTCGCTATTGATAACACCAGCTGCCAATTAGTTATCACTTTTGGACGTGTAACTATTTGCAAAACTCAAAGAATATCAGCAGAGAGAGAGCTGGAATTGTTTGGAGGTTATTTTTATTATTTCCTCAAAGGAAGTTAGCCCACTAAGACTGTTCAGTTTGCATAAACCCTGTAATCTTTCCTAACAAATCTCATACAGAAGTATTCCCAGTGTCTGCTGAACACGGTGATAGCAAATACATGTAGACACAGCATGTAATTTAGAGAATATTGTTGTTTTATTTATAACATGGAAGTGAACAGGATGGTCTGTTTGCAGTTGCCATGGAATTTGCTGGTATTAGCTTACTTCCTACCAAAGAGAAAGCAAAGAGCTTTTCACTTTCTGCTATTTAACCTCTTCTAATATTAAAATCCAATATACTGCAATTGTACAACTTTGTCCTCTCTGGAAGGTCAAGGGCATTCTAGAGCTATCAGAGTTTAAAAGAAATTAGCTATTCTGAATACTGTGCATATGCTTTGTGAACAGGATATTTATTAAAACAGATTGAGTTCTTCTGCTTACAAACATTTCTTCTTTTTGTGCATGTTTTGTTGTTGTTCTTGTTGTTTTTCTTTCTAATACTTAGGAAAAGCCTTTGGATTGTGAAAGCAGTGAGAACTATGGAAAAGATGGGCAAAGCACCTCCCCATAATTTTTACTAACTTCTCCCTACCACATTGCTGCTCTCCACCCTTTGTGATCACACCAATGATGAACATCCATACTACACTGACACCCCTCTCCACCCCTGAAGTTCAAACAGCAAAGCAGTACAAAATCCCATCTCTCTTGCAGAATTACAGCCTTGAAGAGGCAGAAGGGTCTCCACGAAGCCTTGTGGTATTTCACTTTTACCTTTGCAGCTAATGGCAGCTGAAAAGTTCCCAGTTGATATCAAGTCAGATAACAGAAAAAGGTTCTTCCTTAATCCAGTTTCAGTGAATCTTGGTTATGCCAGGATCTGTCTAGCCATGAAGCAGCAATACGGAATCTAGCAGCACCATGCTGTCAAAGCTGAGTGTCCTCTGGAGAGAGGAGGGACAGTTCCACCATCCAACAGCCACTCAGAATTGGGATTAATCACTGTATTTGGAAGAGATACATTAAATTAACCTATCTGGGACAGGGAGGTCAGCTTGGGAAAGGAGAGAAAGAAGATATTTTGTGGGTACATGCAGGAGTAACACTTCCTTTTTCTTCCTTTATGCCCTAAATATCAAGGAAGCACAATTATGTAATTATAAGGAAAAAGGGATCAGGGAAAAACACTGACAGCTTTCTTACCAAACATACTCTCCTTTCTCCTTCCAATCAATCATAAACATTGAAAATCATAGAAACAGAATCGATTCAGTTGGAAGGGATCTTGAAAGGCCGTCTTGTCTAACTCCCCTACAATGAACAGGGATGCCTACAGCTCCATCAATTGCTTAGAACCCGTCCAGCCCGACCTCTTTCACATGCAAGGCCCCTGCTAACCTTTTTCCAGCTGCACTTGGCAGTTCCCTACAGCCTCCCAGTGCTCATAGTACCACAGTGTGGTACAAGATAGAGGATGACCTCATTTCCCAGGTGACTAGCAATAGGACAAGAGGTAATGGCTGTTAGGTTGTGCCAGGAGAGGTTCAGGTCAGATATTAAGAAAAATTGCTTCACAGAAGGAATAGTGAGGTGGTGGCACAGCTGCCCAGGGAGATGGTAATGTCACCATCCCTGGGGTTGTTCAAGAACCATGGAGATGAGGCCTGCGGACATGGTGGGGGTGGGCTGTGGTTGGACTGGATGATCTTAGTGGTCTTTCTCAACCTTAATGTTTCTATGATTCTGTAACTATCAGCCAGCAGGGCAGGCAGGACCTGACAGACACCACTAATGTCAAGAGAGATGGGTTTTTATATTAGGCAAGGAAATTAAAAATGACACAGGAAAAAGTAGGCTGGACTCATACTATCCTGTTTAGAGGTGAGTTGCAGAGCATGTGTCAAGAATGTGGTGATGCACAGTTAGGTCCCAAGTGCCCTTCTTGTCGTCATCATGCAATCAGCACCTACCCATCCTTTCACATCACTTCTCAAAGCATGTGTGTGTGTGTGTGTGTGGATAAAAAGCTCAGTTCATCTTTAACAGGGAGCTCTTCACATCAATATATTGCTTAACTGGCAAATAACACAGTGCTTTGGACAGAGGTGAAATCATCTCTCTATTACAAGAGCCTGGCAGCAGTGTTCAGCACCAGCTGGAAACTGTACAGGGCCTTATCGGGCCTGGATGTCAGGAGGGAGTCACAATAATCTAATCTTGATATGAGAAATGCATGGGTAACCAATTCAAGGTCAGGACAGCCACAGACCGTAGATATTTGTTAAAAGATAAGAGAGCTTCTGAAATAACTTTCAGGGTCCTGATTTGCTGAGGTAGACTAAATTAAAAATCATATATATATATGTGTACAGGAAAAGTACAGGTAGCAGTGAGGGACAAAGAGAGTTTCACCTCAGACAGAGCTGCCTTTCAGCAGCCTTTCAGCTGGTGATCCATCTGCATCATTTGTAAGGAACAGTAATAGGCTGCCAATATTTTAATAAGAAGCTGCCACAAAATTCCCTCTCAGCTGTGATAAATCTGCAGGCTCCAGGGAAGGGCTGTTTGTGGAAGGAGCAGGAAAGAAATCAGAAAACTATTTGTTTTATTTTTGTCCTCCCTAGTGTAACACACACTTGAGCAGAGCAGACCCAGGGAAGGAGATGCTGATACAGAGAGGTGCAGCTCTCTACCCACGCTCTGTGCTTGCAAGGCACAGAGCTTCCTCCAGAAGCTATTAGACTCATTAGTGCACACTGTGCCTGTGCTAATGAGTCTTCTTTCCCAGCAGTGCTCACCCCCATGCAAGGTGTTTGAGTAGGAGCAAGATGATGCCCATCTGGTTGCAAGGGCAGAAGTAACCCACATGTTGACACCCAACTTATCTCCCAGCAGCCAAAAGATCTAACAGGAGAGCTATAGGGACATAGGTTGATGGGCCAGGACACTAATCATATGCTGGCACATCCCATATTATCACCATTCCTCTGGTTTTGTTCATGTCTGGGCATCTCGCCTCCCAGCATACATGAAAATAACCAAAAAACTGGCTCTGCCCTGAGTTCACAGCACAGCTGTGCACCAAACGCTGTGGAAGGGGCTCACCCAACAGCAGTAGCTTTGAATAGAAGCATGATTTGTTGAGGTTTTTGGCCTATGCCCACACAGAAAGCAGGATACATGGCTTTGCAATTGCTCGTGAATGCCCAGAGTCTGAAGAATGAAGTAGACTTACTTGGGTAGTGTTCTAAGTCACAGTAATCAGTGCGCAGGAAGGCACAGGAAGGGTGGGGGAGGTCAACAGACTGATCCAAAGCATCATCCTGGAGCGGGATATAAAAACAGTCCTTGGCAGCTGGCTAAATTAAGAGACAGGAGGGGCCTCAAATAGACCATTAGACTGTACTGTGCTCTTGCTGCTGACGTCTCCCTCATTGTCCCCAATTCCAGCATATAACCACTGCCTGCTATTGTTATTGAACTTCTGTTATCAAGCATGTGCTAATATTTTACTTCTGAGTGACAATCAGCTGTTATAATGACGGTGCGTAACCATACCAAATGCACTGCTGATCAAATACACCAGCTGACACACAGCATGCAGCTAATGGCTTCGTTTTCCATTTTTTTTCTTTTTTCTTTTTTTTTTTTAAAGGAATACTTGCTAGCAACTTCATGTTTTTTTCTTAAACATGCAGTAAAAGCAGATCACTTACAGTTCACTGTAATAATCATTACTGTTCACTGTACACTCGATCAATTAGTTGTTCACTGAGGTTTTTTTATAAGCATATCCCAGATCATTTTTTGACCCAATTTTGCCAGCTTTTCTCTTGTTAATCCAATGCAAAGAGTAAAGTCATTCAGTTCTTCGATTCTTTTTACATCGGTCTTTCTAGCCACAGTAATGAAACACAATGGTTGACTTCACTCCAGAGCCTATAAACAGGTATCTATCCTTGTCTAATTTTATAGTAAGTAAGGTCTTCTATGCAGTTGTATTTTAAGCTATGCTTATTTCAATCTCTAATTCTTATAGCTTTGTAAACATTAATAGAAGACTGTGCTGAACTGCTACAAGGTGATCAGAACTGCAGTGGAAAAGCAAGAAGAAATGCTGAGTATATATTCCTAAGTAAAATGAAATAAATGGCTACCTATCGAGAACAGAAAATGCATGAATGTCACTACCTCTCCCCCATCTCCTTGGCACCCCAGGGTAAACTGAGTTGGTGAAGATGAGCCTTCTTCAGGAAATAATAGAAAAAGACAATTACCCGTACTGGCATACTATTGCTGCCAAGTGCAAGAGGGAAAACTGGCAGAATATAAGAGCAGCAGCATGTTTTCCTCATTGCCCTGCTTCTTTCTGAATATATGTTCAAAAGGCTGATGGCAAAGGCCAACAGCATCTGATCCATGGGCTGTGGCTGGCATTGGGAAGGCATTGCTTATTCTGTTTCGTATTCTACTGCTGCAGTTCTCTGTGTACCCCCAGAAAGGTAATGATTCTTTATTAAGTTTCCAGAGAGTCTCTTTCCATTCTGTGGTCATTTCTGTTGTATGAATTCAGTTTTTTTTTCCATTATTTCTCCACTTCCACTTAATTTGTAATTGCTGCTTTCCCCTCCAAAGCTCCTGCCAGTCAACCACCACACTGGTGATTTGGACCGCAGTAGTGCTAAGCAAGCTTTAATGATGGACCAGGGACCCTGCTGTGCAAGGTAGCCTGCAGACAGAGGAAGAAAGAGTCCTTTGCTGCTGAGGACTTGAAGTCCCAGCCCCTTCAGTCTGCAATGCTTTGTCTTCTGAGTCTTAAAATCTTATTCAGCAGCATCCAGCCAAGATATTGCTCCACATGCTCACACCTCAGGAGACTTGCATTATAGGGGATGCTTCCTAACCAGTAACAGAGTGGCCTCAAAGTCTTCATTTAGCAGCTTTTTTCATTCCTTCTTCACTGATTATACACCCATGCTCTCAGTGCTCATTGCTGTGGGCTGTATTGACAGGTTGCCTTCTCCAATACAACAACCTCCTCTCTGTAGCCTTTCAGTGCTCCCTTCCCTTAGCTGGGCCCTGCTGTGTTATAACAGCCTCCTCATCCTCCTCCAGGAGAATCTCTTCACGCAGTACCTCACACAGGGAGCCCACAGCCCAAGCTCGCTTCCTGCCAGCCAATTCACAGCCAGTAAACATTAATCTTATGCTCCCCTGGATGCCCAGCTCAGCCCCAGTGCTTTGAGTGTGAATAGCACAAGTCAGAGCTTTGTCCAACTCCACTCAAGTTCTGGATGCATAGGACTTTTGTTTGCACTGAGAGTAATCACTGCAGATCGACAAAGCAACCAGAATAACCACCTCAACACACTTGTGAAATGGGAAGAACTCCCCTGCACGCTTCACAGCAATCATCTGTGCAGACAGGGGGGATGCCAGCTCTGAAGACTCCATGCATTTCATGCACAAAGGGATAACAATTTAAACACACAGCTAAGAAAGGATGGAAAGTCTCATTCCAAAGACCAAAGTGAAAATGACATTGGATATCATTATACCAGTGAGAAGCTTATCATTCTTGAGGTGGAACAGGAGAGAGAGACGAAAGGTGATGGGGTCTAATGGCTTCAGAGGCTGCAAGACAGTCTTCAGGAGCTGGGTATCATTTTTCAGTCACTAGCATTAAACCACAGTGACCACAAATATCCCACAGAGGATACAAATTAAATAAAGCCAGGGATGGCAATATGAATACAGAGAAATAATCAATAAGCTTTGCTATCAAAGATAGGACAAGACTAGGTGATCGTTTTGTTTGTTGTTGTTGTTGTTGTTTTAATGAGAATTGTCCACCTTCTTTCCATCTTGAGGTAACTTCTGTCGCCCCCAGTTTTCAGGCATTTTCTGATAAAATCATAGAATGGCTTGGGTTGGAAGGGACCTCAAGGATCATCAAGTTCCAACTCCCCTGCCACAGGCAGGGCTGCCAACCACTACATCAAGTACTAGATCAGACTGCCCAGAGCCCCATCCAACCTGACCTTAAACACCTCCAGGACAGGGCATCCACAACCACTCTGGGCAACCTGTTCCATCACCTAATCGCTGTCCCAGTAAAAAAAAACCTCCCCCTGACATCTAATCTAAATCTCCCTTCCTTTAGTTTAAAACTGTGCCTCCTTGTCCTGTCGCTAATGATGAGGCAGACATTATCTCCTATATCCTATCTCCTTCCAAGTAAAGGGTCTGGTCCATTGTCCTCCCTTTCATCCTCCTCATATGAAGGCAAGCAGATGGCAGAATCAAACACAACTGTATTTTAGAAAGAAACTTTTCAGTGTTCACAGTTTCACTGCTCCCTATCTACAGAACCTTATGTACTGAAGGAGGCTAATAATCTGTGAAAGGCTATAATTAAAATTAACAGCCAGCTTACCAATATTACGCTTTGGGGAAGGGACAGATCACCCAAAGTTATTAAGATGAGGAAAGAAAACACAGAAAAATGCTTTCCAAAGGAAGATATGACTAATAGCCTTATACTGAACATGTGTTATGAAAAGTTACGAGAATTTATATAAAATACACCTTACTGTAAACCTAATACACATTACAAGTGAATTTTGGTCAAGCTTGTATCAAAAGCTATATACTGAGAAGAGAGAGCAGCAAAAAAATCAGAGTTGTTCCATATTTTGAAAATAATAATGTTGATATAATTCTATAACCAACAAAAGAAGGAAAAATCCAGTATACACCAGCAAAAACTCCAGTAGGTAACTACCAGATATTGAATGACCTGACTTTCCTGATACAACTTCAGGGTGACCAAAAACAAAGTCTCTTCACCTGAGAACATTAAACCCAGCAGGGCACCCAACAGCTTACTAAGCCACAAAATATACCAATACGTACTGAAATATCTTGATAGTTCAAAAGACACTGAATTAATACATTCCCAGAACTATGCAAGCATGTAGCAGAACAGGGAAAATCACCTGGTCCAACACAGTTACCTGCAACACAAAATACTCCACATCAAAGTGTAACAAGCAAAACAAGGTCAAAGTGAAAATTAAAAATGCAGTTCCATTCCGAACTCATCATAACTTCATATTTTTCTGCTACTGGGAGTTCAAATGTTTTGCAGATTTAATTGAGAGTCTACCTGGAAACTTGAAATTGCAGTTTCCTGTAGGAATAAAGAAATTTTTATTATATTTTTTTCTGAATGAGGTTTTTCTTTTTCCTTTTTTTTTTTTTTCCCCTCTTCAAATGAGCTGCAGAAATTGTTAGTCCTGGCTCCAAGAAATCCTCCAAACAGCCACAAAATTGAGGGAGTCCCCTGGAATCAAGAGATCTCCCACTGTGAAACTGAAACAGAAGGTTCTCTGTCAGATCTCCACTCCGGGTCTCCAGCCAGTGGCACCAAAGTAGTTCTGCAAACTGGTACTATTGCTATTAATCTTAGTACTGTAAAGAAACCTCCCACAAGGCTACATGTGAAGTCCCTGCCCAAGAAAACTTCATCTATGTTTCAGTGAGGTCCACTGAAGTATGAAATAGGCAATAGGCTTATCAGGACAACAGAAGTTTCTTTATACTCTATATTTTCCATAAAAAAATAAGGAAATTTTCCAAAAAGTAATGAAAACTATATACTACCTCTCTTGTTAAAAACTTAGAAAATAAGATTACCATATTTGGATGTTCAAAACCCAGTCTTCTCTATCTACAAGCAATTATAGTTCAACATAAGGGTTCAAACATACAAACTGTACCACCAAGGAGCAAAGTGTGAGCAGCCCTGCCCAAAGGTCTAGGCTTGTGATCAGTACATATAATGATGAACATCCTCAGCCCAGCACAGCCACAGCCTTCTATTACTGGCCAAGAGTGGCACAACTGCAGATGCTGCCCTAAAGAAAGTTAATTTTCCCAGCAGCTGTTTACAGAAGAAATCATGCCCTAAATAGCCACAGCCCACATAAAAGAGCTTCAGTGGAAGGGAATGAAGGTCCAGACCCAACTGTCTGGTTCCTCACAGCTCTGAACTACTGAGCCTTAACTTTCTGTTAGAGGATGTTGACAATCCCCTAGCGATATTTGGTGGAGAGGGGTAGCCAGAGAGAAGCATCACCTCTACAGAGCCCTGCCCTCCAAATTTTGTAGTCCATGCCTTGCCCCAAACACTAATTTCATACATTTTCATGAGGTTTAGGTGAGCCATCTCCAAGTGTTCTGTGCCTCTCTGCTCTCTTTAGAAAGATGCATGCATTCACTTTACAGTTGCCAAAGCATTGGCTTGCCCTTCTCCTTGTTTATAGGAAGAGGACAGCAGTGAACTTCCAAGCTTTCCTGGCTGTCACTCTAACATGCTCTCCATTCTTCCAGGAGCTTCACTATGACATGATGGCTGTCGGCCAGTGCTCCCTTTAGCAGCAGAGACTGGAAGTCAGCTCTGATCTAGGAGCCAGCTAGCCAAAAGCATGCACCAGAACTTCCAAAATGCTTTCTCCTTAACTCTGAACTAGACCCTGTTTCAGGGCAACCACTGCATCTTCAAGCAAGTCTGGTCAGTTATAATTTAAAACGAGGAGCTGCAGGAGTCAAAGGAAAAGCACGCAAGCACTTTCCAGCAGTGCTTTTAATTACTGATGTAACATGCTGCCTTCTTTCACAGACAGTAATAGCAAATTCCCTCCCACCTCTCCAACTAAAAATTAAGGTTATAAATGAGATGGCACATTTTAAAAGAAATCTATTTTGATTTTAGAATCCCACACTTATCTTTACATGCCGTGTCAGGATGCCTTAAATTGTTAAATAATTCCCTGCCATCCTCCTCTTTGCAGAAATGTCATTCCTCTATTGCTCCCTCCTCCTCCTTTGACATTAATAATTATAATTGACATTATTGTGGTGGCCTAGAACTCAGATTGTCTTGTGCTAGGTCTTAGCTTTGCCACAGTTTTCCTGTATGACCTTGGAAAAGTCATTTCATAGCCGTGCTTTGATTTCCATGTGGCCAGATGAAGGAAATTTTACTTCACATCCTCCCTTCCCTCTTTGGCAGAGAAGATGTGCAGTGCTTAACAGAATACGGCCCCACTTTAGTTATCACCAGTAGCCATTACTGCTAAATAAACCCTGCTATGCTGCTGTGCATCTTTCCCACAAGTGCTGCCAAAAACACAACACAAAAACCAATGAGCCATAACCTGAGCCTTCTGGTGGGAAAGAAAGGGATGATTTTAGGAATCAGTTTCAGAGGGTAAATGTTTCCGTTGCAAAAGAGCTCCAAATTCAGCACTAGAAGATCTAATCACGACACCCTCTAACAGATCACAGCTACAATCAGTAAAAAAAAATAGCACCTGAAGTAGTAAAATAGTCAAATGCCACTGAACATCAGTGGGATCTCTGTGCCCAATTCTCTTCCTGCTGCTTTGAATGGCTGGGATGGAAGAACAGTTGATAACTTTTGGAGCTTCCATTATTCCTGCTCCCTATTGTGCTTCTCTCTGTACAGTGGGCCCTCGTCAGTGATATTCATTTAAGAGCACTCTCCTCAGCAGAGGCCAATAGATGCACCTAAAATAAATTGCACTGCTAATCAGTAAAAGCTGAAGTTAAAGGGCTAAGTGGCTCTGTGAATTTAAAGAGTTGCATTCCATCTGTGGGATGCCATCTGTGGCTTAGGCTCAACTGGAGAGCCTATGTTTAATTAATGCGGTAGTAATTTGCTCAGATCTGAATAGATCATGGACCATTCCACTTAATCACAACACACAATTTGGCATATTTAAGCCATCCCAAATGATGCTCTGCAGGCTGAGTGGACACAGAGTTTGAGCTACCTCTTACTCTCCATCAAAGTCCGGACCACTGTAGAGGTCAGTGCTGCCTAAAGCAGTATGGGAAATCTCAGATTGCCATTGCCTGTCCTGTACCTGACCTGTAAATAAACACGGGATTGATGTGCCTGGCTTTGTCAGTGCCTTCATGCTGAAAAAAGCAGAGGTCTCTCGCTTGAAATGTGAGAGCAAATCCTGTAAGTACAGTGAGGAAGAGCAGCCAAAGGCCAGAAGCAGAGAGAAGTCATGGGTAAACTACTGGATGCTGGAGCAGCAACTGTGAGTGGTGTTTGCATCAGGAAAGAGGAGATTTCAGATTGAAGGATGTGGTTGTGTTTAAACAGAGGATGCTGACAAAGGGGGGTGTGAGAATATATGGGATATATATGGGGAGGAAAAAGAGGGGTACTCCTTCACATTAGCCTTGCTCCTTTTTCATCAGGCATCCTCCAAACTGGGCTTGAATATACATCATCATATATGTATTTAAGAAATCAAAAAGTAGGCAGCTACAGAGCATCCCCAGATCGGATCAGAAATCATCGTTGCTTATTAGCCAAGATACATGATTAATGTTGCCGAGGAACTGAAAAATAATTGACCTGTTTCATGAGCTGTTTAGCATAACTCAACCTAATCTTTGATTAAAAGGTCCCACATTAAAAATAATACCCTTGGCCAACCTAAATGCTCACCCCATATTCCCACTCCTCCCCCACACTCAGTAACCCACCTTTCAGCCAGCTATTATTCATTGTGGAAGTTTAGTGACTGGTTCAGTGTATAAATGCAGGTACCAAAGCTTGAGGTCTGAGCAACCCAAAGCCAAGGGTTAACTGGTGAGTTGGTCCATCCATTGCATAGATAGTGCTCAGGGCTGAAACAGAAGAGAGCTGAGCAAACAAGCTGATCTAATTTGATAAAAGATCCTCTTCTAAATCACATATATGTGCAAAGGCTAACAAAGTAGAGAGCTTTCTCTATATGCGCATCCAAAAATCATTAGGTTCTGGGGACCATACAAGTGCACGTGCGTAAGTGCACAAACAAGGACAGTGAACAAAGGGCAAGAAGATCCACTGAGGTGTTCTCCCATTAATGTAGGCTGGCTGGAGCTGCTAAATATAAGGTGATGAGGAAGCACAAGTGCACTGAGCACTTTTTTTGTATTTGTGTTATAACACAAACATGAGTTGCAGCAAAACGTTGCATATCAACCTTTCCAGTAATAATGAAGAGGTGTCAGTTCACATTAACACTGGATGGGAAGCCAGAGATAGACAAAATCTGCTTGAAAATAAGCACCAAATAGTCCTTTTCTATTGCTGCTCGTTACAAAACTAAGTGACCTACCAGAGCCATGGGAGATCTGCCAACATCTAAAGTCCAAACACTTCTCCAAAGTGCTGTTCTCAGGCAGTCTCTCAAATGATGATGCCTGTGCCACCAGTGGGAAGAGACCCCACACAGAAGAAAGAAGTGGCATCACCTAAAGCTGTGCCATCTGCTGGCTGTGGCATCCTCAGCATCACCTCTCTATACCATCAGCTCTATGTAGCAAAAGCCTGAACACAGTGGCTTGTAAATAGCTCTGGAGCAATACTCTTCTAACACTGCCTTTCTCAGCCAGCACTAAATCAGTCTCTCTGGCATCTCTAGCATGTACCCATGGATCACCCTGAAATGTCAGCACAAGTGTTTCCCAGCAGCAGTAAATCCATCAGTTCTGCCCATATTCTGCCTGAGCTTTTGCAGTTTCAGCTATGGCTGTTGGATCTGACACTCTCTGACCATACAACTCAGTGCTCTATTTCACTGTTCTCCCCGACGCTTGGAGTTGTTTCCCATTACTCTGAGCACATGTCTCTCTAAATGACAGCACCACTCAGCTGCAGGGACACCTTCCATAACAGTGCTGTTCTTTCCAGCTATCGTTTCCCATTTCAGACACTCACAGCACCATTCTCACAAATCCTGGCAGCATGCATGGCCCTACACTGCACTGAGGGTAATGCGGAGCTTTATCTGCCTGTGCTTTATCCATCATTTTCTACATAGGCAAGTTGCTGCTGACAATCTGGTTTTCAGCAGGGAACAACTCTTGCTGCACCGGTGATGCTGCACCAAGTCACAGCCAGGCTGAGTCCCAGACTGTAGCCCTGTTTAGTAGATAGCTTAAAGGACTGGCATTGCTTCCCTTCAGCCCACTGAATTACAGATAATTGGAATTAGCAGCAATATGCACTCGCTGCAAACTGCTCAAATATACGCCATGAAACTCTGGATTGTTGTCAGAGCTAATATGTCTGCTCAGAATAGATGTGACAGGTTTCATCTCAGGCTCTACTGATCTTCTTCCAGGAGGACAGGATGGGGATATCAATCCAGTGTGGTCCCCCAGCACTGCAGCTCAGTGGGCTGCTTTCTGTGGGAATCTCCTTGAACAACCCTTTCCTTTCTAGACCTCCTGTCCTATAGATTCTTGGATTCCTGTATACTTTAAATGTATTTCAGTTTTGGTGTTGCCTTTTTCAGGCATCTGAGAGCGGTTTGAATGGAAATGTTCCATCTCCAAGGCACATTTCTTTGTGACTGCAACACTTCAGGGCACCAACACATTCTGCAGAGGGGCAGCAACACACACAAAAATGGCTGGAAAAGACTTGCCAGAGCCAGAACAGTGCATTGTGCATATGAGTATCGGTGTTAGGAGAGGGAGATAGAAAAAATGCCAGCACATAACAACAGAATCATAATCTCCTAACAAAACAATCAGCAAAACAAACAGCATCTCTCCAGCACAGAATGGACATGCACGGAGGGAGAGCCTCAGGGCACCAGAGATAAGAAAATCACATCTGCTGTTCTCTCCTGATGGGGCTGGCCTGCAGCCCTGAGCCATCCCCAGCAAGGCCACGTTTATGTCCCTGAAGCAGTGTCTGCAGTTTACCAGCTGGAACGACAGGCACCAAAGTTCGAACCCATCCAATTTCCTCCTGAAAAATCATCACGAGATTGTTTATGTCTAGGCGATAAAGTGATTTCATCCTTAACAGATGGACTTTAAAGATTTAACAAATGGTCGATATAACGCAAAAGGGTCGCTAGTGTTTCTGTTCCACAACACAAAGCCCCAGTGGTAGCTGTATGGGTTCCAGCCAGGAAGGGGAGGTTTTGCCCCCTCCTGTGAGCCTACCTTTTGCTGTGAACCAGCCGCAGAATGTGGGGAAGGTGAGGCCCACAGTACAAGTCCAAGGCTGGCCAGCCAATGACAGATGTCTGCAGTGACCATGCCACACATAGCCCATAAGGGGATGGCTCAGCCATGGGAGAAGGCAGCAAAGCCAACAGACTTAGTAGTGCTGTGCATGGAAAAGAAAACGAGAGCAGTGCCTTGAGAAAGGGTGAAAAAACATTAGAACCAAGCTCTGAGTTGGAAGGGATGCACTGAGAGAAAGCAGAGTTGAAAAGGCAAACCAGGAACTGAGAAGATGCCTAATTTGTAGCAGCCAGACAGCATCACTCCCACCCCTTTAGCAGCTGGAGCATCGGGCAGCTGAACTCTAATGGAGTCAATTTGCTGCTGGAAATAATGACTAAATTACTCCCATTTGCCCAGTGAAGAGGCTGAAGTCTAAGTAGATGAACATCGGGAGGTAACACACTGTTAGGAGCAGACTGATGTGTTGTGAGGCTTTCTGTGCCTTCAAAAGGGAGCTGGCAACCCCTAGACCCTTCAGCATCCCCAGGCTTCTCTTACTACTGCAGAGCCCTTCCACCAAGTTAAACAAGTTTCTAACTCAGCTTCTGCCAAGCCCTGAGGAAAGAGAGCTTGGCCAAAATGTCAGCTAATAAATGAAGGGGGTTATTTAAGGAATAAACAAAGGACAAGGCTTTCAGCCACAGCACTGTGCTGCCCACCCTTTGCAGAGCAGGGGGAAGGGGTCAGGATGCTCAGAAGAACTGGGGAGAGCTGATTATTTGCCACTCTGCCCAGACAGCAGCAGAGTGAGCTCCTTGCTCTCATACCACAGGGTGACTTGATGGCTCCCTGCACTCAGGGAGGCAGCTCCCTGTACAGCCCTTTGGCACTCTTCTGAGGCTGACATCTCAGCCCTGCAGGACGCTTGCATTACATGCTGAATTGCAGCAAGGAGGCCAGGCACCTCATTCTTAGATGCTGTGACACTTGGCTTTAGGAGCCTGTCTTGCTTGAATTTTTTCCTGAGGGCCATCAAGATGTTTATCTCCCCATCCCATCCAGGCAATTACTCAATTGCTGGTCCCAAGATAAAACCAAGAGTAAGTCCTTGACTGCACAAGACCTGTCTATGACAAGCCCCGGGAAGCCCTGTCAAAGGGGAAATGAGACTGCAGGAGCCAGTAGCTGATGATTCATACGCTCCCTGTCACTCAGTACGGGAAATATTTTGCAACAGTCCTTCAGCATCACCCGTCCCTAATCCACACAGACATCTTTCAGCCAGGCAAGCTTTAGAAATAAGGCAGCAGCAGGAGCAATGGAGGAATCCAGGATATTCCACAGTGAGCCTCGGCCATCTAAGGGTTGCTAAGAATACATTCCAGAAGTCATGCAGTAATTCAGCAGCAGCACTGGTCTGTGAGCTCACTTGTCTTCCTGGTTCCCATCACCCCTGTCACTGCATCCTTCTAGTACAGCCATCCACGTAAAGGATGCCTGCAAAACCCCTTAGCACTAACTTTGGCTGTTTGGTATATTGGGAACACGTGTTGTGTTATTTCTTAAAGGAGTTTGGAAGCTATGAAGTACCAGAGAAGGAGACAGAGGTGACTTCCAGCAGTGTCCCACTCTGGGACATAGTGAGAAGCACGTCACCAAACCTTGCAAACATAAACCAGATCAAGCTGTATACACATAAGCAGCAACCCAATGCACAGGATACCTAGCAGACAGTAGGACTGACTCCTCCAAATAAAGCTTTGCCTTCAGAAGAGAGGGGATCTTCCAGCCCATTACACGCTCTCAAAATAGCTGCATTTTCAAAGCACACTTCAGCTGTCAGCTACCATGCTCCCTCCCTGTCTCAAGCCTCCCAGACACCTGCTGCCAGGCAGGACCAGGACGAGGCGATGATCCCAACCGTGGTGATATCCCATCACTTCAGTAGACATGCTAGCAAGGATGCCTGGAGCACTTGGACTACCACTTCATCTCTGGCTATGAGCTTCAGCCTCAGGATGTTGGGACATGGCTCAATCTGCTGGCAAGCAGCCTGCCGGCCCCAGCACTCAAATCTCTTGCTGTCATCTCCCTGGCATGGGCCTGTGGCATGAGTCATGCATTTAAGCAGATTAGGCATCCAGATAAGGTACTCTGTGCATTAGCCAGAACAGAGAAGCAGGTAGTGGATGATCTGAGCTGTTTCAGTCATCTTCTAAAAGGAATGATCTTTCGCTCTTTATTACCCAGCCTTCTGCACTGCAGCATTAGCATGCATGTCCCGATGACTCTCAGGGTGAGTCACCAAATGTAACATATTACAGTGCAACCAAAGCTTTAATAAACAGGGCTCTGATTTTTTTAACTTGATCTCTATTACCATAATAAAAGCCTTCTGTTACTGTCTGTGCATGTACTTGTCAAATTAAAATATTCACAGAGATATTCTCAATTCTCAATCGCTCAATAACTTATAAAGAATGCAGCACGGACACAAAAGCCAGGACACCTGGGTCCTATGTTTTGGAGAACAAACAGAGCAATGCAACCTTGAGTGAACGTACTGTATATCTTCCAGGGAAGGCTTCCCAGCCTGCATTAGACCCACGTGATGGAGATGGACCAACAGCATCTTATTCTCAAACAGAAAACCTCTGTGGTCTAGTACTGTAGAGAAAAGGACACTGGTAGACGTAGACACCTACCTCTGCTCCCCAAGCAATGTAACTTGTAACCCAGCAGTTTCCATGCTAAGCTAGCTTAGAGCACCCTGTCCTGTGGATCCTCTTGTATTTAGCTTAGGCACTCAAGACTTCCCAGAACCTTGAATAAGGATCCCAGATATCTGCAGTGGGGTATAAGTCCTACAAAGTAACCAGAACGTCTGCACAGTCCATGCCTTGCTCAATGCTGAGACATTTACATCCTATTTTTATTTACAAAGCTTACAGGATACACCCTGGTTAGTATATTTTCAGTAACCCTTTTCCAATTGTTTCTTCTCATGAAGAATCCTCCTTAGTCTACATTTGTACTCTGTCCACACGTAGTATCACCCAAGATTTCCACAATCCATTTCTAACAAAGCAATGAGCTCTTCATTTTCTACCAAGGAACGCGCAGCTTTGGCTCCTTGTGCTGCCAGCAGAGATTCATAGCACCATATTCACATACCACATATTTACCATGTCACACACCACGGCTGGTGCCACTGTTCTCACTACAGTGACCATGGTGGCCTGGACCTCACAGATCTTCCTGACTAGGTGCTACAACATTGCTTCTAGCCATGGTCAAGAATAACAGTCTCTTCTTGCCTCCAACCATTCAGTCAGTGTGAGCTGTCTCACCTTGGCTCAGAGTCAGACAAAAATCAATACCTGACCTATCTTTTGGTGACATGCCTGACATATCTCTCTTCACTGCTTCTCTCATATTTGTTTACCTCCAATGAAGTAATGTTTTCAAGATTTTCTAATCAATATTAGACAGGACATTAAGAAAGGTGCTGAGCAAGATTATATAAAAATAATCTAAATGAATCAATGAAGACAGCTAGACTACCAATGAAGTAATTACTGTCATCGTATCAGAAAGACAGCGAGGGGGTGCTGGGTCAGGCTGGTGTGTTGTGAGTTTGCTGTGCAACTACGTGACAGAAGTTCACAGGGCTGAGCTTCAGTGACACCATTATAAACATGTAGAGATGGTAATAGTGGAAAAGATACAGCAGAGCCCCAAACAACAGGTCTACATGTAGACCTCACCTGGAAATTGGTTTCACAAAATCATAGAAAAACTTGGGTTGGAAGGGATCTCAGAGATCATCTAACTCCTCTGCACTGGGTGCACTCTTCCCCCTTGCAAAGACAATCAGCAAGCAAATCAGTCAGTTCAGACAGTGAAGACTGATAGTACAGCATGTAATCCTTTGAGACATCCTAAATCCTGGGAGCTAAAATGACTTGAAACAGTGAGAGTTTCAGGTTCAAGCTTCACTGCCCGGCAAATCCCAAAACAAGCTCTGATAAATTCAGGCTCATGGTAGCAACACAAGAACAAACTGCATCCATGGAAAGGAAAGTCAAGGAAACAACGGGCACAGCAGGTCTTAAGCTGAGAAGAACAAGTGAACAGCCATCAGGGAAGGTGGCTCAGGTTGAATATTAGACATAATTTCTTCTCAGAAAGAGTGGTGGTGCATTGGCACAGGCTGCCCAGAGAAGTGGTGCAGTCAACATCCCTGGAGGTGTTCAAGAGCTGTAGAGATGTGGCACTGATGGACATGGGCAGTGGGCATGGTGGGGATGGGTTGGGGCTGGACCAGGTGATCTTAGTAGTCTTTCCAACCTTAATGATTCTATAGGGACTGCCTACAGGGGACAGCTCCTGGGGTGAAATATCTCCAAGAACAATACCCAGACTTCAACCCAAAGGGAAACAGCTTATTGTCTCTGGGGGACTTTTTCATACCAGAGGAAACATCCATGGCAATCAAGAGACCAGGGAGCAAAACAGAGCACTGGCTTATTGTGCCTCCAAGAGTACAAGCTATTTGTGGAAAAGGCAATTGCTTCTTTGGAAAGAAAGGAAGTGGAGTACCTAGATTTCACACTAACAAGATGCATAGAAATGGGTGAGGAAGGATGCAGACCTTGACTATCCCCTTGCCTTGACCAGCTTGGTCACAACAAATGCAATATGTGAATTTCCTTCCACTGTACCAAAGGGAAATTCTTTCACCTTTTTTGGATCCAGCTTAAGTATCTCTCCAGGATGGCGTGACGCACTGACAAGACATTCTCAGAGCGGCTTTTTGTGTCCCTACTAATTACCTATATTTTTAATTGCAGAAAGGAAATTCTGAAAGCCATACAAAGAGGAAAATCTAAAAGCAGGTGAGTTAAGATGAAGTAAAAATGCCCTGAAAGTATATGTTCAGGTAGCAATAAAAAGACTTTTTATTGTTACTTAGAGGCATACAATAAAAGTATATTTTCAGTGCTTGGCTGCTACAAATAACTGTACTACAATTAGATGTGTGTATTATAAAATTGTGTGGGTGTGGTAATTATCACCTTCTGCAGCAGAATATATTTATACAGATCCTAAATTACAGCACAAAGAAACATAATTTGAGAAAGTTTAAAAAAAAAAAGGGGGGGGGGGGGGGGAAGGGATTAAATTTTCCATTTTATTTTTGGGAAGTATTCTATGATAAAATGGGATGCGTCACATATAGTGCTGACCTCTAAAAGTGAACTGCAGTCAGATTTGGGTCTGGGAGAGGCAGCCTGCTTACGTTTCTGTTCATTCATCTTAGCAGGGTGTGAGAGTGTGTGCACACATGCACGTACACAAGAAGACCTTTACACGGCTATTTTTAGAGCCACACACCATGTGAATCCTCCCTGCAGTAGGCTGTGCCTAATGCAGCAAACCAGGCCTGGATTTGGATGTACAGTCACACAGTGCCACTTGGAACTCGTACCTGCATAACTAGGTTGAGAATGAGTCCTGCTCTGAGCAGAGATGTCTCACCTTGTTGGTGTGACTGCGCCTGCAAATACTTCTTCCTTTGAGACATCACAGTCAGGTTGGATGGAGCTCTGAGCACCTGATGGAGATGTAGGTGTCTCTGCTCGGTGCAGCGGTGTAGACTGGATGGCCTTTAAGAGTCACTTCTAATTTAAATGATTCAGCACACAGAATAAGTTGTGGATACAGCTGCGTGGAGCAGCTGGATCTATGGGTTAATAATGTCTCTAAAGATGTTCCTTGCTTCTTAGTCTTTTCAGCTCTAAACGTGCATTTGGTTTCCAAATGCATGAAGTCCTTGATCCTATAATCTACTCACTGTATAGCCTGAGAATTAATTGGCCTTATACTGCAGTTCATACAGTAGCCTCAGATGAATCCATCACAGCTTCCAACTTCGACTCTACTGTGATTTTGGGGAGATTCTCTTTATCCTAATAAGTGCTTCCCCTACATGTGAATCTGTCTTATATAAGACAGCTTAAGCACTTGCTTGCAACCTCTTAGCATCTGCCTAAAGCCACTACAGCTCTTTGCAATGAGATGAAGCTTGACTAGGAGCTTTTTATTATTTTGAATCCAATATTCCCAGCTTGCATATTATATTCACAGAACCCTTCTGAAGCTTTATAAAAATTCTGTCACATATATTCTGATCATGCTATTTTCATTGTGTTTCCACCTCTATTATTTAAGAATTGTCTATCTTGCTCTCCCAAATGCCATTTTCAGGCAATTTCTTCTCCTAATTTGATGAGCATCTACTATGTCTCTCTCACTTTTTATACAGCTCTGTTAAAATTTCCTCAAAGGTCAGCTTAGAGGGCAGGACGTGCTCATGATAACAGCTGTATTCTGGATTTTCTTAGCTGTGTAAATGAAATTAATACATTATCCTTCAGCAATATTGTATTGACTCTCCTGCTGAAGGCTGCGGCCTTATCTGGTCCCAGCATTGTTTGTCTGAATAGAGGGCCAGAGGTTAGTAAGGTCACGACTTTACCACAATAGCACTGTCTTTGTGTGCCTCATTTCCTCCCGTGTACATCGATGTTTTCAAAGGACTTGCAGAGCTGGTCTGATGAAACATAGCCGTCTGCAAATTCAGCACAGAGCAAGACCCAGCACTGCCTGGTCTTTGTGCTGATACCACATGTCAGGATGATGCCACAGAGGTGTTTTAGCCCTTCCTTGAATTAATTCACAAAGCTACTACTATTCCCTGCTCCTTCAAATGCTTTCTCGAGGCACATTTTATATGATACCTACAGCAGCACACCGTATTAAAAAGAACAATGCAGACCCACCATTAGCACTATCCCCAGCTTCCAGAGAGTGGCAGCTCCCATTCTTACAGCCTTTCTCACATTATTGGTCCTGTGTGACACTTGGGACAGACCTGGCTGAGCAGCTTTCAGGTCAGGTGTCTGAACTGCTGGTGCCAACTACAACATTAAATCAATATACCCTGCATTACTTGCAACAAATGATTTGGCAAGGCAGCTTTTCCAGCCTGAAGAAGTAAAATTTCCTTTGTTTTTAATTTCCCCTACAAAACTTTCAAGAAAAATAACATTTTGGCTGCAAAAAAGCAGATGCTGCAGGTCTGCACAGGAAATGTCTTTCTCTTGGATTCTCCTTTCTGCAGAGCACAAACCTCAAATGCAGCCTATTTCCCACAGTGCATCCAGGACAAGGTGAGCAAGAGGCTCAAACTACAATCAAGGGGCACATCTGGAGGACTCAGACTCATGGGGACACAAAGATCACATAGAACCATAGAACAGCTTGTGTTGGAAGGGACCTTACAGCCCACCCTGCCCCAATGCTGCTGGTTGCCACCCACCTCATCAGGCTGCCCAGGGCCCCATCCAACCCGGCCTTGGGCACCACCAGGGATGGGACATAAAACTCAAGCAAAGCACTACAACCCTAATTTGGTTCTTTGATGAAACAATTTAACAACAACAACAACAATCTGCATTTTTAAAAAAATAAATAAATAAAGCTCATAAAAAGCATAAAAACCCTATTACCAGCTGTTTCAAGAACGTATTTTGCTAAGCCATTCATAAAAAACAGCTTTCCAAGAAAGACGCCTAGTAGCCATAAGAAAAGATGCCCACATTACTCTATCTCTGGTAAACCCATAGTCCCATGCCATGCCAGCATTTTGTAGCACCTTATCCACAGGAGTCACATGTCATAATATTTTGCAGAACATAAGAATTAAATGAGCTGCTGACTAACCAAATGGAGATAAGCAGCCTGAGACCCTTAAAACAGTACCTAGGATGCCAAACCCCTGATGCTGCCCATGGACCACCTATGGGGATGTAGAATCTCCAGCAGGACTAACACAGTCCTATAAGCTGCAGGCAGCTCAGCTGCTGAGAGATGGTATTTTGCTCTCCCTGACCACAGGCCCCTCCCTTGCACAGAAAAATTTCTTCCCAACCCAAAGGCTTTATTTTCCCAGGGTCTGAAACCAATATGTCCCACAAGCTGTTCCCTTCTAGGTACCTCCAGCTTTGTGAATTTGCAGCCCATGAAGTCCCAAAAGGTTTGTCTTTGCTCTTTCAAGGATTTCAGCCAGTCTTTAGACACTCAGCCAGTCTACTGCACTGGCCACCACAAACCAAAGACTCATCACTACTGGCCAGGTTTAACCTACTACTGTTTTTTGATCTAGCTTTTTTCCAGCAGAACATGAGGACCAAAACATCCATCCCAGTGATCATCAGAAGGGCCCACATGTGGAGCAACAGTCTGATTATGGAGAAAGGGGAGCCTAAGGCTGCCTGAACATGGCCTCATTCTCCTGCTCTACAACCAACTCAACTTTTTACACAGGTAGATGGTGATAAGACAAGGAGGAATGGTTTTAAGTAAAACAGGGAGATTTAGATTAGATGTCAGTGGGAACTTTTTCACTGCTGGTGAGTCCTTGGCACTGATGCCCAGAGAGTTCCATCTCTGGAGGTCCCCAAGGCCAGGTTGCATAGGGCCCTGGGCAGCTTGATTTGGTAGGGGGGTAACCAGCCCACAGCAGGGGGTTGGAGCAGGGTATGCTGCAAGGTCCCTTGCAACCCAACCCCTTCTATGATTCATTCTATGATTCTATGATTCATTCCAGTGCAGTTTTATCTCCTTCTCCAGGTTCCCTGAGCATCTATAGTCAACAATTATTTTGGGGCCAATGAAGACATTTTCCTTTGTGATGTGACAGTAAGATTTATAACACAACATTCTTCTGGAATATATTTATCCTTTCCTCCCAGCCAAAGAAGTCTTAAGTATCAGTAACAGCGCTCTACAAATAGCCATGTAAATAAATAAATAACATTTGAAAATGTGCAGAAGTTTTATTGCAGAAGTTTTCCCCCTTCTGCTTGTACTTGAGTTTTGTGATGAAAGGAAGATTTTAAGAAGCAGCATCTTCTTCCCTTGAAATTTTCCATTTTTAACTGAAAAAAGAACAACCACTTCAGATGAGAACAAGAGCATTCAGCCAAAACCCTTGAGATTTTTCACTGACGGTTTGTTTTGGGGGTACATTGTTCCTATGCTGATGAGAAATCTGTGCGAGCGTGTTTTTCCCCAGCCAGTTCTGAAAATGAGAATTAGATGTTCCTGCTTATTTTATTGCATTTTTCTCCAATGAGCCCTTCTCACCCAGGTTTACTATTTTTATATTGTGTCCCAGCTGCTAACTAAGCCTTGGCTTAGTGATCTTACTGCAATGATGAGGCATTTCCATTTCTGATTTCCAGCATATGTTGCACTTAATATAGCATTGCCCTTGTGTACCAGTTACCCTGGAAAAATGTCTGTGCCAGCAATGTAACCGTGGTATAGTCCCTGGAGAACCACCAGAGTATGAAACCTTGTGTCAAAATGCAGATGCCACGATTAATAGGACAATAATAGGTCCTTGAACTATAAGAGAGGTCTTTTTTATAGTGTATACAGAAATATGTTTGATACTGTGATGAAAACATCTCTTTTAGCTTTGTCTTAAATGAAAAATATCTGCAAAAGAACTGAGAGATTATGATGAAAATCTGGACAATTAATTCTGGGGAGGAGGTATAGTCTGAGCTGATTATTTTTTCCTCTCTTAGGTTTGTAGCCTGGACCAGCTGATTGCAAAGACCAGGCCCTTGCACATGATTTCTGGGCAATTTATCCCTTCCAAAGAGGAGACACTCTGCAGCAAAAGCTCCCCATGCAAAACATTTTAGGAACTCTGCTTTGGACAACCAGAACAGAACATCCAAAAATGGAAATAAAGGCAACAGATTTGAGATCACTATAGAACATAAATGGTTGTTCATCTCTGATCTCCCAGCTCTGGGACTCGGCAGAGATAGCCTTTGTGCAGGCATAAACTGGAACTCTCCCATTTATTCCAGGCTTCTGGACAATTGAGCTAAATCTGATCTACCTCAAAACCCAGTTTTTGGTTGACACAGGAGTTTTAGGAAACAAGAGCTGCCTCACACCCATGCAGCACAGCAGAAGTGAGACATGCAAACTCTGAAGGAGCTTACCCTGCTGCAGAAATGGTTGTTTGTACTTCCAGCTAAGGCAAAAGCCAAAGGAAATTCTACCCTGGAGATAAACTGCATTACGTAAGATTTCATACACTCCAAATGGTCCCTAGATTTATTGCAGCTAGAGAAAGGCTGTTCTGTCTGTTAGCATAAAATACGGACTTCGTTTTAGGAGGTTAGTGAGGAAGAAAGAAGTGGTATATTTGGGGTGCCTTGCTCTAGGGCTTTCCATGCAGGAACCTGTCAAGTTTTTGGAGCTGAAAAATTTAAAGGAATAAAATATAAATCTGAAGCAGGAGGTTTTGATCCACTTTGCTTGTATGAATAAGATTAAAACAAAGCATTAAAATAATAATAATCATCAAATTTCATATTCCATGGTAAATTCTGATCATTCACTGTTTGCTTTTCTCTCCAATCTAGAGAAAGAGCTAAAATATCAAAGTCCTTTTTAGAACTGAGTTCAAAGATTATTTAAAGCATGGAAGATCTCATTTTAAGCTATTTGTCAGCAATGGAATCATCTGACAGACCTCAGTGCCTACTGCAAGTGGGCGTCTGTGTGTGTTTGCTCTTATCCTTTTTGTGGGTTGGGCTTCACACCCAGCATGCATCTCCTATGATGCCTCCACAAGGAAGACCTCTGCAATGCACCATCTACTAAACCAAAACCTAAATAGCAGTCAAGGGGCCAAGTCTGTGCAGCAGGCAGCACTTCCAAGGCATGGACAGACCTAAGTTAACAATGAGCTGATTCAAAATAGGTCTCTTCCATTGGGTTCAATAAACTAAATATTTTTATTCATATATACTAAAGGGAAAATAAATAAATAAATAAATAAATAAATAGATAAAAATTAGACTGTAAAAACTGACCATCTCCATTCTTTGTCCTTTAAGCTGATACTTTCCTTTAAGACCCACAGGAATCTCATTGGGCAGGAAAGACAATGAATCTTGACTGGAAAGACAAGGAGCCCCGTCAGTAAACTCAGATCACAATTAGCACCAGCTGTAACCGAAGTGAACTCCCCAATTTAATGGTTCACAGGAGAGCATACGCATACAGTAAAAGCTACCAACCAGATCAATTCAGTCTCCTTCCCCCAGACTCCTCTCCTCCCCCAAGTCCTGCAGACAAAAGTCTGTTTCCCTTCTTAGTTGTTAAAAATATTTTTAGAGCTCTTCAAATATGGAAAGCAGAAAAGGAAGAAAAAAAAACCCAACAATAGAATCTGACACAAAAGCACCCTTCTCATTAGGGCTTTTTAAACAGCATTAGAGCTCATTGAATTTCATGCACTAATAACATTCCTACTCAATCCAAGGCAAACCAGTCAAATCTAAATCTATCAAATTTTACAAGGAAAGGAGCATTGCCAAGTTCTAATATTTCTCCTGCATTCACTATCAGAATGGGGCAGGGTCTGTCTTCCAAACTCCATGTTTCTTTTCTTCAAATCCTTTTAAAGCTACTGCTCAGTGGTGAGGAAGGGGGAAAAAAAGGGAGAGTTAAAAAGAAATAAAATCTCAAGAGCGACATCTATACAGGATTGTCAGATGCACGGTGTTTTTGGAGCAAAGCACACTTTAGCACAGCAATCAGCCCAGCCAGGATTTGAGATTAAAAAGTTGCTAAGATCCTACCAGACAAAGCCCTTCAGCAAATGAAGCCGATTGTGGCAATAATAAAGTACTGAAAGATGCAGAGGATTGTCTGAATCCTTGATCCTTGAGTCCTTTGGCCATTTAACACCAAGCCATATCATCTACTTTGAAAAAGAAGCCAGCAAGCCTTGTGCTGTTGCCATCAGTGAGGCCAGTTCCAGGCTTGACTGGGAGCATGGGATATTAGAATCACAGATTATCCCAAGTTGGAAGAGACACAATACGGATCACTTTGTCCAGAATATTGGTTCCCCTGTGGATGTAGGACCCAGATTATTGCTGGATTTGGCCACTCCTATGGGTTCAAGTTGTGTGGCTAATGGCATAGACCTACTGTCCCGGCCTTCCTAAAAGTGCCAGCCACTCACAAGATGTCAGTACGAGGTGCTGTACCAGCTGAGTGTATGTGCAGCACATTTTGATAGAAAGACTGGCAAATGTAAGTGATAAGGTGGAATAAAGCATGTCGTTAGAGCTCATTTTGTATGGCACTCTGTGTCTTGGGGGTTTTTATGGGTTTAATATATTCACAGTTCATGTTGGATCTCAGCACAGACCTCTAGAAGAGAACATCTACTTGAGATGCAGGTTGCACTACAACTCACCCATAATGACTATAACAACTTGTGAAGTGGATTTAAAAGTCATTGAGTTATAGATTATTTGGGTAAACGGGGTGCAAGAACTGTAGCAAGAAACCCATTTAAATATTAAGGAGAGTTATAAACCGAGAAGAAAACGGATGGCAGAGTAATATCAGGCCAGAATATGCCCTCCAGAGAGGGACCACTACTGCATATTGATTAGAAAGAGCTCCAGAAAACCCATGAAATTCAGTCATAAATGTGGTCAGAAAGATGAGCACGTAAAGAGAGATCCAGAAGACAAACCAAACTCTGCCCATCTTATCTGATGAGTAACCTTACAGCAGTTTCCTCTCCCCTGATCTATACTGTCTGCACCAACGCAGCATTAGTTTCTTGAGTAGGAGTGGAAGAGTCAGACCCTTGGACTAAAACACCATTTCTGGAAGATGTATCAGTTCTGTAAGTGTCCACATGCATCTTTCTTGTGTCTACAGGATCTTATCTCAGGAAAGGTAAGATGATGCTTTGTACGTGTCTTATTTTTCATCATGTCTAAACATTTGACTGACTTTGAATAGGGACCACCAAATTAACCCTCTTCTGGAAGAGTCCAAGCAGCTGTCTTTGGGCCTACCCGCCCAAGGAAGGGCTGCAGAAGCAGCCCCGGCCAGACAACTGGATGACAAGAGAAATACTCTGCATGGAACAAGTGGAGAAGGAAAAACTAACGATCAATCGGTATGAATTCTTCCTGGTTATGCCCGTAACATAAGCAGCAAACAGGCTTTTCAGATTTTCCTGTTGCATAAGCCATGCTTAGTTCAGAGGTGTTTCATTAAATTTTTAGAGCCTCTCTTGAACCCAGCACCATCCCTCCCTGCTGTGCTATGCACACAGGCACAGTGAGACAAGGCTCTAAGAACTCAGCGAGAGGTGTCAGCAGCAGCCAATTCAAGCTCATGCAGGGCCTTGAAAAACAAGAGGTTCCTGTTTGGCATGCAAGGGCCCTTTGAAATACCAAAGCACTGTTCCAGTCACTTCTTTTCTATTTGTCCGCCCTTCCCTCCCCCCAGCTCTGTTTAGAGAATTCTCCCCAATTTTTGCAGAATAAGGGAAAACACTCTACATCTGGCTATCTGGCTGATGGGCCAGAAGCACCTACGAGCTGCTTTAATCATGAAAATTGAAGATGCTTTTGAAGGACAAACCACTCTACCCAGCTGAAATAGTGCTGAGGAGCAAAATTCAGAGCGAAGAACAGGAAACTATGAAGGTGCGAACTCTTGCTCAGCCAGCAAAAAGAGAAACACGCTCCCAGGGAGACACGGACTGCAGAGAATGGATGGCTCTGTCTCACTGCTACACCTAATGTTAATTTATAGCATGACATTATAACCAGTAATAATAATGAGAGGGCATAGCTGGCACTTTTGAAGCTCTTGGATGTGAAGGTCACTCATTTCATCATCAAGACAATCCTTTAAGAACACCGTTGCTGTGAAGCATTAACAGGAGGTGATCCAGCCAAACTTTGCAGGCTAAAGCCATGCTAACCACCAGTGGACAACAAAGTCACTTCTCTGCTAGTATTCTGAGCCCCAAAACTCAAAGCTTTCTCATGGATTAGTTGGCAATTTATATGAAGAATGAAAAAACAAACAGTATAGTTATTTTCCCTATGCCGTTACACTGAATTGCTTTCAAACCAGAATTAGGATCACGTTAAATACAGTTCATCTAGTGCATTAAATTCTGTGTTTTAGCTTTTACAGACACTTATCAAAAAGAACTGCTTTCTGCAGGCCTTTTTGTATGTGCAGAAGTGGAGATGTACATACTCAGACCTCACTTACATCCTTCCTACCGTTTATAAAACCCAGAAATCAGCACTCACACTAAACATAAGGAACGTTAATTAATGGATACTCCTTTACTCCAAAAAACGGAGTAATAATAATGAAGTCCTCAAAACATGGTCCTTTGCATTTCACTATTGCCCTGGGGTTAAGCTTAGTGGTGCCGTTAAGTCCAAGGTACCATCACTTAAGTTCTGCTGCAGGCTGCATGGGAAAAACACGCTCCGGTTCCACACAGAGCTGTGTTCAGAGAAACATTCTTCACCCCCAACTCTGGCAACAGGCCAACACTTGAAACATTTTTGGTTACACTGGAATCCCCTAGGACTGCATTTTGGAAACATCAAAGCACAACATGCTCCCCAGCACTCTCCAGCTGCTAGTCTGGCATGCAGCAATGAAAGCATAGCTGCTTCGTGTTAAAATTGGCACGGTTTCACTCTCACCTACTCCTTGAAATAAGTTTTAAATCAATTGTTGCTCCTGTTTTGAAATACTGCTTTGAAAAGCACGTCGCATTCTGCAAGTGTGAATCGTCGCATTCTGCAAGTGTGAATCGAGTCCTTCTGAATGCCTTTGGCGCAACCCAGCAGCCTTGTTGGATGCCTGAGGGTCTTTAAACACCCATCTGGGAGTCATGGCTCACCGATCTGATAAAGCAGACAGGTGAAAAAAGAAGCTATTAGGGGCTCCCTGAATAAGTCTGGTGCTGGGAAGACCTCCATGAAAATTCCAGGTGCCTGAGGTACTATTAGTCAACAGCACTCTTATCCTGGGTACCCCCACATCAAGCAACTGCTGTTAAGTCCACCAGTGGGAATTGCATGCTATCCAGTTTCCTGGTATTGTACCACTACAAGCTCCAATCACATTAATTGCTGCTTAATGTTCACTGTCCACAGCTTTTACAGCTGGATTTATTTTACCAGGTGCATCCAGCTTCCCTGGAGGAAGAGCCAGTGCCAGCTCTGGGCAGGTGCTACATGTGAGGAGCTTGGGCTCAGAGCAAAGAGGAGAAGGGATGCAAGAAGAAAATGAGTGGGATAAGTGGGAAGTGAGAAGAGCTAAATGTGAATGGAAAAAGTCTGGAATAGCCAAAAGAGGGGGAATAGCCAGCTGGGCTCTTTGATTTCCCCGAGGGGGGCATGGTAATGTAACCACGTACAAGAGTAGTGTGCACACTGGCCTCCACCATGCAGCACTAATCATTAGAAAAGACTCTCAATTCAGCTTTAGGAAGGCTTGGTAGCCTCTCTGTCCAAGCCTGACATCAGGACACAGTTCCCCATCTCACAGCAAGGCTGCAGAATAAATACAGAACGCTTGCTCCATCACCTGAGCAATGAGGCTTGCCAGCAGCCTGAATAATTGCTCTCCACCTGATGTGCTGAGCCGATCTCCTGCCATCCTTCACTGTGGAAGTGTTGCTCATGCTGCACATTTGGGGTGCTAGGTCAAAACGTGTTCCCCATGCCTTTTGTTCCCTCTTTCACTTATCCATGTCATTCTTTTTATTATTATCTTATTTTTTTTTAGTTAGAGCAGTCATTCTGCTCTGCCCTGGCCTTTTCTCCTCTAGGGGGAGGAGAAGGAATCATCATACCAGGGTGATGTAAGTAAAACTAATTATTTGTTTATTCCAGGAAAGTTTTACCCATTCAGGAGCCAGAAGCAAGAAGGGGAAATAAGCTTAATTTAGAAAGATCTAAAATTCCTGAAATAGATGACAGCTGAGAGAAGACTGGCATGTTAAATCATTCCACTTCATAAACATCCAGCTCTCATTTGGGCTTGACAGATGTAAATGCTACTTGATGTAGGTACTACCTACCAGTAATGCTGTCTTTCCCTTATTTATGCAAATACATAATACAAAATCCTTTTCATCCACATTAGCTTTCTGCAGAAGAGCAGATCTACAGCCATATTTTCCCCCTAGTTTTTCCATACACGTCATATGCAGTGGTGGGAGGACAGCTTGACATCTTTTCCAGGTTAAAGGATGAAGAGATTATCAAATGCTTCACTTTAACCTCACAAATCATGTCTCATGTTTTGCCGGTGTCCTGTCCTGAAGAATCTGTTTTTTTTCTTAGTGATTGCATAAGAAAAACATGTATACTGGGCCTGAAGTAACTGTGGTGAGGAGATCGCAGGATAAATCCCATCCCTAAGAAGGACAGCCTTTGCAAACACATACTATACAAAAACACCACCCGGCAAGATAGGAAACCGAAGCACGTCATCCATTGAGAAACCAAGAGGGAAAAACCATTCTGAGCCAGACTGAAATTCAAACAGAACAGGTTTGGAGGCAATTGCCAGATCCACCAAGAAGCAGCACCTTCTGCTCTGCAAAGCAGAGCCCAGCTACCCTGGCAGGCACAGAACTGCATCAGGCACAGCACTGAGGTCACAGCACTGCTGTCCTGAAGGTCACCCTGAACACAATATGCTCCAGAGACTTCAGTTATCTCGGTTGGATTTGCAGGAGGCGGAAGGAGAGATGATGACATACTTCAGATAAGCAGATCCCTGAGTTTTACATTTTACACTATGGCAAGATTTTCCATCAGGGAAATTCCCTGCTGTAGTCTCAGCCCCAGCAGCTGCCCCTTGCTTACAGGATGACTGGCTTCAACAAATATCTTTCCAACCATGGTGTTTTCTTGCTCAGTATGGGAGTGCCAAGCAAGAACCTGGTCAATACTGTCTGTCTTAAAGGAAGAAAGTTTGGTTATTGCACTGCTCCCAGCTCTGCTGAGGGCAACCTGTTGTAGGAGGGGAAATGGGAGTTTCTCATTTTTATCCTGACATGGGACTCAACTAGATTGAAGGAAAAGGCAGTACCATCTGCCTTATCCAATGGTTCCTGCCACTAGGACAGCACCAATCTCAAATACTCAGCTTGGGAGCCCTAAGGAATCACTCAGAATTGGAACCCCTGCATCAAATGAGACCATCCCACCTAGCCACCCCCATACCAATACCTTTATCCCTCCCCTCTCCCTTCTTCAGCCCCACATATAGGGTGAAACCAGGCAGCCTAAGTCTGACACACAGACCCTTCACCTGTCCCATCACATCACTCAAGGTGCTTTTGGAAAGATAAAACATGCCCAGATCCACCGATCTGCACACAATTTTTGTTGTAATTCATCTTACTCTGGAAAGCACTCAAGATTTGACCTAAATAAATGTTTCCTAGGGGGGAAAAAATATAAGATGTGGCCCAGACGTGACAGAAACCCACTGCATCTACAGGTGGGCAGATCCAGTGCTGTGCATTAGGTCATATCTGCAGATGGGAATCCTTAATGGTATGATTCCCATACCATTAAAGACGGTATGATTCAAATACTCTCTTCTCAAAGCACAGACAGATAATGAGTTGAGCTCAGCCCTCATTAATTATAACCTTCACTGGAGGATTGTCCCAGTGTTTCTGAAATCCCTCCAAAAAATTAAGGAAGAAAACAGCAGAGTGTTGCTCTCTTCACCTCCTTGTTAATTCCAGTCAGCCCCATGCTCTTCTGATGTTGCTTGGCTCTTCTATTTGGGTAAGAGAGGCTCTTGTAAAGGGACAAAAGGATGCTTAAGCATCCTGAGAACTGCAGGCAGTTTCCACATTGCCAAGCACAGCTGAAAACCTTGGGGGCAGCAATTAGGAGGGCTGCAGGTTTATGCCTGCAATGAGATGCAATGCCAAAAGACAGGGAACACAAAACCTGCCCCAAAGAAGCATATCTCAGAGCAGCAGCTCCAGTGTCATCAGTTCTGTAGGGGTAAGTAGAGCAGAGCCTGTGCCCCAAATTCCCTGCACAACCATTCCAAATGCTATGTGGGGGCTGCCAGGTCAAGACACAGCAAGCCCTGGGGACATATTCTCTCTGGTGAGATGCTAGCTGCCTCTCACTTGCTCGGTCCCTGATGATACTTCATAGCATTTGGCTCTGCCCAAGAGGTGCCCAAATATGGGTAAGGCCAAGAGTTTGGCCAACAGAAGTGGGGTCATACAGAATTATGACTTGGCAGCAAAGGTAAACGTGCAGACACTGTGCCTATACATATTTAGAATACTCAATATAAAGAATGTAATATTTTATACAGAGTATTAAATACATGGAATATCTAACGTTGTCCTGCACTGCTTCTTGGATTTCAGAGCTGTGACATAGCTGGGAAGCCCTATGGTACCAGTTTCAGTGGAGATGCTTCCCTCCTAACTCAGCAGCTGAGCCTATGGTCCAGGAAGAGTTCAGAGAGGCATTCCTCAGAGCTGGGAAAACATTTTAAACCTATCTCTAAATAACCCTGACAATCTCTCAAAAGGAAAAAAAAAAAAAGTATTCTGTTTCATTTGGCTGCACTTCTCCTTCATACCCAGCTGCTCTCTGTGCCCAGCCCAGCAGACTCAGTCCAGCCCCAAATATGTCAGGATCTCTGGAAGAAGCAAATCCCAAAGAACAGCCCTTCTCTCCCCCTCCAGATGCATGGAAAAATCCCTCCCTCCCTGCAATGCAAATTCCAGCTCTCTCTGCACCTTTTGTGTGCCCATCTCTGCTACCACCCCTGAGTTTAGCTGCCACCAAGTTTGACTGATGAAAGGTGACAGCTCCATTTTATTCATTCCCACCAGAAAATAGGGGGGGAAAAAATCTCACATGCTTTTCATATCAAACACAGCACATTCAGAGTTTCTCTCTGTGTGCTGCAGCACGAGGGAGAGGCTCATCTGACTCTTCCTCAGCAAGAAATGTGGCTACTGAGCAGAGCACTCCCCAGACTAGGGGATGCTCTTGTCAAACAAATGGCAAGCATTCATTTCTTCCCATATTATGCATGCATGCAAGATTAAGTATGCTCATCCTACACTGGGCTGATCCAGGATGATTGCAGCCTGCAACTGCTCTTATCTAATGGACCTGAGCCCTGTGTGCACTGCCAGAAAGGCGTATTTTGCAAGAGACAGCCCTTAGGCTATAGTGCTTGAGCACATGGATTCACACCAGAGACTGTCTTATCAGAAAATAAACAAAAACAAAAGCCCCAAACTTTCTCAAAGTAGGAAACTTTTCTCTCCAATCTGTCAAACTGTATAAACTATAATGAAAACACATCCTATAATTTCATCTTCACTTTAATGACAGCCTGCTTCCATCCCCACAATTCTCTGCCCATATCGCCATTACGGATGTTTTTTTACAGCTTAAACACCATCTTGATATCAGCTAATTGCACCAATCACCGTGAAGTTTCTCCACATGTCAGTAATTCCCCACAAATACTGCCATTAGATCTCATGTGTCTCCAGATTTTCCTTCAGCTCCTTTTACAAAGATTCTGCTCTGGTTTGTCCCAACTCTGCAATCTACCCGCTGGCAAAACTCCCTTTTTGCCTCCAGATTAATCACAAAAGAGGTCAGATATTGTGCACTGGCAAAGGCTGCCCAGGGATGTGGTGGAGTCACTGAACCTGGAGGCATTCTAGAAACATGGAGATGTGACACTGAGGGACATGACTTAGTGGGCAATATTGGTGGTAGGTAGACAGTTAGACTAGATGATCTTAGAGGTCTTTTCTGATCTTAATGATACTATGAAAAAATCTGGCTAAAGAACCTGCCTCATCCAATAAAAAGGTTATTTATCAACTACCTTTACCATTCATTCAAGCCAAAGTACAATGAGAGAGAAGGTTGCCTCTTGCATCTTCAGGGACGCCAACCCTTGTTGATTTCCCCACACTACATTTCCTTCTAAGAAAGGCAGCTCAGGCAGACCCAGCCCCCAGCAAGGCATTTCTTGGAGGAAACTCTCAAGCCCATAGATTGCTTTAGAAACCAGAGGAAGATGCTGAAAAATGGCTCCGTCCCAGCAGAAGCAAAGCAAACATCCCCAGGACACCCAACCCATGTCAAGAAACTGGCCCAGGCACTTAGCTTTGTAGTAAGCTTGAATCAGCCAGAATAGCTGAAAACACTTGACTGTTGTCCTCTCCATCCAGCCACAAAGGAAGGAACAAAACTCCCAGACTGCGGTCACAGCCCAAAGACTTGTGATCATGGTGGGTCTCAGCTAAGCCTTGGCTAATGCAGGCAGCAGGATACGGAAACTTCCCTTGGCAGCCAGACATGCCTTTGACAAAAGAAGGGGAACTAACAGCGTTTTGCCACATTTCTTTGCCAAATCCTTAACGCTAAAGCCTCTTTGTGCCGACCACCCAGTGGAACAAAGGGCTAGGGGACAGCCCCAGCTTCAGGCTGCAGTGCTCTTTGGCAGAAGGCTCTTCCTCTAAACCCCTCCCAAGACTTTTTCCTTAAGACTTGGTCCAAATCCTCTGCTCTTTGTGGACTGCACACTAATCAGTGTCCTCCAAGCCAGACCTTTCCTATTCCTTATCCTATGGACCACAGAGTTGAGAATTGTTGTACAGCAGATCCTGGAGGCTGACTCTAACAGAAGAGGGTTATTATAAATCCTAATAAGGAGAGACTGTTCTTATATAGCAAAACAAAAATTGAAAGTGAAAGAGAAAAGCAAAGTCTCCGCAGTAGTTTCTCAGATACAAGAGAGGACATGAGCAGGTATTGCAGGAGCCTGCAGGGAGGGGGTTCTATACTAAGCTAAAATACTGTGCTGAGAGGGGCAAGCTCTGAAGCTGCTAAGCAACAGATGTGAAAATGAATGAAAGTGGATGTGCATGCAGACATGCATGTTCATTCAGCTCTACTCCTTGGGACTCTCCAGTAAATGTCCCAGTGACTGCATCTGTCCCCACTACAGCCTGACCTCACGCCCAGGTAGGCTTGTAAGATTGTGGACCCCTGAGCATGACAAGGACTGGGGCTCTCCAAAAGGAGCAGTCTCTGTCACCACGTCAGACCATATCTCCTGCTACATTTCCCTAGCACAGGAACAGGCCTGCTGACCTCAAGAGCATAAGAAAATATCCAAGTTTTTTGATGACAAACTGGAACAGAACTGGAACATCTGCATCAAAGTCAGGCAGAGGAGGCGGCGTGGGAAAGCAGAGGACACAGAGGCACTTGGGGACAACTGCATTCTGCCCTGCATTGCTTCAGCACTGAACAATTTTTGATAACTGCCCCCCATTTCGAGCCCCAGCTGCTGTAGTAGGGCTGTGCATGTTCAGTGCCTTGCTGGAATCAGAGTCTGCCTTTAGCTGGGTTTTCAAGCAGCCCTGGAACAAGACTTGGTTGTGGCACCTATAGGTATGGCTGCTCACATGAATTTACTTTTTCATGAAATTCATTTGCTTGTGGATTTATTGAGGAGGAAGGTGCCACACAGTCATGCCATCCAACCCCATCATGCAGCACCACTCCGCCAAGCCACTGGATCAGCATCTGTCCTCCCACAGCCAAATCTGAAAGCCATGAAAACAAGTTTCCTGCCACTAGAAAAGTAGGAAGTTCATAAACTCGCCCACCATAGTCTTGTCTTACCAATTTTCTACATTAGCTTCATGGCATTGGTCTGTATTACAAGCCATGGTTCACTGCAGTCTTGGGCAAAGCAGCAGAAAAGTTTGGGACTGCAGTTTCATCCACAGCTCAGAGATACACCTCCCTCCCTTTATTAGTAGCATTGAAATGGGAGCAAATTCATTGTTGGGAGCAAATTCATTATCTCACTACAGTCTGGGCCAGAAGTGTCAGTGCTCTCCTTCTCTGCTCTACTCCTTGAATGGGAAGTGTAAACACCTCTCCCTCACACCCCTGCAAGTGGAGGGACCAAGGCTCTGTTGCAGAGGCAGCACAGCACAGTTTGGGTTTCTTGCCAAGGGAGCACTGAGGCAATTCAGTGTGGTGACAAATCACCAGACAGGATGCACTTTGAACTCCTCCTGTTCTATCTCCATTGACTCACCTCTCATCCAGCTGCTGCTGCTGCAAAAAAGGCTCCTGGAGTGCTCAGAGGTTATATACTATGCTGTGGCTTTTTGCCAATTCAGTGAAAAATTCTTTTTTAAATTTATTTATTTTTAAGAGTAAGGCTTTAAAATTCCTCTAAGAACCAAAACAAACCTTCATTGCTGTGGCTTAGAGGCCAAAACATTTCGTCAGCCAACACAACAGCCTGGCAGCAACTAAAGAAATGCTGCAGCTTCTCCTTGCTCTCAACTCAGTTCACAGATGCCAAAGTCATCAGTGGATGAAGCTGCTGGGAGATTTGGGGATGAGATCAGTTTTGTCCAAAAATCCAAGTTCACTGGAATGGGAATTATTTTATTCAAAGCCTCTGGACTAATAAACTTGGTGCAAGGCAGAAGCTTCCAACAGGTCAGCAACGTGAGCTGGGAGCAGTCCTAAGGCAGGTGATGAATACAGTCAAGACAACCGGGCCCCAAGCAGCTGTATAATGTCATTGCAATGATAGCCACAATCCTGGTAACAAAGCTGCCTTCACTGAGCAGCTGCGGGGTCTGGGGACATCCACTTTGCCAGGAAAATGAGAATATTTCAGTTACATTCACAGTGAGATCAAAAGTAGACATAAAGAAACCAAAAATTCCAGCCAAACAGACTGCCTGGCTGCCAGATATCTGTCTTCACAGTCTTAGATCCATCTCTCTACCTCCATTCTCCATACACTCCTGCAACCTCACTCAATTACCTTGTCTTCCATGGTACTCTTCTGTCCTGTTTCTACTCATACTTTCCATATAACTTCTCTGAAGACTGTCCACTGCCAGCTGTTGAGTGGATCCCACTGGGTTCCGCCCTCAGTGCTCTACTCTCCTACTGTGACTTGCCTTTGAGGCAGCCTCCATCCCAGACAGAAATTCAGCCATCCCCTCCACATCAGTGACTCCCATCTCAATCCTGACTCCAGACCTGATCAAATAAAGCCTTGCAGTGTCCCTCCAGCATGAGGGAGGGACAATCTCAATCATGACCCTGAAACAGACTCCAGCTTTTCACTTCTTTCCATACCAAAGTTCATAAAGATGACCTTTCCCGGTGCCATTTCCAGTTATAGCCTTTCTCAGGGTCAGCACAGAATCACTGAAACATAAGGGCTGTAAAGGACCTCTAGTGATCATCCTGTCCAAACCCCCTGCTAACACAGGTTTCCTACAGTAGGTTTCACAAGCAAGCATCCCAACACCACCAAGATAAGCCAGTGGTTCTCTCTCAGTTTAGACTTAGGACAAGAGGTCATATATTGCCAGTTTGATCTCTGAAGGATAGACATCCTTCCAGTGGTAGATGATGATCCAAAGGATCAGCAGGGTGGATGTTATGACTCTATACTGAGATCTCTGCTCTGCAAGTGAACCAACTGGCTAGCATGGAGTCGTACCAAGCAAAAAGTTGACACTGACAGCCAGCCACTGCAAGTGTCTGACCCTGTGCAGAACAGATATGCCAGCCTGCTCAGAGATTCACGAGTGAGCTCTGTTCCTTTTGTAGAGATGTGCTCTTAGCCAGCTGCTGCCATGACCCCATCTGGAAGAGCCAAATGTCAGCCAGTCTAGAAGTGTTGAGGTGTGGACACTAGACTGCCTTAGTTCCAGGTCTCTTCACATACTGCTGGAAAGCAAACTTAGAGCATTAGTAGGTCTGTCAATATTGATCTAACCCAGGTTTGCAGGCCTGGGCCCTTTCACACTGTCATTCTTTGCAAGGCACATTCATCATGCTGGCCACAGTCAGCCTGAATAGATGCAAAGCAAAATAGCCATGGCTATGTTTAAGCAGAACAGAAAGTGCTGAAGCTGCCATGCTGGGTACATGCCTTGGCCACATCCTGACTTTGTGTTGGAATGAATCCCATTCACTCACCTTCCCACAACAACCATGTTTTCACTGGGAAGAAAATAAAAAATAAATAAGAATTCCAGGCATGGAAAATTGACTCAAGTCTGAAAACAAAATTTTTGTATTCCTTGCAGGGTAGTTTGCCTTGCCAGGCTAGAAGATGAAAGAAACAAAGTTAAGAGAGTGCCACGCCAAGCAGACAGCTACAATAAATGCCACAGGCCAGAGAATGCTGTGCTTAGATGAACAAGTTTTCATCTGGCCATCAAATGCTGTATGAGAAAAGAGCAAGAGGCATAAATTCAAATTGTGGTGGGAACTACATACTGCACGAATTATGTGCTGTGCACTGCAGAATGGAAAGAGGGCTCCTGCAAATGACAGTCAAGCAAAAACACAACCCAAGTTTAAAGCCCAGTGTACCTGGAGGATGGGTGCACCTGCTAGACCACTACAGAAAGACAGCTCTGCCCTTAGGGTGGTCTGCATACTGACAATCACTCGCTCCAACAAGTCAATGAACAAACACTGTAACCTAGATTGTCAAATGATGCAGAAACTCGTAGGGAACCAGGAGGAGGTACCCAGTATGCAGATAGGGAACACTTGTGAGAAACATCAGAAGCAAGCCGGGATGCAATGAAAACCATCTCTCGACATAGACACACTTTGGAAATATTCTGCTGATATAGAACCCTTGTCATTGTACCAGAAGTGAATCTTTCTCATGTTTTTCCCTAGTGCACGATGCACACAGCAGCAAAGGATCTCCCATATAGTCACCAACTCTATCCAGACCATCTTTAGCTCATGAAGCTGTTGGCTGCTTCCAGGCCTGCATTTCAAAGTGGCCAGGACAAACAAATTTCACTCAGGTATATGTGAAGAAAAGATAAGCTGCCTAGAAAGCAAAAAAAATGAAGTCTAGAGAAAGAAAAATAATTCATAATTTTTCTTGCAAGAGAAGCTTGCATGGATGGAGGAAACCTGGTACTGAGCTGAAAGGCAGTACCAGAGAAATGAAGGATTCCCATCACAGCATCACCCAAACAGAAACTGGACTGCAAAAAGCAGATAAATCACTTCAGAGAAAAGAGCTGAGGAGCACGAGAGCAGATGGTGTCACTGTCAGGAGATCAGCATCTGAGTGCAAAAGAAAGAAGCCTCTCGCTCCTCAGATTTCCAGCCAACAACAAAGCACACAGCCGGCTCACAGACCAAGATGACACAACCAAACACAGGACCACCAGCACCAGGACCTGCACACATACTTCTGTATCTGGGGAAAACATGCTGCTTTATTAGACAGAAACCCAAATCCAACCATGGCAACTTGTGGGATATACAGACAAAGGGCCTGGAACATCACTTGGGTTCTGCAGTAAACAGGAAGGGAGCAAAGGAAACATTGCACAAAAGCCTCCAGAGCCTCCAGCTACTGGTCAGAAATCATCTGAAGCTGGCAGTGTGATTTTCTGCCACAGGGAACTGAGCTGGCCCTTTTTTAAGCATTACTGACATACAGCAAGAGTTGTTCAAACACGGTGAGGCCTTCTGCGGCACATTAAGACTGGGCAAAGCCTACAAGGTGGACTCCTGACATCCCATATGCAAAGCCATCACCCAAACATCTGGGAAGTTGCAGGAGAGATTCAAGTTGGATTTTAGGTAAAGTTCCTCTGAGAAAAAAAAGTAATACATTGGCATAGGCTGCCCAGGGAGGTGGTGGAGTTACCATCCCTGGAGGTGTTCAAGAAAAGGGTAGATGTTGCACTGATGGACATGATCTAGAGTGGTCATGGGCATAGGTTGATGGCTGGACTAGATCTTAGTTGTCTTTCCAAATTTAATGATTCTGTGGTTCTATGATCAGTGTTTCTATACAGAAATCTCCCCCTGGTCAGGTTGGCCTCCATTTCTGCTTTTAGCTGGAGGGAAGTCCAGCCCATATCCATGACTTTGAAGTTGACTTCCAGCAGCATAATAGCTCAGTCTTCAGCCTCCTCGGTATATTATGCCAATTCATTTCCACTGCCATAAACCATGCCATTAGAGCACAGGGAGACAGGGGAGCACAGAAGAAACAATTCTCAGGCTATGAAAGGAGAAAGTGTTGGAAAGCTCCCAAAAAGAGGTCTCATACAGGTCAGTGCAGGAGGCTGAGCCCCATACCAGCACAGGAGGAAGTAGCTTTGCATTACCAGTAGGTGAGGTGTGTGAAAGCACAATAAACACCTCGGCAGCAGGATGCTTCACCTCACACCTGAATTAGCACATCAGAAGCAACATTCATGATGGTGGCAATGCCACAGAGCTGCTGCAGCAAAAACATACGATTTCAGTGCATTAGCCCTCCCTGGAAATCATAGCATTGCCTCTCACTCCCAGAAAGGCCCCTTCAGGTCCATCTGGCAGAGAATGGACTCACAGCAGACACAAACAACATCACATTCATTGCAGTGCCCTTCGTGCTGAAAGGGGCCATGCATAGAACTCAGCCCAACCTATTCTCTTCAGGGACCATACAGCCCACACTAGCACAGTAAACTTTTTCTTCCATAAGAAACTGGGTTCAGAGGACAAGAAACAATTTAAAAATGTATAAGTTACAAGGTCCTATGAAACTTTTCCCATCCCTGGAGGTACCCAAAGCCATGGGCAGCCTGAGCTGGTGAGAGGCACCCAGCCCACAGCAGGAGGTTGGAGTTGGATGAGCTTTGAGGCCCCTTCCAACCCACCCCATTGCATGATTCTATGATTAATTTTAAGCTGATGTCTTTCTCTAAAGTCTTTGGGGGGGGGGGCGTGGGCGTGTTAATAAGCAATGGCACTGGTCTTCCTTGAACCCAAGGCATTTCAGATCTAGGTTACGGCTGCAAAATCAGTCATATTCATCCACAGCCAATTTCTGCATTCCCAGAAACTCCAGTGGGGACCCAACCTTCCATCACCGAGCCCAAGATGCCCTTCCCTCCAGGCATCGTGATCTGTTTACACGCAGCAGATATCATTACAACAGAGATGTTTCTAAGCAAAGCCACACCTCGCCCTATGTGTCCCTGAGCCCTCAGGCAGTGCTGCTGCCAGGCTCTGCCATGGGGTATGTGAGGATACCGGGACTCAGCGCTGAGCGGCTGGCTCACAGACCATGCCCTGAGTGCTGCAGGTTCTCACCCCTGACAGTGTGTGGTCGGGAATTGGGTTAGCACTGACTGGGGCGAGCTGAAGGGAGCATCCTTTGCTTTGCCCATAGACAGGCGGTCAGATGAGGAACAGCTGGATTGCGCACAGAGCCTTCTTTAATTAAAGTGCTACTCGCCATCGTTCTGGCAGGGTGCCCAGAAAAGCAGTTAAAATGGCAGCAGAGAAAACAAGCACCACGTAACACGCTCCCACTCTCCTTTATGTTCCCAAGTCCTCCTCAAATGTAATCATCTTGCTTTCTTTTTTTATTATTATTATTCTTTTCTTTAGTTCTTTTAATAACCGTTTTTCAGGTATGACGAGTTAGGGAAGGAAAAGGTCAGGAATGAAGAAAAAAAAGGGTAAGAGAATCAAAGCAGGCATTCATTTCCACTCGTGATTAAACATGTGGAACAACGTACCTGCTTATTAGGACATCTCCTGCTCTGAGAGAACATCTGCAAAGCACACACACCTTCTTAGGGGACGCGTGCAGGTCTGCATCTCAGTGGGATGATAACACAGCCCACATCTCAGTTGTTTTGGTAACATTCACTTGTTTCACCCGCCCCACACCTTCTTCCTCAGATCTAAAGCTTACACAAGCTTGGAATTGCCAATACACCGATTGCTGCCATTAGCTTCCAAATCTGTCAAAGCTCACTTGGTTTTTCTTTACACTTCCCCAAGCTCCATCTCCCATCAGGACGCAGAGCTGTCCTCTCTTGTGGCATACAGCCCATTTCACAGACCAAGCTGTTCCCAGCATAAAACCTGGCTGAAGCTAATAATAACCACGATGCTATTTTGGTTAGTGATGCTGTATTATTAGCCTCTTCTCTCTACAGGGCATGGAAGGAAAGACACAGGGACACTCAGAACAGAAGCGTGAGACCAAAGGCAGGTACACGCTGCTCTCGTTATAAAGGAAATGCGTAATCATGTTCTGAACAGGAGCAAGGTTATAAAGGACATGTATGCTGAAAAAGGGTATTTCACACTGGGAAACCACCTTGGAGTACTCTGGTACCAGCAGTGTAACACTGGCTCAGTGGGACACAGGTCTGAGAGCATCTCTCAGTGCAAGGAAGGACACTGGACCTAAATGAGAAACCAGCCTCAGATCCTCAAATTCAAAGCCCAGAAAGGAGCTGATCTGAAATAGAGACTATCAGAAATCTGGAACTGAATTTTTCAGCTTGAGCCCATCTCTGCATCGGATTTACAGTTTGACATGTTTATATTGAAACAAGATGGCTATAAATGCAGCCTATTTCTCTCCCAGTAGAGTCTAAGGAGAGAAATGTTTAAAGGCACTCAGCAGGGGACCAGCACAGCTCCCAGTGAATTTAATTACAAACTCTCCCTGCTTTTACTCCAAGTAGTTTAGGCTGGGAGCAGTTAGATTGCTTTTGAAAATCCCGCTTTATTTGTGTCGAGCTACAAATCATCTATATTTGTATAGCTGGAAGTGCATCATAGAACATACACAAGAACATTTTTATTAGCACACATCAGGAATTTTCCATGCAACATGTTTTTTTTTTAATCTCTAATTGAGGGGCTGAGAATACGAAGTGAATTTAGTCCGTAACCAAAAAAATAGTGATTTTTGACCAAACAATTTGATATAGTGACTATTCAAACGCATTCATGGAATCATTTGAACTGGAAGGGTCCCTTAAAGGCTGTCTGGTCCAACTCTCTTCTGCTCTGCAGTGCTGCACCATCACCTCCCCACTCTGATGGCATGCCCATGGGTGCTGGGGATTGAGGGATAGACCTGTTCTCCTTTCTGGGCCACGCTGTCTCTGGCCAGACCACATTCCCCATCTTGCATCAGTCTCATTATTGCTCCAAAAGCAACCTGGCATCATTCTGAATCAAACCAATGCTGCTGTAAGGTAGGCCGGTGTTGCTCAGTAAGTTGTGAGGTTTATCAGATCTGACTGATGATCCATGGCAGGGACATGAACCTGTTGCTGAATTGTATCTGTGGCCGTGTAATCCAACACGATTACGTTTCTCACTGTCAGAAGAGAAGCAGCCTGTATCATAAACGTTTCTGGGCCTTTGCTCTGCACAGAAAGAGCCAATTTTAAAAATGAAAAGGAGAGCAAAGGTATAAAAGCTATTGTGGCTATACGGAGCCCTTAATCACAACACTTCACCTTTGGAGAAAACTATTTTTCATTAACTGAATGGGTAATAGTATATGATGGTGATTAACTTTAATGGAGCTGAGTCCAAGCAGGAGGAAGTTAGAACTGAGAAACGTCTTTAAGTGTAAAGCCAGCTTCTGTTTGGAAAGGTGTCTGATGGAAGCCTGCATTGCTTCCAACTAAACGAGGCTTTAGTAGGTAAAACTCTGTATGTATTAAAATTAAGATTCCTTTAGGTATAAACCATGCTAGTTTCCATGCAATTACCAATTACCACTCTTGAGAATCAGCAGAGAGCGGGCGTATGCTGGAAAGGAAACAGCGCTTTCTAATTGTATAAATGAGCCCAAACACATGCTCTCCCAACAAGAGAAGAAAAATAGATCCATCAATGAACTAGATTTAGCCAAAATAACCAAACAAACTTCAAAACCATTCACTCAAGCAAGTTTTGAACCCTTTTTTTTGTGGGTGCCTCATCCCTGGAGGTGCCCAAGGCCAGGCTGGATGGGTTCTGGGCAGCCTGGTCTGTTGGGAAATAACCAGCCCACATCAGAGAGGTTGGAGTTCAATGATCTTTATGGTCTCTTCCAACCTAAGCCGTTCTGTGATTCCAACCTAAGGGAAAGGTTTTCATCCTTCCTCATCCCAGCACTGCTGATTTGAGCTGCGTCACATCTCTCCAGGTCTCTTCTGCCCCACATCCCCAGCTGTAGCCACAAGGCCACCTATTTGCACAGCCATTTTGCATCTTTTACCTGCCTCCACTCCTGCTCTTAACCCAGCAGTTTCCCATGTGGAAAACAAGGCACACATTTCAAGTGGGAATTTCTCCAACTGGGGCTAATTTGGTGTCAGCTCCCCAAAGGCAATGACCTACCCCACCATATCTCCACCATTACAAAACACATAAAAGACTAATTTTATCATTAACCATTGTCACCAGACAGCACAATAATAAAGAGAGAAGACAATAAACAGACACCATCTCAGGGAGATGTCTTGAGGAGACAAATATCAGATGCCTAACAAAATGCATCCCCTCTTAAATGGCATTTCTATATTTAACACCAGCTAAAATGTGATAATTTACCCTGTCACAACACGTCTCTTAGAAACAGTCCCATTTTATTTGCAGTCGCATGAAGTGTGGAACTCAAATTCTGACCTCCTTTCTAGAAAGGCAAAAAAAAAACAAGGGGGGAAAAAAGGAAGAAAAAAAAGGAAAGCTAACATCTGGCAGAGCTGGATATTTATTAGCCTTTATAAAACTCCACACTCCTGTTATACGTATGACAGGCACAAAAGGGGCCCCCAAAGTGTTATTTCCCCACTAGTGTGAAACAAGTGGCTTATTCAGTAAGTTTTCAAAGAACAGAGGCAAATGGATTATCTCAAGGCAAAGTAAAACACAGAGAAACTCACTGTAGCCTACTGTTGGGTTTAGCTGCCTGGTGCTTGTGGAGGAAGCGAGGGGAAATCTATAAAATCCATCATCACGGTGTCCAGCTGAGACTTTACACTTCTCAGGGAAATCTGAGCTGTGAACCACCAACAGCTGCTTTTCTCCCAACCTGTGAAATCACCCATGGAAGGAAAATGTTTTCTTAAGAAATTCTCAAAACGCAGCAAGGAAGAGCTCACTAAATCCTCCATCTCCTTACACCGGGTCAAGCCGACAAGCTTTTTCCAGCCAAGCTGTGACCATCAGGTGCGATAAGGTGTGATTTGCAACTAACATAACTGTGCTGGCAGCAGCTCTAGTCTGGTGAGAATTACTGTTGCTTGTTTTCTTTCTCTATCACTAAAGCACAGGTTACCTACTGACTGCCAGGTCCTCCCCAGGGTGCTTTGGGGCTGAGATCTCCCAGTCTTTTGGGGCTGAAGTCTGTAAGGGAAAGCCAAGGGTGAAGAACACAAGGGGGCTAGTGGGTAGCTCTGTGGGATGAGCAGTATTGCTGTTGGAATGAGGCAGACATTCTGGCTCATCCCGGGACCAGAGGATGGAATCAGTCCCCTTTACACCAGGGCAGAAGCTGAGCCCCATCCAGGTGGCAGCTACCATTCCTGTGCACTAACAGAGCTAGTTCACTTCTCCTTATATATTCATATAGTCAAGTTTCCAAAAAATCCTCTTTCAGCCAATCTGGAACAGTTTGGGTTGCACTCACCAAATACTCTTAAATGTATAGTTTCAGGGTATTCTGCACCTTCCACAGACTGAGACACAGCTGATGACTCTACTATTGCAGCATCTCATGCACTAATCTCAGTTCACGTTTTCTCCTTCATGAACTCAAGGTCTTTCTCCATTGAAAACAGCCTGATCATCCAGCTACCGGGCACACCCAGGGGTGGGCACAGCACTGTCCCTGCAGAGATCAAGACTGTGTGTTTCCCTCCTGGGCAACACAGCAGACCAAGGGTAGAACCAGGTTCTCTCTCCTATGCCCCCTCATGTTTCTCATGGCCTGCAGGCAGGGAACCCTGCTGGGGGACCTTGTCCTTGTCCCACCTTACTATCACATAACAAGGAGCCATGTGATGAAAGGAAAGGAGAGAAAGGGTCAGGACAGGTATCTGCTCCTACTCTGTGAATCCAGCCCTTTGGTCTTATTTATTCTGTTCATACATAATTCATTTTTAGTCAAATAAAGCATTCATTTAACCCTGAAACACCTCTTTTTTCCCTTTTATTTCACAAATCCAAAAGCAGTCAATTTAATGCCAACCTAGGTAATTGCAATAATTGCTTTAAGGTTGAGCTATTGACTCAACCTAAACCAATTTAGTCATTCAGCCTCTCCCCTTCACCTCAAAGCCCAGGTTTCATACCACCAAGCCCAGAGCGTCCCTACAGCATCCCAATGCCCCTTGGGGTGGCCCCTGCCCCCTGTTGTGTCAAGTCCACCCAAAGCAAGAGACCCAAACAGCCACCTCTGTCCTTACTCTTTCCGCAGCAGAGATGTGCTGGTTACCTAATGGCATCAAATTAACAAATGAACAGGTCTGGTAGACCAATTAGCAGGGAGTGCAAGCAATTTTCAAACAGGCTGCAATTGTCAGCTAATGACCTTTAGAGAAGCTTTTTTTTTTTTGTTTCCCTTTTCTCCTTCCTCAGAAAAGTCCACATTAAAACTGAGCTGATAGCAGCTGAGAGTGTCACTTACTGTGCTTTCATCTCATAAAAACGCACCGGGAAAAAAAAAAAAGAAGAAAAAAAAGAGCAAAATGGGGAGGCTGTGTCCTCTGCTGCTTTACCAGCCAGTTTAGAGGGCTGCAGCTTTGCTCAGCATCACTTTCTGGGGGCAAGAGCACCTCTGCATTGAGTAATGTGCCACACACAGCCATGGGGGCTGTGGGATGAGCCAGGAAACAGCAATCTCCATGTGAGGCCAGGCCATCTCAGCTGCCAAGAGATTTTCCCTGCTGCTCCTCCTATTGAGATAAAAAACAGGAACACTGTGTGACCCTCAAGAAGTTATGCACCTCCAACCTTATACACCTTCATCCATGCGCGTGTCACATCAGGCTATCTTTGGAGAGCACAGAGATGTAGAGTGCAGTTGAACAAGGTGGTTGTTTGCACAGCAGTGCATCTTGTCTGGGCCCATGGCTCCATGTTGCTGCAGTGTGGGTCACATCCAGGAAGGTTCCATTTGGATATTAAGAAATAATTCTTCTCAGAAAGTGTGATGAGGCACTGGCACAGGCTGCCCAGGGAGGTAGTGGAGTTACCATCCCTGGAGGTGTTAAGAAAAAGGTAGATGTGGCACTGAGGGACACAGTTAATGAGCATGGTGGGATGGGCTGGACTAGATGATCTTAGTGATCAACCTCAATGATTCCGTGTTAACTCATTTCTCCAGCCAGCCCATTCTGAGAAGCTGCAATCAGACCTGGGGCAGTGAAAGCACTGATAGTTACTATCTCTTGAGACCTCCAGGCTAAAGATGGAAGGCTAGGCCATCAGGTGGGGAAAGTTTTGAGCAATCTGCTATAATGGGAGTTGTCTTTGCCCTTATCCAGAGGGTTGGAACTAGCTGATCTTAATGGACCCTTCCAAAACAAACCACTCTATGATTCTATGCTGCCATGGTGCTGATGAAGCTAGCGAAGTCCCAGTGACGTGCATCATGGAAGACATGTGAGAAGGAAAACCCAAAGTTCCCTGAGCATGCTGGTTTTGTTCTGCATCCTTGCAGTGTGGCACAGCAAAGTCTTAAGACTCTGAGCAACTCAAACCAGGTTTCTGGTTTATTTGACATTTCCTTCTCTTCACATCTGATAATTGCACCTCATGATTCCCAGTGAGGTACCACAGGAGATGTGAGAGAGCAAACAAGGCAATCCAAAACCTGGATTTTGGTAAGCACCTTTGCAACACTCCCACACTCTCTCAGGTCCTTCCCTCACCACCACCCCACCTGCCTGCACTTAGGAAGGCCACAATGGAATCTCTGGTGGTGACCCCTATAGGACTTCCTTCTGCTGCCAGTTTCACAGTCCTGACACTGGAGGTATCTTTGAGATCTCTCTCCCTGTCAGTTGCAGTTAGCATCATCTGAGAGGCTCACCCTTATTAAAGGTCAAGGGGAAGAGAGAAAGACTGCAACTGTATGTGTCTTGTTTCTTCAGGAAAGCAGGTTAATAACAGGATTGAAAGGATTAAATTCTCTCAAAACATTTTTTTTTCCCAGGAAATACACTGCATATCCACAACTCCTCACAGGAAGGAATAGGATGTGAAGATTTTAATGGTTATTTGCCTAAGAGGCACAAATTATGAATTACTTCTGGCTTGGATGCTCCTGAGTAATGGATCAAACCAAAATGAGTCTGACAAAGGCTCTGTAATAACTCCTTACCATGAAGCAGTAATAGTATCATCTGTCCTGCAGCGTCAGGGTCACAGATGATTGTGGAAATCAATGAACTAAACAAGCATCTTTCATCTGAATCAGCTATTCTGTACACTGTTTATTTGGTAGAGCACTGCGTCAAAAGTCTTAACTTTAATTCTGTTATTGGACCTGTGTTATGCTTGCAGAAGTATAGATAGCAAGATCCTGTGCCTCAGTTTTCCTGCAACATAATGGGGAAATCTGCGTCAACCCAACTTCAGAAAGGGCTTTAAAACATAAACTGATATTCAAGTGTTACCGTGAACTACATCAAATCTCCAAGCTATCACACAGCCTTCAGTGTTAACGTTTTCTTGACTTGCTATTATAATTTAAAAACAAACAAAAAAGCCACCACTTGGACAGGTGTAGACAAGCTGTCCTTCAGGCACCATCAGAAGCAAGGAGAGAGCAAAAACAGACTACAGTCCATCCTTCAGCAACTTCTGTCCTGCAGTTGCAGGCATAGAGGTACCTATAACCAAGGGAGTTGCTTCCCCTCACTCTGGTCCCTCACTATGGGGAGTGGGACAGGTGAGGTCCAGGTACTCATGCAGGACTTTGCTCCCCCTCTCTACACAGCAATCATCAGGTTAGTCACAACACTTCCACCAGCATAATGCGAGCATTGCCAGTCCCTGCTCACAGCCAGGATATTAACAACTTAACTCCACAACAACCCTGTTTCCTATGTTCTGCTGTACACCAAGTTATTCTGCACAAGTTCTCTCTCCACAGTACATCTGGGAAACCAAAGCACAGAAACACTCAAAGTAGAAGAGCTAGCCAGAAAGATTAAGTGTGAGACAAGACATTTTCTGCTGAGATAGGAAGCGAGATGATGAGTTAAGCTGATAACTAGGAGAGATTTTATGTGGCTATGAACACATTCTGTTTATATTGCCTTATACCATGAGTTAATAAACAAGATGTACTTATATGGCTATCTATCACACCCAGCTAGTGATAAGTACAGTGTAATGACATAGCTGTATATCCCACGTATCCAGATACAAATGCATTGCTTCTTTCAGTCATGTATTACGCTCTAAGTGGACATAAATGCATTTATTTGGTATTTATTTGGTGTATAAGGTGTGACTATGATTATATTTAGCCCACTTGATCATATGTGCTTATATGCATGTGCTTGCACCCCTGCTACAAGCTCTTTCAGACTCCTTTGGATTCAAGCACACTGCTCCTGCTGCCCAGGAGCTCATCTATACATCTATACAGAACAAAACTTTGAGTTTAGAGCACTGTGACACTGCCTAGCATGCAGGATCTTCAGGCCAAAGAAACGAATGCCTTAGTTTTCACTCCATCCCTTTGAAATCACACTTAACAAAAGCCAGGCTAACCCAAAACATAGCCAAAAACATAAAATAAATCTAAAGCGGAACATAATGTTTTAAGAGCTTATGAAGACAACCACTACAGAAAGGAGAGAAAAGGGCATTTTGTGTTGCTTTTAGTTCAAAACCAAAAGGAAATGTCCTCTATCACGGTTAGTTAGCAGTCTGGAGATGTTTACCTTACCAGGTGCTTGGTCACAAGGCGCCCTTTCTGCATTCTTAGCTCGCATTCACAGAAAAGAAAGAACAAAACCACTCTATAAACTCATGTAGCACCTCATCCTCTCATATTCAAACTACTTTTAGTCGTGGCATCCAGGAGATACCGACTCCCTTCCAACTGGAGGCAGTTTCACTAATACTCCCTCTGGGCTAAACAGAGCTCTTCCCTCTTTGTAAATGCACATATGCAGTCGGATGGCCAGGTGCAGCCATCTCCTGTACTTGAAACCCATTAACAAAGCATTCAATTCCTAACGAAGCCGCTCTTTCCTACCTGGGCAGGTGCTATTCAGTCCTCAGCATGAAGTCTTTCTGCGTTCTTTGTCACACAAACGTGTCAGTTAGCAGCTCAATTCTGCCTGAACGTGCACATATGTTAATTCCGGGTGCTCACAAATGGCTCTTGTTTGAGATTGAAGCCAGGTGAAATCAGTCGCTTTAGGATGCAAATGAACTTAAGGGGGCTACTCCCCCAAGTACCGAGAAGTGCTCGAGTATCCCCTTGCGTCTTCTTTGTTTATTTACTATAAGCTGCATTTGCAGTTCGTTTGCACTGGGAAATACGTTTTAAACATTGAAGAAGTTGAAAGTTCGCTCGGATCTGACTGAAATAGTTAAAGGTGCTTCCGTTCCCCCAGCCAGATAAAGGGATTCATATGCAAAAATATTCAACTTTTCCTCTTCCAGTTCTCAAAACTTCCAGCACATCCTCCTTAGCTCTAACTACGAAATCAGAGATGCTTTAAATTTCAATAACATGCCGAAATGACCCCCCATTCCTGATAATAACCAGTAAATGTTATAACTGATGGAGGTCAATCGTGTAAGCTTGGGTACCTGAATGAAAACAGTGAGTTGTTCTGCAGACACCACTGCAAAAGCATTGCTTTCAGGCTGCCCTTAGCAGGAGGAGGAAGTGTTTAAATACATTAACCAATCTAAATAGGCAAATGAAAAGGGAGTAATTTGCTTCACAATCTATAACACGCTGTAAGTCAAAGATGGTTTCTGGAAAGTATAGTAGATGTGATGATGCATAAGAGACAGACCAAAAGAAAAAATCAACTAATTGCCTAAATAAATCAATAAAGGTCAACCTGGTGTGTTAGATCCCTGCTCCTCAGGCACAGGAAAATGGAGAAAGAAAGAGGCATGTAGGTCTGGTTTCTGTCTGCCTCAGTCCATTCAGCATGTGCCCAAAAGATAACCAAGAGAGTTTCGTCTGTACTGTCATATGTGTTTAATATCTCAGTGAGCCAAAGGGATGCTGGAGATCTTATGGAAAAGAGCAGATCTGTTGGCCCACCTTTGATCTTTCGTACACAAGCTACACAAATAAGACACTGCATATGAAAATTAGCTTGGTCTTTGAGTTACTAGGATAGAGGCAATGCTGATGCAGAGAGATGACTGAAAAGCCAAGTGGTGCTGGGTCAGAGGATGGAGAGCATGTCTGGTGACATTTGAAGGCCCTTTTATGAAACAGACGCCAGCTGAGGTTCGCAGACTGGTCCCACTGCAGTGATGGAGGTAAGCACCCATTCATTCTATCCACCTCATTGCAGTTGGTTGCAGGACTGCTGCACAGGATGTAGGTCTCATCTGATACTTTGTAGTAAATAATAGACCTGACTATTTTTGATTGTCTCTATTAAGACTCATTTCCAGGACAGTCCATTTGTCCAGCCCTACTCCAGGATGGCCCAGCTCCAGGCAGAGGAGCGCTGCAGGTAAGTGGGGTGAAAACATGCTTCCTCCCTCAGCCCACCTTGCAGCTACCACGTCACAGCGTAGTTTCACCTGTCATCACTTTCTTTCATCTCTGACATGGGACATGCATCTGTGATTTAAATGTCTGAGAACATCACTTCAGATTGCACACATCCCTGCTGAGAGCCTGAGACAGATGCCAAGGCTTCTGCTTTGTAGTCAGTAACATCAAGCCTGCCTCAGGTTATGAGAGAAACCCGTCCTCTGCTGGAATCAATGAGATTCCTTCTCGAAGTGCTACACCGTTTGGTTTGTGAAGCATGAGGGCTGGGGAAGCCATTTGGTACACACATTTTGCTGGCCATGTTTCATTACATGACCACTTGACATTTCTTCCACAGCAGCTCTGCCTCACCGTAATGAGCGGACTCGAGGTCAGTGCTGGGCAGCAAAGGAGAGCATTTATAGCCTTCCCTGTCTGCTGGGAGTGAAAGGAGCACAAAGGCTGGGAAATTAAGAGAAAAGCACTTGTAGCTGAGAATAATGGTGTGATCCCCATCACTCAGCATGCTGTAGTCCCCAAAGCCTGCTGGAGGCAAGGCCTGAGCATTCCTGCTGCCACAGACAGTGCAGGTGAGGTGCTGGGGGAAACTGGGCAGGAATATGGCCTCATTGCTCTTGATATCTCCATTAACTTGCCTGGCAGCAACTAGCACAGGAAAATCTCAAAGAGGGCTTTAAAGGGGCACAATAGCTCAGGCTTGGGGCTGACTTAAGAGTTGTGTGAGCAATTGCTCAGGCCAGCCCTGACGCTGAGACCAGCACAGCACTGTGCACAGCACTGGGCTGTGTGGGGAAGCATCACGTACCAGCTGACACTACCAGGACAGTGAGCATAGTGGTGTGGATAAGGTAACTGAAATACTCCTACACACCATTAGTGAATTCCACCAGTTTTCCTACAGAATTAGGGGGAAAAAGTGGAGCTGAATATCAAATCATTCTTGATTCATTTGCTCCTGACACTGGAAGCACTCTGTCCCATCCTCAGAGGACAGCTGATGGCCTCTGTCTTCCTGACCCTCATGCAAACCGAAGAGCCTCTCTTGCCAGGAGCACACTGCAAGGAATCCACTCCAAACCTCCCCTCGTCTCCACAGATCTGATTCACAGGGGGTCCAGCCGTGGTACGACCGTAGCACAGCACAGCCCACAGCCCTGTCAGCTGATGGGATCAAGACACACAGATGCTTGTTGCCAGCAGGACCTTTTGACTTGGAGTTTCTGCTCTGAACAGTGACCCAGGTGCAATAGGTCCTCACTTCTAGCTTGACCCAAGAGCAAGACCTTGCATCAAGGCTCAGGTTTATCTCTGGAGACACCAGAGGGTCTTCCTATACTGCAATGCAACTGAAAAAAAGGAATCAGGAAAACAGCTGAGGCAAAGCTAGATACAGTGTTCTTCTCCAAAAGCAAATATATATTTGAACAGGAGTTAACATTCTAGCTCTGCAATCCCAAAGGATCTGACCACTTCTCCCTGCTCTCCGGCTATTAGACTGGGAGCAATGCCTCTGCTAAGTGGAGTTTTACTTTGTTAACAATATCTTCCTTTTTTTTTTCCAGGCTGCTGCTTTTCTTCTTCTTGGGGACATTTGCCATCTGTTTTATAATTTCACCATTATCTGATGGTAGGACTCAGTGACCTTTCTAGACTTTAATTAAAGTTTCTTTCTTTTTGCATTTTCTTCATCAAATCCATGTTTCCAAGCCACTTCTCTTGTGAATATTTTATCATTCTGACTGCAAGGAGATACATGACAGAAATATATTAATTACTTTTTATTTTATCAAACTGATGAATTAATCTGTGATTGGGCCTGAAAAGGGTAGAAAATGTCTCCCGAAGACTATATAGATGTCATGTTAGTCACTTTATGAGTCACTTTACAATTCTTACACTATTTGAGTTTTCAACTACAAATGCAGTCTTTAGCAGTTCAACGCATAATGTAATCACACAGTTATGTTGAGCTAAGTATTTACTGCATCCAGACCTTGCTCCACCACATGCAGAGGAATGGAACTGCAGCATGTGCTGGAAAGGAGGTAACCAGGTTATTATCTACCTCGGTTGGATGGGCCAGGATGGAAGCAATAGAGACATAGGCAGGCTTGGGTCTCTCCTTGCTTATGGAGCACATGATTGATTGCACAAGCAGAGCAACACTCCCCCAAACCCAGTGGCAGCTCCTCAGTGCTTGGCATGGTCTTGTTAGTCAGTGCAATGCCACTTAGCTCCTCTGCATGGGGAAGAATTGCCCCCAGAGATGAACTGCAAGCAGAGACCCAGTTGCATCTGTCACCTGCAACTGATGTCGAGTCTGCTGAATCCCAGAGCACACGCCTGTAAAGTGCAAATTTCTGCAGGGGCTGGAAGATGCTGTTCACATTAGGAACCACATTCCTTATTTTGCCATCTGTGGAACTTCCTTGCTGTTCCAGAATTGTGTTACACAGAGATATCATGAAAGACTGTGCATTTCGTATCCCCATAATACAGTGCACAAGGTTTTACCAGAGTACCTCCAGAATGGAATTAGAGAAACAAGTAGCCTAATATCCAGACTTATAATTAAAGCATTAAAAAGAACTAATGTTCAACAGTGTCCCAGAGAGAGGGATGAGCCAGCAAGGTGAGCCCACACCTCTCTGCTCCCAGAGTAGTACATGGAATCCTGTATCCCATTTCTGCAAGCAAGCAAGGACAGATACAGGGATGGCACAGACAAGCCCAGACCTTTTTAATTTCAAATGGCAATGCATTCTTCTGTGCCTTCCCCTCCTCCACAGTAAACACCTGAGGCAAGGAAATTCCAGCTTGAGTTAACAGAGGATGATTCCAGCTTCACCTAAGGGTAAGAGAAATAGAAACTGAGACGATAAACTCTGAATATCGAATAATGCCCTAGCACACTATTCCCAGACCATTCAAAAGGTACTAAAGTGTGCTGGGGGAGCTTGTCTCTGCTCCATACCTCTCCTACAGTACAGCTTTCCCTCTGTCTCCCTACTGCCCTGTCAGTCACACAGAGCAGAGCAAAGCATGGGACCCTGCGGGGCCATTAGTTGTTCTGAAAGCAAACCTTTCCCTTCCCACAGTGGGCTCAGCAACACCCAGCAGCCCCTCAGGGAAGTAACTCAGCTCCATTGCAGCCATCCATCTCCCCAATCCCACCAAGTAGCTCTCCACTGATTTTATGGCACAGCCCAAACAAGCGCGTTGTGCTGGGGCTTTTCCCCCCTCTGGTTGGAGGACTAATTGCATTTGTCACCTCTGTTCCTACACCCACTGCAAGCGAGCCATTATTCTCATTTACAAACAGGTAGGTAATCTCTTCTCACATGCCCTTAAAAATCATTGCACTATCAGAGCAGGCTGTGCAGATTAGCCGATACTGGGAGATTGTCTTCAGCAAAGCAGTAAAAGCTCTAAGTGCACTAGATTGGTTTTTGATTGACTTTTGGAGGAATAGTATATCAGAAGAATCCCAATAAGCTCTCCCTGTGGTATTTTAAGTGGATATAATGGTCAGAACTGACAGACAGTAATGAGCCTTGTAGACAGGGGCAACTGTATGTTATTTAATTTCCACTAAAGAAGATATCTCAGCAAGGAAGCTCAGCTTAAAGACAACACACAAATACTCCACAGCCAGATTTTGTTTCCATCAATGCTAGAGCACAGGGTGGTCCATCTCCTTCTACGGCTTAAAATTTGGGGGCAAACATCTTAAATGTCACCAGTCAAGGAAGGCAAATAAAAAATGACTTCCTCTTTGGAAAGATGGAGCGAGCGCAGCTCCTGCACAGCCCGTTTCCTAGCATCTAATGTCCTTCACACCAATCGTTTCAAGCTGAAAATGTGAAATCACTGATTAGCACCTGGGGAATTTCAGCTTGGATGTGGGAGAATGAATCCCCTTCGCATCAAATGTCAGGCAGCAAAGCACGGACACCCTGCAGCCAGAGGTGCCGGGGGTTTTTGCTTTGAAGTTGCAAGGCTTGAAGGAGAGTTTTGTGGAGAGGGCAGATTAATCACCCTGTCAAGGCTTGGGAGGGTCTCCTTGGCTTTGCATTCTCCACAAAAAGCAGTATTAAGAATAACCCTTTAGTGGACGTTCCTAATGATCCACAAAACATTCCCTAAAATAAACAGGGCCAGTTGGAGGCCTTCATCCACTCCACCAAAGATGTAAACAGACTCTTTTCTGACTCGTGGTGCTGCTGTTTTCTCATGGTTCCTTCCAGCTGGCCAACCAGCAGCCAGATTTCAGCTCTCTGGGTCCTAGTAAGCAGTGCAGTGAAACCAGGCAGTGATGTGGGAGTGGAAACTACTACCTCCTCTGTGCCCAGGCCTGTGCTGGGAGGGGAGCTAATGCTAGCCCACACTATCATTGCTGCCCCAACATTCAACACAGGTGTGCCTGGGGATCAGGCTGGGGGTTAGGCTCTGCCCCAGAGAGTGGTGGGCATGGAATAGGCTGCCTGGGGCAGTGGGCATGGCCCTAAGCTGCCAGAGCTCAGGGAGCATCCGAACAGTGCTCTTGGACATTGGTTTTGGATTTTGGGTGGTCCTATGTGAAGCCATGAGTTGAACTCGATGATTCCTGTGGGTCCCTTCCAACTTGGGATACTGTGTGATTCTATGATTCTTCTGCTGCGTGTCCGCTTCCCTGCCTCTCCTTTCTCCTGACTTTTTAACTAGATGCAGCCAAAGATGTTCAGCTCCTAAATGATTCGGTTAAAAGCAGTCTAAGACCTAAATGTATGCCTTTATGATGAGAAAGGTTACTAGGGCTTGCCCTTCACCCATGATGAAAGGCAGCAATCAGCTGGCAAGCAGCACAGCCTGCAAGTACATCGCCCCAAGTACATCACAGCATCTGCTGCTACTCCTACCTGACGAGGAGCTAACAAGCCTGGAGGTGCAACAGAGGAGAGGATGAGGTGAAATCTATAGGTTAGCAGACAGCAGTAATTCTGCTAGATTAATGAGGGATTCATGCACTGGGGCTCAGCCTGTTCTAGGAAAAAAAATAGAAAAAGAATTTGTTGCTCAATCCATCTACAGCTGAAGCAGAAAGATCAACGCTGGGAGATGCTGCTTTCATGCTGCAAGTTGTTCCCCGCTGTATCCACAGGCTCATATCTAAAACCAATGGAGTCTCATGCAGGCGACAGCACGTGAGCACCCTGACAGCCTGTGCCTGGAGCCACACAGATGGACATGCTGTCCCCCGGTGCCAGTGGATGGATGCTTTTATACGATGCCTTTATATGGATGCTTTCATATGTCCCCAAGGGAAGGGAAGATGTCGTGTCGATAAACTTTGGTGAAGTTCAGAGCAAGCCTGAACGTGGCTCTGTGAACTCCATCCCAGGGTGGGAGAGAAACTGCTTTCCCTTCCTCCTGCGCTGGCTCAATGAGCCTTGTCCCTGAAGAGAGCCCACATAGAAGAGATAGCAAAATAGGTGGTATTTAGACACCACAACTGGCTGGGGTCGTCATGCAATCCTAGAATCACTGTAGCTGGAATGGACCCTTAAGGGCTGACTGGTCCTACCCCCCTTCAATGAGCAGGGACACCCACAGCTCCATCAGGTGCTCAGAGTCTCATCCAGCCTGACCTTGGGTGTCTCCAGGGGCAGGGCATCCACCGCCTCTCTGGTCTCTAAACCAAAAACCAATAGGGGCTGTGGGGATACTCAGGGGAACTGTTATCCACATCTGCTCTGAGACCTGGCTTGGGGTGACCATGCCCCTGCTTACCCATAGATCCTAAATGAAGGAATGACTCCACAGTGAACCTCATTTGGAGACACCTGCAAGGCAGCCACATGCTTAAGGCAGGGACTGCTTTCATTACAACTGTCCATATTTAAACAGCCTAAGTCAGCTGCTAGAAAAATGCATGGCTGAGAGCAGGCTGGGCATTGCTCACTGCATGCTCTCCAAGTGGCTTCATTTCCAGCTGTGGATTCAAAGGGAAAACACTATCAAGTGCTTAGATAGTGTTTTTCATTTTTCACTGCTTTCTAATCAGCGACTAATTAATTCTCAATGCCCCTGTGAGGTAAATATATCTGTTTCATGCATTAATACATATATATATTATGTTTGATCTTTCCTTAACAAGTCCCTGTAGCCCTGGAAATCCGCCCTGAAAAGAGAGCGGGGGGTGTTGGGGGGGAAACAGCACCAGCTTTGAAATCCAAAAGATCTTCATTTGTAAGTCAGGCTGAAAGTAGAAAGAAAATAGGCAGGTCTGTTTCCCACTGAGGGACTGGTTTGCCTCAATTTGTATTTAGTAAGTGTACCGCCAAAAAGTATTTAATGCATAATGTATAATATAACTAGCACGACGCTAAATAATAACCTGTGCCTTTAAACATTAATGACTGTTTGTGACAATTTCTTTTGAATTTCAAATTACACTGAAAATATTGTCAGCAATAAAAATAAGCCTGCAATAAATAAATGAATTATTGGTGCAATAAACCCAAGTCATGATGGGTCTATTTAAATGCATACACACCTCTGTTTAATGGAGAACAGCAAACATGGTAAGATTTTATATAATACTCTACTAATATGTACATTACAACACAGCCAGTGTCATCTGCTGCAGAGGAATTGCAGTCTAATAAAACTCTTGCAGCCAAAGGATACATTTATACCTTCCCTCTTCTTTAACCTCGTGGTTTTTTGCACAAGGAAATCCTTTCACCCACATACAGATAGATGGGAGACTACATACCAAGGAATATGTAGATGTGATAAATTCAATTATTACTAGTTTACTTAGTTACACACTTCTTACATTTCTGGAAGCTGTGCACAGCGCTCATTCTCATCATCCAAGGTACCAACAGCTCCCATAGAATCATAGAATGGCCCAGGTTGGAAGGGACATCCATGGGCACTTCTGGACAGCAACAAACTGGCTCTGGAAATTACACAGTGTACAAGCTTAAGGTTGGGAACACATTTAATCAAAGAATCATAGAATGGCTTGGGTTGGAAGAGACCTCAAAGACCATCTAGTTCCAACCCCTTGCCATGGGCAGGATTGCCAGTCACTAGATCAGATGTGTGATCAAATGCTGACCCGGCTAGGGTTGTGTTGAATTGACTTCTGGTTCGGTTTGTGTTTGTTTGTTTAATTGGATTTGTTATCGTGCTCAGCTAGTAAAATAAGATAGATGGATGGATGCAACACACAGACTTCCCTATGATGGTGTCATAGTGTGGTGCCTAGAAGTTTGTGCATCTCAACATGCTTAGTCCTTCTGTTGCATGGAAATCTCCAGCTCTCTGGGAAGCTGCCCTATGCTGCCACCAGAGACCATCCAAAAGTTCTCACTGCTCAGCAAGCTGAAGTCACGCCTGAAATCACAAATGTGCTTCATCCAGAGCCTCCCCATGGGGCACAGTGACAGAAGCAAGGCCTGGGGGCAGCAGACGGGGTGCTCCTCGTAGGGAAAAGCAGCCAGAGAAGTTAAGGTGAAATGAGAACTTACTACAAAATTAAGTTTTCAAGGAGATCCAATTTTATTACCTTTAAATGAATTCCTTGGTTTTGCTCCAAATCTAAAAGAAAAAAATAAAAGGTAGGGAAGTGAAATTCATGGAAATTCAGGCTTCCTTTTGAAATAAATGGCTTGGTTTCAGAGCTGGTAAAGAGAAAACTAACAAAGTTAAGGATCCAAGAAATTAGATACTACATTCTCAGTAACACAAAGCATTTTGCTTAATGTTTCACCTTGCAGAACAGCTTCCAGAAAGTGAAGTTTGGATTATCTAGCTTGAGTTTCCTCTTCAGCTTCCACATTAGTCAATGAACAAAAAGAAATCCAGCATTTGCACAGTTATCTTATGTTTGCTATGAGCCAAACCTGACCTTTCACTCCCGTGATACCTGGTGAAAGGGATCACTTCGGCCCCTGTATGGGAACTGGGCATGGGCAGATATCCAAGTGTCTCAGAAAGCCTCAGATATTCTGTTTCCAAGTCAAAACCGCCAAGTGTGAAATAAATGCCACCATGCACTCTTGAGTTTGCTGAGAGCGCGGGACAAAGGTCTCCAAGGTGCCCAAGTCAGCAGCTGAGCTCACCGGGCAGCCTCACTTCTACACACCTGCAAGGCAGTGTAGGAAAAAATCAGCAATTTTATTACCTATCTCCATAACTAGCAGTAGGTCAAGGGTGTGAATTTTGGTGCATGGAGGCCTTTGCAAGCATGTACCTTAACTGAAGCCAACTGCTCCAAAAGTGTTGATCTCAACGCAATGCTCACCTACAGGCTCTCCATGACACACAGTTGGTGGGGTAAGGTCATGCCCAACTATCTCAGACATTCAGCTCTGAGCCGCTGCAGTGGCCACTGCAGAAAGCTATTCCCAAAACAGAACTACACGGTGCATTATTATGCAGCTCTACTGATTTTAATGAGGCTGCTTCAAAGAGGTACAGCGGACACTCTGTGCTTTTACAAAGAGCTGCACAACCTCCATCACCTGCACCTCAATTATCCAATTTCCCCGCTACCTGGAAAGGCAATGCATGTTAATTACATCGAAAGTTATTTTCGTAATTCAATCATTCAAATTTTGCAAAGCTTCTCATAAATTCAGAGCAGCCGAGGCTATGCTATAGACATGGGCGTGTTCACGTCAGCTTTATGCATCTAAGAAATTAAAGACTTGACAGCGATGTAGAAAATGAGTTGCTGAAGTTTTTTTAAACACAAAGCAGACAAAAGGTGTGAGGCAATCTGAGGACATGCCCTCACTCTTAACAACCTTAGAAACGACCTCCCAGCCAGGCCATCAGGTAGAGATTAGTTCATAAATGTGTAGGGCAGCTCCGAATCCCCCAGCCTCACAGCAGGCATGGAATCATAGAATCACAGAATGGTTTGGGATGGAAGGGACTTTTAAAATCATCCAGTTCCAACCCCCTGCTCTAGGCAGGGACACTTCCCTCTAGACCAGGTTGCTCGCAGACCCATCCAGCCTGGCCTTGAACACCTCCAGGAAGGGAGCATTCACAACCTCACTGGAAACAGGCACATGTCATTTACTGCAGAAAGAAAAGAGCCCTCCTCCTTTGGAGTCAGGCTAATCTCAGGGCAAGACAGCTGTGGCAGGAAAAGCCATTTAAGTAATGTAGTGTTTAAAAGGCCCGGGCTGACCTTCATTTCTGTCTATCTGCTTGCTCACAGCACTGCCTCTAAAGTGCTGTGCAACATAAATAGCATCTGCCCTGGGATTTTTAGCCTGAGCTTAGCAGAAATCACTCTGGTGGCTGCAATGCACCTAACATTTCTCTGTGATTAGTCGCTGAAGTTCTGCAGTTCTTCTGACATTTGGTTCATGTGTTACACTGCTATTTAGCCAGTCAGGCTCTGGGTGGTGACTGATGAGGGGTGGAATAGGGCAGTCTGCTCAGCAAAGCTCTGCTCTTGGAAAAGTGGAAAGCACGGAAAGAGGGAGGCTGAGAACTGAGGGTCAACTTTGGTATATGCTTTCCTTCAGTCTCCAAGCATCTTCTCAGAATGAGTGGTGGTGCAGTGGCACAGCTGCCCAGGTGGTGGTTGGGTCACCATCCCTGGAGGTGCTCAAGAATCATGGAGATGTGGCAATGAGGGATGTGGGCAGTGAGCACGGGATGGGTTGGGGCTGGACAGGATGATCTTAGAGGTCTTCTCCAGCCTTAATGACTCTATGATTCTAAGATCTGCAGCCCATGGCACAAGGGAGCTTATCAAGGTTTCTCAACATGGCACCTCTAGCTCATGACGGCAGGAGTCCATCTCCAGCAGTGGGTTGACTCCTGAACCCCCCTGACCTGGTGCAGTTTAGTGGTGCCACATTCAGCCCTGCAAGGTCTCAGTTTCCAGAAAGAGAAGCACACAGCCATGACTGCAGCAAACTTCTCCACACAGAACAACCCAAATCACTGCAGTTTTGACAGCACTTCTCTTCAGTTCATCCCTTCCCACCTGAATGCAATTGCAGTGCCATCCATTTTCTGAATGATGCAGATGCTGCCTGCATGATGCTCTTTCCAAAGGCTGAACAGTGCTGCTATAGCAGGGCAGATGGGAGGACCACACCGATGGCAGAGGGAGCTGTGGTGGGCCAGATGGAACTACCATGTGGATTAGAAGGTCCTGGAGCAGATACAGGAGCAGGGATGGGCTTGCAGCAGGACAGGCTGCTGAAATACCAGACTCTAACTGAAAGCAGAGAATGAAACAGAGAATGAAGCACGCAAATGGCCTCATTAGCTTTAACAATCTTACTTACTTACTTAAAAGCAAGTGGTTGCTTTGTCCCTATGATGCTTGAGGACCTCAGAGGGGCTGGCAGGCAGCTGTGGTGCCTTCTTACTAGAATCAGCCATATAATAGATTGGAAGCAACCTCTAAGATCATCTATTTCACTGTACCCACCGACCACGAATCTCAGTGCCACATTTCCATGCTTTTTAACACCTCCTAATATCAGGCTCTGGAGAGCAAGGCATTGTTTCTCAGAAGGGCTACCTGGTACAGGAGGAAGCAGGATCCTCCCACTACTCCCCCTCGAAAAACTGGACTTCATGATCTTGAAAGTCTTTCCCAATCTAGACGATTCTCTCATTCTAGGATTCTGTGTTAGCATTTTGCAAAGTCTTGCTTGAAGATTCCCTTACAGTTCCTGCCTAAACATAACACACACTGTATGGACTCCTCATGATTCTGTAGGCAGTCTGTGTGGTACCACACACAGGAACTGCTGCCTGACCCTGGGTTTTCTTTCTGGGAAGCATGGACAGGTGAAGGATGGGAAATGAGAATAGCAGCATCCTCAGGCTGCAAAGCTCAGTGTGACCCCTGAACAAGGTGCGACTATTCAGTACTCCAGGTCTGAGGTTGGTTTTTACCCTGTGGTTAAAAGGACATGCATACCAAAGAAGGGATTTTCTAACCTGGAACATTTTGGGGAGTTTGGTCTTGCAAGACACATAGAAACCCCTCATCCATTGCCGGGGTGCAAAAAGGGACAGTGATCCATTCCTGACACATCTGTGTTTCTGTCGCATCTGGATGAGATAAAGAAACACCGAGGAGCATGAAAGCACTAATGTTTTCCCTAAAACAAAAACAAAAAATGGGAAAGGGGGCCCAGCTTTTTCCTCCCGCAAAGAGCAGCTAAAGAAAGAGTTACCAGGGGTGAAGAAATCACCGAAGAGTGTCTCCATTTCCCTCTCTCCTAGGATGGAAGATCATAACCCTCTGAAGAAAGCAACACGTGCCTCATCCAAAATCAACCATCCTGAATGGGAGCCTGGTGTCAGCATCCAAGTCCAACTTCCTGCGTTGCAGTCCTTAAATAAATGCAATATGAAATGGATACAGAGAGCAGACAGGCAGCACTCACTGTTTCCAGCACATTTCCAGGGAGCAGAATTCCCTCCCTGAAATTGAGGAGGAATCCAAAGAAGACAGCGGGAAGATGTTAATAAAGTTTTTTGTGTGTGTGTGTGATTCTTTTCTGGTGTCAAATGTCATCCCGTTTGCCCATCTGGGATATTAATAATGCAAATAGTGTTAAAGGTTGCTTTGCTCAGAATAAGCCACAGGAACTTCTAGACTTCATTAGACTCACATATTTCCTCTCCTCCCATTTAAATAAAGAGAAGGGACGTTGTGCCGTTTCCTTTCAGGCAAAACTGTTGGGCTGTGGCAAGGTTCTTACACTGTTTAATTAGCCCACTCAAATTTCACTGCATCGGGAATATTCTAGTGACAATAAGGTCCCACTCCTGCTGAGCATCAGAAGGTTGAAAATAAAAACCTCTGTTATGCAAGCGCAGCCTCAGCAACATGCTTAAGACGGTCGGAAAATACCATCCAGTCACATTATTCTTCCTATGAATTTGGGGAAATGAAATCAAACCGGTTTTTGCCTCTCTAAAACCCGCTGCTACCTCCCCCTGTGAAAAGCAGTCCATATTTCAGCCTCATCACTGTTGGTACGGTGTCTCATAAACCCTTGCAAACATATCTTGCAATCACACAAAAAAAACCCAAACCAACCAAAAACAACACAAAAAGCTAAAATATGATAAGCAGCCAATAAGCATGATGCAGAGCCTAATGTAAAATATCCCTCTTCCATGCATCGAAGTTAGCGAGCAGACGCATTACTCACTGATTGATATATTATCCTTCCCTGCCAACGCATCTGGGCACATCACAAAGTGGAAAACAGTACATTAATCTCTGTCAGAGGGAAATCAATGGGAATCAGGCACCTAATTCCCTTAGCTGCTTTGGGAAGTCCCGCCCTTCTCCACTTACCATAAATCACATTTAGGAGGAACCCTTCCCCTGCCTGTGTGCATGCTGTAACCCTGCTCTGCTCCCGCTGCAACGAGGACCCTCATGGCTTCGTGCTCTCTGATAATCCCCAAGCAGGGGGAAATAAAATGGAAGTGACACCTCAAAATAAATATGGAATGGAGAGTCGACCATTAATTTTGCAGTCAGGTACTGGCTGGTTGAGTTATTCTGCTCCTCAAAGCGTTGTGGCTTCTATATGCGGTAGGAGTATTTGTCAAAATCACATTTGTTATTTGGTTGGTACCAGTTCAGCAATTTAGATACATATCTATGAGCAATCACTTTCTCATTCCTGGCTTACAATGTTCTGGGATCGTTCTTCATATGAAAAGTTGATTAATTACAGGAATGGAAGGATAACATCAGATGGGCTGAGCGAGGAAGACAGCTGGTACCTGGTGGGGTTGCCTGCTGCACGTGATAGAGTTGGGTTCACAGTACCATAGAACTTTTCCAGTGCCAAAAGCTGCTACAGTTTGCTTCCCAAACCAAATAAGCACAGAGCAGCCATGCTGGATCCAAGCAGGACACACCACGGCCATGCCTACAGAAGCCCTGCAAGATGTGTTTAAGCTGACATCCATCCACCAGTGAAGGGCTGGGGTGCTTACAGCCCTGCTGTCCTTGTTGCCTAGGGAAAGAAGACATCAGCCTCCAGTGTCCACTGCCGAGCAGCACCATCCCAGTGCTAAAAGCAAACATTTTCCTTTTTGTTCCCTAGGGTTTGGGGTTTTTCTGCTTTGTTTTGTGGTTGTTGGTTTGTTGTTGTTGTTGTTGTTGTTTTTCCCTTTTAATCATTCATGTTAAACTGTATAGAAATAATTCTCTTTTTACAGCACCACCCAAGACCTTTTCCATCGCACCATCCCACCTCTGGCTTCATGCCTATTATTCACTGCCTCCTTCAGAAACCAGCAGGAGCACAGGCAGGGGCTGCTCCTGGGAGCAGGGAGCAGCACACAGCCCCAAAAACACAGAGTGCATCAGTGCAGAATGGTGCGTCCTTGCTTCAGGTTGGACGTCAGGAAAAATCCCATCTCAGAAAGTGGTCAGGCACTGGAATGAGCTGCCCTGGGACATGGTGGAGTCACCGTTTCTGATGGTGTTCATAGAATGTTGAGATGTTGTACTGAGGGTCATGGTTTAGTGGGAAATCTTGGTGGTAGGTGAACAGCTGGACTGGATGATCTTGGAGGTCTTCCAGCCTTGGTGATTCTTTGACTTACCCTCCAACATTGTCACTGGAGCAAAGAAATGATGCTGGGGCAGAGATTCCAAAGGAGCAGGGGTAGGGGCCAGCATCAAGGCAGCAGAGTCCCCACTGTCACCAGGAAACTTCTTTGTTCAGAGCTTTTGTGATAAAAAAACACAGATTCAGATGGGCCCAAGAAATTCACAAATCTGTGACAAATTGGTTAAAGCAAAAAGGATCCCAAAGTGATGCTGGCAGGGGAAAGTCTGTGTGTTGTTTCTTAACAAAAAACATATTTTCACTTTTCTTTTTGAAGCAGTATTTCGAAAGTTTACATACAGCCCCTCAGTGTAAATGTTAGAGCATGTGTCATTTAGTGGGGGGAGGGTGGAAATAAATAAAATGCAGTATATCTGAAGTGTAATGAGATATCTGGATTTAGACCAAGCAAAATATTTAGAGCTGCGTTTCCCTTCAGCATCCTGGCTCAGCTGGCAGACTCAGGCTCTGGGTCTCAGCGAGGGAACCATTCCCTGTCATCCTGCAAGAGCTGCAAAGGAGCTGAAAAAACATAGGAGAATGTGAACCCCGTCACATCAGGGCTGTTCATCCATCTGACAGGCTCTATCCCACGCAGCTAAAACAAATCTCCCATGCTGGCAAGGCTTCCCTCGCAACGCACACACATCAAGTGATCAGAACATTTCACTTTCTTGCAAAGTGCCTGTTTCCCAGCAGCTGCTCTGAAGCCTCTCTCTGATCTTGCTGTTTTTGCATCTATCAAGACTTCAGTCTCCCGCTACTCCAGCAGCACAGTGTATGGGTATGGTTGGCCCTTTTGGCTGTCAGAGCAACATCTCACCCTTTGTCAGCATCCTGCACATACCGTGCAGGGAATGTGGATGCACCGGGGTAAGGAAGGAAGGTTTTTATTTTAAGGATAAAAAGAAAAGTAAAGAAAATCAGCCAGGTTATTGTGAAGGACGCTTTTTGCTTAACCCCTGCACTGGTTGGTCCATTCACCAGGTGATCATCTTACATTCAACTGCAAGATGAAGTGTGTTAGGAATTGGGAAAAGAGCTTGCAGGGGAAAAGCCAGGAGAATCATAGAATCATAGAATCACCAAGGTTGGAAAAGACCTAAAAGATCACCCAGTCCAACTGTTCACCTATTAACAATAGCTCCCACTAAACCATGTCCCTCAACACAACATCCAGTCTTTCCTTAAACACCCCCAGGGTTGGTGACTGCACCACCTCCCTGGGCAGTCCATTCCAGTGCCTTAACACCCTTCCTAATGTCCAGCTTGAATCTCCCCTGTCGTAGCTTGGAACCATTCCCTCTGGTCCTATCACTAATGACATGAAAGAAGAGGCTGACCCCCAGCTCACTACAACCTCCCTTCAGGAAGTTGTAGAGAGCAATGAGGTCTCCCCAGAGCCTCCTCTTCTCCAGGCTGAAATTACACGTTTGCAGGCTGAGCTACACATTTGCAAGGCAAACAAACAAACAAACAAACAAGGTGAGATTTCAGCTGTTGACACACAGCTCCAGTGCAAGTGGCAGCCAGCAGGCGAGGGGAAGAAGCTGGTTCCCCCATGGACAACCATGGACAACCAGCACCTGGGAGCTGTGCACCAGGAGCCTTTGTCTCCCACAGGGCTGCCATGGGTCACAGAATCACTGGGTCATCAAGGTTGGAAACAACCTTCAAGATCATCAAGTCCAACCATCAAGCCAACCTACTGCGTCCCACTGCTGCATCATATCCCTTAGTGCCACATCCACACATCTCTTGAATGCCTCCAGGCACAGGGATTCCACCACACCCTGGGCAGCCCATTCCAATGTTGATTCAGGTCCTGTAGAGCAAAGAAACCTGCACCCTCCACCTCATTTGAAAACTACTTTTGATCAAACTGAATGAGCATCCAAATCAGTGCAGTCCTATTCTTCCTCTCACCGACTCCATCTTCCTGTGACATTTTTCTGCTCAGTTTAATTGACCCCTCTACTGGCGTCACACCTCTCCATCTCTGGCCAGGCCAGGTGTTGTACCACCAGTGCTTGAACCCACTGGAGACACTGCCAGCAGTCAGCCTGGAGGTGGGATGGAGGCGGGTGCTGGCTGTCACAAGGTGCTGGCAGGGCTCAGAAACAGACATAAGCACACTAATTTTATGCTGCTGCCAGAAGCAATCAGCAGCAGGACGGTCAGCAATGCTGGCAGGTACCCAGTTGGTCATTACTTTTCAGACTCATCCTCTGGGATGAAGGCAGCAACCTTTATCTCTCTCTCTCGAATAAACAGAACATAAAACCGGGAGAGACTTCACAGAACACCAACAAACCTTCCAGTTTTCAGCCTAGATTAGTTCATGGTTAATTTATTCTTATTTATTCTTATGCAACCTTGTTTTCATTGCTTTTCCCTGGTGTTTGCCCCTTTGAAGTATTTATAGATTGAACTCAGATCCCCTCTTTGCCTTTGCTGGCTGAGGCAAGCCACATTCTTAGGAGTCTCTGAGAAGAGAAATGCTTTATTCTCCTACCAATCTCCTAGCATTTCCATCCATACTATTGGCTTGACCACACCATGAGGTTGGTTGTAGTTGCCTGCCAGCTCTCACTGAAAAGCATTTTGGCCATTTTGGCAGGTGATGTCCCAAACTCACCTTTGCAGGTAAGGCCATGGCCAACCCTGTGCTTCCGAGCCCCATGCAGACAACTCTTTCCCCACTAAGGCCATATCTCATAGTGACCTCTCTCACTTAGCACCTTATGCGCCAGACATCCTTCCTTCACTGGGACCAGAGTGCATGGCTGGGGCCCTTCCCTCAACCCTAGAGGTTGGCACAAAGCACCCGGCCTGTTTATTTTCCATCGTTGCTCTGCTCACACCCCACCAGCTCCGGCCCTGCGTGTTTCATCTTTTCTCTCTGTCAGGAGCACTTAAGGAAATTTCATGGTGATGAAAATCCGCAGTGATCAGCCGTGTTTGTCTGGGAAACAGCGAGCGGCAGAAACGGTCTAAATACTTTCAGGCCTCTGGCAGTTCACAGAGCAATACCCCAGGCAAAGAAAAAGATATCTTGATTAGAATAATTATAATTGTCTTTTTTCTTCATTCTTTCTACAGAAATTCCAGGCTAAATTATCATCTAATTTCAGAGAGCTCCATGACCGAGATTATCTATGAGTCATTTGTAATTATGTGCCAGATTGTATTAAAGCATGAAAATACAAAGGTTTCTCATCAAATACTAAGAGGGGGGGAGGTGAGAATCAAATTACATTGGAGCAAGATAACAGTTCCAGCCACTTTCTGATTCATAGCGTCCAGAAAACGCAAAGAGAAAGGAGAAAAATCTCATTTTAATAATTGTAGAATTGTGAAAACGGAGAAATTACAGGAAATTCCAGTTTAAGGCCGACATACCTTCCTCTTCCCATGCTGCTCCAAAAGCAGTCAGTGTCAGGCACCATCTGACTGGCTCACTGCTAATTCCCATGGGAATTTCTACTGCAGCCTCACCCCTGGGTCTGGGTTTAGCATCAAGTGGGTGACGGGTGCCATTGAGAAACAGCCTAAGGTCTTCCCAGCCAGGCTGGGAGCAGCACACAGTCCTCAGTATGGCTGTGAGGTAGATTTTGGACAACCATCAGGAAGCAAGGGAAGGTAGAGGTTCACAGTTTCCAGGATGTGGCTTAGCTCAGCTCACATGAACTTCACATGTCATTGATGGGACCCCAGTTAAATGCACGCATGTACCAGGACGTGACACAACTTCAGCAATAAAACCACAGTGTGGGGCATGCCAAAGAAAGAAGCTAGCAGCAGCACTTACTGTGCAGGGCAAGTTGGCCAGCTGCAATTTATTCTGCATGTTGTTCAGACATCTCAAATTGTCTTCATTCCTCACTGAGTTCTTGTAATGCCTGTTGCACGAGCACACCTAAAACACCAAATCTTCTCTTGGCAAATGACTTCTTTCAGGATGGGCCTCCATAGAAATACCTGCTCTTGGACAGAGCGAATGACACAACCTGCCAAGGGTCTTTATTACAAAAGAATCATCAAGGAACAAACAGAGGACTGTAGGGGTGGTGACAAAATGACTAACGTCGCCTATTTGCTACTTAATGTTAGCATTGCTGAGATACTTCCTGCTGGCAGAACATCTACACACTCAATGTAGCGTGGACAGCCAGGTGTACCAGGGTCAGCAGTCCAGGCAGGTCCAAAGGACAGTGAAGCTTGTGAAGGCAGCCAGGTACTTGCTCTTAGTGGGCATCTTTTACTGCTTTCATCAAGCTCGATTCATCTTTTATTATGTTTGGGGACAGTCAATCCTATGCCTGTGCAAATGAATCACTGCACGCTCCCATGGGGCCAAACCTTACACAGCCAGAAACAGACCAGGAAGAACCACCAAATCCTTGAGATTTTGGGTTGGTCATGTCTTGGTTTTGTGGGGGTTTTCTGTTTGTTTGTTTGTTTTTACAGCCATAATTCTACTTCCAACACGACTGCTTTATATTTCATAAAATATAACATTGGTCGGAGGAGGAAGCCAAAACTAACCAGGCTATTTCACATGATAGTCAAGAAGGGGCTGGCATTCTGCTGCCCTGCTTATAAGCCTCCCCGAAACATCCCTTGACCTCAGCAATGGGAAGAGGCAAGTATCTGAGAAATGTAATATTTCTCCTGAACTGCATCGCGTTAATCACATTTCACTCTCCCTTTGCACCTCTGTAAATCACAGAGTAACTGTGGAACTCAATGATGTTACACTGATGCAAAACCACTCTCAGGAGGGAACCAGTCAGCATAAATCAATCCCTTCTATTTCCTTGTACATAACCTGGTGCCAAGCTCTGCCAAATCAAGGAGAAAACATTCCCAAGAATTTTCCAAAGGCAACGGCCTGTCTAAGCACAAATTTATACATCTGCCATTAAAGTTTTCTTTATCTCATTAAAATGACTTGCAAAACCATCTGCTAGCTAATAAAAGACTTTTTAAAGCTTTAATATGGCATTTTATAATGAAATATACCAGGGGGAAAAATAGGACATGTACTTAGACAGAACAGCAACAATCTGCAGTTCTTGCATAGGAGCCAATGATGTTCACTCCCATGACTAATTAAAGAGACTGAAGGCTTCAGCCCTTTGAACATTTCTTGTACAAATACCGTAACTCCTAAATACATACACATTTTTACTCCGACTGCTCCCAGACGCTGCAGCATTACTGATATCACACTGTTTTCATGTTAAAAAAGGCAGATTTCCCTTTCATGTCTGACTTCGTTCCATTTTGTTAGCATTTTATGCGTCCAATATTTATTACATATCTGAGGGATTCCAATTGGTAATTTCTCCTACAGACATTTCTTGCTGTCAGACACGACAACCACAAGGGACATAAGGGACACCCAGTGATAAGCATGGCTCAGTGGCACCAAACTCTTGCAGAGGAAATGAGGAATTTCAGGTTCCATCTTACCAAAGCAGGTCTCTGCTGTGTTTGCAGCTTGCCTCCTCCTCCTCTGGTGAGGGACAGCCCCAGCTCTGTCACCTGCAGCAAACAGTGCTTTCACACTCCAAGTCTCACCACAGTTCTCCATCTGTGCTATTTTTCCCCTCTCTTTCTTGTACCATTTGACATCGCTGCTCTTCAGTAGTGATTACTCACTCCTGCTGGGCACACAGGACTCTGCTTGGAAGGAAAGCTGCAAATTGCAGCAAGGTGCAACTTGCAGAAATGGAGGGAATAACTTGGAAGAAAAAAGGCAAAGCCACCTGTGCCTCCAGCCATCTCAAGATCTACTCAAGAAGTAGATAGCTAAGCTTGGCTGTAATAGCAAGCCTGAAATGATGCTAGCAGAGACACAGCCTTCCTTCCAAACGTTGCCTATATCCTGCAATAGCTCTGTATTTATTCTTCCCACTTCCAAACTTTACCTGAGGCGCTATGGATGCCTCAACTGCTTATCTCCTGGGCATATGTGCTGCAGTAGTAACTGTGGATACACAGACGGGACTGATCCATAGGCTGAACAAAGCCCTGAGGACCCAACCTACCTCTGCACAGTGGTATCAGTACACTGGCTTCTCCTCATTCAAATCTGCAGCAGATGGGGCCATATATAATCCCCTTATAGATGTACCCACAGAGCACAATCATCTGAGACGTGGCTGCTTCACACCCCTACAAACAGCAACAATACTTTGGGTCTGTGCTGGGCTCCTGTACAAAGGCTGGCAATGCCCCTATGGTCAGAGAATCTGCTTCACAGGGTAGAGAAGACCGGAAAATTTATACTTGCATGAATTCCAAGCACAACACCTAACAGTGCTTTAGATGGCATTTTATTAATGCAGTGCAGCCGGCTCCTCTGAACCAACCTAAAATATACAAGGAAGATCAAAAAGATGAAAGATCCTTCATCTTTCTGCGGGCAGCAAAACCCACTCAGACTCTTTCTCTTGGTGCTGGATAGTCTGGAAAGAAAATACAATGATTCACATTGCACTGCCTTGCTGCTGGAGACCTCAGAGCTTACGGTAGGTCCTTCTGATTTAATGCAGCATGCAGCCGTATCGAACAATTTCCCAGTGGCCCCATGTAAGAGTTTGCTTGGAAACAGTGAGCGGAGTTCTGAAACCATTTGCTTTAGCTGTATTTTACCCTGTGTCAACCCATGAATCTTATTTGAATTGTGCTGGTGTGTTTGTATAGACTCTCCTTTGGCGAGTGAACAGGGAGGAATCAAAGCAGATACACGGATCTCGCCTGTTTCCCAGACACAACGCTGCTCTGAAGAATCATTATTCAATTACAGATATGTGTCAGAGTAGTCTATTACCACCTAGAGAGGGAAAGTTTTGACAGCTGCAGCCATCGCCTTAGAGAGCTGAAGAGGAATGCATTATGTGCTGCACGCTACAGCTGTATCGCCACTGAAGTTCCATTTTCTCATTTATTTTAACATCACCAGAACAGGTAACTCCCCTGCACTGGTTAATGAGGAAAGGCAGATTGATCGTCTTGCCAAACAGAGCAAGGATTGGCTTTGGGCAACATACTGCATATCACACCATTATTTACCCCAGGGCATTTTTTTTCCCTTCCTCTCCTGCTGGTAGCACCCATGGGACTGTCATTAATGGCACAGATCCTCAGCTTATGTAAAGCAGCAAAGCTTATTGCCTGATGCAAAGTCACAGGAACCAATTTACAGTGACTGTGCAGATCTATCATGGATACATCCACGTGTCCCCCTGTGACCCCACAGTACCAACAGACACCTGCTCAGGGCAAGGCTCACGCTCTTCACATAGGACTTTTGCATATGATGTTTGCTCCAAAATCCTGGTCTGCAGAAGGGTGGATAACCAAAACCAGGAGCAGCACCTGTGACATTAAGGCAGATCCAGGGGCCACATCAGAGCAAAGGACAGGAGCTGTAAACCTGCCGGCCCCACCACCCAAGATGCAACTTTTCTACCTTTTAGTCTCCCTGTACAAATAGATGTTACCGTTCTCACAGAAGAGCGCTGAAAATCACTTGGTAAGAGCGGTGTTGGTGCCGTTCCTTTCATTGCTTCGTTCAGATTCCTTTAATTTGCAGTACTTTTCTGGTTTTGAAGAAGCACTAAGAGCACTAAGAGCAAATAAGAAAGCATCCTTCCTGCAATGTTGCAATGGAGACAGATAATAAGACGCCCGCCGTCCTGGTGTGCAGTGCAGTGCCACTTACTGCCAGCCCATACAACAACAAACACACCCTTCAGACCAGAAGTCATTAAATCCTTTGCTTGGAGTCACATGACAGGATGGGATTTTTGTTTTGCATTTGTATGAAGTGTGTCTGCCTCCCTCATCTCCATGAAAATGCACAACAGTCCCAAAAGAATAAAACAATGAAGATGAAGAAACACATCAAGCAAGTTTGTTAGGCTGCAAGGTATTGGTCCTGCCTCATTTCTCAGTGCTTCACTCCTCTCACCAAACAAACACCACCCACCCAGACCAGAGCCGGGCACCAGGGCATCAAAACATGGAATAACATCCTACAACTCTTCTTCCATGTGTGCCTGGAGTAGGAAATTACAGCACCTCTCCTGTTACAATCTGTGAACCCAAACACAATGGACGTTGAGATCTGCTGGTCATAAATGAAGCTAATATAAATCTTTGCAATATTTCAGAATGGTTTTGGCTGTGACATCCTGATGTGGTCGGGAAGGCAAAAAAGTACAGGACGAAGCTAATATATTGCACAGCTTGGGAAAGGCAGAAAATATGAGGCCGAAGCAAACAGTACTTCATTGCAATTTAGATATTATGGTGGAGAGAACATCAATGATGGACAGCACTGGAGAAATTCCCAACCACCGCTGGAAAGGATTGGAACAGCTGTAAAAAAACTACAACTGAAAACATCCTGATGTCAAAGAGAGCAAGACTGTACCTAGAGATTAAGGGATTGCAATAAAATGCTGGAATGAGGCACATTCAACATCATATCATGGAATCATAAAGGCTGGAAAAGACCACAAGGATCATCTATTCCAACCATCCCACCATGCCCCGTCACCAAATCACAGAATCATTAAGGTTGGAAGAGACCACTAAGATCCAACCATCAAACCATCCCCATCATGCCCACTAAACCACATCCCTAAATTAAAACATCCCTATAGCACAGAATCACTGAATTGTAGAGGTTGGAAGGGACCTCTAGAGATCATCAAGTTCAACCCCCCTGCCAAAGCAGGTTCCCTACACCACATAGGTAAAATATAATATATAACAGCAAAACTACTGGTAACTGCTCTGCTATATCCTACTGCTTCCACAGTCAGTTAATTATACAGCTTGGTGCTAAAACCTCATTAATGTAATGCAGTTTACAGAAAGTATTTACATTTATCAGCAGAACAATTTCTTGGAAGAAACACTTTCCTGAGGAGACTTATCTACACGTTTAGGGACAGAAGAAAGCTCTGAGTTAAAAGCCTTTCTTCCAGTATCGACCAGCCAAAATAACATTCACAAGAACAAAGACAGAAGAACCAGAAATTAGCAGAAGAGCACCATAAAGGATGGGTTCTGTAAGGGTTTTACTTTTTATTTACAGCAAATATATTACAGTTAAGAAAAAAAAACTTAACATGAGTCATGTTGTTGTATAAGGAAGATACATTGGCTTACATCAAACAGGTTTAAATTCCCCGGCACTAAGTGAACCAAATGTAAGGATTCAACACAAACGTAAGAAACAGAACATTTATTAAGCAAAACTCTGCATTAAATGTACCCACATCTGCGATGAGAGCTTCAATGCAGTCCAAGGAATACAAAGGAACCATCAGGATGGCAAGAACTTTATGACCAATATGTTTAACCCTCAGAACAAGGCTGTCTATCTGGCACCATTTCTGAGCTGCTGAACTGAACGCAGCGATCTTAAAGAAACGTCATGGATGATTAAGACACTGAAAGTACACTCACCCTGGTTAAGAATCCTGTTATTTTCCTTGTTTCTTTCATTTTTTATCCCCACGATAAAAGATTGTTCAAAGGCTGCATGGCAGACAAGCTGGATGCAACAGCTGGAGAATTTTGCCTGTCAAGCAAAGTGACTTGCAGCAAGCTTTATGCCAGAAAACCTACCATCTACAGCTTGTGTGAGTTCAAGGAAGAAGACCTAGGGACAACAGATGTTGAAGCCCAACAGTCTATCTTTGTTATAATCAGAATCCTGAAAAAAGCAAGGTCCAAATGACTCCAAGAGAATAAAGGCTCACTTACATACAACAAAATAGTCCAGATACATCAACAGTAGTAAACAGAGTTAATGCAGTGTTAATCTTTTTACATTTTAATGACTAGCTATAAAAACAGAAAGTAGCATGTTCTAATCTGTTTACATTTCCTGAGCTTAGTTAAATCAAGAAGGAATGAACATTATAAAAATCCCGGTAAGTCACCAATAAATTAAAAATATACATAATATAATATATTATGAGGAAAGGTTGAGGGAACTGGGCTTGTTCAGCTTGGAAAAAGAGAAGGCTCTGGGGAGACCTCATTGTGGCCTTCCAGTACTTGAAGGGAACATATAAACAGGACGAGGAACGGCTGTTTACAAGCGTGGGTAGTGATGGGACAAGGGGGAATGGTCTTAAACTGAGGCGGAGAAGGTTTAGGTTAGATATGAGAAGGAAGTTTTTCACACAGAGGGTGGTGACTGTAGGAGGCTGCCCAAGGAGGCTGTGGATGCCCCATCCCTAAAGGCATTCAAGGCCAGGCTGGAGGTGGCTCTGGGCAGCCTGGTCTGGTGGTTGGTGGCCTTGCACAAAGCAGGGGGTTGAAACCAGATGATCTTTGTGGTCCTTTTCAACACAGGCCATTCTATGACTCTATGACTCGATGATAACCACTATAGTTTAAGAAGCCTGCAATGCTCAGAGCAGTATCATGGCTCAGCCTTTAGGACTCCTGTGCAGAAAGCATGCGATCAGCTTCACCAGCAACACTGAGATGCTATAAGTTTGCAGGTCCTTTTTTGATCTCTAGCTGCCCTTCTAGCACACTATGCAATAGCCTTCTCTAATCAAATCTCACGAGAGCTTTCAAAGCCTGCAAGTATCTTCCAGTCTGACACAGAAAAGCATTCACTGCTCCCAGTGCAGGAGACAATGTTCTCAGAAACACAACGTGCTACTGAAATTAAGATTTGCTAGCAGGAGTTATTCAAGTGGACTCTCAGCTCTCGCAAATTATGTCTCTACATTGGCAGCAGGTTTACTATTCTGTAGGGCTAAGAAACCCATGAAAATCCACACAGAAAACTGCAGGAAGGACCCTCAGCAATGCAGAACTCAGCCGTTTCTTTAAGAACCAGCATTAAGCATTTGAGAAACGTTCTCGACCTACATGAGTCATACACATGTTTATTTATGTGTGTTTATTTCCTGCATACAGAATAGCGTGTACCCTGGAATAAAACTCAGCTTCGAGAATACACTGAGAGCATGGGTACTTGTAATAGCGCTACTGGCAGATTAATTCAAACCCCAGTGCTCAAACTCAGCTGTCTCAAAGACTTGCAGACCGCGAACTTCGATAAAAACAAACTACTTCTTTATTTTTATTGTCAGCTTATAGCATGATTTTGAATTACGGTATAGATAAAAGAGAGGTAGAAAGGTTTATCTCCTCCATGAACTTTTTTTGTGCAGTACTTATAAAGTATCCGAAAAAAAAATGCTATGGCTGTTTGGCTCCCCAGTTATTATAAAGAATATCTTCAGTGTGCTGCAAACCAAGTAACTGATATCTGGTTTGGAAGAGCTTTTCTCCCCATTAGCCTCACAATTATCTTCTTTCTAATTATTTCATTTGTTAACCAAGATCTACTGTTAAGAGAGATCACTGAGAAATCCTCCTATTTGGGACTCAAAATATGTAGCAGATAAAACCTACTCAACGCATAACATTTACCAGCCAAACAAAATCAAATCTGTGCCTAAAAAATGCACTCATTCTGTCTCTATTTACACAATCCCCTTTACACAAGCTACTGAAAGAGACAGAAGTGCGGAAGGCCATACGGTCCTTACCCTTGTTGGTGCTAACCACAGGTATGAGAACCATCGGTCCTTTCCTCTCCCTAGGGTTTGTCCCTTCCCAAGGCAGCTTCTTCTTCTGACACTACCTACCCTCCGTGGCAGCAGAATTGCTGGTGCTTTAATGAGTGGTGCTTTAAAACGGTGCTTTACAATCCCTGAAAGGATAGGAAGGATAAGCTAACCAGGAAGGTCAGCTTAACAGAAACCATACTGGTAAGATAAACATCCACCTTTCCCTGATATAAGTCTGCAATACTACAGCATTCATGATTGTCACAGACAAGGGAGAGAGATGGAAGCACCCTAGCTCCTGCAGCTGCAGCCATCAAGACCATAGTGCATCTCACACTGGGCTGGGAGCCTTGGAGCCCCAGCAGTGTCAGGGAAAGTCAGGACAGAGACAGCAGGGTGGGATCCAGCATTGCAGATCTGTTCCTGATCCACTGTTCCACCACACCATATGGACTGCTGATCGGGCTGACAAGAGCCTGCCCGTTGATATTTTGGGGCACATACAGCTGAAGTTCCAGCACTATTCATGTAGCAGAGACTGTTCAAGGATAGGATTTGAGCCATGAAATTCAGGCTGCTGCATGGTGACCTTTAATTTACCCACAGAAAGTTAAATATATTACAGAAAATTAAATTCAGCCAAGGCAGATGCTAGCTTATTTATTAAAAAGCTCAGCTTTCTCTTGCTTTCAACTGGTTTTAAAGCCAGGCAGCTCTGGGAGCAGACCTGCATCCACCTCAGTTGGATGGGAGCAGCTCTGCAGAGATGGCTGGAGTCACTCCCCAGCAGCAACACCAGCCACAACACCTCTCTCCTGGCTGTCCCCAGTGACTCCAAAGCCACCAGCAATGTCTCCAGCTTTCTCTCCCCAATTCTTGCCTCACTCCTTCCTTACACATAAATATCTGACTTATAGCATAAGTCACTTCCGCTTTGCCAACATTACCTTCTATTGAGACAACTTTTAGGACATCTATGAATTGGTTAATATCAGAAAGTATTTACTCCATTTCAGAGAAACAGGTACAATATGTAACTTGTTGTCAATTTATGATAGGCTTGGCTATGGAAGATTGCATAGAATGACAAGGTCAATTTAACAGTAAAGGTTGAAAATGTTTTCTGTTGGCTGTAGTATTTAAGACAATTAATCCTGGTGTACTCAATCAGCCGGTGAGCTTCTCATTTTTATTTATCCTTCTATCTGTCCTTCTATATGCTCTCTTTCAACAACGCACACTAAAGCAGAGTCATGTAACTCTTCTTACATTGTCTATTTTGTCTCTTTCTTTTGTTCTCTGAAAACACAACTCCCAATAATTTCATTCTCAAACCACAATCCACCAAAATAAAAATAATTCAAGTACAAACCCAAACATTATTGCTGGGTTATGGTTCAATGTAAACTGACCAGAGCCAATACGAAGCTAAAATTCACTTTACAGAAGTATGGATTGTTTGATAACGTTTGCTGACCACAGACTTCTTCTTTCACCATTCATACAGTTTGAAGATTGCAGTTTTTCTGGGAACAAGAAATAGTCCAAGTCCTTTAGAAGTAATTGGAACTAATAGCCATCGTCATCGTCCATATCACAGCCATAATCTGAAACACATGAAGACAAAGATACATAAAAATGCAAATATTCCAGGTAGATAGAACATTCAACAGAATTACTGCAAGTTTCAGGTTGTTTTCTTGCTGTCTGACTGATGATACGTTCTGCCATAAAAAAAACAAAAACAAAAACAAAAAACAAACATTTTAAAAAATCACATATTTTCTTCGGGTCGATGAAAAAGTTCTTCCATTCTTGCTCCGTATAATAAAACTATTTTTAAATATAAGTGTATAAATATTTCTCCTCACTTGTCACTGGGACCTCATTACATAGAATCCTTAGGGTTGGAAGGGCCTTTAAAGGTCCCCTAGTCCAACTCCCCTGCAATGAACAGGGACACCACAGCCCAGGGCCTGATCCAGCCTTACCTTGAAAGCCTCCAGGGATGGGTTTCTGTTGATGACAGAGGAGTCATGCAATGTATCCCATACATCTGACTCAGAACTCCCACACCTGCTTACTCCTAGAGGCACAACTCAGAATTCTGTCCATTTTTTCAGTCTAGTTCTGTTTCCTAGCATGATGCTGATTGTAAACTCTCTGTGTTCTGTGCATTAGAAGGCACGTTTCTGTGTTTCTAACGCACTAATTTCTCTTCTGTGTCCTTCCTGAATAAAGTGAGAAAGACATTTTCTGCTGCAAAGTCAAACCTGAAGATAACGATTACATATGAGCATTCCGTGATGTTAACCTTTATATTCCAAATTTAATATACTGCAACATTTCATCCAAAGTCAAGCAAATGCTCTGAAGCAGAAATAAAGTGTAATCTATAATAATTCGTCTAGAATGGGTGACGTTCAGCATCTGTAATTCCTGCAGTTATTCCAGGCAGACAGGTCTAAGATCCATAAAGAAAGCCGTTAGAAAGGAGTTATTTGTTCTGCTAAGCAGCTCCGCACACCTGCATTTGAATTCTGGGAACAGTCCTTCCCTTCTGCTTTTCTTTTTTTTCAGCTCTGATTTTTCAGCTCTTGTCCAAACCAGACAGGGAGCGCCAAAATGTTCTCAGAATGGTTTGAAAATAGTAACAGTTACAAATAAAAAACAGCACCGTGACCTTTATTCTATTTTGGTTGGGGATTTATTAATAAACATGGACCCACCCTCCCCCACATGGGTGTCTTTTCTTGGGAACGTTATTCTAATAATAAATGCAGGCAACAAACGGGTGTTTTTTGTTTTGTTTTTTTTTCCTAAGGTTCAGCAATTATTTTGAAGTGGAGAAATCAATTTAAAAAGCAACGCATGCTTTTATTAAAACTACATATATATATATATATATATATATATATAGTCCACGAAAGGTAAATGAATAGCTCTGGAAAGACTTCTGCAGTAAATAACATTTCAGGAGAAACCTTATTCTCATCTTGCTTTCTCAAAACCCATAATTAACTGCCCTCATTTAAAAAATATTTTGGTCTGTTTTCAAGGCTTAACTTTTAAGGGGAAGTTTTTAATAAAAGGTAAATGTAGATGTGTCCAGCTAGGAAGAACGCAACAGAAAGGATGCTACCCTTTCCTGTCAGCAGAAAAATCCAGTTAAGTGAGTGGCATTGCTGGGTAACCCAAAGAAATCAGCACGCATCTGCATGCCATACAGCACACCATAGGCTATTGATGTCATTTCTGAATTTGAAGAACTCCTTCCTCCTAACACTTATCCCAGAAACAGGCCGTTATGATTGTCTTGAGCTGGACAGCCAAGTCCAGAGTTGTTTTCTTGCTGTCTGACTGATGATACGCCAAGTCCAGAGGTCTCGTGCACCACTGTGAGGCAATGAGCCCCAAGCTCTTCTAATAGAATCACAGAATCACAGAATTATAGGGGTTGGAAGGGACCTCTAGAGATCATCGAGTCCAACCCCCCCACCAAAGCAGGCTCCCTACACCATGTCACACAGGTAGGCGTCCAGGCGGGTCTTGAATATCTCCAGAGAAGGAGACTCCACCACCTCCCTGGGCAGCCTGTTCCAGTGCTCCGTCACCCTCACCGTAAAGAAGTTCTTGCGCACATTCGTGCGGAACTTCCTATGCTGGAGTTTCAGCCCATTGCCCCTAGTCCTGTCCCCACGCACTACTGAAAACAGACCAGCCTCGCCACTATGGCTCCAATACTTCAGGTATTTATAAACCTGGATCAAGTCCCCCCCTCAGCCTTCTTTTCTCAAGGCTAAACAGACCCAGTTCCCTAAGTCTCTCCTCCAGGCCTTTCACAATCTTTGTGGCCCTCCACTGGACTCTTCCCAAGAGATCCCTGTCTTTTTTGTACTGGGGAGCCCAGAACTGGACACAGTATTCCAGATGAGGCCTCACCGGGGCAGAGTAGAGGGGGAGGATCACCTCCCTCGACCTGCTGGCCATGCTCCTTTTTATGCACCCCAGTATGCCATTGGCCTTTTTGGCTACAAGGGCACACTGCTGGCGACCAGACCATACCACATTAGCCACTAGTAACCTTTCCTTATGAAATTTTACTTCTGTTCCATGCTATTTGCCTGGCATAATTCCAAAGAAAAATACTGTTTCATTGGCAGGTATGCTCAATCATTGTCTCATTTTTCCAGCTTTCATATTTGGGAATCAATATTTCATCATTTCATCCCATTCCCGAGGGAGCGGGATTGTGGAACTCAGAGATGACTCAGTATGAATTAACAACTGAGTACAAATTTTACTGTGCAAACAACCTTTTATACCCCAACTGCAGTTGTGGCATGATACCATTGGATAACCCAGACATGGCACAACAAATGACTGGCTGCCTTCCACTCAACAGTTCAACAACACTCTGACACCGTGACAACTAGGGACGCTCAATGCCAAGTCTCTGCACCTCTGCCCCTCGCGCTCACCAAGCCTTCTCACAAGGCTGTAATGTCCTTGAAGCCATCATGTCCTCCCTGTTCTCCCAAACAACTCTCAACACCAAACGAGTTTGCAGGGATCAGACTATTGGAATTTATTTTGGGATGACACACGAGGAGCAGAGCATCCACAGGCCAAGTCGCCCAACTTTCTTTTTGAGGTCGCTCCAGGGGATTCCAGTCTGCTTTGTAAAGGGAGACCCTGGGAGCTCAGTCCGGCCACGTGCCTCAGAGCAGGGCCGATGCTGCAGCCATGGAGGCCCAGGGCAGCTGAGGGGGGCCGAAGGGTGGGGCTGGGGCGTCTGTGACGTCACAGCGCGTCACAATGCGGGGCTGGCATCGAGGCCATCAGCAGGCAGCGCTGCTCCACTTTGGCCTGGGCCAGCGGTGAGTGCAGCAGCAGGGGGAAGGCTGTGCTGGGCCGGGCGCAAACAGCGGCCCGCGAGGGCTTTGGGAGCCTGCAGTGCCGGCAGCGAGCGCTCAGGGCAGCCTGTGAGCGGCTCTCGGGGCAGTCAGCAGCAGCGCCGGCCTCAGCCCCCGCTGCCTCCCAGCTCCCTCGGCCCCGCTCCTACCTGAGCCCACACGCTGCGGCTCCCGGACCCACTCCCCCAGCCGTGCGCGAGCTCCCACCCAGCCCAACTGACCTCCCCTCTCTCCTCTCTTCCAGATCATGGCTTTGGCGTTTTTCTTCGCCTTGTTGGCGCAGAGAGTGGCTATTGTTGGCGATGAGTTGGATGCAGAAACGCTTGAACGCATGCGTCAGCATGAGGTGTTTCTGCGAGAGCAGATGATCAAGCTCATAGAATTAGAAGAGAGGAACATGAAGAAGAGCAGGGTGGATATTCAAGCCTTGCTCTTTGCAGTGTTGCCTTACTGGAAGGTTTGCCGTGTTCTTTGCATTCTCTTCCTTCTTCTCTGGTTCACATGGAAGATCTATAAAAAGTTCCAGAGAGTTGAAGACCGAGGTGATGAGGAGAGTTCCAGCACTGTGGAGGAGCAGCAGGAGCTGGAGGTGCAACAGGAGGAAGTGGAAGAGGAGAAGAAAGTGGAAGAGGAGAAGAATAATCTTCTCTTTGCTGATGTGCTCTGGCCAAACCAAATTCACCAAGATAACTGTGAGCAGATACTCCTCCTGTTCGGTCGCCTCATCAATTTATGCCGGAATCTCATATCAGATACTTTCTATCCAGTGCCAGAGAGCCCCATTGGGGTGGGCAGTGCCTATGAAGGCTGGTGTCCCCTTGAGAATGAACCCATCTTCTGTCTGCTTGTGCCCCTGTCGGCCCCACGTGGGCATGTTTTCTGCCTGGATCTGGGCGCCACAGGGGAGCTGCCAGCAAGGAACTCCCGTATCCGTGTAGATCTGAAATGCACGTGCGGGAGGGAGCAGGAGATGGGTATGCGGTGCTTCCTCCACACCTCCAAGGAAGAGCTGGGAGATCAGCACCCCAGCCTACTGTATGACTTCTGCACTGACTCCTACCTAGACGTGGAGAAGACTGTCCGCTGGTTCCAGATGCTGATCAGATGCGCCTGGAAATGCATGCCTGAGTCAGCAACATGCAGCATGAATGTGGTGCTGTCCAGGCGCTCCTGCAGGCTTCATCTGACAGATATCCACAAAACAGCCTTCGTCGTTGAGATCGTGTTTGGTGTACAGCAAGACCATACGGACATCTTTCTGAGCAGCCAGGAGACAGAGGCTGCTGATACCCCCAGCACAACCTGGCCACAGAGTTGTGCAGTGGCAGAGGCAAAGTTATTCCAGCATACTGCCTCCCATGACCAGGGGAACACTTCCTACCTCAAATACATGCAAGTGGGTGCCTACATCCTGGGGGGCCACACCTTTTCTACCTACCAACTGAGGACCGTGCTCATGCACCTCCTGACTGCCATCCCTTTGGAAAGCTGGCATGGGAAGTATTTCCTGCAGCGGATGGATGACATCTTGCGCTACCTGCGCTGCTGTGTGGAGGAGAAACGTCTCAATCATTTCTTCATAGGAAATGAGGACGTGCCTGCGAAGATTATCTTGCCGCAGCAATTCCGAGCGTCCCAACCGCTCAACCTCCTCCAGTACCTGGTGCAGGATCCAGACAGTCAAGAACAGGTGCTGCAGGAGTTGGAGGAGCTGCAAGATCGGCTCAGAAGCCTGCTGATGTTTGGGAAATGAGAGACGCCCACTTGTCCCACAGACGAGCACTCTGGACGTGGAGAAGACAACACTCAGCAGGCAGTGGGAATTGCTCTCAAATGTTTTCTCCAAAACAAACCAACAGTGCAGTAGCCAGAGTGCTGAACTGAATATGCACAAGGGAGCAGCTGGTGTGAGACAATGATGTCCTTCCTCCACCACCCTGAGGACCACCTGGGGAAAGAGGAGATGCTCAGCCTCCTACAAACTCTCCAGGATATGGAGAAAACTGCAACCTGGTTCCAGGAACTGGTGAGAGAAGTCTGGATAGCCATGCCTCAACTGACAACAGTGCAGCACGAGTTGCAGCCCTTCGTCCGCTTCTGCAAGCTCCGGCTGACAACCACCTCTTGCAGAGCCCTCTGGATTGAGCTCAGGCTCGGGGTACAGCAAGAGGACTTGGACACATTTGTGTCCTTTGAGTAGGCAGGGGCTGTTGATAGCAGCAGCAGCACGAGGAGGCTGCAGAGATGTGCTGCAGCAGAGACAAACTTCTTTGGGAAACAGACACTACAGCAGGCTACATCTGATGGACTTCAAAAGAAGCTGCTTACTTAAGGCAGCGTTTGGAGTATAGGAAGACCATGAAGACATCTATCCGAGCAGCCAGGAGACAGCAACACCCGTATCCTGGTAGCCATCGGAATTTCTACATATGCCATGTTAGTCCAGCCTTTTAGATGCCAGGACCACATGGAGTGAAATCATCTTTGACCACACTGAATATACAGTTAATGTAGATCAGAAAATGCATATTATTTAAACATATACATCGATACTTCATATTGATGAAGTTTTAATAATATGCATAGATATTTCATCCATTTATATGTTTTAATAGTATATTAAATATTAAATAGTTATAAAAAGTTATATTAAATAGTATATTAAATATTAAATATTACTAGTATATATTTAATAGATATTTCATCCATGTATATGTTTCAATAAATTTAATTAAAAAAATAATAAAATAATAAAAAATAATAAAAAATTTCAAAAAATTTAATAAAAATTAAAAAACAAACAAAACTAGTGGTATATGTGCCCTTCTTTTGGTGAAACTAATGCATCAGCTTTGGGACACTGGTGGATGGCAAGCTGGACACAAGCCAGCAATATGTCCTCATAGCCTAAGAAGCCAGTTGTATCACGGGCTGCATCTAAAGCAGTTGTCAGCAGGTCAGGAAGCAACAGTGTCAGAAGACTGTGAGCCTGAGACACTCAACCAATGAGTGCCGGGAGGTTTTACCTGCGTTAGACCCAGGGTATATTAAGCTGCGGATTTCACTGACTAGTTGCACAATTTCTCCCTTGTCAGTAGGGGTTGTGCACCCATTATTGCAATAATGAACAAACTGCTCTTCACAGAGATCTCTGCTATAGGTGTTCCTGTTCAATGCAAAGGAATTGAACCAGATGGCCTTTAAAGGTCTTTTCCACCCTGAAATGATTTTTTTTATCATTCTATGCCTGTGCCTAACAAGTTCTCATCAGCAAACACCTGAGTGACAAAGCCTTGGGCTCATGTGAGTACCTGCATCTGTGTAAGATCTACAGTTCACTCTTCTCATAAAGACACCATTACCGTGTTTCACCTGGGAGGTGTTGTCTGGGAGCTTTTTATATTTGGATGACATTGGTGATCCCAAACCTTGACAAAGGAACATTATCGGTTACTGCAGCAGCATTAAGTCACCAGCCTTTTTGGCTGTCGTAACCTGAAGAAAGCTAAGGTGCCATTTTGCCCAACATACATTTTCCCACATTGTCACAGAACAGACACTCCTTCAGGACCTCAGAGAAGGAAAAATATAGACAAGACTCAAGATGGACAGGCCCACTTTATTTACCGCACTGCAGATAGACTGAAACACACTCATCTAGGAGATCCCACTCTTGAGTCAAGAAGTCAAGAGTGGACAAAGACTGAGATTTAAAATGGACCTCAACAGGCTTAGAAGAGCTACATCTGCAGAAAATAATAAAAAGAATATTACATAAACAAAAATTGAAGAAACTGAACCAAATGCAATCAAAAAAATCCGGTTAAGAACAAGATGTGTTTAATCTGTCATTGTCCCTTAGAATATATGAAGCCAGCTGCTTTCTCCGCAGTAAAACCCAAGGGAAACAAAGGAAATCCAGTCCGGCCATGTGCCTCAGAGCAGGGCCGATGCCGCGGCCATGGAGGCCCAGGGCAGCTGAGGGGGGCCGAAGGGTGGGGCTGGGGCGTCTGTGACGTCACAGTGCGTCACAATGCAGGGCTGGCATTGAGGCCATCAGCAGGCAGCGATGCTCCACTTTGGCCTGGGCCAGCTCCAGCTCCCACCCAGCCCCACTGACCTCCCCTCTCTCCTCTCTTCCAGATCATGGCTTTGGCGTTTTTCTTCGCCTTGTTGGTGCAGAGAGTGGCTTTTGTTGGCGATGAGTTGGATGCAGAAATGCTTGAGTGCATGCGTCAGCGTGAGGTGTTTCTGCAAGAGCAGATGACCAAGATTCTGGAGGAGATTGAGCGGAGCAGGACGGATGTGCAACTCTGGCACTTCTTTGCACGGCAGCCTTGGGAAATTTGGGTCTTGGCTGTACTGCTGCTTTTCCTGCTCATCGACTTCATCCAGTGCATAGATACTCAGGAGGAAAAGGGGATCCAACGTGAAACTGAGATGCAGAGAAAATCTGACGGGGAGATGTGGGAGCCGGTGTACCACGAAGGCTCCAATGACGTTACCTACGTGAGCAGGTTTTACTATGAGTTCTCCATTTGGCCGCTGAAGACCAGGAGACACATGTGCAAGATGGTGGAGGATCTGGTGGATGAACTCCTGACCATCTGTCAGATACTTCCCCAGAGTTACCACATGCCACAGCTGCAGCCGGCCGTTGGGGTTGGCGTTGGCTTAGAACACACCAGTCCCGAAGGGAACCACATTGTCTACCGCATGCTCGTGCCCCTGAAGGCACCCCCGGGACATGTCTTCCACTTGGAGCACGGCCCCAAGGCGAGGGTGGGGGTGAGGAATTCCTGCCTCCGTGTGGAGCTCAAGTGCACTTGCATAAGGGAGCTGGTGATGCGGGACATGCTGTGCTTCGTCCACCACCCTGAGGACAAGCTGAGGAAAGAGCAGATGCCCAGCCTCCTACAAACCCTCTGCCGCGACTCCTACCTGGATATGGAGAAAACTGCAGCCTGGTTCCAGAAACTGGTGACAAAAGCCTGGCTGGAGATGCCTCTGTTGCCCACAGTGCAGGTCAAGTTGCTGCCTTCCAACCGATTCTGCAAGCTCAAGCTGACCACCGCCAGCAGCAGAGTCATCTGGATTGAGCTCATGCTCGGGATACAGGACAAGGACTTGGACACATTCCTGAGCTTTGAGTAGGCAGGGGCTGTCGTTATCAGTGTCATGAGGAGGCCGCAGAGATGCACTGCCACAGGAACGCACTTCACAAAACAGCCAGGCATGCGTGGCACAACAGATTCCATCAGAAACATCTGCAGCTCTGCGTCCCTGTTCAAGGAGGTGCCTACAGAATGACTAACACCCCACTTACCACCTTGAAGCAGAACTTCAACTCCTACCACAGTGCACAGGCTTGTAATATCAGCAACATGTCTTTCCATCTTCTTGATATGCATCATATGTCCATTTCTTACAACATCCATTTCTCTTCTAATCATATGTCTATTTCTCTCCTTCCCTTACTCAGACTGCTGAAGAGTGTAGGCACAAGCCTCCTTTTCTTTCTTTGCCTGTTGTGTGGATGGTGCGGAAGTTCTCCGCCAAACTCCTCCCTACAAGGGAGGCTCGTACACCAAAGGCTGAAAACAGTGTTCCAGCATACAACACCTAAGTGAGTTTCCATCCATTTTTCTGAAATACAAGAGGACAAAAATCCACAGTCTCACCTTCTGCCTGGGAGAACGTTGTCCCATGCTGTGGGACTACAAGAAAGACCATTCAGGGCAGAAGCTGCAGAGCAACAACACAGGACATCTCCGGAATGCACAGCAGAAAGAAACTACAGTTGAGCAGCATTTGCCATGGAACTGTAACCATTTCTGTGCAACGTGACCACAAATTCCTTGATCTGCATATGCAGCTTCGGACTACAGAGAAGAGCAGAAAATATGTCTGGGACGGGAATGGGGGTCTTAACCATCACAGATGCTAAAACACCCATAAATAAACTAAGCACAGTAACAAGTGCTTTATACACATTACAACTTTCATTGTGGTCTTCTCTATCAGCATTAGGATGTAAGCAATGTTCCTTGCCTGATATTCTGCCTCAGTGGGGAAGAATAAATAAAAGGGACCACCAGCTGGTTGCAGATCGACTTCAAGTAGCCCAAGATGCTGTTACCATAGGGCTCAGAATCATGGAATCACAGAATCACAAGGGTGGAAAGGACCTATAAGATCATCTAGTCCAACCATCCTCCCATCACCATTGCTACCACAAGCTACTAAACCATATCTTGTAGCTCCTCACCCAGATAACACTTCAATACTGCCAGGGATGGTGGCTCTACCACCTCCCTGGGCAGCCATTCCTGCCCACTCTCTGAGAGAAAAATCTAAATCTGGACACGCTCTAAGGGTTATTGACTTTTTAACTCCTCAGATTCACATTAATAAATATCATTCCAAAGAACGCCCAACATCAGTTTCCTCTTGAAAAACATCCTTAACTTAAAGATTGAGATGTGGACTTTTCTCTGGAGGAGTCCCTAAGAAAGTCCCATTTTGGACAAAGATGACTCCAATCTCTCACAAGAATGAGCTCAGCTTGGGACAAGCTGCCAAAGGGCTGAGACAAGTATAGGAACCCTGTCTGTCTTGAACTCTGCACCAACAAACCTGTCAGCACCAGAGAAATAAAAGTCTGTAATGCAGGCAACATCCCAACTTACCGTTTCCTCCCATTAACTGCAACGCACTCATGCAGTGATCATCTTCTTCTTCTGCTTCTTCCTCTTCCACCTCTTCATCAAGGTTATAAGCTACTGGGCCACTCTCCACTAGCACAGTTGCTGGCTTTTCTAAGTTAGAGGCTTCTGCCTGTGCATTTGGAAAGGTCACCTGCAAAACAAAAGACAGGGCAGTAGGACAGTCCTTTTTATTCAATATTCCTATGTAACACTTAGCAAGAGGAGAGCTGGAAGCCCACATCAAGTGCTGGAGGTGCAGCCATTCCAGAGAACATGCAAGTTAGGATCACGGAATGACTTGGGTTGGAAGGGACCTCAAGGATCATCAAGCTCCAACCACCAACCTCCATACCTAATACCAGACCAGACTGCCAGGGCCCTATCCAACCTGACCTTGAACACCTCCAGGATGTGGCATCCACAACCTGTCTGGGCAGCTGTTCCAGCACCTCAGCACTCTCTTGGTAAAGAACTTTCCCCTGACAGGCAGGTACAGAGAAATTTGGGCCTGTGGGCTCCTCAACAGAGCCCTGCAGGAAAGTTCACAACCTTTTCCTCATTGTGCTTAACTCTCATCAAGCCTATTACACAGTAACAATGTTATCAGGACTTCAATGATGGCAAAAATGTACCCTTCAGATCAGAAAAAAAAAAAGAAAGACTATTAGCTTTGACAGCTCTGGTTGGATTTATTTGGAGGCACAATGAGCTGTGGAACAAATGGCACTCTTTAGACAGCACTTAATGCTATGGTAGAGCACTAAGTTGATAATACACATCAGCATCTGTACCGTTTCTTATGAAATACATCAGAATAACAACCTCCAAGCTCTAATTTGGGATTTGGTCACTGATGGACTCATTCCAGCATCTGCACCTAGTTAGATTCTCCAAGGTTAGGCAGGACACTGGGAGAGAGAGCAACGGCAGCACACAGCAAGCAGACAGCAGTGAATGTGGAGGTGCAAGTAATGCTGTCTCCACTTCAGCAATGGGGTAGGCACCAAATCCATCTCCTGCAGTGATGTGCCCTGCCCCTGTACAACTTCCCTCACCCCTACCACAAGAAAAACCCTGCAGTGCTCCAGGCTTTAAATTACATCGCACAACCACGTACTGCTGTGTCCCCTCCAGTTCTGCTGGCAATAAGGTCTGTCGCAGCATCGTAATTATTTATCTGTTAATGTATTTACTCGTGACACAGAATCTCCCAGAATCTTTCTAATTCCAAGCACTTCAAAGGTGCACCATAACAGAAAGTCCCCCTAACAGAAAGCTGGTGGTCTAATTATTCAAACATCAAAGCTGCACCTAAATGTGTCACATCCCATGCCAGTCAACCAAGAATCTGCCTGAGATATTCAGCCACCTATGGGTTTGCTTCAATAGCTCATTAATAGGCCAGAAGGCACCCATTAATTTTAGCAGAAAATATTTAGGTATTTTGGATCACTCAAAGACAAATTTTCATTATTTCTATATGCTCAAATTAATCATACAATTTAAAGAAACTTCCCTCCAGTTTATTTTGCATTCCCTACCACTGTTTTTGCCTCTAGACTGATGAAATTGAGCCCATCTACACTTCAGGCATAAGCCAGGAACAGACCCAACCGTTTGACACGAATCATAATGTGTATCAATTTTTGTGCTTAAAGTATCCATCTGCTCTGAAAAAGTGAGAGAGTGTAGAAGAGCTACAATTGAGTCATTATTATTTAAAATTGCACCATGCTAATTAAAATGTGACCTTCTTCTAATTATCATGTCCACTTCCAGATTGCTGTATTTCTAAAAATGTGCAGGGTTTTCTAATGAGCAGAACGTAAGAAGTGAAAATGTATTTCCCTGGGCAGGATATCAAACTGTTTTTGAAAATCAGTGGGTTTTAGTCACTTTAAAAATAAAGCAGTCAAACAACACCTTTAAATAGAACTTCCTGAACTTCACTTCCAGACAACCTGGACTTCAGTTTGGTGTGCAACTTCACATACACACAGGCATTGTGAAAGCACATCAGGCTATCAGAGTTGGCCAGCACCCTTTCAAAAGGGCATCAGCATCACGCATACATGGGGAAAAAAGAAAGGAACGACAAATTCCGTTGGTATATTAGGCACATAATTGTCAGACTCACAGTTCTTTTATCATCAGCAAAATGCATGTGTTTACTTTGTACAGTGTAAATATAATAGCAAAGGAAAGCTGTTACTGCTGTGAGTGATAACAGCCATGACCCCTTCAGCAGAACATTCACATGCACAAAGCCACCCTGGGAGGGTTTCTGATGGCGACCTCTTACTAGCTCTAACTTTTCAATGGAAATATAATTATTTCCAAAGCGTACAAAAAAAGAGTAAGCCAAGTTATACTGGGTGAGCTCTCACTTCATGCTTCTTCATTGATCTCCTTTAGGTAGACCCCAGAACCTCAACCCTTCCTTTGTGTCACCACCAGCTCCACAGAAGCAGCACTTACTATCGTCCCCCCTCTCTGTGGGCATGGTCCAAGTGATGAAGCAGGCACAAGCTCTGCCTCTCCTACAACTCGTTCAATATATACCCTTTTAGATGCTTGCAGGGAACTCTCTTTTTTTCCTATTGAATTAGGGGTTATGAGGCTAAAGTTACTGATGGGTAAGTAAGGGCAAACCATGGTTAGAAGACAGACAACTTCAGCGTTGTACTGCTTGCAGTAACCAGCTCCTGCTCTGACCACTGAGATATGAGTCTCGTTTCTTTTGCCTTTATTTACTATATAGCCTGAGCAAGGCTGAGAAAAGCCTGTGGGAATTTCCAGACTAACTGAAGAGGTTCAGAGGAGGCTCAGGTTGGATATTAGGAAAAATTGCTTCACAAGAAGAGTGGGGATGCAGTGGCACAGCTGCATAGGGAATGGTGGGGTCACCGTCCCTGGAGGTGTTCAAGAACCATGGAGGAGTGGCACTGAGGGACATGGGCAGTGGGCATGGTGGGGGTGGGCTGGGGGATCTTAGTGGTCTTTTCCAACCTTAATGACTCTATGAAGAGCTGGGCTTTACATACCTCCTCAGTGGCTGCCTTTTTAGCCAGCTGTGTAGAAATCAAGGGTCTTAATCTGCAAAAAAGGAAAGAAATGGTGAACATCAGAAAAGTTACACACCATATACAAAAGAGCTTGACACATAGCATGCAAAAATGAAAGCACTCTGCTAGTGTTCTGTTGTGTACTTAAACTTTGTTTAAAGACACAAAGCAAAGCAAACAGCAGACAGTCACATACCATACAGTAATTAATTAGTACACACATTCCCTTCTAAGCATCTGCCCTAGTTCAGGATCATGGAGAAAAATGTCAACAAAGCACAACAGCAACACCTCATCTCAGCTCATCCTGAAGGTCCATGAAAGGGATGTTTTGATCATGTATTACAGAAACGAAAAGACTGAAGGAAGCAATGAGGAAGAGGAGAAGCAAGCAAGCCCTCACAGCAATGCCTCGACCCTCTGCTGCCATCCCAGTGTGCAGCAGCAGCATTTCCAAGCACAGCAAAAGCTGCACCTGCAGGCTGCCTGTCAGGAAGGAACGTGGGTGGGCGCAGAGCAGCAGGTCACGCTTTGGGGAAAAACAATGGATTTTTTGGAACAATGCAGACATGGCAAAACTGAGCCACCTTCTGAATTACCCAGCACTGCTCTGCAACCACTCCCCCTTATTTGATGACTCCAGCTACAGAAATCACCATCAAAAACAAGGGGACCCTGCGTACTTGGAATAAGAAGTGACAGAAACTGAACACAAGCATTTGTGTTTTTTAACTGCATCAAAGAAGACCTGCATACCTGAGGAGAGAAGATGGATCAGTTTTACACAACAGCTAAACAGGGAGTATCATTCTCTTCAGAAAAGCATTTCACAGCCTGTTGTCTCCTTACTGCCATGAAGGCTCTTCTCAATCCATCACTTACTGTTGCTTGCTGGTCTCCCCTCCTCATCTAGATACATCCAGCCATGAAAAGCATGACTTGTTTTCTACTGAAACACGGCTCCAACAGCTCCTCAAGTACGTCTTTTAACTAAGTCTACACAAACAACTTAATGAATACCAATTTATGTTTCCAGAGATGTAGTCCTTTATGATATCTTTCCTCTCTCTTTTCTATTAGTCATTCCTTCCTGTTAACACACCGATACCGGTTGTTTTCCTACTTTATTTATTTATTTCAAACAATCAGCAGGAGGAAACATAACCCCAGAGAAAGGGGCAGGGCAGACTTCAGATCATTATCTGTGATGAAGAAGACAATATTAAAATACAAGGCATTGGCTGAGCAACAAAAACGGTCATCTCTGGAATGCTTCGCAAGACCTGAAGGGCATTTCAGCAACCAAAGGAGTCCAAGGTGACTCCTTGAGGCAGATACAGATGAAAAGACAGCACAGGAGTGCTTCGGGAGCTGCATCGCTGCATGAACACATTCCTCTGTGACAGACACCTCTTGTCATATCTCATGATGATCAAAATCTTCAAGAAAGAGATACTCTCGACCCACATAAATTATCTATTACTTACAATTCTTGGCGGACTTCAGGGCTTGGAGAAAATGCATGTGAAGTCATGGGCAAACTTCACCCCAAGTGCCTGACCGTCTCCTTTCATCACCTAGCCTGAATTGTACAGGTTTCCCCAAATTTGACGCTCCCTGTCAATCTGTGCTTCCCAAAAGTCACCCAGTTCAAACACTTAGAGAAACACAAACGCAGCGGTGCCAAAAGGTTAAGCAGCTGAGGGATGCTAATTATCATCCAGGTTGTATTTCACTGACATAACTGAGGAAAAGCCCAATGGGGGTAAGCAATGAAGGACCTTTATTTTAAACCACTAGAAGTGATTATTGTAATTAACATTGCACCAAAGATAGTAACTATTGCTTCATGATACCAAAAGGCTTCAGACCTCCCCGGAGCACCCTGAAATCTTTCCTCCCCCCAATTAAAATCAAGCTGTTGAGTAAGACTCACGAGGTAATCAGAAACTGCTGACACTTCTTTTAGAACAAATTATGCGTGTGCTCACACAGTGAAGAAAACCATCACAAGCTACAGGAAGCAGAAAGTAAACATTCCAGTTTCACTTTAATTAAAATGGTCCCCTAATGAAAATAAGATTCACGCTTATGAAAAGCCTGCTTGCAAACTAAAGCTACATCCAAAAGCCCTTCCATGCCATTTTCCAGCAGCAGTGACTCTTGCACCCGTTCTGAAATTAAAGCTGCATTTCTGCTCCATGCCAATTGCTCACAAAAGTCCTTCATCACTAGAAACACAGAGCTGTCATCCAGTTTAGGCAATGCAGTTTCTCCCTCAGCACAACATTTAATGCACCATAAAGCCCAGGGCTGGGCTGAGCCCTCTGCATCGTGCTACTGCAAGCTACAGCAAGAACTGAAAAAAGCTAAATACCATCCCAAAGAGAGAAAAATGTCTTTTCCCTCTAAAATAATGTTTTCCAATATAATTTATAAAAGTTGATTTCTCTCCCTTTGGTCTCACATCCATGGAAAAGCCCACTATTACTGCATCCAGAAAGGCTTTATAGGGGTGCCTGGGTTTGGTTAGTTCCTTAAATGCCCTGATGCCCTGACCTCCTTAAACCAGAGCAGCTGCAGCACACCAGCCATATGGAGCCATCAATTACTGGCTGCCATGGCTACCCATAGGGCTCCTTCTGCTGCCTGGCTGCACTACAGAGCATGAAGGAGAGGGGTGCTGCGTGTCCTCGTGGAAAAGCACGACTGCTTCTGAGGTTGAGACAGGTCTGAGCATTACAGATCCAACAAGCAGCTTGAAAAAACAAGGAAGTGAAGAATCTCACTCTATTTTCAATGTGTAACATGCTTTCAAAGGATGCAGAAAAACCCTGTCCTTTGAAGTCCAAGACTAAGACCCCAAAGTGAGCATCCCATCCTGCATTAAGGTACAATCCCAAGCACGCTAAAGCAACAGCCTCTGTTTCAAATGTAATAGTGTGAATGGAAAGCAATGGTGCTCCTGGTCTTCCCAAACCTTCCAGGAATTGCTTGTTAGCAACAACCACCTCTAGTTTGGAGCCCTTCTATTATGAACTCTACAATCAAATACAGTCAGCGTGTTGTATTACAGGACAGTGGGAGGGAGCAACAAACCAACAACCTTCTGAACAGCAAAGAAAAGACTTCACACAGCCCTAAGTGTTACATCCACAGTTCAAACTGCTTCAGAAATTATACAGCTCCACCGATGCTTGTGTCAGCCAACACACGTAGTGCTGGAAGCAGATAATGTTGACATGTTCCTGACACAACCAGCAGCGCAGTGCATGTCATCAGAGGCTGCTCCCCGCCGAATCTGCTCCGCTCTCGGCTGAGATGTGCACGATAACATCGAGGTTTGTCCTCCAGCTTAACGATTTAAAAGAAGATGCGGTATAATCGCTTCTGACAGGGCTGAAGATCACACAGACTGAACTTTCAAAGCGAACAAATTCCCTGGAAAACAAGCTGGCTGTGACAAACAACTGTTTTTATTTTTGCTTATTATTTAATAACAAAAGATTACACGGCACAGTACATAAAATAGGAGGAGGACTATGAGGCAATAAAAGCACGTAACTCACATCAGGCTGTTTGCCCACTGAAAAGGTTTATGATTCCATAACAATCTCCTCAGCAAAACCCTGAAAGTAATTTGGAAACTCACCCAAAGCCGTGTTTCTTACTGCATTTTAATTTAGTCCATCCAAGTAGGGAACATCTTACTGCTGCTTACCACACATACTAATTTTACACACAGACAAACCCAGAATACACGATTGGGAGTGAAGCCTGGAGCCACCAGCCTGCAGTACCATTATGCAGGTCTTCCAAGGCAAACGTGTAAAAAACCTATATAACTCCACTGCAAGTATTTCATGTCTGCCATTTCAGTGATAGAAAAAGCCATTTAGAAACAGTCCAGTGGGAGTTGGGTCAGGTTCTTCATGCTGGTTGAGATACCCCTCCCACCTGAGGCCAGATGGTTTTGCCTCAGGAAGTCAGTTTAGCAGACATCTGTGTGAGAAGGAAATTAATATAAATGTTTATCCCGGCTAAAAGTGCCCTTTAATTAGGTACTATCAACGTTATCCTTACCGGAAAGCTGGGAATTACCTCTCTGCAAGGCTTTAATGATCTTGTTGGAAAGAAAACAGCTTCAAGAGATGATGACCCATGGCTCTGCCATTTCAGCACAAGAGAGGAGTGACCTCCCTGGACAAGGGACCAAGGCAAGGCAGACTGGAAAATGACAACAATCCCAGAGTACTTCAGGGTTTGCATATACAGCTGCAGACCTACTGCTAGCTGTGAGCTGGGTGCTCATAAGAGCCATTCCCTTGCCCTGGAAAGGAAGCCAAGGCATGTGGCCAAGGCCATGAGTGGTTATGACACTGACCAATGTCCATCTCATGCCTGGAGAACAGGGACTGCAGTGTGAGGGTGCACCGTGGCACATCTAAAAGTGCCCATAGAAAACATCAGCTCTATAGAATGACAAAACATCACTGACGCTCACACCTTGAAACCACGTGCACCTGAGTTGTCTGGCTTTCAGACAGCCATGCTGACCAGCCCTTCACCCAGCCCTGTTCATCATCCATGTGAAAGCATCAAGGAGTTTCTCTGAATCACTCTCCTAGCTATAGGGCCACAGAGACCTTAGCTAATGACAAAGAGATGCTGACCAAAGTGTATCTCCACGTGGCAGTGACCTCAGCTCATGCACACTAAGCTGCTTTGGAGCTGTACCACCGAGACTGAAGGAGTAGCAGGCAGGATATGAACTTGGAGGATCTGAATCCTCCTCTCCATGCATGAAATATCATAGAGCCATTTCAAGTGGAAAAACACAAAGCTAAAGTGACAACAAAAAATAGAGTGAAATGAGAAATTGTTCCCGCTTTTGATTCCCACTCAGTCCTCTTTAATGCCGGATCAGAGGAGTTATGCTTTCATCAGTGCAGCATCAGATGGTGCAGCACAAAGAACACCTTCAGCACTAATGAGGTTGGCCTCTTCTAGCAAATACCCAGGCTGAAGTATTTAGGCTCTATGAACCTGCTGGTTAAAAAAAATAAGAGCCTCTATCAGTCAGTACAGGAAATAACTATCAGCAAAGCAATAAGCACCTACATCACTCACGCTTCTGAACGTCTCTTGAAAAGCCAGAAGTTTGCTAATGTACAGTGAACTGAACACTCATTTCACGCCTCCCTGAGAAGGGCAGAGGTTGCCAACATCTGCAGTCTTCACTAACCCAGCTCAGAGTGAGCAACATTCTGCGTAGCTACAGCACTCATTCCTCAACGAGATGCCGTAAAATGGCAACTTGTCATTCTTTCCACTAAAACAAAAGGTTTTCAACAACAAAAATGGAAAGAATGAAATCTAAGGCCACCTTATTGGGACCAAATGAAATTATACTACAGCAGCAGATCCAAAACAATCTCTGCACATATCTGATTCTAAAGGAAATTGCTGCAGACCATGGGAAATTACAATTGCTCCAGGACAAGAAGGGCTGACTGATCTAATAGTTCTGGCTGACACACCTTCTTCCTGGCCTTGTCAATAAGGATACTGATGAGCTCATCTCTCCACAGGTCAGGAAAACATTAGCTGAAAATACGCTATTCCTTTCACCATGCGCATTTTTTTTAGATAAAATGATGGCAGAGAAACAGATTTGTACCTTGCTGAGAAAAGCTATTTAAAATAAGGAAGCTATGAAGCATTTTAATGAAGGTAAATGAGTAATCACGATGGTCTCAGTTAAGCGAGCTTAATGACTATGTCACTTCTAAAACACAGGTGTCAGACATCTCATGTGGTGATGATCCAGATATGTCCAACTACCTTGTAGCACGGCCTTACATATGGTAGCAGAGCAGAATGCATTTATTATGGCAGAAATCCAACAATTAGCAGTTAAGGCAAACGTGAATCATTGTAAAATCATACCTGGATCTATAGGAACTGGAGTGAACCTCAGGAAGTCAAACAAAAACAGGACCATCTCAACAGAAGTCTTAGACTATCAAAAAATCCTCAGCCATTGCACTGCTGCTTTTGTTTCTGATACAAATGTGTTTTGCTAGACTCGAGAAAGGAGGATTACAAACACTTGCTTTCGGACAGGTGTTTTGATCAACCTCAATCTCATGAAAACAGTTACTGAGGCAAAAGATGAAAAGAAAAACATCTCAGTAACCTGCAACCTCTGAGAACAACCTGTCGAGATGGTTATACCCAAAAGTGATGGCAGATCTTCTCTGGTGACATTGCGAGGACAAAAATAATACCAGGCTAAATACCGAGTTGCCTCTTCCGCCACCTCTGATACTGTGCACTACTGTGCAAATGAAGTTGCTCTCACCAGCAAAACCAATATTTCAAAATTCAGGAATACAGATTTGCACAAGCAATTCATCATGGAATAAAGATGGATGACATTTTTTTTTCCCCCTTGTATCTGGTCTATTCTACACTAAGGAGCAATTTCACTGCCAGCCATCTGGAAATCAATGTATTCCAAGCTTTATTTTATGATTACCAACATTCCCTCTCGTAACTCATTTCTAATTATAAGCAATAAATCATTCCCTCTTGCTTGTAATTTGTAACAGCCAATTAAGGCAAACCTCTTATTTAAATAGCAAATCTAGCTTTAAAACATCACATACTTTGAGGTACGCATGGAACACATCTAATCAAGCAGACAAATGGCAGTCGACAATCTAACATGGATGTAGAAGTCACTGAGGAGAGACACAGGAAAGCACACGGCCTTCTCGCATGACCTAGGTACATCAGAACCTTCCAAAACTAAAGGCATGGGTCTTATCTGCCTGATCTACTGCAGAGGAGATCGACACGTTGCAAAACATGAGCCAACACGTTCCTCCAGGAGGACTGGTGTCAAGACTTCCCTTCAACGTATCAGGAAACTAATAGAAAGGCTGTAACAGGAGAAGAAGCTGTAGGTTGATCTGGTGAAAGGTTCTGGATGTTATTTTAGTTCCACTTTAACAAAGGTGAAAAGTACACGGCACTAAAATTAAGACTAAAAAACCCAATTAAAGAAGCTTTTCCTGTGAGCGCATTTCATTGAGACGTGGCCTGCCTTCCAAGCCCAAAGACACCAACGTGTGCTCCTACATGTTCACCCTCTCAGGTTTCTCTGTTATAAGATTTGGCAAGTTCTAGCCCATAGTGTCTCACTTGGCACAAGAAGGGCACCCACTTGAAGGACCCATCTCCATCCCTCACAGCCAGGAGAGGATCAGGCAGAACAAAGCAATGAAAGTCTGCGAAGGAAAGGAAGGCATCAGCAAATAAATCCAGATCATCCCTCTGGGGAATAGTCTTTAATGGTGATTTCCTGTGATAACTCTTACCAAGGGGAAAATATGAAAGAAATGTAGTGGAAGATTTCAGACAAGACAAAACAAGGTGGGTCTGGCAGCACTGCCAAGGACACTGAGAAATGTTTACATGTATTTGTTCTTTGGTGTAGGTCTAAAAAACAGGCATGTGAGAGCAAACACAAAAGGCAGGCTTCCTATAAACAGCTCTGCTGGGATTTGTCCGTTAGAGAAAAAAAAAACAACTGTTGTCAGGAAAGTATTTGATATGATTTTGGATGCAGAATTTATTACATGAGAAACTGATCTTAGGAACGTGGAAATGGTTTCCACTGAGATTTTATTTGGTCATCACACAGCTCAAGTCTGTTCCAGCTTTGCATCGTGTCATCTGTTAAACGTTTACAGTAGGAATCGAGGGAACTGAATTTGGATAAAATCCATCTCAACTGACCTAAATCTGATCTGACCTGAATAATCAAACTAATACAAAATTCAAATATGGCTAGACAAAAGCAAAGAGAAGTAATTCATTAGCTGCAGTTCTTTCAGGAATTTCCTGCCCTTTCCCACACATGAGGGGTAAGCACCCCACTCTGCTTTTCTTCCTAGAAAGCACTGAAGGTGAAGTGAGCATCTTGCACCAAATATGTCAAAGGCCGAGAGCAGAAGCCCCACAAGCTCCACTGGATTCACTTTCCCCTTCAGACACTGAAGGATACGATTCCACAGCACTATCACGACAGACACTCCCTGTACTTACACTCCCAGCTTCACTTTATTCCTAAGAGTCTGAGCTGAAGGCATGCATGTGCAGCACCATTCAAACACACAGCACATCTCTATAGATGGATCAGCATGCATGTAGATCCTGCTCTGAGTGTTTAACAAAACTTTTCTCTCTTCTTTTCACGAGAGATCTAAGTAGCATTTATTCATCTTCTCCAAAACACAAAGCTCAGGCATCCTAGCTGGTTTACATCCGGCTTACTCTCTTGGTAAGTGAGAATGAAGCACTTGGGAGAAATCTCAAAAATCACTGGTTTGATGTTGGTGAAACTTGGAAAGCATTTCTGGCAAAACCTTTGGATGAGGATGCAACATAAAAGTGTGAAGGGAGGGAGAAACAGACACCAAAGCCTATACATTTGGGTTTGAAAATAAGGCCTCATTCCAATTGTGCCTGTGGATGTATATCTTCCCCATTCAATGTTTTAAAAGCTTTATATAAACTATACTTCTAAGCAAGCTTGTAATTAGCAAAGGGCAGGCTTGGTTCTAATTATAACTTGCACAGATGCACATTATGGAAATACTTAGCTAATAACCATAGCAATGCTCTGCTGATGGCTGAAGTCAGGCTGGCATGTGATTGCCTTGTTACCACTTGTGTACTTTCTGTCTTGTGCAAACCAGGCTCCCTAGGAAGCCTGCAGGACTGGTCTGCCAGCTCTTCCTCCCAGCTCTGCTACATTGGGTAATCCAGACTTGGCTGCCATCAGTGCTGTGATGATCTGTTGGACGTTCCTGCTCCATAAGGGTATACTGTAGGATACCTGCTCTCACTTCACCAGGACGTGCTGACACCAAAAGGACCAGGAAACCTGGCAGATGTAGCCAACCTTGCACCATTTCACCAACAGACTGTGCCCAGTCCTCACATGAGATGGAAACAGTGAATTATGTGCACGCCGTTCTTTACAGCCTTTGTCAAAGTTAAAATGAAGATGGTTCAACATCTCAAAGCCAAAATATTTAAAAAGAAAAAAACAACCAAAACTCAATTGGATGTTCAGCTACAAAAACTTCCCTCCATGTCAAAGTCCCTGTAAAATCATGCACATCTCTCACAACTTTGGATCCAAATTCTGACACAGCAATGGTCCAGAAAGTAAGCGGTACCCTTTTATTCCAACCATGAAAGCTACTTGCAATGCAATTTCTACTTGGGTATAAGCATGCATGGTTAATAAAGTACAAATATGGCACAAATAACTGGGAAAGCAGCCATTTACCACTGAACGTGACACTAGTGTAAAAGAAGCATTGCTACACACCATAAGTCCTTCCTTGCATATACTATTATGTACTAATGAATCACTGAACTGAGTCCAAGAAGCCCTTTATGTTATAAAAAAAGCCCACCTCCTCAGCAATGCATTTGGTGCAGACTGATTAGTGTTAAAATGCAGCCACGTTTCCCTATGGGAAAAAAAAAATATATCTAAGTGTTAAGAAGGAAAACAAATCTAATGGCTGTTTTAGAACCTGTGAGCAATATGTGCAGTTCCTTTCAAGGGAGGAGGATGTAATTTCAAGTGTAGGGAGCAGACAGCATCATTTCCTCCAATGCATTGTGAAACTCCACACTGCACTGCTCAAATTCAGCTAGGTTACCTATTGAAAAGGAATCCTACGTGGAAAGATGATTTATTTTCAGTTAATAGTGGCTTTAATACAGCTTAGTATTTGTGCTGACATATACATATTAACCAATGAAACCTCATTCAAACTGCAAGGGAGATGCCTCTTGCAGCATCCTGCACTGGTTTCACCACTCCACAGGCCTGCTTAATCATAGAATCATTTTGAGTTGGAAGAGTCCTTTAAAAGCTATCTGATCCAACCCCCCTGCAATGAACAGGGACACCTACAGCTCCATCAGGTACTCAGAGCCCCATCCAGCCTCACCATGAGTATCTCCAGGGATGGGGCATCTACCACCAATCTGGGCAATCTGTGTGAGTACCTCACCACCCTGATTGTAAAAAGATTTATCACCTTTGCATTCCTGGCCACATTTCTTTAGATGGAGCCAGGATACAGTTGGCTTCTTCAGCTGTGAGGGCACATTGCTGGTTCAAATCCAGCTTCCCATCCATCAGTACCCCCAGGTCTTCTTTGGCAGGGTTGTGCCCAATCCTTTCACCGCCCAGCTTGACTCAGGTGCAAGACACTGCATTTCGATTTGTTGAACCTCATGAGGTTCACCCAGGCCCACTACTCAACCTGTCTAGGTCCCTCTAGATGGCATCTTGTCCCTCAGGCAACTTGCTGAGAGTGCACTCAATCCCACTGTCGATGTCATTAATGAAGATGTTAAAGAGCACCTGTTCCAGTAATGACCCTTTAAGGACAGACACCACTTGTCCCTGATCTCCATCTAGACACTTGACCACCATCCTCTGGGTACAATCTCGCAAGCAGTTCCTCATTCATCAAATGGTCCACATATCAAATCAATATCTTTCCAGTTTGGAGAGAAGGATCTTATGGGGGACCATGTCAAAATCCTTAGAGAAGTCCACACAGTTCTTCCCTTATTCACTGATACAATTACACTGCCATAAAGAGAGACATGGTACGTCAGGGAGGAACTGCCTTCGGTGAAGCCATGCTGGCTATCCTGTATCACCTCCATCTCTTCCACATGCCTTAGCACAGTTTCCAGGAGGATATGTTCCATGATCTTCCCCAGCGAAGAGGTGAGGCTGACAGGTTGGTAGTTCCCTGGGTCATCCCTCCTACCCTTCTTAAAATGGATGTGACATTGCCTTTTTTTCCAGTCAACAGGGACTTCATCTGACCACCACAACATTTCAAATAGCATCGAGTGGCTTGGTGACCATGTCAGCCAACTCCCTCAGGACTCTGGGATGCTTGGGCCACCGGTCCCTAATTTGGTTCAGTCAAAACCAGCTGGGTCAGCCTAAATAGATTGTTGCTAATTATTGCCCTTTGAAATTGCTGGAGTTGCCAAAATGGGTTAAAGGGCACATACAAAAGCAGGTCAGCCAACTGGCCCAAAGGACACGGGGCTGACGTGGCCTCACAGCCCTTCCAGATGGCTCCCGATGCCTCCTCTCCCACCGAGCCCTCACCTGCACAGGCAGAAGGCTGACCTCAATCTTATAAATTCAGGAGGCCCTTCCCTTTTAAGATATCACAGTCCCCAGCCCTTTATTCTTCAGCCATCAAATATCCAACTGCTCAAGAAGGTTGGCATAAAAGTGAGGCAAGCAGCTCTCATTGCCACGCAGCATCCTTCCCCCCCAACACTGGCTACAGAAGATGTATTAAAAAGAAGATTGCTGCAGCTCCATCCCGGGATTGCTCATGCACACCTTTGCTTTGTATATATGGAAACACTGAAAAGCTCTAACAGTTACAGTTATCCTTCAGCACTGCGCTCCCTCAGAAAGGTACAACTATGACCAGATTGGGTCATCTGAGGAGCAGTAACACACATGCTGTGCAAGGTACCTTCCTATCACAATTACAAGGATATGGGCTATGAACGGTAAAAGGAGTTCAGCTGACCGTGAAATGTGCAAACCCTACAATAAATAGATATTTATACACTGTCTTATTTACACGAAGCCCCTCTTTCCTAAGCCACCATTTATATTTTGATGCTGTATACTGACAAGCTTTTCAGACGTGCAGCAGTTTTTAGTACAACACTAGAAGGAATGAGTAAAACACGAAGCAAACTTTATCCATCTCAAGTAAATCCCTGCTCCTTCCTTTGTACCTCAGAGAGCTTGCAACGCAACTGTGTCATGAAAAAACAATTGCATTGAATAGAAGAGACAGTGAATTCCCACTGTAGCTTAAATCCTTTTGCATACTAAGCTCTGTCTGAAGATCAAAAATGTGCTTTCAGGTTAATCTTGTGCACTTTCAACTTTAACTCCTCACACAGCAAAGGAAAAAAAAATCACAGAAAATAAGCCAATATTCCTACAAGCCCTGAGCTACTTCAAGTGCTAGAGAGCATTGTGACACTTCGTATGCACAGACCCTTTCTAGCCTTTGTGCTGCATGCATCCCTCTCCAGAGCCAAAGGGCTCCCTGCTGCACACAAAGAGAAGGCTGTTTGGGCTGAAGTCACAACTTCAAAGACCAGCAGCACAAAATTTGCCAACTTGCTTTGCCATTCAAGCAAATGTCAACTGGAACAAAAGCACACAGAGTAAAGTTGTTACAGAATGCCACGCAGGGAAAATAATGCAAATTTGTATCAATGATCAACTTAGCCTTAACTAAGTCTAATGAGCAACTCTGCCTTTGTTCTTTTCCATCATCACACTCATTTTGCTCTGTGAGTTTGAAAAGGCGTTTCTGAAGCATCAGTTAAAAAGCCGAGCTTGAGAATTTAAAACAAGCTCCCACCTTCTTTTTTTAAAGAAACATAAGCCTTGAATGTGTTAAGTTTAGATTTCCTACATTCTATACTTGGTTAAAATATGCAACAAATGCCTAAGAAGTGCTTGGCCCCAGCGAGACAACAGTCTGCACAGACTCACTCCAAATACGTCTGCCTTTCAGTTGTTTAACCTCCATACGCTGCACTGCCTTTATCAGCAGCACAGCATCATTCCAGTTCGCCTTAGTTTTCTGTGTCCTCAAAATATCGTGGGAACATCAATAGTTGGCAAACTAACACTTGGGCTTTTAGCATGAGGCTACAGATCTCTCTGCTACTTTCCTCGGTCAGTTAGCAAAAACAGTAAATAAACAGATGAACAAATATATATATATTAATGCAATGTAATGTAACTGCCATATTGTAATGTAAACACATTTCATACTGCTTTTTCTTTTTTTTTTTTTTTAATGGAAGAAGCTTTTTAGAGTAAACTGTGCTAAAGGATCTCAATCGAATTTAACACATGCACAATAGATTTACATTTGGAAAACAGTTTGGTGGCAATTTATGGCCCTTTGACGTGAACTTTCACAGTCATTCTTCGAGCAAGAATGCATTAGTTCAGAAGTGTAATGTTTTGGCTGGCCTCAGTGGGAAAATAAGAGCTGAAGCCTCTCGAAGGCTCTTTTTACCTCTAGGGTTCTGTATTTTAAGATCTTAATAGATGAAGAAGAAAGAAGAATAAGCCACTTCTTTCTTCATTAACAAAATATATACTTCCAGCATGACCTGAAAAACACGTATCTCCAGCAACTACCAACAGCAGCAAAAGGCTGATCCATCCAATACCAGATTCGTTTATTGCCTCTACACCTTCCCAATGCATTACGACACTGTGCAGGTAGTCTGAACACTCAAACGCCCCACTCATCTCACCTAACACAACTGGAAAACACGTGCTTCAGAAACATGCAGTCTGTTTACCAAATGGCAGCACTGTGCAGAGAACCATGGAGCAGATTTCTCTCATCCCTCTACAAAAGCAATGCATGGAAGTCATCAAGCAAGTGCTGCCCCAGCACTCCTACCCCAGGCTCCTGGCTCATCAGCGCTCATGGTGACACAGGAAGCACGTTTGGCTTGGGATCACCAAATTGTGATCACCCAAACAACTTGTCCAAGATAAGGCACGAGGTGCTGGGCTGACACCAGCTCCATCCTCTCCTCATACAAAAGGTCCATCAGACTCACACCAGTGGGAGCAGTATTAGGACAACCCAATGGACACAACCAAAGCTTCCAAATGCTGGTATTCACCGTGGCCAGTAAGAAAGTTCCACTGGGTATTCTCTCATACAACCACTATTTTGGCAGGCTAGCTTTTGCTTTTCCTTCATTACACACACGACAGCATCACAGTTTTTAAAGGAATAACATCATTACTTGAGTAGGTGACTTTAGGAGTAAGAGCTAAAAAGTTAGACTCTAGATGTGAGACTGAAATGCAAAGCTGGCTTTAGTTCTGACATAAATTGTGTGCACGTTTACTACAACAGATGAAACAAGTCCCAATTCTTTTGGAATAGCAGAACTACTGAAGAGACCTAGTGGAGTTTAGCACAGTGGGAGTTTTAGCTGTCTATCGCTACACATTTAAACACTTGAGGACTTTGCAATAAATGCTGAAATGAATTCACCATCAAAAGACAAAATCCATGTTCTATCTGCCAAAACCTTTAGCAGCCTAAACAGAAAATGTCACAATTGATTTCCAGCACCGGTATAAAAATAAAAAACAACATTTTAAAGTCTTCAGGGGAAAGATAGATAGACAGATAAACAGCATGACAGGCAGATGGATTTACTGCTATAGGTAATTTTTTACTCTTCCTAAGCAAAAACCAGGCTTCAAATGAATTGATACAACTAAACAGATTAATTAAATAAAAAAACACAACTAACGAGTAATTTTATTCTTTAATTCTGTGGTCTGTCAGGGTTATCAGCCTAGAGGTATAAAGCTAACAGACCTCTGTTAGAGCACTGCTGGTTTTTTTGCATTAAAGAGCTTCCTCTCTCCTTGACTGGTGTCAGCTGGAATAGAACAAAAGCATTTGAAAGGGGGCTAAAAAAAAAAAGCCACCAAGAAAAAAACAACACCCTGGGCTATTAAAAGTGCTGTTTTGGAGGCTCTTTTATTTCCTTTCCATCTCAGTCAGTCAGTCACAAATTAAACTCTAGGCTCAGTTCGCACCCACAGATCTGCTGCTAAAGGGAAGGTCTGCATGTCCCCCACATCCACAGACCCTCTGCCAGGAAGAGGCCATTCTGTGGGAGGAGGCAGGACTGGGGTATTCACAGATCCCCCCTTCGCTCTAAATATATCAGGATTTGCAAAACTTCCTGATTTAAATCATGTGGTAAAATAGAGATGGCAACGTAAGCCAATGTCCATAAACTCTCAAGGTTGTCTGTAAACCTTTACCAAACATACGGCATCGGCAAGCGGTACTGCTGAGTTGATAAGCTGTCTGCCATGCTTACTGATAGGCCTGCACATTTAAAAGGACTGAGAAATAAGCAACTTTATCATTCCGCTGCAAGAGAATCAATGCTGATATTAGAAAGAGGAGTTTGAGTGATCAGCCTTCAACAAATGCAGCTTTAACAAACAGTGAGATGGACCACTCAAAATTAGCAAGTAAACAACCTATTTTCATATAGCCTTTACTAGACGAGCAACTGAAGTGCAGCCAGGATCAGAGTAAGTCAGATTTCAGTTTTACTTTCCACTTGCCGCATTGAAGAAAACTCATCAAATCAACCGTTCCTACTTAAAATGGAAAAATGGCTCCGAGAAAAGTAACTGGAGTGGAGAAATAATTACCCAGAGGTTGGTTTATTTAAGACTAAATTCACTTAAGAGAAGCACTGGTGGAGAAGGGCAACAGGTTCCCTCTCAGTACTCCCTTGTGCAGAGGCTGATGCAGCCTTCCTACATGGCAGAGTGGGCAAGAGCTGTTCTACCACAGGAGACACAAACCAGTTCCTGTCATTTACAAGTTTCCTTTAAGATGCTTTTAAATTCTTTCACACTTCTACTTGGCTTATTAGCTGAAAAAATAAAGGGCTGAAGGTGCTGACTCCCATGCATGAATATGAAACAGAGCCATTGCTGCAGCTGCACGCAGCAGCCCAGTGCCCTTCTTTCCCAAGGCCCAGCAGTGACTAAGCCACACAACACCCTCTGGATTGCCACGGTGTATTTAAGTTCACTCCAGCTGCAGCGGACCCATGGGATCACATAAATGCTTCACCATCACAAAACTACAGAATCACAGAATGGCTGATGTTGGAAAAGGGTCTCTAGAGCCATGTGGAACAACCCCTGCTCAGATAGGGTCATCTACAGCCCACAGCAACTAACCTGCTTCTCTTCAAGCTTACGAATACCTCAAGGATGAAATTCAGACTTGGTTTAATCAGATATAGCTCAAGAAAGACACGGATCTCATGATATCTCTTCTGTATTTGGCCCTCAACCTCTATTTTGACTATGTTGTCTTCAAACATGGCACTCAACCTGACCACCACCATCTGCTGTTCCACTGAGATCAGCCTTTTCCCTGGTTTCATCCTACTTCTGCCGTGCCATATGCTGTTGTTCCACTTGTCTTTGCTTTAAATGTCTGTAATGTTCACCTGTATGTAAGTTCCTACCACGAAACTATGCACCTGTATTTCAGCATTTCCTCCAGATCATCGCCGTTTTATTTCTTGCTGAAATCACCCTAATGACTCCAATTCTCCCATCTGCAGAAATGAACGGTTCTCCAAGAAAGGCCTAATGCCTCCCTAATCTGTCACGTGGTGCTTCCGCAACATGTGACCCAAATTGGTCCTTTTGTACAGCCTCATATCTAATTTGCAGCCTGCTATCTCTCTCTGTCTCTTTCAGCCTTATGGCCTTTACAGCTTGTGCTCCCATGTACGTCTGCATTTCAGATTATGTTTCTTTGGATGCATTAGCCTGGATTTTTTCCAAGATGCTCTTTTTACTTCCTGCTCTCAGTACTATTTTTTTCTTAGTGGCACTGTTTTGCATGGCTGTTTTCAGTGCTCTTTGCTGTATGACTCACTTTATTGTCTCCTGCAGATTTCATTAGCACAGTTTTCTGTGTCATTATGAAGCAGGACCGGGTTTCACACGCTGTTCAAGCTTTCCACTAAGCATCTTCTTGAAAGCTAGCACCATTCTCACTGTTTACTTGGGCAGATATTGGTACTCCTCAAAGGAAAGATCTTGAAGTAAGAGAATCTGTCTAAACAGTCCAAGTTTCCTGAAGTGCTGTGAGGAGAAGAGTAGCGGAGTGGAGAGGCAGTGTATGCTAACATCATTAGCTCCTGGAAGACTTTTTTCTTCCCATGACCTGTTTTGTTAGGTATTCGAAGGTAACTTCTGCCAGGAACAGATGGTGTTCAAGCAGACAACTGGCAAGTGGTCCCAAAGAGTGCAGTGAGATGGTGTTGTGAGCAAGTCTGGTCAGTTATCCAAAAATCAGTATGAGTGCAACAGGAGCTGCCAAAAGGCATCGTTTCTAAAGGAAATTTCAGTAAGTAGGACAAATAAACCTGTAGGTGAGTAACTGTAAGAAACTTTCTGAGGGAAGAATGGTGTCTATTAGCAGCTCTGCAAAGCGTTCGCATCAAATAGTTTACGGATGGTTGGAAGCAAGTTGCCGCCAACTTTGAAACGTGCTTTGATACGTGCCCTTATTAAAGGGTACGATAATGATCCTCCACAGATACGATGGCACAGCTAGAGCAATAGACGAGAGAAGCACTTCTTGAGAAGTACTTTACACAAACAAGCCTTAATCCTCCACATTCAGCCTTCAAGTGGCTGAATAAATTTCCTCCCAATTTTTACTCCGATATTCTTCTGCTTTAGACCAAAAAAGGCTAACGCAGACCTTCAAATGAATTCCACTATACATTATTTATGTGTTTCAGATAATCCCTGCTAACTGTCCAAAAAACATCTCATTTGCAGAAATTGCATACTCTCTCAGCATAAACATTACTAATGACAGAAAATAAAACCAGAAGGGATTCATCCCCTTTTTAATGCTAAATATTATGCAAGTAACTAGCAGCTCTGTAACCTCAATGCTGCCTCAACACAATTTGCAAAATTGTACAGAAAATTGAAAATAAATTGTTAGGAGATTATTCAAGAGAACTATTGCTGGTAATCTCCTAATAAGACGATCTTCTTTGCCCTTCACTCATATACTTTAACACTTTCCCTTGCTGCAGTGTTTCTGTGAGCCTAAGTGCCACGAGGAGCACAGTTAGAAGGAAGTCTCTCCTGCATTAAGCCTCAACAAGCCACAGGCTTGAGATATCCATGGACCTGTTTAAAATATTTACAGTCAGCAAGGTCAAGTTGGAGATGCCGGGCAGAAATCTATTACACTCTGAGACATGGAAGGATTCCTTTCCACTCCCACATCTCCCTAGAAATACACTTAACAGAGACTTCAAAACACTGTTACAGACAAACCCCGCAAACACAGGGAGAACCCTGCAGAATGTGTTTTCTCTATCCAGAACTCACCCCTCTGCAACACACAGATAAAAATTAATCTTTACAACGTCCTCTATAAGATCTAGAGGTAAGAGGTCCCAACAACAAGATTTCAAGCCTTTACTACGTTTGTGGGAAGCAGGGGATGCTGCCAGCAGGATGACACAGACAGCATTACAGATCCAAGTGCCAAACACTGAAGCAGAAAAGCCACATCAAGGTGTTTACCAAAGATAGCCCCGATACACTATTACTCATCAGGGGATGGTAGGGCCAGAGCAGCAGCTGCACTTCAGACCGTGATGTAATCCACAGTTCAGCTGCAGCGGCTTCACTAAACGTCCTGAGGTTTCATCATCCTTTGGATGACAGGTCCGTGTTCCTCTCATACCAGTTTGTATATCTAGCATTTAACAGACATGGAGGCAATTCCACACTTTGGAACACCACAATTCATTTTGAATTTGTGTCCCTAAAGCATCTCTCCTTACTATATAACCTATATATGATTTTGAAAGTGGTATCTTAAGCATGATCTGATGATATTGGTTATTATATGACATTTTCATCATCAAAGGGAAGTTCTGGTTTTCCATAGGTACCCTGCTGAAATAAAAAGTTCTTTGCCCTTTTCCTCCCACTTACGCAGAACACTCTCCTTCTCACCCTAAACACAGCAAAAAAAAAACAACAACCCAAACAAAACAACCCCAATACAACCACTGACCCAATATTTGCTGGGATCAAAGCTGAACTTTAACAACATTAAAGGCGCTGATAACAAATCACAGGTGACCCAGCATGTCACAACACTCTCAGACAAGAAGAACTGTCAGGAAACTAAAGCTGACAACTTTCCAGCCCATCAGGACATTGGCAGAAAAGGCCTAAAGAAATCTTGTATGTTTTTTTTTTTATTTAACGAGATCTTAGTCTGTCTCACAAGTAAGGTTTTCCACTGCCAGATGGTCGATAGGAATGCTAATGGAAAGAGTTGAAGCTGAAATAAATCTGCCACTTTTAATCAATCACAGATGACTGTGTCATCAATAAGCGACTCGTGTTATGACAAACTCCCTTTGGTTAGCTACAAGCAAAGCTGATGAAATGCATCATGCCTACGTATTCATTGCCAATACTCGGCAACTTTAACACAGGCATTTTGAGGCTTAAAGATTATTTTTCCCACCTACGTATTCACAGCCAATACCGGGCAACTTCAACACGGGCATTTTGAGACTTAAAGATTATTTTTTCCCTAGGAGTGCTGTGATCTTGGATTCACAGTGAAAATTGCTCAAAAGAGCAACAGTTTTTAACTGTTGGAAGCTACTTAGATGGTAACTCAGCCAAAACACACGCACACACACACATATCAACTTTAAAAATGCTCTTAAATCAGAGGAATAGAAACCCACTCACGGGCAACATGCAGGGTGCACTCTCCACTGCACAGCAAAGACAACTCTATAGGAGATGCTGACAGTGCATCCAACTGTCATTCACTTCACAACAACCCTTCCACCCATCCAGGGACCCCGAAATGTAACATGTCCTTTGTGAAAAGTGTAAATGGGAAGAAGAGACACAAAGATATCCCTCCTCAAGGGGGAAAGTAATGAATCATAGAATGGCCTGGTTTAAAAAGGACCATCGTGATCATCTAACTGGTACCACACAAGTATCAGCTGGGCTTTAGCTACGTGTCACACACACAGAAATCCTGGCTCAGCTTGTAGGAAAGGCTCACAGAGCACAGATGGAGGTGTTGGTCAAGAGGAGAAAGGGGATGACTGAGGGAAAAATGATGCAATTGGTAGAAGCTGAACTTTGATGGTTATACAGCTTGTGGGACAGGTTGTTTCCTGTTCATATTTTTAACCAGCATTCAAATCCACCCTTGGTTAAGAATTCTGTCTTTTTTTGCCTTTATTGACCATTGTCCATCAGTGCTTTGAAATATAATTGGAAAAACAAGGCTCTAAGATTAGGCTGTGGAAATGTAATAATATTTTCCCAATTTAGAGGCAATATGGCATTCAGTCGCTTGAAAGGGAAAAGAATAAATGAAAAAAGAGTTACTACAGCACGAGAGCAAACAAGTCATTTCAAATCCAGTTATGGAGACATGGGAAATTATCATTAGCCCAAACTTCATAATTTGACTATCCGCACAGGAATAAGTCTATTACTAAAAATGTTGCGCCCTCTTCACCAAATTCTAAACCCCCAGAAATCCAACTTACAAAGACCAGAAGTCATCACAAAAACTTACACATTGCTTTTGTGGCTCTCACTGAGCACAGCTGTGATGACACAGATACTCTACTTTCTCTTTATCACCAAGCAAAGAGGGATGAGACCTTCGTAATGACCGAGCAGCAGATATGACCCAACCACATTTTGCTTTCTCCAAGCTCTGCTCTTATTTTTCATGTTTGGAGTCCATCCAAGCACAACCATGCTGGGCAGGATTGCTGGAACAACACTATCACCCTTCAATATCATTTTGAAAGACTGTACTGTACTCTGTGCACTCAGAGAACACCCTCAATCCATTTTATGAAATAATGAACACCAAAATGAGTATTCCGATACCTTCAACATTTTAAACTAACCAATTTTTAGTCCAGTAATAATACTCTGAAAGATAATATGTTAGAGATATTATAGACTGCCACAGCATGATAGATTAGTCTCACAGTATCGATCTGCAGGAGACCAAACAGCTGATATGTGAATGTTCCCTGCAGTTTAATCAGCCCGCACCTTTCAGTGTTTCTGAATTACTTCTCAATTTTCCTATTTCATCTTCATTTTGTGTTTCTGAAGTTCTAAGAAAAACACAACTTCTTCCTCTTTGCACGAATCAAAAGGTTCTTTTCCTAGACTTTGAGAGAGACTGAAGTCCAAATGGCACCTTGTGAGCCTCAACAAAACCAAAACAGAACAAATAACACTGACAGATAGCTAAAGAAAGGCAAGGCCATTAAACACAAGGCAATCCCCAAAAGTTACTGCACAAAAGAAAGGAAGAGAAAATACCTATAGCAGCAGGTATGGAGAGCACGTTCAGTAAGTTATCAGGGAAAGCCATAACACCCGTTGGCAAGGATTCAGGTGTTCTTAAGTGGATTGTTTTACCATTTCCTTCCAAAAGCGTGCACAGAGAGCATGCACTTGTCCAACGATGTGCCTCGTTAAGGGCTGACTCGCACAATTCCTTGCAGACATACCAAAACACACAGCTCCACCTCCAGAATCCACTGAGGGCAGTGGGACAAAAGCCAGCCCTACATATGTTACAATGAGGAAAATCTTAAGGTGATTCACTAATAATAAGTTGGAGTGATTAAAAGCGCTTTTCTAAAACCCTCCCTGCCTCATCTGAATGACTTTAATAAAGCAGCTACGTTTAAATTCCTCTTTACAAACTCCCTTAAATATCAGCACTTCCACAGCTCCTGTGACTTTGACCCTCAAGTTACAGTGGTAAATTAAGAGCGTTTAAATCATTTCAGATTTACCTTATTAAGACAGTTTCAACTGGAAGATAGCCAGATCTCTCCGAAGCTGTGAAGTGGAGCAGCATACAGGAGAGAGGAGCTCTGCTGTGCTCTAGAGCCTGCTTGACTAACAGTTACATCTTCAATAACAGCCTGAAAATCGCCATCAACCTTTACAACGGCCTGAAAGTGGAGCCCAGTATGGGTACCCCCAGCCTCACTATGTGTCCCACAGCTCTTAAAACTACACGCCGTAGAGAGGAAGGATGCTGAAAGTATGGATTACTGTAATAGAAAAAAAATCTTGGTTTCTTTTGCTTTAAAATGGGTTTTAAAATGAAATCAACAGATACTGAGATTGAAAAGAGAGGGAAAGTAATTTAGACAAAAATGCAGCTGTTACTGAAGTTGGCCTCTCGTAAGCTCTCTGCAAAAAACATCTTAAGTCTGGATTTCCCTCAGTTGCAAATCCTATCAGCAAATGCTGAACCATAAACTTGAGTTTTCTACTCTCCGCTCTACCCTGAAAAGCTAATATAACGCTGTGCTTAATATCTCTTAGCTACCAACACTGCACCCAAACAGTCACTATATACTACTGCAAACTCACCCCGGGATCTCAGAATTCCCTAATTTAAGACCTGCTTATGTTTTAAGGAATAATTTCAACTCAAAGCTAACAGAAAAACTGCAGCCTAGCTATTGCTGGATCTTAGAAATGCTTTCTGCCAGTGCTCCTAATGAGGTAGAAATAAATGCAGAAAAAAACTGCACCTTCCTCCAACAGCTATTTAAGGGACCTTTTCTGTAAAACCTGTCTTTTTTATCTGTATTCACACGTGTGTGTATATATATAATGCACATATGTGGGTGAATATATATATATGCATATATATATATACATATATATATAAAATCCAGAAATGGAAGATTATCATGCGCTGGAAGACGCACCAACTATGAATTTTACCCACTCCTGAAGAGAACACAGGAAGCACCTGAAAATATTGATCCAAGAAAAGCAGCCAGCCCTCCACCCAGCTTTGGGCAGATGACGCAGGAGGTCGGGCTCCCCATCCATCACGCAGGAGATGAGCATTGTTTGGAGCAGGCAGAGGCTGCAGGCTGAATGCCTGCCTGACAGTAGCGGTGCTGCTCTGTGTTGTTGGTGCCAGTGGGCGAAGGCTCCGGAACAGGCAGGCTGCTGCCTCCTGATAAATCACCATAAAACACAATGGGACCCTTGGAGACAACTGTGTCTATGGGTCCCTTTTGATATGGACGGCTTTCTGATCCCTTCAGATAGAAAGAGTGGCAAACAGGGTCTGTAAAGGTCAGCAAGATGAGGTTTGTTGGTACAAAACAGGCGCCTTTCAACCCAGAGCTCTCTAGCCAGTAAGTCACTCGCCAGCAAGTTACTATGCATCATATAGAATTCATGATTTCTTGTGGCTTATACTCAACTCACTTCAGCTGGGACTCACTTCATTAGTTACAAGAAAAAAAAATAAATCCCAAACATAAGCCCCCCAGTTCAAAAACCTTAATTAGATGTTTCTTTTCATTTTCCTCCATCCTTCCCTTGTGTAGTGTAACAGAATCACAGAGGTGGGAATGGACCTCCAAAGATCAATGAGTCCAACCCCCCCCGATAAACAGGTTCCTGCAATAGGTCACACAGGTAGGCGTCCAGACAGGACTTGAGTATCTCCACAGAAGGAGACCCCATAACCTCTCTGGGCAACTTGTTCCAGTTCTCCAACCCCCCTACCATAAAGAAGTAGAACTCCTTATGAACAAGTTTTAGGCCATTAATCCTTGTCCTGTTGTTACACACCACCAAGAAGAGCCTGGCCTCCTCCATCCTCAACAGAACTGAGCATTGTCATTTCGTGCTTTTAGTGCTTATGAATCAGGCTTATGTTCACGAGATGTATGGCACAGTCTATTTGAGCTATAAAGCATCAACATATTCTGACCAGTAGCTCATCAAAGGCATTCAGAAGGAAGAAAACTGCATGGAAATGTCATATACAGATCAAAATTGGTAACTACATATTGGCTGTATAAAACAGTTTTGTAATTTTTGCTATACGTTAAGCCATAAGATCAAGAATGTTCACAAAGCTTCTACACACAACACCACACTGACCAAATGAGATACATTAATACAATCTTAAAAGGACTCTATGAAGCACTGTTTTTAAGGACACTTTCTTCACCCAGCTAAACCAAATTCTTTTGCTCCCCCAACAATATCCTGGTGAAAAGGAACAAGAACATTAAAACAATAAACAACAGGAAAATGAAAATATGGCTCCACAGATGAAAAGTCGCAACTGTGCCTACAGGAACTTAAGGAAATTTAAGTCATACAGAGTCATAGAATCACCAAGGTTGAAGAAGACCTCCAAGATCATCCAGTCCCACTGTCCACCTACCACCAATACTTCCCCACTGAGTGATATCAGTACAACATCAGAACATCTCTGTATTCAGAATATATCCTACGATGAGACTGAAGCTTTTTCATCAAGTCCTCTCTTATAGTTTAGGAGTACAGTATGTTCTGATTTTAAATAGAAGTCATATAAAAAATTATTGGTTCTTAATGTCAGATTTTATGTTCCATATTATCCAGAGGTGAAAATATCATTTGGACTGGACCAAGTCATAGGAAAAGAAAGCTCAAGTTTCACCAATGCATTTAGAGGATTTGAAGAGACATAGCCTGTATCATAAACAAACACATCAGCAATAAACATAACAGCACGTTACTGTGAGACATTAACGATCCTAATGTCCTAAACATTACCTGGAGGAGGAGAGGCTGCAGAGGGCACAGCCTGATGGAGGAATGCCCATAAGAAGTCTACAGGAGGCATCAATCAGCAACATGAACAACCCAGGGTGTTCTACCTGAAATGCTCCATAAAAAACCTGCACAAAGAGTTAACTTTTCTTCCACTTTGTTCCCATAATCTTTTTTTTTTCCCTGCAATATTTTAAAAGGTATGAATGAAGTGCAAACATGTTTAAGACGTGCTATATTTGCTGATCATTTTCGAAGCCAATATTGCTTAATAAAGAGGGCTTGCACACAGTTCATTTGGCAGAAAATAAATAGAAAAAGAGCAAGTGTCTAAATCAACGTCATCTAAGTAGTGTGCTTAGGCACAAAATTAACCCATGGAGTGACTTTTTAACTCAATAACTGGGAGGGCCCACCTGCAGCCTCCAGGAGCTGGGCAGCAGGTGATGCTCACTGCATATCCCACCTTCCTGCCCTGCAGTGACCAGTCCCACATCCTAGAACACCCTGATTTCTGCTTTGCTTCTCTCCATCTAATCACTTGATTCTCTGCTGATTTTAATCTCCGCTATTAATTCATCAGCTGATTGATTGATTGAACTGCAATCTGATGATTGTGCTGCTCAATGTTTTAGTTAGGATTCCAAGTTATCTGTTTTTTTACTGCTACAAGATAAAACCCATGCAGAAGTGCACAACACCATTTTTTTCCTATTAAAGCTACCACACCATCACCCTAGTCGAGCAAAGATAACCTTATAAAATAAATACTCCAGCCATTTCATTCTCCTTCCAAATCTGCACGGTGTTCCTTCCCATTTCAGATCCCCAAACACTCAGATTAAATAAACTGATAACTTCTAAAAGACAACTATTCTGTAAATGTATTTCTTTCATTTAAATACCACATTTAAAACAGTTTCTGAATACAGAGATATCAGACTAGCAATGTATGCCCAGTACTTCTATCCTCAATGGGACCTCACAGTGCTGTGTCCAAGGTTCTTCCTATGCTTGACCATTCAAGTTTGAATACCACTACAGACTCCAGATCTGTCACACCTCATGTCCCTCATTGCATCCTTTCCTTGCCAGCTGCCACAGTCCTGCTTGAAAAGCAACATCTCTGCACACTTGCAGTTTTGGCAGCTGCTGAGCCACGTGATGCCTTGCAAGGGCACACAGAATGAGAGGATCTTCACTTGAATGTGCACTGGGAAGATGGGCTGCAAGGTTTAGGTCCATTTATACTATAGGCTATACAATCCCATCCCACCTCTGTAGCAGCACAGGTTTATTTTCCAGTGTAAATAACATGGGGGGAGAGGAAAACATATGCAGAAGTCAGTGGTTTGCTCCCTTGCACCTTTCCGAGTCACGCAGTCGGGGTATACATGAGAGAACATGTGCTGTTCTAGAGAGGGTGAGGAAGTTAGCTTGGTTGCTGCAAATGCTGAACACAGCAATCAGTTTGTTCAGTCCACTGCTGAAGGAGGGTGGAAATGCTGGGAACTTCTGACTTAGAATGAATCGGAAATTCAACAACAGGGAAGTTGAATTTGCTGTATATATCTTTCAAGAACACATTTAGAAGTCATCTCAGTGCATTTTATCCTATTTTTAGCAACAAATGCAACAAGGTAAAGCTGAAATCAGTCAGCACGCCAGCAACATCACTGGGTAATGGAACAGCACTTACATAAACGACTGAGTTACAGTACAGTGGCCAATTTAAAACTAATTATGCAGGTTCTAAATGTTCCGTGAGCAACACAGTACCTCAAGTTTTACAACCAACTGCCATAACTTCCCAATATTTCATCCAGCTGTTGTGAAAGAACAGCCATCACAACCACATAATGACTGGCGGTTACCCAGTCTGGTAACGTATGCAAACATCAAGAAATAAAATGCTTCCTGTAGCTGCTCTCCCAGTTTGGGTATCAATATTGAAGAATAACACACGGCCTATCCTACAGAGAACAAGGCAATTTTTTACTTGTTTTGTCCCATTTCTTTGAAGTACTTAATAAATATCCACTGAAAACTCAACTTCAGTGGCCAACGTAAAGCACATCAGCTTTATGTTTAGATTCTTCCCTTGTCTTATATTAAGAAAATGAGCAAATACAAACTGCAAAGATCAACAAACAGACCCTGCTGGACTAGAATCAAGGGAAACAAATTCAGAAATCAACCGTTTTCTATTCATAAAATAAAAGAGATAAAAATCTACAGAATAACAATGTGAGCGTTTCTCAGCACCCAAGCAGTCTTGGCTGCGACAGCAGAACATACACCTTTAGGTTTGGACACCAAGAGCCATCACACTTTGTATTTCCTTGCTTCTTTCCCTCCACCCTCCTCCCCCAAATCATGTACAACAATTGCTAAGACACCATTAAAGTGTGCAAACACATTTATATTAAGCCTCCTGCTGGACATACCAAGCCCAATTTGGAAGAAAAGGATCACAGAGCATTTTCTTCTAATAAACCTGAAAATGAGAATATAGACAAACAAGGAGCTCGTAATACAAGTTTCATGCAAAATTATCTTCTGGGCTAAATCTGCTCCTCCTTGGTCTTCGATGGAAGGTGAAATTACTTCAGACAGTCACAAAAATCCATCTGCATTCTTGCACTGCCCAGCTGACCTCCCCTGGGATCCAACAAGGAGACCGTTTTCTTGAGTGGGAGGCGGAAAAGCAATATCTAATTTATATTAAACAAACAACAAGGCTGCTGTAAAAAGAAGGAACCTTGACCTGGCTCTGGGCCACAAGGTCAGCCAGATCAATGCCTTTTTAGTTCTAAATTGAAGGCATTCTAATCACTGTGGGCAAATGGAGCCAAGCACTGAATTTGGCAGAAACCTGTGACAGCCGAAACGCTCACACAACACTATGAGTGTCTTCACTCTACCTTGAAGGGTTTATTTTTATAAGGTTCTCCAAGTATCTCATAAGATTAAACAGCTCAGGAATACTCCTCTGCCGTGGCAACACAGCATATTCCCTTACGCTTACACTAAGCCAAATTCTGACAACATTAAAAGTCTGTACTATAAAATTTGAATGCTCTTAATGAATGATGTACAACTAGAGATGATTTGCAGCATCACTGAACTTACATCAATTGGTTCACATTGAGAAAGCTTTTTAATGCTATTTCTCCTATCATTGAGCCATACCAGGGGCTTTTGCCTCCGATTATATTTTACAGAGACAAAAATACAGACAGCTTTATTGCAGTACTGAAATTTTAGTGTCTTAAATTCCAGTGCTCTAAAACAAATGACTCCAGAACTTTTACGGAACTGATCTTCTAAACAGCTGGAGCAACCAGAGTAAACATCAAGTCCAGACAAACGCTCCCAGCTGTTGGACGGGTAGTTTTAAAAGAGTCCCTTTCCTTCTGCCTCATCTCAGTGTGAAGAGTTGGAGGGAGAGAAACACCTTTCTCTTGGCTCCTCTCTCCCAGTTGTCTCGGTGGCTGCTGCCTAGCTCAGCGTATGCTCACGTCAGTGCTATATACAAAAGAAATGCATTTCTCCTCCCCTGTTCTCACTTAGTGAGGAGCTGATTTGAGCACTCGCAGATTTCAGCACACACGTTCACTTTACAAAACGTTGGGACTGATGAGTTTCTCCCCAACTCTTGAGTCTAGTTGAGCACCTTAGAAAGGGCTTCTCAGCTCACATGAAGAGCAGGAACCTGCACGTCCAGCCAGGCTACAGCGCTCCGATGGGCTTTACTAAATCAACAGCTCAAACTTACTGTGAACAAGCAAATAAATGCACGTCAGTTCCTTCCAAGGCCCTTGGTAAAGCCAGACTAAGACAAAGCCTTGGCTAATGCAGATGCATGAATTGAAAAGCAGAGGCTTGAAAGGGTTGAATTCATTTCTTCTTGGCTTTTTTTTTTGTTTCGTTTTGTTTTTTGGGGTTTTTTTTGTAAATAAAATGCTAACCATCATTTGCATAAACGTGTCCCTCTAAAGTTACAAGACTGGAAAATACTTACAAGATTTATTTTAAGTGGTGGTACTTATCAAATGTCACCGTTTTCCTGTTTAAAATGACTAATCATTTTGATTAACCTTTGATTTAAATGATTACACACCACGGCAAAGCACAAACACACATCAAATTACACTCCACAGAATTTCTCAAAGCAGGAATCACATAAGAAAACAGTTACGTCAGAGTGGTTGGAGAATTTATTTACCGAGTGCAGAAGATTCAAACTGTGACGCCATATGCCCACATGGGAAGGCTCTCACATGCACGTTCATACCCAGGAACAAGAAGTGGATAATCCTACAGCCAACAAGTGAGTGCTAACGGAGGAAGCACCGATACGCCAACCAAATGTAATCATGCTACAGAACAAACTCCTAACTACCATCTCAACGCGTGATCCCAGTATCTTCTGTAAGGAATTTTCTCTCTGTTGGGGAATTTGTGCTAGCACGTTTGTCACATAAGAAAAGAAGGCCTGAAGCTCTGCGTAAGATGAGAATAAAGTTTAATATCTCACTTTGAGTAATACATATGAATTCCAAGCCATGTAATAGACTTCAAAGCAGAGGGGGGAAAAAACAGCCTATCAAAGGTAAATTAGATAAAGAGCTGAAGGCAATACTGAAAAAAATAAAAATTAATGGTAGAAAAATTAAAGAATATAAAAACACTCTTAAGATCTCATCTCAAAGGACCAATTTGTAAGGAGAATACATACTAAAGTTGGTACAGAAAAGACTTTCAAAAGCCTAATATCTGCCAGACACGAGGACTTCTCCCTCCTGAGCAGCTCAGCTTCATCATGAAGAGCTTGCCCATGGGTATCCTTGAGGATGCCCAGCAGCCCACCAGGCCCCACTGTGCCCCCTACAACCAAAGGGCCTCTCAGATACCCTCTTCCAAATCTCTTAAACTATTGCTGCAATGTTATTTTTCCTAATGGAAGAGGTTCTGTAACAACTCGCTTCTATACACAATAAATCAAGGGTTTACAGATGCATACATTCTTGAATTAATGAATGACTACTTGAGTCTATTTGGCATAAAGGATAGCTAGAAACATGATAGAAATATCACTTTCATGGTTTTTCAGACACTGGGGCATCCCTTGGATTACTCAAACTGAGTTTTGTCTCATGCAGTTCTGGATTGATCCAAGTCATCTGGAAAAACTGAGTTCACCCTCTACCCCTCCACAAATACCAGTCTCATAACATAAAATAAACTAAAAGTACTGTGCATTAAAAAAAAATAAATGTCTGCTTTGAGTTTATAAAAATAAATCATAAGCCATAGCAAATGTAGAACAAGCATCATGGCCACTCAGACTTGCAGCTGGATTAGCATCAGTGCAGTGGTACAGCACTCAGCACCCACCTGGGCAGCACAACTGAAAATAAAGAGTTGTCACTATCAGTAATCCTGGATGTGGGGCTTCTTCTCTTCCTACTCCCAGGAAAAGAACAGACAGGCTCTGCCAGATGCTTGCAGGGTTAATAATTACATGGAAGAGGCACTGTCAGGCCAAGCACAGTGCACAGCGCTTGCTGCCTTTGCACACCCAGACCAAGCACCCAGGGAGGGCCAAAGCCTGCAGCTGCCAATGCTTTTTCTCTTGAACAACTTTACCAAAAATTAGTAAATTAGGCTTCTGCTCTTATTTTACCCCTCACAGGAATCTGACTTCAACCAGAGCCAAGAAAGTACCAGGCAACCTATTGTGTTTAAACGAGATGCCAAACATGAGGCTGTAGAAAGCATTCTGTACATTCTCACTTGTAAGAAAGGAGCTTTTTCATATAATTATAGAATCACAGAACGTCTTATGTTGGAGGGGACCTTAAAGATCATCCATCTCTAACCCCCTGCCATAGCAGGACTGCCATCTTCCAGCTCATGCTGCCCAGAGCCCCAACCATGGCTTTGGGCACCTCCAGGGCAGCAGTTTTGGGCAGCAGTGCCAGGGCCTCACCATCCTCTGAGTAAATTTCTTACCTAACATCTAAGATAAATCTCCTCTCTTTTAATTTAAAGCCACTCCCTCTTGTCCTATCGCTATTAGACTGTGTAATAAGTCAGTCCCTCTCCTGTGTGTAAGCTTTCAGGTACTGGAAGGCCTCAGTGAGGTCTCCTCAGAGCCTCCTCTTTTCCAAGCTAATTTTTCTGGGGTTGTGATATTCCCTGAGAAGTCAACAAAAAAACATGGCTGGAGCAAATGCTGAGCCAAAGCATCCCTTAAGGCCAGGACTGAGCCCTGCAGCCCCAGGCACTGTGCACCGTATCCTGCTGGGGGGAACATTACCAGCATAAGGACACAGGTGAGACCATGTAGAGAACTTGGTGGTGAAGCTCAAAATTTAATCAAACCTGAAATCTCTACCAAGGGCTTTTGTCTGGTTTTCTACTACATATTCATATGCTTCCATTCAGAACAACCTTGTTTCATCACAGTGGATTCAGCTGTGCTTTGCAGTCCTGCTCCACTTCTTCCAAGGCAAATTCTTTAGGAGATTAACCTGACACATTTATTCCCCTGATGATATATCCCGTCCTCTCCAATATCGTTACCAATTTCAAGTACACGGCAATAAACGGGCATAAAATTTTTAAAAAGTAGTGACTTGAAAGCTTTTTTGTTCCCACATTTTCTTGGAACAACACATTTCACTTTGCAAGCAAGATTCAGCTCAAGCAAATACAAAATAAATTATTTAGCTTCCAACCAAAAGCTTGCACGCTCTGTTTTTAGTGGACTTGAAGCTCAAACTGGAGTTTAAGTTTTAAGTAGCTCCAAGTGGCAATTGCTTTTCTCTAGGAGTTCAACACATTCGTCTTCTGTGACGCCTGTTTCATATGCACAGGAGACATTAGTGAAGATAAAATGTGTAACTGGTCATTGAAATTAAAGTCGCAATCTCTATTACGGTAATAACCACTGTGCCACATCTCTGTAACACACAATGAAATAGCTTTTGCTTCTGAAGCAGCAACCACGATAACCACCAGAACCAAAAACAAAACCCCTAACCCGATGTACTGAGAAATGCAGTGAAATATATTCACACAAAACAAACTTTCCTAAAATTGCTTACAGTGTTTTTACTATTTTTACACCATCTTGACAGATACATTAAGTGCAACCCCAGTATATTTAGGGAAAATGTTTCTATAAAAATGCACGTCCTTTTCTAATACTCAGAAAGTGGCACAGTATTCAGTTTTTCACACAGAGGGTGGTGACGCACTGGGACAGGCTGCCCAAGGAGGCTGTGGATGCCCCATCCCTGCAGGCATTCAAGGCCAGGCTGGATGTGGCTCTGGGCAGCCTGGGTTGGTGGTTGGTGACCCTGCACACAGCAGGGGGTTGGAACTGGATGATCATTGTGGTCCTTTTCAACCCAGGCCATTCTGTGATTCTATTCATGGTAAAGAAAACTATTCAAAAATCCAGTTTGCTTTTGAAAATAGTGGTGAATTGGGAAGAAATAACGTTGAGGTGAACGATATGTTCTTTGGCTCCAAGTAACTATTAAGTTAATGCTGATTTTAATTGCTTTGATGTGAGTGAAAGACCATCCCATCATGCTCCATGAGGATGGTCAGCATTCCAATGCTTCACAAATTTCCTGCAGGCCAACAACTTCTTACAAGACTTAACTGAGTAACGCTGCTCACTAACTGCTATTTTACATCACATCAGAAAACAAAGACACCACACCACATCTGGCTGTGGCAACTTGAAGATCTGAAGACCTCTTCCCAGAAATACAAGTGCAGCATATTTTACAGCAAGAGGCAACTTGAAAAATGGAGGTAAACCTGCTGCTTCCAAGGTGCTACATATTGCATAGGAAGATGGTTTCTGAGACATGTAACAAAGTCAGCTGTGTTTATAGGACCACTGCTTGAACACGGAAAGCAATCAAATCTACTCTCCTAATCTAATACCTTTACAGGAGTAGTGCTTTAATCACCAAGAAGCAGTATACCTTTCCTAGTTCTAATTGGGATCAGGACTAAATCAGCTGCTCTTTAAATCCTGACTACATCTCCCACAAACTAAAGGATTGCAGCAAAGCACAGTTGTGCAAGGTGCTGCTGCAGTCACATAGAGCTTGCTAAATATTTCAGACACACAAAGCTGAATGGGCTGGACTGTAAATCACTACAAACCAAAACAGTTAACAAGAACTCTACAAATACCTCCTGGATAACGCTACATTATGTGCTTCATTCATTTTCTAATGAGCAATGTTCCGGGTTTTTATTATTATTAATTGCATATAAATTGCTATTATTTTTGTATCACTGGGAAAGTATTTAGCCGTTCACCTCTCAGAGGAACAATGCTGAACAAAGGAAATGAATGCATGGCATATTAGAACAATGTGAAACACAGAAATTTATGCATGCCATTTTAAAGACACGGCGTTCAGACTACCAGCAAAAAATAAAGAAAATCAAAAGTATGTCATAAATTTTTGAACAGTAAGAAATAAAAAAACAAATGGTTTGCCAAGTCCTTGATATTATTTAATCAGGAACGCTGCCTACTTCTGGAGTGCAAAATCTTAACCACGTATCTGCATGTATCACCAACCTTCTCTGAAGTGCTCTGCTGCAAAATTCATTGTATCTAAGATCTGCTAATCATCATCAGGAAACTGTTATGCATCTTAAGGACGTACTTTAGGCACTCAAGAGGAAAAATAAACACATTTTATTAGCTGCTTTTGGAAAATACTGATTTGTGTATTTATTTAGAGACCTTTTCAAGTTGCACCACTGTTAAATTAAATATTTATGGCATGATTTTCCAAAGAGTTTAACACCTGTTAAGGGTTTAACTCGCTGGCTTCAACAGGAGCTCTAAGTGCCCAGCGCTGCTAAAAAGCAGGTCTCAGAGGGACATGGGATGGATATGCTGAAGCATCTCGGGTGCTCATATTACTGCTAAGTCCTGAAAAGCAATGGGTTCCTCACAAGCCCATATTGCCCATCACAGCATTCCATTTTTGCTAACTGCATCAGAGCCACGCTTCACTAAAAACTGCAGAAATATGACTCACTATGCCTGTTAAATACAAAAAAAACCCATAAGCCAATGCTGTGAGATAATCCTGAATGCATCTTCACTTTCCTTCTATTAGAAAATACGTGTGTTTAGGTCATTATACATGACATGAAGTAGCAACTTACATAGGAAACTGAAATCCTCACTGAATAACGAATTGGAAAGCTGTTGGTATTAGAGAGGTGAGAAGCTGAGTGAGGATGAAGCCACTTTGATAAAACACAGAGTAAAGAAGGAAGAGCAGAAAAACAAAAGACATTTGTTACATTGCAAAAATCTGTATCCCAGTGAAAGTGAGGGTAGACACAACTCTGTCTGAGAAGTTAAAAGCATTGGCCAAAGTCAATGTAATTAGCCAAGTGCAAACCAGGTCATAGTAATGGCTTTGTGTATAGCCATATCCATACCAGCCCACCCAGCTTTACCTCTGCAAGTATGCTACGTTCTCACTCCTTTGCCAATAGATGAATTCTCACATCTTCTAGTCGCCTTTCTCTCCCCTCAAACTGCTTCATTTAGGAAGGGAAAATATCATACCTGAAGCACCTCCAGCTGCAGCTCCTTTCTCATTCTCACTTCTGATAGCCCCAAGCCCCCTCCCATGAGCTCTGCCCACTCCAGTGCTGCTGCAAGCAGTGCTATCACCAACCCCAGCTCTCCCCTGCTCCCTCCATCCACCCCCTGCCCTTCACCCTCCAAACAACAATATGAAGACACCATCTAGCATTTCTGTATTAAATGTCTGAATTTCCTGGTGGTGTAGGGCCTTGGAAGCAAAAAACAACATCTTTTAGGCAGTAAATTAATATCTAGCAACTAAATAAGAAACTACTATAGAGAGAGAGATCATCCAAATGATCATCCGACATGATTTCATGAACTGCAGGCTAATAAAACAGTTGAATATTGCAGATAGGACACATCCATCTCCTTCTACACATTACAGCACACCACAAATCTGCCCAGCAAGTCTGAATATTTTGCACATTAAAATAGTAGCTTTCATCACACTATAAAACATTTGCAAATGCAGACCAGAAAACCGACAAGCATATTTACTGTAAAGCTTTATATTTGTGTCACCAATTAACAACAAAAGTTTGGAACAAAACTAAAATAAAAGCTAATCAAAGCAGCTTAGCTGTCATAACAGATGGGAACTGTGTTTTTCAAATGAAGCAAAAAGCCAAAGCTTTCGAGCATTTAGTGTCATGTCAGCAAATACAGACAACCCAGAAAGGGAGGACACCAAATGTCAGGGATATATGAAGAAAAGCTGTTTGTGGCTCCAAGATTGATGTTTATGAATTTCCATTGATTTTCTTTTTTTCCTCCTCCAGAATGATTAACTCACACCAAAACAGACCTTTGATACGAGAACTATAAATAAGTTTCCACCGTGACACTGCAGGCAAAATAAATAAAAACAAGAGCCCAGCATTATTTTAGCCTCAGACAAATGTTTCAGTACCTACATTGTCTGGCTCAGAAAGATACATAGACAGTCTCACAGACAGAGATAGAAATGAACAATTGCAGTACCTTTTTCCCACACTGTTTACAGGGCTGGCTATATTCCTACTGGCAATAGATTTTCTTCTTGACAGCTTCTTGGTGTTGGTGCTGTCATCAGTGCTGTCATCCTCTTTCTTTGGTGTGTTACTTCCTTTGCTGTTCAGGTCCCTTAGCACATTATAATTAATTTTACTTGAGATTTTCTTCTGTTCTAACATCTTTTCAATTGCCTCTCCTGCTGTGCTGGCTTGAATTGGCTCCCGCTTCTTTGCAGCTTTCTTTGGCTTAATTAAAATATAAAATTAGTGATGTAGAGACAAACAAAATGGTTGTGCAGCAGAAGGGTGACCTGTAGCTCAGCAGTCCCTGCACAGGTGCTGGCGACTCGGGGACGGGATGGGCGATGGGGCAGAGCCAGGTCAGCACTCTCTGGCCTGGGGCTCAGCAGGACTAAGGCTAAAGGACTTGTTTTTCTACAAGAATTCAGTGTAGGCTTTCCCATTTTTGCCAAATGCCCACGCAGTTTATTACAAATTCCTGACTGCACATTTGTACCGCTGCCAGAAAAGCAACGTGGGCCATTTCTCACATGTGAAAAAAAATGGAAAGAGCTCCCGTTACAGGAACAGGGACCTTGATAACATCACCCAGCACGCAAATAAATTCCTCTGTTAAAAACTACCTTCCAAGTGAGAATCAAGCTGGGGCGCTTCCCTAGGCACTGACAACAGCATTTCGTATGAGGTCCGAAAGCTGCACATCCAACTCTTCCTCAAAATGGAAAGAAGTGGAGAAAATCAGCAATTAGCAGCAGCTTTCGAAGCAATAATGGTGTTGGAGAGGAAGCAGGATGCTGTAGCAACATCACCTGCCCACAAAGAGAGACAACTTCCCTCGGCCGAGCACTGCGAGCCCAGCGCTAACACTGTGCGGCAGTTTGATGCTGCACAGACCCAGACAAAGAGAAATGACACCAGGGAACACTTCAGTCTGGGACCAATGCCTAGCTAGGAACACACAGAAAAAGTCTTCTGTTTCTCATTCAACCTTTTCCTTTTCAAAGGAAGGTTTTAACACCGAGCTCCGCAGGAGATTTATTTTTTAATGTATAATAGCCCCTCTGTTTACCTACATGGGTCAAGTGCTACCTTGAAATTGGAAAGCACTATATTAATCAAGTTCTACTCGAGCTGTCAGAAACAATACAGCTCGAGAAAAACTCCTGTGTTGTCAGAACAAAAAGGTGGGTTGTTTGGGCTGCTTCTCAGTGCCAGAGTTATAGAGTTTTGAAAATTGCTGGTAGAATTCCACGGCCCTGGAAGGGCGGCATGAATGAGGGACTCTGAAGCATAAAACAGTGTTTCATTGTCTGGTTTTGTTTTTGCTATTGAAATACCTAGGGGAAGTGGGAAACTCTGTCTTTCACATTAGGCAGAAAAGAAGGATACAAGATACACACATTAAAAATGAACACGGATTTTAGTTGCGTGTGGAAGATTTGACTTGTCGCTTGCTCAATTACAAAAAAACACTAATGCTGTAAATTGTGAATATACGGCCAATTAGGTTGCTTTAAACTGCTAAACATGGAGACAGGACGTGCCACTTGTTAACATAACTGTCGCTTTCTTTATGAAAGGTACGACTAAATACTTCTTTAAGTGGCTGTAACAAAGACCTCTTCAGCTGTCCATAAAGAAATCATTATAGCAAGAGCAGATGAAGCTGCTAAAGTTAGGGCAAGTACAAACAAATTCCCCATGCAAGCGTTAAAAAAGTCAGGCATGTCCTAAGAACTGTATTTAAATAAGTAAGCAATAGGGTTGTGATCCTAAATGCAAGAACTAGCTCTGATTTTGCCATGTGCTCAGATTTTTCCTAATAGTAGCTCAGAATAGACATTTGGGCAAGAAAGTGTTTAACTTATTACCTGAGAGAAGTTACAGCATTCTATTTATGTAATGCATAGAAATATGCTGGGTTTGGCCTGTTTAGTGGTGACCCGTCCCTTCACACTCCCCCCCAAAACAGCCTACACGGGGTGATCAACAGATACAATGAATTTCCAAGACATTTTCAAACAGACACAATTAGCACACAGTTTGATACCTTGTGTTCCTTATAAATCCCAAGTTCTTTCTCTTTTGCTATTCTTGCTTCCTTTTCTGAAAGATGACAAAAGGGTAACGAGCATGAAGATTACACACACTGCATATTTCAGCAACCCTGGCCAAAAGAAGAATTCCATTCCTATCCACTTACCTTTTTGTTCCTTCAAATAATCTGCATTTTCTTTCATCCACAGCTCTGCTTTTATCTGAGCTTCTGTTTCGTTAAGTATATACTAAAAGACAAAACAAGTTCATCTGCTTTCAGAAATCAACTTAAAAATCATAGCGCAAAACTGAACTGAAAAACCACTAACGAGGTCAATTGGTAATTTGTTTAATTGAAATATATATATATGTATATATATATATATAAGAAAACATGACCGAGATGCAACAATCAGAGCATTTCTAGCAAATCCTAAAGCTGGAAAAGCAATGACCTGCTTTCAAAACACAGCGCTGGGTTTCCAAACTGTGGTGGGGCGGTCGACAACCATCCAGGACTCATTGTATGCCATCATAATACTCGATCCATGATTAATTTAGATCTTGTTTTTATGGTCTTTCGCAGATGATGTAAGAGAGTATCATGACAACATGGCTCTCTGCAAGTAATTCTGAGAGGAGATGGTGGTCTTTAATTCAAAACAGAATGGGAACCCACAACCAAAACCAAAACAGAAACATGTGTCTTCTAGGTATGTTTCTGGGAAGGTTTAAGCATGGTTACCAAAATTATGAGTACAATGGTTTGTGTGAATGAAAGCAGTTGGAGGTTCAGTCCTCTAGATGTCAGAGAGCTGGGTGCAGTGCACACATCTGAACGTCCTGCAGTTAATCCTGCTTAATCACAGCAACATCGTTAGTAAGTGCGGAGCTGTAAAGCACCTAGAACTACCCAAATAAATCACAGAAATAAACAGGTAGGTGGGCAGGTAGGCAGCAAGCAGGCTGGCGGGTTGCTAGATAGATCTTGCCTTCAATTTCCAACACAATTATAAGCCCAGCATTTAGCACAACTGTCTGCAAAGCAAAGGTTCTGTACGGCACGTGCTGTCTGGCAATGAAGAACTTCTGCAGAATGGAGCAGACAAACGGGATCATCCCTCATAAAGAAGATAATTCACTTGTAAGCAACGGACCCAAAACTTGTAAAACAATGTTTAAGTGCTGGAAAAACAATCTGAGTTTTCTCCATCTTACAGGTTTTAGTAGTTCAGATTTTCCTCTAAAGTAAAATGGAGACAGAAGAATTTTATGAGAAAAGTAACTCCAGGTAAATGAAACTGATGTAGGGAGGGGTCCTTCCTTGGAGGGCAAATGGGGCGAGCAAGCAGCTGCACAGGGGCTGGTTTATCAGGCCAGTATTTCACTATTTCATCTGTTTCTATTAAAGGTGGGTCATAATAGTAAAACTCTTCCTCATAGCTCAGTTATTTATCTTTCTTATGCTTTTAGCGAGTTCATAATCTTGGGCTTACAGTATTATAGTCTACTGCCATGGAAATGAACATGAGGTCATAAAAGCAGAGTTATGACCTCACTACGGGCTACAAAGCAGAGAAAAGGTGCATTTTCTTGCCCCGTTTTTGTTTTAAAAGACTGACCTGCTCTATTGCAGCCCTTCAGAATCAGCTCTGGGAGCTTTCAGATTACCAGCCTCCCTGCCCCCCATTCTACTCCACCTCCACCATGCTCTTCCTCACACCCAGCTCAGCTGCCCTCAGGCCAAGCATTTGCCTACCTCTCCTACCTCTCCTACCTACCTCTCCATTCCTCACCAAGAATATTCAGCAGATCAAGCCCGATTCTCAGCAATCTCTATGAAACCCTTCTGCTTTCAGTGACTCTGTCCTCCAAAAGGAGCTTTTAGCATCAGTGTTATCCATTCAAACTGCACTTTTCATTTCCAACTCGCGCAGTGGCTGGAGCAGACATCAGGCCCTGATGGGAGGACTGTGTGTTCATGCACTGACCTGCTGTGTGCCCTTTAACAGGCCATTTCCACAGCTCTCTTTTATACTCAGGCTGTTATGGAAAGGGTACCTTGTGCTGCCACACAAATAATAATAAATCCAGAAGATGCTATGGGAATCTTTTTAAGCACACAGAAGCTGTACGTGCTGCTCCTACAGCCTGGTTTCCATGGCAGCCTCATAAGATGAATATATTGTAATTAAATAATGATTTTACAGATCCAACAAACTTTTAAAAGTTCTCCTAAGAATAAAAGGTATTCGAAAAGGAAACTATGCCAGCACAGTAAGAAAGCAGCAGCAGCAGTCCTGTACATACATAAAATCAGCACTAAATTCACCAGCTTGCATGTACATTAGCTTTGACCCCAGATAGCTGAAATCAGTCAAACCTCTCTATAGATCAGAGGCAAGCACTGTCAGAGTGAAGAGGTAGAGATGGAGAGAATACACCACAGAAGAACCAGTTTTTCTTTCTCAGATATCCAAACGCAGAGAGACTCGGGATAAAAGTGTATCTTACCCTATCTATTTCACTGTCGTCAATTCCACTGAGATCTAATTCACCATCTCCTGCATTTCCACCTACATAAAAGAACACATTTAATTAGCTAGACGTTTTCTTCAAAATCAATTGCAATTGAAGTCCTATGGTAAAGTAACACTTCTTCGCTTTTCCTTCTGCATTCATCAGTGAGGTTTAAGAAACCGTCAAGTACTTGTGATGCGAGGGGATCCACACCAACATGCACCACTCTGAACTGATTTATAATACAGGTGCCAGCACGGTTCTCTTTTAGGACCAAAAATCTACCACACGTTTTCCAAGTGTCCTTTTTTCCTTTCTTTATTAATTTACAGCCACATGTTTTCACCATGAACCCGGAGAGCCATTTCAGATGACACCATTTTTCATTCACCATAACATGGATTTCTTCACCAGGGTCCATATCCTGGTGATTCATCTGTAAATTACGGCTTAGAAAATGCTTTTCTGTTTAGAAGGAAGCAGCACAAAGCAGTGAATGATACACCACACCGACAGTCGTACCGTGGGTCTACTCTTAATTCTGATCTACAGTCATTCGAACCACATAACTCATAGCAGTTCTGTAAAAATAGGCATTATTTTTGTTTTCAAAAATGGGAATTATTAAAACGTTTCCAAATCTTAACTTGAAAGCTACAGGAAGGGTCTAAACGAACGTGCAGCAATAATGAGTTTCTGTAATTACAACATCGCTGTCATTTTTATGGTTGTATATTTACTAAGACTTATCCCGAAAACAAGAGTTTTTAAGATTCATTCTATTCATTAAAAGTCATAACAGCAAAGAACTGAGATCTGATTTAGGAGCAGCACAACTTACAGCAGGAAAATTGATTTTCCACATCATATTAATGTACAGTAGTAATATACCATTAATGTAGTCCAGGTAGAGAAGAAAATACATTATTCAACACAGACTTCTTCTGGGGAATGAAGACAACTCCCTGGTCATCTCCATTACATTTAATCAAGAATGGACAACAGACGACCCAAGCTGATGATGTGCAGGAAAAATAAATAAATGAAGTTTCAATAATCTGCAACAGCAGGAAATTGTATGGAACAGCTTGGTAACTTCAGGGACATGGTTCTCCATTACTGAGCATGTGCCCCTCAGCTTCCCAAGGCTGCTGAATGCTTTGGTTGCCTGGGCTGGTGGCTCTTTGCAGAGCAGAAAGCAGGGCCTTGAAAGACATCGGATAGAGCCAACAAGGTAGGAATTCACAGCATTCTTGGGAGATACAATTGATCCTCAGCTTGGCAGAACCCAGGCATTAGAGCAGCTCTCAAAGTAGATAAAACCACAGGGCTGGAATACAATGCAAACTCCTGTGTGGGAATGAGGGCTGAGCTCTTTGAGGAGATGCAAAGGATTGGGCTGCTCAGCCCAAAAGGCATTACTGATATCAGACACTGAGCACTCATAGTTTGCTTTTCAAAGTTCAACTTAATCAACAGAAAGTTTTTAATTCTTTCCACATCAAATCATACAAAGAATGAATTCCAGCCCAAAGACAATGTCCTGTTACAAGGAATCACCCAAAACTTTGCTTTGTTTTTCTTCTGAGATTGTTTTATAAACACAGTATCAACTTTAGCAATTCAGATAAACTGATGCAAATATGACTAAAAAAGCCTTCAGGAAGATTTCTCACTGATATTAACATTTAGAAATTAACTGTACTTTAGAGTCCCAGAGTGTGAAAGTTTTGCTTTATGACTGTGATAACTATTAACTATGTAATTGTTCAGCGCATACGCTTAACTCCTGCTCTTATCTCTACACTGCACAGTAAGAGCACACCTTGCCCTGGGACCTCCAGCTCCTCATGCAAGCACCCACTACCAAACACACAGGGCTGGGACCCAAGGATGCATGTCTGGATCTTCCCTGAAAGAGTAGTGATGCAATGGCACAGCTGCCCAGGGAGTGGTGGGGTCACGGTCCATGGAGGTGTTCAAGAACTATGGAGATGTGGCACTGAGGGACGTGGGCAGTGGGTATGGTGGGGACGGGTTGGATTTGGACTAGATGACCTTAGTGGTCTTTTCCAGTCTTAATGGTTCTTTGATTCTATGAAAGCATGCTTTCACTTGAGGCTGGAAAGGAAAATCAAGGTGAGAAAATACATCCAAGTGGTTTGGTACCTCTTTAAAATAGCTTTAATATAACTGACTGGAATTTTTTAGCAAGCCGAAATCATGCAAAGCACAAAGAAGAACGGTTGTGCATTGCATCCCCAACGGGAGGCCGGGGCATCCTGCCGAGCATCATTGCCAGTCCCTCCTGCTGGAACCGATACGTGAATTTCCAGTGAGTGAAATGCTTAAATAATCACTGAGGCAAGGAGTGAACTCTGTAGTCTACTGTCTGAGATGCCTTCCCAGGAGACTGCACACCTGGCTCCGAGAAAGGTTTCATTACTTACACAAAATAAAATAACTCCAGAGCAGAAAGCTGGAGTGTGCCCGGGGCTGAGTAATACATCTTGGGTTGGAGGAGACTGTGCAGAACCTGGCCTCAAACTGGGTTTCCTGTGTTCTGGGTAGATGCTGCAGGCACTAAGATATAGGACAGAAGGGTGAGGTTTTCCTTCTCATTGTCTCACCAGCTCCTTTTATCTTCAAGATTTTCAGGAAAAAAAATAAACTAAACTACTGACTCCTTATACATTAGGGCCAAAATTAAACAGGAACCAAACTGAAAGATCCCTCACTGCTATGTTCTGAACATCAGGCTAGGAAACCACAATCTGCAGTGCTGTCTGAGAACTGCTCTGGAACTCAAGTCACAGCTCAACTTGACTTAAAATTCTCTGCGCCCCCAAATTATTTGCTGCTAAAACTGTCACAGCGTTTTAGGAACAATAATAATTTCTCACCAAAATCAACTGCTGCTGCTTTTATTTGTCATTAAACACCTTGCTTCCCCTGTATTCTGCTACATTTTTGGATCAGAGGTTTAAAATTTAATATGGCACAGTACAGTAGATGTCTGTTTCCTTATACAGCCCTACTATGCCAGACTGAAAATGATGTAATTTCAGGCACCATGAACAATTTCACATGTCATTTTAAATAGAACTTGTTAGTGAATTAGGTGCCAGTTCTTCTCATTGGATCAATTAGCACCAGGGACAGAAAACTCATTCTCCAACTGGTAAATTGCAGAGAAAAATCCAGAAGCAAGTTGTATATAATAAGCATTTCTCAGACCCCGTAACAGCAGTCGAGGGAGTAATTGTAGGATATCCAGTCTGCCTGCAAGTAGCACTTTCTTCTGCCTATGTGATAGGCATTCATCAACTGCAAGGAGTATTTCAGATGAGAAGGAGCCTTCAAACCTCTAGCTTAACACTTTCACTAGGAAAAAGTGTTACACAATGCTGATTCAAAGAATAATGCATCCACTTTGATCTGAGAATTTCCATGGCAGTCATGAGCATGCCCTACCAGCCCTCATCATTCATCTGCTCGCTCTGGGGCACTGAAAGTACACCCCTTCGCTTTTATTATACCAGAAAGATCTTCCCAGCTGCTAAACTTTTCCAAACAATCTCCAAATGATCATTTTCCCCTTTAATAAAAGGGTTGAAATGAAATTTTCAACGAAATGAAAACACAGATGTGGCCAACATCTGGTCCGACCTCTTAAAAGCTTATTTAAAAGCAATAGCGCCATGTGACACGGCTCTTAGCGGGGATTTCTTCTGTTAAGGAAAACAACCGTTCTGCTGCAGGGCACGGGCAAAAAAAATAACTTCTGTGTTCAACAAAACAAAGCAAAACCCCAAAATGCCATATTGAAATGAAACTACTGTTGGGCAGAGGGGACAGCGAAACAGAAGCGGGGCGACCAGGTCCTTCCTCACTGCATTTCTCATTGCAGGCAGAGGAAGAGGAGCTCCCACAGCCTTCAGTCAAGGTCCTGGTCAGCCACATCCATGTAACTTACTGTTGCCAGTCAGCCAGCCGTCTCTCTGCGTATTTCAAAGTAAAAAAAAACAAACAAAAAAGCCCTTTCTTTGCAGCCTCTTAACATCTTTGCCAGCGGACTCTAAGAGACACGAGAGCTACAAACAGACATTCGGGATTAGGTTTGTAAACCTGCAGGATTATTTACTGTTCTTGTCATTACTAAATGCATACTAAGCCCTCTTTTAGCACTGTCTCCCCCCCTCTCTACCTCTGTGTATCCATCCAGTTAAATATATACATAGCACGCTACTACGGGGATTTATTACAGAAGAATAATTCCTGCTGATATACTTTAAAAACCCGCATTTTTGACGACAGACATTTGAAGAATGTGTTTTTCAGTTCCTCGCACAGGAGGCCGAGCTATTTATTGCGCTGCCCAGATAAGAGGATTTCCTTACAGACAGCAATGAAGGCTGAACGCTTCTCAGGAAATCCTCTGAAGCTCGTGTAATAGCAGGCGCTCGGCCCTCCTGTCCCACACTGCACCCACATCCCCTGCCACGCCATCGCACGGCAGTGCCAGAGCTGAGACTGCAACAGAGAGCACCAATGCAAAGCACGCCGCAAATGAAAATCGGAATATAAGGACACAGTAAAATTAATTGCTCTTAGTGGCAAAATACGTGTCACAAAAAAATGCATGGCTTGTCTTTTCACGGTTAGGTAAAAACGAGGGGTTTGTTTTTTTTTTTATTGTACCTGAGGCCACCTTGAAAATTACAGCCTACTCCTTCACAGTGCCAATTCCACGTCGCAATTTCGGTCTAAAGGACTACAGAGCACACGAGGCCATGCATACAGTATAAAGATAAATGAAGTCTGTCACATTATTATTTCCTTCTGCCAAGGCAAGGTTAAGGGGTCCTCTCCAGCTGAAGCCAAGTTTCCAGCCTGCCTGCTTCTGAAGAGAAAGCAAACACGGCACGTTGGGAGCAGCCAGGGCCCTTCTTCCCAGCAGTGCTCCCTGCAGCCGACGGGAGACGGGTGGACACGGCACTGGCTGGCGCCAGGATGCCCAGCAGCACAGGGACGGGGCTGGCACGGTCAGAGCCTGGCATGGGGATAGAAAGGAGGGCAAAGACAAAGCCCAAAATGGGGTAGATGAAAGGCAAAGAGAGAAAGGGCCTGAGCTAATAAAAGCAAAGAAATGCCGTGTATCTGCTACACACTGTGCTATTGTAAGCATGAGGTAACAGCGTGCAACAGCAACCTGCAAGCCTTATTACTGTTTGCAGTGTAAGCCCTCCAAAAAATGGGAATGTACAGGCTGGTAGTTCTGTCTCTGCTCTTAAATGGGACATCATCACTGAGCAAACAGGAACACTACCTGGGATCAGCCTGGCTGGTTTGCAGTCACTGCATCAGGCTCATTTACCTCTCTATGTGCAGAAGGTTTTCACAGAATCACTAACTGGAGAAAGTCTCTAAGATCACCCAGTCCAACCACAACCACTCCCACCAATACCAGTGACCACATCCCTCAGTGCCACAACTCCACTGCTCTTGAACACCTCCAAGAACACTGACTGCAATTGAAGACCATGAAGAAACCTATGGCTGCTTTCCAGCAGTATCTCCATGCTGAGAAAAGAATCGCTGTTGTTTCACCTCACAGTGGATGGAGGTTCTAACTGATCCGCTCCCATTTTATACCCATTTAAAGGTTATAGCAGCGGTCTAACAGGCATGGAAAGTTGTTAATTTAAACACTTCTTCATCAGAAAAACAGTGAATTATTCTGTTCTTTACAGTCTCCCCTGTGGTACACATTTGTAAAGAAGGCGGTAAGAAAGTAGCCCAGCAATAAACAGTGCCACTGTGATACTGAAAAGCTGGGGTTTGTTACTGTAAACTCATGCTTCCTGAACCGCGCAGCAATGTAAGAAACCCTTAAGGATCCTTTCAACCTCCCAAAATAAATACAAGAGTTAAGCTTTTGAACTGAAGAACATCCCGAGAACTGTCCTCAAAAACCAGTACAGACATTCCTCTGCTTTAATAATTTTTGTGTGCCCCAACACCCTTTAAAAATAGTGAGAAAAAGCATCCATTATGCAACCCACTCGATGCAGCTCTTCGTTCTGTTTTAAGATCACAGCCGTGCTGTCAGGACCAAGAGCTCAGATGACGGCAGCTCTCAACAACACGCCAAGAGAGATTTCTTGCTGATGAAGCCAACCGCCATCACTGACCACCCTGACAAATACTCACTCAGAGGCACATTAATTACTTATCACAAATGGTATTTTTCAGCTCCAAAGCTCCCATGCAAAGTCACGAGGCTTCTCCAGCTTGTGATTTCTGCCTCTAACAACGCCAGCACTGACCACAGTGTGACTGCGGAGGATGCAACGCGGCTCTGGATACACACTCACACCTCAGCTTTGGGCCACACATTCACCTCTACAGTCTAAAAGCTTTTCAAAATGAAGACTATAAAGCCAGCAGCTCTCCCCACTTCTTGCTCTTTTCCATCCGATTTGGGAAAGTCACCAACTCCCTACTACATTTTCCTCCATTGCCTTTTATGCTGTTCTTGGCATCTTTTCTCTCCTCTCCCTTCCCCCATCCTTTCTTCTTTTTGGTGCCTTCTGGCCTGTATGTTCTGCATTTTTTTAAATCTCTGCAGGGGTATCCAACAGTAACAGTTTATATAAAGGGAAAGGCCTGGGAGAAGAACTGACCAGCATCTCAATCAGCTCCTCTCTTCACACCCGTAAGTGCAAAGTGCTGCTGTATCTCCTGCAGCAGTCTGACTGCCCGGAGAGCAGCCAGCAAAGGGAAACAGGCTGAGATCACAGCCCCTGGCTCACTTTCTCTGTGCTGCCAGACCACTGTGTAAAACAGCAAGAGCACTTTACACAGGAGCCAGCCATAAAGGGAACAGCTGGTTTTGTGTTTAAGTGCTGAGCACCATTTCTGCAACTGCAGCAAGGTGGTAAGCAGCCAGGTCTTGCTGCAGGCACTAAGCGCTCTGCTGTGCATCCCTGCAAGCCCACCTGGCCCTTACCTGGACAGCACTCAGCCACCAAGCACTGGGCATGTGTTGTTCTATTGAGAACTAAATCTGCTCCTGCCTCCACACCCCAATCGAAACGAGAGTTTTATAAGTAAACCCTAGAATTCTCCTTGGTTTATTCTTATCTGTAGATTTTTAATTATGAACCAAACTATGTTCTGCCTGCCATAAATATGCACAGTTTTCAAGCCAGAAGAAATCGAGAAGGTCTGAACAGTATTTGAGAGGCTCCTTTTGACATTATGGAACTTAAAAGCAAAGCTAACTTATATTCCTGGATATCAGGGTAAATTCAAGGTTGGCTCAGAGGAGAGCCCAATAATTTGGAGCGAATTTCCTTTAGCACAAGTGTGTGTGCTTGTACCACTCTGCTGAGGTTCAGAGCAGGTCTGTGGCACATCAGATGCTACAAGCTCAGTGCCAGTCACCAGAAGCCACTCAGACCACAGAAATGCTTCAGCAGGCAATTATTAGCATTAAGACGACAGCGTGATATAGCGTGTTAGATTATATAGCTGACTCTTCATTCAGAGAAAAAAATAAATCAATTTGTATTCTGGCCATTTACCACTTTATCCGGGTGGGCTGAATGGTGAGAAGCTGTTAACCAAAAGAAAATCATCAGGTAAGAAATTTCTCATTTTGTTACCCAGCTTCTTCCTTCCCTCATTGCTAATGAGAAATCACAAGCAGGGAATTACAGAGATGGAGAAAGAGAAGGTGAAAGTTTATTATTATTATTATTATTTATCATTATCACAGTAGAAGAATGGGCAAGAGTGGAAGCTTCTCTACAAAAAGTAAAAGCTTTTAAAATGAAGCCAGTGGGTGGGAAGCACGCTCAACTTGAGCCCTGCCTTAGGAACCAAGGCATTACTATGTCCATTGGGGCGGCCCTACAAAGCACACAGGGATGGACCTCTGCAGCATAAGGGGTGGCTGCAGCTGGCAATGGAGCAGGGCAGGTTCACCTGGTCACCTCACCCAGCAACCCACATGTGCTTCACCAGGCTCCTCAGCATGGCGTGCTCTGGTTCTCTCTGCCTCTCTGCACATGTTCTGGGGACTTGAGTGAGCATCTTCCCAGATGTATGGTAGGCAGCAGTGGAGAGCTGTAACATTATGCCTGCAGGAGCTCTGAGGCCCCAGTGCCTTGGCATTTGATTAGACTGAACTGAGCACAGTGTAATTAGCATGTGCACTCCATATGCTTGAAGTACATCATTAGAGCATTGGAACGCCCTCCAATACCACAACTTTCCGAAATAAGAAAGTTTGTGGAGAAGTTCCTAGAGAATAATTTATCTTATTCTCCGGGAATTGGGGAAAAATGCCCTCCCGTTCACAGAAGGTTTCTGGAGAAATAACCTTTCCCTGACAAAGCCCAGCAGCATGATTCACCTCTGAATAATGAAGCCAGTTTCAAAGCCGGCCTTTCAAGCTAACGGCTATCAGAAAGGCCAGCCATATGCTTGTACAACCTGTCACTCTGATTGATCTCAACATCTGACTGTTGTATATAAAGTTTATACAGTAGCAAGACTATATTTCATGTGTCGCTTTAGCTAGGTTTACATATTGCTGATTTTACAGATTTTCAGCAAGCTGCTGGTCTTCTCTGGGGAGTAGGCACAAGAAAGACACAGCTTAAATGTGGATCAGACACAGCACGAAGCAATGAGCTCCGATGATTTTACCAAGTCTCAAAAATCAGGTAGACTGGTAACAGATTTGAAAGAGAGCACTGGAAATGATAAGGTCCCACACCCCATTAAATGTAATTTATTTAAATACATCAGATCTTTACTTAACATGGTATTGCAGAGGCAGGAAGAAAGTCACAAATCATGGCTGTCTTACATATACTAAGAGGATTCATGGCTCTTTCCGTCATGCATCCATTTTATTTTACAACATATGGCATCGTATCAAAGTCGTTCTTCTTTAATTTACTGAATAACGATGCTTTCCCATGAGGCTTAATCTAAGTTCACCATAACATACTGTATTATGGCAACAATTCTCAGAAACATGACTACGTGTCTGCAGCCCATTTGGAGAGAGGGATGTGCATTTCATGTACCAATCCTTTTAAACACATTCAGCATTAAATGCAATATTGATTTCTTTGAAATCGTTAAAGCTTACTTAACAGAATTAGAGAACTGCAGAATGGCTGAGGTTGGAAGGGACCTCTGGACATCACCCTGTCCAGCCCTCTGCCCAAGTTGGGTCACTTACAGCACACTGGGATTTCTAGGAGGCAGGTTTTGAATACCTCCAGGGAAGGAGACTCCGTAACCTCTCCGGGCAGCCTGTTCCAGCGCTCTGATGCCCCCAAAGTGAAGGAGTTTTCCCTCATGTGGGACTTCTTGTGTTCCAGTTTGTGCACACTGCCTCTTATCCTATTGCTGAGCCCCATTTAGAAGAGCCTGGCCCCATTCTCTCGACAGTCTCTCATAAAAGAGATGTGTACATTCATCAGATTCCCTCCCAGCCTTCTCCAAGACAAACAGGCCCAGCTCCCTCTGCCAAATGCAACCCACTGGCCTTCTTGGCTACAAGGGCAAACCGCTAGCTTATGGCTCACTTGCTCACCTGGAGCCCAAGTCGTTCTCTTCAGAGCTTTAAGTAAAACTAAAAGCTACCTTCAGAAAATCAGATTTGGATAACTTTTGCTTTACCATTTCACTACAAAATGAAACTAAAACCATAAGATCCTAACTTCAAACCTAGACCTACTTCCTTTAGATAAAAATATAAAAATACATTGTTCAGATAAGACTAGGATGGACTGTTCTCTACATTAGCTTTAACTATTCAAACTCTTTCCAAGGAGGCTTAAGCATCATTAACTGTGCAGTGAAATAAGCCCAGGAAATGGGTTTCCCTCAGAGAGATGAGGGAAGAACAAGCAAACTGCATGGACAGAAGCTCTGTCTCCTGAACGGATAAGATTTTGAATCCTACTGGCTAGATAAAGCAGAGAACACTAAAGACCAAACAAAAAAATCTCCCATGCAATTTCCTTCGCATCATAAAAATCAACATAAAAATCCTCAAATGCTAAAATAAAGCCTAACATCACCATCAACGACTGCCAACTGAAATGAATGATCTGCACTGAAAGCATTTGCTGATGTAGCAAGAAGCTGCCACAAAGACTTTCAATGCAGTGGCAGCAAACCGGTCTGCGGATCAGCTCCTCACCTCCTGCCTAGGAAAGCCTGAAAACAAGAAGAGCAGGACATGGCAGAGGCTGCGAAGGCAGGATCTGGGCATCTGTATTCACACATGTTTAATTCTCAAAGTGTTCCTCAGGCATTATTTAGGGATGGTTTCATCCCTGTAGTGACACTGCAATCAAACAGCTTCGCAGGACGGCCGTGCATCTACAGAGCATAAAATATTACAGACTATGTTCCACATTCTGCCCAAAAGAAGAGGATAGATTTCAACAACATCAAGTCATCCAAGTCACAGCCTTAATTACACCATAACATAGAAAAAAAAAGAAAGGAAACAAGAACGACAATTTGAAGCTTTTGTGCTTCTTTTAGCCATCGCATTTTTCTCTGCTCTGTAGTAAAATTACAAGTAGAAAACTTTGGACACAACAAAGAGAAAGAGGAAGCTTGCCAAGACCAGGGGAGCCAACAATTAATACAGTAGTATTTAATTCAAAGGAGTAACTGCATGAACCCTGCACTGGGTTCCATCCCAGTGACTGAAAAACTGGTTCAGCAAAGAAAAAAAAAAGTCTTTGTTTATTTATTTCTAAATCACCAGCACTGCAAACTCATTCTGGTATTTGAAAGTCAATGCGAGCTCTCTCTAGTTATGCATCCCTATTACCATAGACATTCCACAATTGGAAATTACTTCTCGTAATGCTTACGCCAGAAAGAAAAGAGCTGTATTGCATCTGCAGAACCAAAAGCAGTAAAACATAATAAACATTTATCTTTGTCATTGGCTCTGCAAAACCGATCTGTTCAGCAAGGAGGTGCCATTTTATAGAGTTGCTTTATAGCTACATAATTATTGATGCATCAGCCAAGCGCTCTCTCAAGGAAAGACTGTTCTTAAGAATGAGCTTGTTAAAAGTTTAGGCGTAAACCTTCGGATAAGAAACAGCCGCTAGATTTCATCTGATATCAACTTTTAGAGGGGAAAGAAAAGTAGGGAGATGATTTAAGAAGAAGAAAAAAAAGTGCCATGTTTGAGGCAGGCATGAAATTGAAACAGACAAGACGCTTTAATGTGACAGAAAGAAAGAATTGGGGACATCTGTACCGAGAGTACGTTGTAAGTAGCAGGAGGAATTATCAATCTAGTGATGTGCCAGCTCTCTGCATTTCAATTGCTTCACAGGCCGTACCATAAAAATTGTTTGCAATGAAAGCAGTATGAAGAATTCCTAGGTTTTATTGCTCCCAGTGATATTCTACCCAGTTTGTGTACATGGTTTGTATCCTTTCAAGTTCAGCACCGTTTCGTATTAGTACCTCTTTAAATTGCTTGCCGACAAATACTGTTCCGTGACCAAAATGCCTCAATATTGAATGTTCTGTTTCAGTCAGAATACCTTCAGAATCAAGTTTTCAAAGGCAAGAAGGTTTCGTGCAAACTTTCTGAAAGTCTACATAAGGCAACAAACTTTAAATTTAAAAGAAGGCTTTCTCAGGAGAGAATTCAATGTACCCTTTTGCATCCCTTCCCCACCTTGTTAAACCAAACTTCCTCATCGCTCGCACGTCTCTTAAGGGCTTCAAGTATGAATCTTATTCCCTGCACTATGAATATAAAACAATCTTGGGTAACAGAGCATTTGAGAACATTGTTCCCAGTCACTGACGGGCTTAAAATCCTTCCATGCGGCCTCCAAAACACATTCCATCTTACAGGGGTAACTGAGCATCTGGTGGAAATTGGAACAGCTTCAGCAGGTCTACAGGAACCCCAGCAACAAAGCTCCATGCAAGGTGACCATGCACCAACACTGGCCATGTGGGAGAACTGGACGAGCTGGCTTCTGCTTTTGTTTTTGGTCTTGGGTTTCATCTTTGGTCTTGGTGAAGAACTGAATGCTACAGAGCTGCGAGATGCTGCAAAGACATGGAGAGCAGTGCTTCTATAAAGCACCGCTGATGACACGATGTAATGTTGATAAGGACATTGCTGCATCTCAGTACACCGATTTCTACAAAAGCCTGCAGAAAAACACACATTTTCTACCTTTAACAGAAAACCAGTTAGGAATGTGACTTCTAAAATCAGCCATTTGTTTTGTTCCTATAGAACTGTTAACGATCTGGTCACAGAGAACTGTTCTCCTTCCTCACCATCTGTGAGCACATGGCGTTTTCACCACCATAACTGAATCAAACACAAAATTTAGGTAGTGAATTGCTTGAAAATGGTACAACCTTTCACCCCCTGTACAGACATTTACTTTTGGCTTATGTTTTCACATCTATCTCAAGAGAATCGCTTCTTGCACTGAATTTCTTTCCTGGTACTACTTTGCAGTATTATTTACACTCCCCCATTTCATATTCTTTCCCTTAATTCCAGCATCCCTTTGTAAACTGTCTTTCATCACAGAAAACAACTTTTATAATCTTCTGTGTAAACAGACATCTTGATTTGAAAGATGAGCCTTATCTTCAATCTGCTAACTTCAAGCACTTTCTACTTTAGCAAAACTTAGCTGTAAAAAACCCAATCTTTTTTTTGCACTTGCCCCCGGCATTCACAAACAACCTCTCTACACACCTGGCTGGTCCACCTCAGTCCACACAACCCTCAACAAAACATCATGAATTTTGCTACTAATAACTAAGCCATAGCGGGTCTTATCTGTCAGTTTCTATTGCTTTGCACCGCTGTAATTAATGAACACTGAAGATTCTAAAAGCAATTTTTTCAGCCCTACAGAATGCATTCTGGTGAGCACATAGGAAAGAAGAATTAAACTGAAAAGCTGAGGACTACAGTAGCCTCACGATGACAGGTCACTCTGATACCAGGTCAAAGCAGCATCTATTTTCAGCTGCTTTGATTATAATTGCTGACGGAATAACAAACAAACAGCAATTATCTCATTTTCACACAAGAGAAAAGATCTAATAAGTGAACCCATCCTAAAGTGACACTGGAAAACGAATTCAAATGCAAAGAGGAGTAATGAAATTTGGTTTCCAAAATTATTATTAATTGCCAACACTGTCAACATTAATGTTACTCCTCTACTGGATAACACATCCATTTTAGTCAACAAAAGCTTTTAGCAAACCAAACATATCAAACTGCTATCATTCAAGGCCAAGTTCGTGACAGTTTCCACCAACAGTCTGTACTGTCATATCTGAAAATCCCTGATTACAAAAGTCATCTATGCATGTCTGCAGCCCAACCCATAGATACACATGTTTTTCTTGACCACGATGCCAGCCCTGGGATTTCAGACTAACAGATGAAGTACGTAGGGGTGTGATGAAGTTAATCCTTAAGAGGATACAGGAATTAATTTTTCAAACTGAATTCAAACCTGTCAGAGAAAAGCAAAACAAACCCCCAAATAGCTACAACAAAACCAACCATCAAACCATACAGAAGTGGCACATCCCTGGAAGACTCTGCCTCCGTGCATTTTCAGTTTGCAGGTATTGCCTTTAACAGCTGAGCCTGAATCACAAGAAAATAAAGCACCAAACAGAGGATTACTTCAGCTCTCTCAGGGGATGCAAGACAAACATGGGACGGACAGGATCCACTGCAGCACTGCACATGGATTTATTGTCCATCATACTAAACTGAAAGTAGCTAAGCCGTGCAAATCTGTCTGCGCTGTATTTCCTCCTTCCAAGGGCATGTTTTGTGGCTTCTTGACCTAGGTTAATAAGTCTTTATTCTCAATAACAACTGGGACCACAAAGCCTCCCTGAACTCAGCCCGGCTCCACACTCCGACACTGCAGATGCCATGATGGATTGCTTAAATAACATTCCTCCTCACAGTTAGCTTTCAATCCTAGCTTGACGTTCTCCGCCTATTCTCCGCACATTTCGCTTCCCACAGCCCTCTAATGAACAACTTCAGTTTTCGCCGAGTTTTTTGGTGGAAGATTTTTCTTCTTCTTTTTTGTCAGCAGGGCCGTCCGCTTCGGCTGAAAACAGAGCACTGAACCAAACAGCTGTGAGCATTAATAGGCTCACATTTTGGCAGGTGCGGAAATGGAAATATCATTTAATTCTCATGCTGGTGGGGAGCTAATCAGGTTTTTTAGCCAGGTTTCCTGTGTGTGTGTGTGTGTTGTCACCCTCCCACCACCTCCCTCAGCTTTTCTTTAATCCACAGCCAACTGCAGTGATTTCAGAGCAGGGTAATGGTCCCAGAGATGGTTGCATTTCTGAAGGTTCCCAAAGACAACAGCCTATGGAAAGATGGGTGCAAAGATAAATGCCCTTGAAAGCACCTCCCACACTGAGAAGCAGCACCTTTTCAGACACCAGGGAGTGCTGACAAGGAGAAAACTTTATAAAGAAGCCCCAGCAGAAAGAAAACACAGACCAGCACCTGTGCATGCTGAGGTACCAAAGTCAGCTGTGAATACAGCTCTCCCTCAGTACCTGGTGAACAACTGGTTCCATGATTACAGTTATTTACAGGCAAAGGACCGTTCCGAAAGTCCCAGCCAAGTTTCCCCCCTTCTCCCTGCCTGCACTGTGCTGCTGGACAGAAGTGACACACACTTTCCTGCAAGGAGTGTCTGTACTGATAAACCTCTGGAAAATTCCTAACACGTATATCCACGAATGCTTAAAAAAATACATTCATATGATTCAGCTTATGCTGTCACTCACATTTATCTCCCCAACACCTCTAACAAATGCAGGTTTCTCTCCAAAACTCCCTTCTAGATTTGCTTGAAAACCTTTCAGCTAAACTAGATGATTAGTTCTCATCCCTTCACCTTCCTAGTTACTCACAATACAAATAAGGAATGAATTTACAGCACTCTTAACTTCTAATGAAATGCAAAGATCTCACATGACAAAAAAATGTATATTTTGGAGTAATACATGCACACACGGTACATCACAGTGGGAGTAATATATATAGTCAGGTAAGAAGATCATGTCATCTGTAATTCCCATCAAAGATTTCAGGTACCAAAAGCTGCATTTGAAGCAGCTGGTGGTCTCCTATTACCATGCTGGCTGCAGCAAGCACTTCACATCTCATTAACAGCATAATGAAGGCTCCATCAGTGATATGGCCTATCAAGACTGTCAAACACAAGAATATAGACACTAGATTAGAAAGATGAACTATCATAAAGGTTTTTATTGCCTAGTTCTAAGGATTGGTAAAGAGCTAGTCCTGCCATAGAAAATACTCCCTGGTGATCCAACGGTGCTCAAGGATGAAGAGCAGACCCTGAGAGGTGCCAGGGGAGGAAGGTGGCACCGAGGAGGTCACCGCACTGCTGCTTTCCACAGGCAGAGCTCAAAACCACTGGAGTGAGAGTACCACTAGAGTCAGAGCCAGAAGAAGCCATCAGGACGGGGACATGCATGCTTACACTGATGACCAAGTAGTACTTTGCATATATAACACAATTAGCGCTAAACTCAGCAGCTTTATTTCTCATGTATGTGGTAATTATGACTTAATAGAGCTTCATAATGTTCTCTCTAATTACTGATTATATCTTCTTATATACTTTCATATGTGCATATACACATATATTCTCAAATGGTTGGCACTGGTGTGCTCAGAGAATAATCTGAGAAAGAAAGGGAGACCACAGAAGAAGATACGAACACCCAGTGGGAGTCAACACTCCTTCATTTGTTGAAGAGTAATGCCAAGAAGCAATGCAGGGAATCTTCCAACCCACCACAGGCAACCAGGCTGGGTCTCCCTGATGGGAGAGAATTGGCCAGGCTCCCAGTCAAACACTTTGCTGCCAAGAGCCATTCCTTGACCAGTTTCCACCACAACCAGGACAAAGATGGGAGCAAGAGAAGGCAGCTGGAGAACATCATGGTAGATAACCTACTCCTGCCTACTTTAACATCTTCTTCAGCTGCTTTCCGCATCCTCCTTGAACAAGAAATTGGAAAGTGCTGGTACATAGGGATACTGACAACCATCCGATCAATGACTGCTGTCTGCATGGGGTCTTTAACACCACAGAAATCAATGGAAACATCTTTGGACCTCAGCCCGTGCGTCAGATTACGCCTGTGGCAGAAAGGGAGGCATAAACACAAGGAGTAATAAACGAGCAAACTATTAATTATGAACAAGCACTAAACCTTTCTCATGTATTCTTTGTGAAATTAGCCCTGAACGCAGTTAGCTGGATGCCTAACCAAGCACAAGATGGTACATGCACAGCGATTTCTTGCTGCAAGAGCCACTTACTTTCATGAGGACATGCAGAAGCCTGCTATTATTGCCTCACATACATTGAAACCATCACCCAAAATGAATGCATGTGAATTTTGATTCAAAACAAAAACTAAATGAGGTCTGAAACACTACCACGATTGCAAACACCAAGTTATATGAAGTTAGTTGCTAACTTACACCCTGCAGTTTGTCTCCATCTCCGTTGTTATCAGCTGTTTTTGGCCAAAATTCAGTTCATGACTTTTGGCTGATGTGGCATAAAGAGATGAACTGGCTGCATGCATGGGTGACAGTCAGCAAACATCAGGACAGAAACACCAAGGAGAATGATAAACAGAACCCGTGGTGTTTAACTGTGACGGTCTCCTGAAGGGAATGGTGTGCTGTTTGGGAATGATGTGCTGTTTGGAGGAACTTCAGATCCAGAAAGAACACCCACATACATCACAGGGAGGGTGCAGCAACATTGCTACATGGGGAGACCGACAGACTGATCTCCCAGATTCACCTCTGAAACTTTGATCCCACAATAAAGCTCTTTTATCACAATGAATAAGCAACAGTTTGCAACGACTCAGAGCGATTTCAGCTCAAATGTCTCTGCAAATTATTACGCTTTGTAGGAGAAAAAAAACTATCAAATGCAGTGTTTATTCTAAGCCTCAGTCTCATTAACCCACTACCTTACATGCCCTCTTTGTAATGCAAATTAGCTAAAATACTATGCTTTCCATAAAACATTCATATAGACAGTCTCACGTTGCTCTAACACCAATTGTAAGTGAAGCAAAAAAAGACAGATTTTCTCTTAATACCTAAGCTCTGCACCTAACTCTTATCTGCCAGTGCAGTCTGTGAGGAACCTTATGCTGTTGCTGCAGCCATTATAGCACAAGGGTGGAAGATTTCCCAAAGCAGCTGATGTAGGCAATTATAAACTGAATAACCACAAGTAAAAGCTAAATAAAAGGACTCTACAGAAGGCACCTACAGCAGAGCTTTTTCTTGAGGAACAGAGATTATTACAGAGAACTGAAAGGATACCCTGCATTTAGGAGGTTACACATTGCACACAGCGCACCTGCTCATGGCCACCTGCCCAGCCACACCACGTATCACTATGGGGTTTTCTGTGAATCTTCTCCACATAGAAACACGCCTGTCATTCCTAACCACTGCAATATGCCCATCCATCAGCAAGTGCAGCCTCAAGGAGATACAGCATCGTCCTGACCAAGATCTCCAGTCCAGCCTCACCCCAATGCTCTGCACAGTGGATGATGTCTTTGGGATGGAGAGGGCCAAGAGAAGGGCAAAGCTTCCATTTTCTTATTTACATGGCTGTAGAGATGGCACAGAATGTCACCTTAGGGGTGCAATGTTACACTGACTCTCTCCTTTCTCCAGTGTACTGAGGCACTGGAACATGAAATACCATAGCAAACTCATATCCAGTCAAGATTCACAATATAAATTGTACTAAACTAAATTCATACACACAGGATAAATGCGGAAATGTTACCACCTTTGCTTCCTCTCTCCACAGGTACAAGCTACTTTTGCTTCCTGAGACGATCTCTAAACGTGTTATCTCCAATTAAACTTGGAGCGACTGCTTTCATCCTGTTTTTAGCTTTGAAAGCTGTCGCTTCTTTTTTAGACTTCAAGGAAGGCCTGGAAGGTGTTTGATTCTTACAACCACACTAGTTGGCCTGAGAGAAGATACTACCACTGTATACAATCCTTCTCCAGACTTCACAGCACAGCAAGGCAGAACTCAAGGCATCAGTGCTCAAAGTGATGGAGATATCTGCAGTGTTTCCAATGGGGTTCAGTGTTACCATGCACAAGTGACCAATGGGAGGCATCTCTACAAGAAGTTTTCTTTACACATGCCCTCCTAGATAGTCTCCTAGGCCAGGTTCCTGGTCATCCATAACAAACCAAGGCTCCATTACTGTTCCTGTACCCAAAGGTCCTCAGAGATGATGTACTCACATCACCCAGTCATAACACTGGAAGGGCACAGAGACTGGGAAGCGCACCACAACGTGTCCACAGTACAGACAGGGCCAAAGTCAACCAGATTTAACATGGAGATAAATAGCATCTGTCACTTAAAAAAGATAAATATGTGTGACAGGATCTACAAAATGCAACCAAAACAGCAATTCAACATACCAGCTTCACGGCATATTATAAAAATAAGTACCTGTTTACCATGCCCACAAGAGAATGAGTATACTGAAACCTATTTATTTTTGAACGTTCCCTTTGTTTGGCACATCCCCCTCTTCTGGGGGGGATAAATGATAATAAAAAAAGCAGAAGATGGAGCAGCCATAGCAGGAGTGGCTACGCGTCCTCCTGTCCAAAGCCCAGCTGAGGAACACACCTGGCTGTACCAGCATAGCTTCATCTCTCAGCCCAGCCATTAAAATGGTCAATAGCAGTGCCAGCTGAGGAACGCCCATCACTGGAACTCATTTTTACAGGTCATTGGCCAGCTAGACAACAACAGCTTCTAGCCATTACTGACCTCTCTTCAACACGAACCGCTGATTTCCCAGAGAAAGACAAGCCAGGAGCCATCCATTTTCTTAATCGTAATTAAAGCAAACACAAAACCACTCAACTGTCTCTATATGCCTTAGTTCATATGAAATATAAACATGCAATCATCCTGCTATGTTTCTGGGAACAGTGACATAATGAGAATCTGAATGCATTCAGTTCATCTATCGAGGCAGGGAATACCCCATTAGAAGTAGGTGCTGCTGAACAGAAATTAGCACCGGGAAAATTTAGATAACAAAATGTTTTGGTGGACCAGCCCCCAAGCTGACAGAAGAGATTCAGGCAGGTGTGTCTTCTGATGGAAAAACTAACTGTGATAACGAATAAAATGGCCTTTAGATACATCTGCTTCTCAGTGACATTAAGATGCAGAAGAAATTTTAACAACGCTCAAGCACACAAAAAAGGAAGCAAACAAACCTGCCTGAATGACCAGCTGCTTGCAACACTGCCTGCTTTATGGCTCCACCAAAACTGGATTCTTTCATCAGTCCTGGTCTTACTTTTCTGCACAGAGCTATTGGGTGCCTTTTTAAAGATCAGACACCAAAACAGACAATGAAGTCTGTAGTTCTTCTTCTCTTCCAGACAGGTGCCCAGAACTGGAGCATTGGCTCCTTAATTACCAGTGCGCTACATGATGTTATGATGTGGAATACCAATAACCAAAAATCATAAAACCATGACACCCGTATCAATGAAAACACACACAAACAGTTAATTCCCTTTCAAACATTTTCAATATGTCATCAGCAAATGACTGAATATTCTTAGAGGCTGCACCACATCCGACTCCAGTAAAAAGTGGACGACAATTTAGATGAAAGCCTGCCTTCATCTAAAATTCTTGTACTTGGGTATTAATTTCCAGTCATCCTTACAGAAATCTGCTTCCTCCAATTTCCTAATTAGGCTGCGTGGCTTGAAATATGCCCATCAACTACCGTATGATTGCAGATCTACTTGACTAAGAAATACACATTCTCAGGCTTCAGAAAATAATCAGGCACTCCAGATTTTCCTGAAGCTTCCTGAGGAGCAGATGTCAGAGACCAATATCAATGACTTAGACCACTGGTCTCAAACATTCTCACAACTCCTGTCAATCAGCGTTACAGCGACTCATGGAACTGCTGTTAAAGTAACCATTAAGAAGCCTAGAAATTACACAACCTACATCTGGCTGCATGCATCCAACATCTCCACTCACAGGTTTTCTTGAACTGATGTTTTACTCACCAGGCTCTCGGTCCTTAGAGGAAATACACTCTTTTATGGACTCTGTTATGCCAAGGCTTGCTGCAGTGGGAAGTGGACCAAGTAAGGATTCCAGAGCAGGTGGTCTTACAGCAGCTTCATTTCCATTTTGGCATTCTCCATCTTCACCTGGTTTTAACCTATCTTTCTCAAGAAGTTCATTACAAAAGTCTTTGTTTAAGTGATTAGCGGCTGCTTCCAGTTCTTCATCTTCTGCCTCTTCCTCTCCAAATATGCTTAATGTATTATCTTCTATAGAATCTGTAAGGGAAATAAAAAACAACAAAAATCCAGCAAAACACTGCATGCCATCTGTTACAGAAACAAAGTAAACAGAGTAAATAGAGTAAATGCTCCCTCAAAGTAAAAATAAATAATAATAAATCTGTAGAGAAATTCTATAGAAAACATACACACTATTTCAGTACAATGTATGAATGTGGGGAGTTTCCAGATGCTCTTCAAATTCACCACCCTGGCTATTAAAGTGTATTTTTGTGAACAGAGTGATTGTTTAAAATAGAAGCATTGTGTTATCAAATTATGGCAGGTAAAAGCGCTTTTCTAAAGAAGCCAACTGCTTGTTGGCCAATGAATGGCCAATTAAATCTGCACAGAGAGCCACCATAGCAATTTGTCAAGCAGGGCATTCACTGACAGAAAGGCCTATGTGTCACTATACTACGCACTCAACATTGGTGATGGAAAGAAACATTCTCAGGTATCAGTGCCAACCTTACAAGGTACCAAGAATGAAAAAGTGACTGCAGGACTGCAATTGTAATGAACAAGTTTTACTTTTGCTTTTATTTTGCATTATTCCTATTTTATTTTATTTTATTTTTTTATTTTGTATTAAATATTTTGTCCCTATGAAGGCTGACAACTGAACCAACCAACTGGCAAGACGCATTGAAAAGCAGAAAGAACCCTAATACAATAAACAGAGATTCTTTACTCCAGAAGCATTTACATGAGCGCATTTGTCACAATCAAGTTCACACACTTAATACTGTCTGCAGGATACGAACCTATTATTATTTAAGTAGTCACAAGACTTTATAGACTTACCGCTTTTAGATAAATTTGCAAATACGCCTTTTGCTTTTGGTCTGCTATTTTCTAATTCAATCTCTATTTCATCTTGATAGCTTGATATTTCACCTGCGGTGATGAAATAAAAATAAAGCTCAGCAATCATCAATGCAATTTTGAAGAAATGAGGGATCTGTTACACTAAACACAACTTATACCTTCAAAATCTTCCAGCTTCTTTGATAACGCCTTCTCAAGCTGAAATGAAAACAAACAGAAAAAAACAACCATGAAATTACTACAGAAACATCTCTGTACTATTTCTGAACTGCGTACACAGGCACAGAATCACGGGGGATTTTAAAAGCAATAAGAAGGTTTCAAATCCTGATTCGTATTATTTTATATCGTCAGACAGGTATCAAGGTACTGGCCAACTGAAAACTACTGAAGCAAGCTGCACATAGAAGGCTATAGTCTACAGCAGTAAGGTCTATGTAGATGTGAGCAAGTGCAAGGACAGTGCTGAAATCGCTGTGCACAGGCCAGATGTGGCACGCATGCAATGGCAGACCGCAGTACTCACCTACACAGTCTAACTGACTCTCAAGAACGTCATAAACACATCAACAGCCATTTAAATGACAGCACATTTAGGATATTAAACACTACTGCCTTTTTAAAAAGCACGTGGTTTCTGATCCAATTACAGAGCACGCACCTCGGCCACTCTCATCTCTTAATTCTGGTTAACCGGGATGGAAGAGCACACACAGCACATACAAGAGAAGTGCAGGCAATAGAACAGCTTCTCAAGGCCTGTGTGCCACAAGCTCAGCTTAATTTGTCACATGAGATGCTCCGGTTTTGCAAGGCCATAAAGATGTGATGCTCCAGTAAAAGGTCAGAGCAGAAGAAGAGAAACATGCAGCAGGAAAATAAGCATTATGGAGGGAAAGTAACTGCATCATCTTGCACATAGGGCAGCACCCAAGCAGAGTGCAATTGCGTTAAGCACTAAACACTGGTATCCTGCAAAACATGGGAGCTCCACAGGTGCTCATCTGCCCAAACACCCAAATGTCCCCATCTGACCAACAAAAGCAGTGACATTGTGCTTCTTGCTGGGGTTTATTCAGGCTGGAAAGACACTTCAGTCCCTCCTCAGGAGACATTTAAGGCTACATTTGAAGCTACGTCTCTCTGGAGGACAGAGGTAGTAAAACTATATCTTTAAAATATCTATATATACATATCTTAAGTTAACGAGTGTCATATGCATTAATGCTCACCTCAAAATAGATGTAATCAAATTTTAAGAGATGCTAGACAGTTGGGATTTAGTATTAATTGATCCAGAGGGAGAAAAGAGAACAGAGAATCGGGTTTAGAATTTACCTGCTGTATCTTCAGCTTTTTTTGGCCGGCTGTGAATGAAGGGGGATCACATTCTTCTTCCAAGTCAATCCTCATAAACTCATCTATGGTTAGCTGACTTGTTGGCGTGTATTCAAACTCTGTCAACCTATGGAAGCGTACACCATATTACCTTAACATCTTTAAGATCTCCTTTAAAAGTCACAAAATTCATCAGACTTCTGACTCGCAGAATGAGCATTCTGCAAGAACTACAAACCTTGGCTCAAGTACAGAACAAATTAAAACTGAAGTGATACTAATTGTTTCATTTGCTGCAAAGTAAGTATCTTTTCATATCACAAATTAGCTTTTGATTTATTGGAGTACGCAACACACACACGCTTCTTTTTTTGATGAACGAAGACCGAACAGAAATACCACAGCCATTACAATCAATTATGTACAGCCCGACGAAACAAGAGGAATGCAGTTCATCTCTCCTGTCTCGCTGCTTTTGGGATCAGCAACGAGAACAAAACAGATTCCCAAACTAAAATATCTGTCACCAGAGTTTAAGAGCATGCTCAAAAACAAGAAGCCATCTTCCCAGGACACAAAGAAGCAGCAGTAAAATAAAGGGATCATCTGCCTATCACACAGATAGAATAGGCGAATGCACATAATTTCATAACAACATGCTTTGTGTTTGTTTAATGTTTGCATTTCAGAAGCTCCTGCCTCTATGAGAGATACGACTGGCCCCATAGGGAACTGCCGTGGAAGCAGCTGAAGCTTTCAAAGAAACTGACTCTTAAACAACTGCAACATCTTAATTTCATCCACAATTTTCAGCATTTTATACAGGTGGTTGAGAACCATCACATCCATCTTACAAACAGAGGAAACAAGACAAAAGGTTAAGTGCAAAGCCAGGTCAGGAAATGTCTGGCAGAATGCTTTGCTGACAGAAAGTGCCCTTATAATAATATCAACATTTTCCATGGGAAAACTGCACTGATAGATCTGCAGCTGCTCCACTGGAATATTCCCATCTTCCAAAGGAAGCAAAGCTAACAACCGCTCCCATCTGCAAAGCTGGACATGAAGCTACTGCAGCACCCCCAGTTCAGGACATCTCAGAATTTCTTTGTCCCAAAAAGTAATCATGATTTTTACTTTTTAACCACAATAAAAATCCTCCCAGGGATGAAATTTTCTATAGGACACAAATTCCATTTCCAACCACCTCCACGGCCAATGCCAGCAGACAATGCTCTCTTCCTATACTCTTATCGCTATATGCCTTTGTTTATTTTTAATAAATTGAGGAGCAAAGCGTGACAGCTATTATTTTAATTCATAATTCATTTAATGCCAAAGCCAGGCATCATTTTAGAAGCACTGATTTTCCCAATCCGACTACAGCCATCCAGCTGTTGATGTGTGAATCAAGCACTTAGAGGCACCCCCACTTCAGCAAGACTTCTCCCAGCCAGCCTCACCTACTTAAATTGTTATTCTCCTCCCACTATTATAAGCCAACACATTTTTTGGCATAGACACCTGGTTTGTTCATGCTATGCTTGCTCAGAGTTTGAGATGAGGACCCAGACCAAGTCACAACAGCAACACCTTGTAGGCATGCAGAGCAACGTAGAAAACATCAGAGGCAAAATGCATATCAGTGACACGATGACTTGGATCTCAGCACTGAACTCTGTGCACATCTTCTTGCAGACACCCGAGGCTCCACCTGCCCTTCTCCTTGTGACCTTGTGTGACTCACGTCACGTACTCTGCACCTGTCAGACATCAGCCCAAGGGTGAGCCAACCAATGTTCGCAGTTGACATCAGTGTTGTCTCAAGAACCAGCTTTAACCCTGAGCCACAACAGCAGCACAAGCCTGTGCTGAGATCTCCAGTGTATCTGGCCTGGGCAGGGCAGAACTACTTCAAGTTTGCTGGCCATGCTATAGGGTAACTTAAATCCACAGCACAACACAGTTTCAGTCAACCAGCCTGGCCATGAGTTCCCAGGCTCATGTCCTTCCCTTCTTTAGTTCTGATCCAAACCAACTGAGTGCTGACCAACCTGGCTCTAAAGTTGGCCGCTATGACCAGGTAGGCACAGAACCCTGACTGGAAGCTCAAATTTACCAAGTGGCAGATCTTAGCAACAGGACTGCAGCCTTCCTCCTGAAACGACAAACTATTCCGAAGATGACCACAGATTGAACATCACTCACTTGAATTCATTCCTAAGCAATCTCCCTAGCGATAGCGCTGTAAGTCACGGCCAGGATGAGAGTCTGACCCACGAAAGACTGCCAGGCATGAAAACATGTGATCCCTATTCTATATGGGCTGAAAATACGACCCCATACAGCCCATTCCATACCAGCAAACGTGTCCAGAAGAAGTAGGAGCAAGGCTATACAGTCTTCCATTAAGCATCACGCTGCAGAAGAGCAAGCCATTCCCTCAGCGTTTTCTCCTTTAACTTGATATAAATAAATATCTGCAATTGCCAACCGCTTTCCTGCCTCAGCATCTTACATTGGCTGATATCCTGTCTGCATATTTTTAAACATTTCTTTAATTTTATCCAGCGTTTGGACACATGCCACCAAGGCAACAAACTGACACACGCAGCAGTCTATGCTGCATGGAACAAGGCAACAGCAGTTTGGCAGCTACAAATAACTGATGCAATCTTAATCTTAATTATAAGCATGATAATTTCAGGGCTGAGGGAGTATCCTCATGAAAAAAAAAACCCACCAACGAGCTGCCGGCTATTTCTTAAGTTCTGCACAGAAATGATATCCCAGCTCACTTTGTAATTTTGTTAATCTAAAGAATAAATAACGAGTCTAATAAGAGCGACCATTTAAAGTCATCCAAGGGAGGAAAATAAACAGATACACAAATTAAGATATCGTTACCTTGGCGTGAATTCAAAAGGGCTCCAAAAACTGAGATTTGGCAGACAAGTATTTTCTATTTATAGCTGATGCAGGGGCTGAGATTCAACTTCCAGTACAAACCCTCCTCTTACAGTTTCTCACAGCCTCTTTCAAGCAAGTTCCTTTGGGAGCAGAGTTTTTCCAGGCCTTGGTGTCACTGCTCCTAACCCCAGCCCTTCTCTTTTTCTTTCCCAAAGAAAAATTTCCACAGCTTTTGTTCCATCCCTTTACAGACAAAAACGCACCTCGTGCTCTGATAAAGCACTTTTGTGCACCAAGCAGTAAACCAACTCTGTTCACACTTAATTTAGCTCCCAATAAGGGAAAATGGGTCAGTCACTTTGAAGCCGAGCAATGGGTTTCTTTTTCACTTTGTTTTGTTTCTGGAATGCTGTCCAGTGGAGACTTACGAATCCAGTCTACAGCTTAGGGGGAAAAGGAAACACATAAAAAGGACTTCCATGCCCAGCGGAATGCTCAGTTTTAGTGGTTACTTGAAATTCTGTGGCGGTGGGGTGTAACGAAGCACTCAAAAGAGCAAGGTCTTCTGGAGTCCAACTCACAAACGCTTCGGGACTTCAAGTTCAAAGTCCAAGAGGGATTTCTGAACGGGGACAAGAAGCTGCGCTGCCCTCCGCTCCCATTCAGAGGAAAGAGGAAAAGTAGCTGAAACTGCCGGGAGCAGAGAAGTGTGGTGAGCTACACAGCATCTGACTGCCCTCCTACGTACACACAATCAGTGCACGGCTCTAGAAAGCAGGCAGTGCAGCAGACGTGGACCTCTGCATAGAACAGCAGGCAGATCAGAAACTTAAAGAGTCTTTCTTTTAGAAACTATCTTAGTGAGTGGAGCAGCTGATTTGACAACTCCGACGTTTACAAGCTCAAGACAAGTGAAGGACTCGACATTATCTGTTTTTTGAGTACAAACATATTTAACTACATCCCCACTGTCCTAAGGGTGCCCATCTGCACTGCCTACCTCTCCAAACCCGTGTGCTCACTAACATAAGAAAAGGTCAGAATCTGCACCGCTGTGGCAAACAGTCACTGTGTACTAAATTACAAATATCTATTGCATCATCCTCCTCACCCCATTTCTTCCGAGCTATACAATGTTTATGCATGAACTATTTATGGAAGTACATAAGTGCATATTCTAATAGTGATGCTTAATATAGCACACGCATCAGAAATAGTTATGAAATGCTTCCTACATGATATAAAAGTTTTCCAGTATCCCCTTGTATGTAAACAAACAGGAGTCCAATCTCCTTATATGCAATTGTTATACACACAAGAGATGCCCTGATAGTAATGCCTCCTATTTTTTTATGTTGGCCCACGATGTCAAAGGCAGATAGTGACAGTATGGCAGTAGAGGATGAACCTTCCCACCAGTATCCCATCACGTGTTGTTGCCATGTGACAAATAGCAGCAGAGGGGCAGTCTGACAGAATGGGGTCTCATGTGGAAGTGCAAATGAAGCAATGATAATGACCAAACAGTGGTTGTGAGTAGAGTGAGGCAGTGGGTGGTGCATTTCAGCAGTGGGTCATCTCTGCTGGTGCAGACGGCCACTAGCGCTGCATGCAGGCTCTTGTTCATTGCTGGAGAAAATGCAGAGCTAGTGGTGGTGTCTGTGTTGAAAACTACTGTTTTGTAGCTGAGAATGTGCTCTATCAAACCGTTATTGTGCCCTTCGTATCTCTTGTGGCTTCCTTGGAAATAAATAGGAGGCATTACTTTTGGAGCAACCTACACCTGTATAACAACATACACTTGCAATAACATAAAAAGAAGTGTTCTTAAAGCTTATTGAATAGGTATCTCACTATTAAAAGGTGGGGACTAAATCAGAGATCATCCGACTCCTGTGCTTTTACAAAGTACAACCTATCACCTGAGCTGTGATTTCTCTCCCTGTGCTCCTACCCCAACACACCCATACAGGGAATTATTTTCCCTTAAAAAACTTCCACGGTGTCCCACATTAATATATTTTATCTGTTTTTGCGATGGACTAAGAGTACACATGCACAGCCCTTTCCTGCTAATTAGCTGGGAGCTGATCATTTACGGTGCTCAATCTGCTAGTAATTCTTTCCTACTAAAGAATAGCTACCTTGAAAGATTACAAACCAGAAGTGCCCTTAAGAATGGGTAGCTTTTGCTTGCTTCCACCAAAACAGAGATGTAAAACATCACAAATTTGTTACCATCATTTTATTCTAATTCTGAAAATACAGTTGTGATCACCTGTGTGCATCAACCAACCCACCATTCATCCCACTGACGGGCTGTCCTGAATCAGTCCAAACCCATTGGAATTCTTTGTCCTTGTCTTTCCCCGGATTCCAGTGCTCACACTGCAGTTATCAAACGCTACAGCGCTACTTAAAAGCTGTGCTCCATTAGCACGGCTCCTCCACTGCACTCTGTCAAAACATTCTGTGATCTCCTGGAGAAGAAAAATAGCACAAGGCTTCACTGCTTAGCAGAGCCACTCGGACGAGCAAAGTCAAACACAGAGAAAACTGTTTACAAGATCTAAGCCCGAGTTAGTGCTAAGAAGTTAATTATTGTATCAAAAGTAACAGCCACCAAATAGATTTGAAATGGCAGTTCTTAAAATAAGCATCGAGCACTGAAACATATTAGGACTCTAATTAATGCATTAGCTTACGAGCTGTAAAGAAGTCAGATTTATAAAAAGCAACACAGCCGGCAAAATTGGATTCATCAAAAACAAAACCTTTTTTCATCAGACAAACCATCTTGCAAACTTATGCAATACCAACAGGTGCGGACCAAGCCCCATTTGACTCTCCTAGAAAGACTTCTAGAAATCACCTATAAGCCACCTGAATATTTAACTTGGGACTTCAGACGTTTCTCCACTATTTAACTTGAGACATAAAATACTTCTCCATTTGCTCTCTCAGTCTGGCACGGGGTTTTAGTACAGCTGTACACGTATCAGAGCAGAACACCGACTTCCAGACACCCTCCCCTTCAGCTCTGGCTGTGATACGGCTTTGGTGGTTTAGAAAACCCGGCCCTACAGCCACCTGTGCAGCATCTCCATTACCTCTCCCCATCCTGGCTCTGAACTCACATACCAAAACCACTCTTCTCTTTGCTTCTGCTCGCAGAAGTCTGCCCATCTTGAGACTGCAGCAGGAGTTTGGACACCAGGTTTACATGAACCAGATACTGTTGTGATGAGAACAAGAAAAGCTACGGGCAGAGCACACTTATCTCTGTTCATTTTCACAGAAAATTGCCAAAGCCATCATTGAAAGAGCTGGATCCCCAGAACACAAGCAGAGGACCTGAAAGCCCCCGCAGCATCTCCACCCTGAGTGGTAAACAGAGTTCCTTTGTCACGAAGTTTTGTCTTCCTCTACCAAAAATACAGTTTGGCTGTGTGAAGAAACCATTCACCTCATTTATGAGCTCTGGGGCTGTTCTGGCCTTTCATTTCAACTCCTTCCCAATCCAGCTTCACTTCTGCTGACACGTTACTCCATCTGAAGTTCATCGCAAATAGGTTTTTTAACAGGTAGTACATCATGGAACTGAGAAGAAATATTTTGTATGCAAAAAGCAGCTTATTTAAAGATAAAGAGAGTGAGCCAAGGAAGTAAAATGCAAGTGTTAACAAAGATAGGCTGGTTTTTTTAATTTCTATTGAAGTAATGCCTAAGATCTTCAAACACACATAAGGGCCACACCGTATTAGATAATGTACAATGGAGAAAGATCACAGAAATAATTCCTACTGCACGTAGAACATAATTTAGTGTGCAGCAAAAGTACGCAGTAGGTGAGTAAACAGAAGAAGGGGCAGCGTATGTAAATGTTAAAGAAGCAGAAGCGAAGACAGGTGCATTAAACAGGCACAGTTGGGAGAATTAAACCAAATAAGAGCACCAAGTTTATGGAAAGTTAATTTCTGTTATCTCCACAGAAGATTACACACACAAAAAAAAAATAACAATTTGACTAATTAGTTAATATTTGTACAGTACTTTGAATATATAGAGTGATCTATAAGTTAATATCATTTCAATTAGACTGGAAGCGAGACAGATAGAATTATCAGTACGTTTATTAATATTTAATGTGTTCCCCTTCAACAACAGCAACAAGCTTTACATTTTAATTGCGTGCTTCAAAACATAAAGCAAAAAGGCCCTGTGAAGTAACTACAAAGCTTTCTTCCTGAGCCCCTACCAAAGCTACACGTGCTAGAAATGAAGTCAGTCCGTTCTTCAGCCAGTTAGATTAAGAAGTCCTGATCTGAAGGTGGATGGCAGGGTCTACGGGCCACTCCCATGCTTGGTTGCTTTCTCCTTTCAAACCAAATTCTGTTTATGATCAGTTCATTCATTTTTAAGACCTGAAGGCACAGCACATTTTGGTGATCCTCCTCCTGAGCCCCATTCCCTAGTGCACAGCAGTAAGCTTAACCTTCTTAAAACCCATCATTCCTACCTCCCAAGCCACTGATGCACTACAGCCCATCCATCCCAGACTGGAAGGGACATGAACATCCAACCATAACACAGAGAGAACCTGGCGGCTGGAATTATCAGCATTATCTGGACTCTCACTTGGTTTCCTTCAAGGGCTTTCCAAGGAAAGCCACCAGCAGCAAGCACAGCACCCACGACCAGTCTTCCACTCAACCACACTCAACAGCTTCACAACAAAACAGAGCAGCAGTAGCTCTTTGCAGATCAGAATCGCTACAGCAATAACTGAAAGGAAATAAATCTACATCAGACTGAGAATCATAGAATTTCTTTAGAACATGAAACAACTGCTTATTAATTCAGACAACTTCCCCTTGATGGCACCTTGAGAGGAATTCTTGAAAGAAGAGGGATAAAATGGGGTGCAGAAACAGTTATTCAATGGTATTTTTTATTTGCCTTCATTAAGTACGATATAACGTGCTCTTATTTGAAAAACATCAATCAAATTTATAGATTCGTGATAAATATAGTTGTAATTATAGCTGCTTGAAAATAATTCAGCTGTCACGTTTACCCTGTCAAAGTAAATAACGCTGTCATTTCAGTTGATGTGTGTGACTTGAGTAAACATTTCAAAGCATGAATTTTGAAGCAAAACCTCTCTGCTTGAAACAATTGCTCAAAATTAATTTTCCTTCCAACTCCAGTTTATTGTGCTTATTTTCTCGGTACCAATGAACTGTTCAACCACGTAACCAAGGCGTCTTGAATTGTGGGTGCACAAACCATCAATTCTACAAAATGCACATTAGAACACATGGCCTGTTGACCAGAGGGAAAAAAAAGTGGCATTTGTACTCATTCATCCTAACTGCTTTAGGGCCTACAGCCATCTAAACAATTCAAATGTATCCCTGCAGCACCCAGGCAAGGCAGGGAAATGTCATCACTCCTGTTCCACGAATGAAGATCTAGAGCAAAAGTATTTCTCATGATTAAGAAGTGAATACTATTAACAAACATTAGATTCAACTGGATGTGCCTAGGCCTGTCTCAGCAACGTGACGAGAAAGTAAAACATGAAGGGAACTTTCCAAAGGCAAACTTGGGTTCAACCAACTTCAAAATAAACCTCTGGTAGAAAAACGTTGTACTGGGGGCAACAAAGTCTGGCACTTCACAGTAAGGTCAATTTTCACAAACCCAGGAGAAAAGAAAAGGCTACAGATTTTCCAACCTGAGAGAAATTGGGTGACAGCTACCAATGCTGACTTCATCAGCATGTGGAAAGTGTTACTGGAACTTCTCAACAAAAAGCAATCCAAAGGCACAGGCCAAATTCTTACTTTCTGCTGATAATACCAAATCTCATCCCTTTGGTGAAGTTATCATTAAAGCCATTGTGCTGTCTTCCATTTATTAGCAGGGCAACAATATTGAAAATGAACGTTCTATCACAATAGTTTGCAAAGTTCTGGTCAGTAATAGCAAAAGGACACGACTTTTCAGTGCAGCATTTTGGATCAAGGCAAGAAAATCCTACAGGACATCTTCAGCTTTGAGAATCAATCAATTACTTCCTCTGTTAACATTTATGACCAAATACTGTATGACTTGAACTCCACACCTCTTAAACAGGCACAATGCTTGCTACCACCTCTGCTAAGCATTCGAGGCCTTACATAAGAGGCAGGGATAGTACTTTGATATGACCAGATGAACGCATTGTACTTATTTCATTCCTGGCACTTGTGGAAAGGAAAATACCCCAGTTTTCTCTGATATCCATCCATTTTAGACGACACCACTTTTCAGTTCTGTAAACGAAAGATAAAAGTAATAAAACAGCACCAACCTTTTCCTTAGCGTAGACTCACAAACCTTGACCACCCTGATGACCTCTTTAACAGTGCGTCGGAAATCATGCATTCTCGCTGCCACTAACAGAGCTAGAGAATAAGCAGGGACAGTCAGTGTCACAAAGAGGAAAAATTGCTGAGGAAAAGCAGAAAACAGACAGATAATGATACCCTCTCTTTGCCCCTTTCTTCAGATAAAGAGCACTAAATGCTTACGTTCAGCTGCATCCTTGAAAACACGTGATTGACTCAACTTTACAGACTTGGTTCCTACCCAATAAAACTAAGCTGATTGCAAACGGTACCCTAACAACTTTAAATTTTGGCTCACTGTGGAAACCAAAGCTATTTCAATATGGCACAAGAACATCAGACTGATCACACATTGTCAAAGTGACCATCCTTTTAGCAGAGCTTACTAGTTGAATAAAAAGCTCTCCAATTAAACCCACGGAAGCAAAGCCTGCTTAAGCTGTAACCATTCCCACCAGCCTGCTGGTGCACAAGTGTTGGCGTGCGAGACCCTCCACACAGCCAGATAACTGCAATAGATTGCGTTTACACTATTGCTCTGATTCAGAGCATCAGGACAGTTTTGAGGCATCAACCTCATTCATTCATCACACTGTGGTTCAGTGGGCAGAACAGGTTTAAGTATGCAGAAGTGCTTCCCTCCAGAGGAAACAAAACCAGAGCTCCGCTTCAGGCACGTGCGGAACGGCTCCAGATCCTAATGGGAACATCAAATGACTGTTCCTTCACACAGCTCCAGACAATGTGTGGCACAGACGTGTAGGCCAAGGAGCCAAAAGAAGCCATGAACTGCATGCACGGTTTATTGTGTGGAAGGATGTAGCAAATCAGCACCTCCTGCTTCAACTTGTAGAATGGTTTGAAACCTTTTCTCCCTGTCCTGTCAAAACAGACCCCTCTAAAGATCTGTCCCTTCTTCCTTACAGCTCCCCTCTAGATGCTGAAAGGCTTCTCTCATGAGTCCCCAGAACCTTCTCTTCTCCAGGCTGAATGGCCCCAGCTCTCTCAGCCTGTAAGAAGAACGCATACTTTTGGGTTCTCTATGGTTTATGCTCTATTCAAGCATGCACATACAAGATCTTTCAAATACAATGAAGTGCACACGCTAACTCTGTGGCTATATGCACTTCTCATTAGTCTGACCTCACTAGCCGATACCATTTTTCAGCCTAGTCCTGTAGGCTTTTGTAAGCATCACGTCTGCTATGAATCTTGGAAAAAAGACTGAGAAGAAAATAATTTCACATATTAGGTCAGAGAGAGCGTTTCTTGCATAAGAATCAGTGTAAAGACACATATCCAACTGCTTGCACTAACAGGGCAGTTTTAGCTGACAAAAAGCTACAGCTTGCAGAATGGGAGCGGGATGAGCCCCAGAAAGGTTAAAACAAACCCCAGATGTAAGAGGTAAAGGATCTGAGCAAGGAATGTAGGAGCAAAACTGAAATTTGAGTTCCTAGGAAATGGGAAAGTCCACAGCTGTTCTCAGCTCAACCTGCTGCAGGTGGAGCAACGCACCTCACATCTCACACACCTGACACCCCACATCTCACACACCTGACACCCCACATCTCACACACCTGACACCTCACATCCCACATCCCACATCTCACACACCTGACACCCCACATCCCACATCTCACACACCTGACACCTCACATCCCACATCTCACCCACCTGCCCCGCAGAGCCCAGACGGCCGGCGGCCAGTGTGCATCCAGTCTCGCTTCATTCTCTGCAGTAGCCTGAGAGCCGTCATGGACACTTCGTGGTTCTTATCCCCAAATTCCAGCATATGTGCAAAACGAGGAATATATAAACACGGATCTGCAAAAGAAAGTAACACAATTACTCCTAATCCCAAACTTTGATTTATGACATACAGAACTGTGAGGTTGTCATGGTCGACTTGCTTCACATCTCGGGGAACAAGTAAGAGAGCAGCACAGATGAAGCTTTAGGATCACATCTTCACTACAGGCATAGCTAAAACAAAATCCTTCTTCGCTTACAGACAAGAGGCTTTTAAAGCACGGCACACCGTTGTCCTCAGAGCTTCCCAGGGTTCAAAGCCGTATCCAGGCACAAATTGCTGGAACCCAATTAATGTCAACAGCCTACGACGATTTCCATCAGCCCGGGATGTGTCTCCTGATGTATAAACTCGTTTCAAGTGTTGGTGTTATCAGGTTCAGACCCACTGAAATCCGTCAGCGCGGGTTGCGCTTTGCCTAACCCGATTTATAATTTATCAAACAATCTTGTAAAAGCAGCGTGTAACACATGTTTACTCTGATTTCAGGTATCAGCCGCTCATTTCCTGCCTGCCTTTTATCACTTGACCGAAAATCCATGATGTAAGGTAAATTGTTAACTATTAGCCCCGACTCAATTTCCTTAGCTGATCTCCTATGTGGGCACTCACACTGATAAAGATGAAAATTCAGCTCAAAGCGCTGCAGCAGCCGCACGGATTTACAACTAATCAGAGCGCTTCCACATAGCACCAAGCCCTGACAAGGATGCCCTGTTGCTATCCCTAATTACCCGCACCAGCAGTACCTGGCTACACAAAGGCATTACATGAAAGCATCACATGCATTGAGCAATAACTTCCAAATGCATCTCCCTCAAACCTTAAGATATACCGAAGCAGACACCTCCCCACCACGGCCATAAAAACCAAAGGGTTGGGAAAGACTGATGGATCCCTGTGATTCTTTAGGATGGCTGTGCCCTGTGCCAGCAGATCCCTGCCCACCTTAAGGTGCCCGCTGCAAGTGAACCGTCTAAGAGAACAGCTTAAGGAAACCGGCTTCCAAGTGTTTTCTTGCAAAAATGAGTACTGGCACAATCACAGCTTTAGCAAAAGTGTGAATTTTTCATGCTAGTAAACAAAACAGACCAATTCCAAAATGCAAAGCGCTTCCAGAAGGAACTCTAGGCATGCAATTTGCTACTGATGTTGCAGTACTGTGTGCAGTGCCAGCGGGCAGCACCCAGCCTGCTCCTGGCTGCCCTGTATGGGGTCTGTCTGCCTCATATGGGGTCTGTGACTCCCAGCATGGGGTGCTCTGTATGGGGTCAGAGCTGCTCTGTATGGGGTCAGGGCTGCCCCACAGGGCAGAGACCCAGCTCTAAGCAAGGCAGAGGAGTTGGGGGGTGTTTGGAGGCATCTGCACAGAAGCTGCTCAGTTTTCAGCCTGCGCTTTGTGCCCACAGGTCGTCTGAGAACACATGACATGCAGTTAATTTATATTCTGAAAGCTATCAAACAGCCAGAATATGAATGCGTGGATGGTTCTGAGTGAAAAGCCTGTAGCAAAAAGAGGCCATAAAAGGCCAAAAAAGTGATGCCACCGATATATAAATTAAACTGGGGCCAAAGTTAACACGACTGTCTGCTACATGGATTAGAAAAGTAATAATGAACCAACACTCGTAAAACACTGCTGAAGCCAACAGCACTTTCCATACAGGTCCTGAGAACAGCAGCACAGCCCTGACTACAGAGAGAGCCGGGGCTGAGGGCACAGTATGGAGCTGTGGGGTGAAGGGTCTGAGAGGGGCTGCAAGGAAAGGAGAGATAAAAGGAGGAGAAAAGCTAAAAGAGAGATGGGATGAAAAGTGGGCAATAAGAAGGAGAAGTAATAAAAGGGAGGATGAAAAATGGGGTAAGATAAAAGGGGGGCAGATAAAAGGTGGGGGAAGTAGAAGGTAAAAGGGGAAAAAGAAATGGGAAAGCAAAAGGGAGGAAGTAGAATTGGGGGAATGGAAAGGGAGAGGTAAAAGGGAAGGAAAACAGGATAAGAAGAAATAGAAGGGAAAACAGAAGGGAAAAAAGTAAAAAGGAAAAGAAAAAATAAAAGCCGTGGTGAAAAAGTAAATAGAGAAAAATAAATAAAACGGTGGAGAAAGATAAAAAGGGACGCAAATTATAAAGGAACAAACAGAGAAATGAATCAGGATAGAAAGCCCTGCAGCAGAACGCAGCGCAGCGCCCCGCGCTTCCCGCAGCTCAGCTCCATCCGTGCCTCCCCCCGCCGGCCCGGCCTCCCCCCACCGCACTGCACGGCGCGGCGGCGCCCCCGCCCGGGCCGCCCGGGCAGCTCCAAGGGCCGCCTGCCCCGGGCCGCTCCACGGCCGCCATCGGGGCAGCGCTCGGCACGGCGCCCCCGAGCGGGCGCTGCGGGAAGGAGCGGGCGGCGCTGCCCGGCGCACGTCGCCGAGCGGGGGGCGGCTCTCCCCGCCGCGCCCCGGCGCTCCCCATTGGCGCGGTGTCCGTGACGCGCGGCGCGGCGCTGCCTCTTAGGGCGGGAGGCGGAGGCAGGGCCCGGCAGAACCGCGCCGAGCACAGCCGCGAGGGGAGCGTCCGGGGGAGCGCTGCCTCCGCCGCCGAGCAGCCGGGGCGCCCCGCCGCCAGCAACGCCCCCGGGGCGGGCGGGAGCAGCGCGAAGGAGCAGCGCCGTGCGGCGGCGGAGGAGGAGGAGGAGGCGGCGGCCGCCGCGGGGAAAGGAGGAGGAGGAGGAAAGTTGGTGCGCCCGGCAGCGGACTGCGGAGAGCCGCCGCCGCCCCGGCCCGGCCCGGATGTGCCCCCGCCGCCGCCGCCTCCAGCACCGGGAGGGGAAGGACGGAGCGGAGCGCCGCTGGCAGCGGGGAGCCGGCGGCGGGCGGTAGCACCTGGAGGATCTGCGGAGTGACGCCGTGCCCTGCTGGACCTGTCGGGATTCTCGTGCTGTGCTTTTTTTTTTTTCTTTTTTTTTTTTTTTTTTTGGCTTTTTTTTTTTTTCCCCTCTTTTTTTTGGGCTGGTTTTTCTTCTCTTCCTCCTCCTCGGGGGCCGGAGCCGCCCGCCCGCACTGCCCGGGTTCCCCGCTGCGAGGTGAGCACCGGAGCGCTCCGTGACGGCGGCCTGGGAGCGCCCATCCACGCCGCGGGACCTGGTTCGGGAGCCGGCGGTCCTTGTCGCCGATGCCGCTGCCCCATGGGTGCCTCAATGGCAGGATCATGAAGTGTTTGACTTTTTTTCTTCTGCTTCCAGAGACCTTAAAGAAGTCCAAAAAGAGCGTCAGGTCAAACGGCAAGGCGCCAGGATGCTCTGAGGCAGTGCCCCTGGCCCTGAAGAAGAAGATGGCCGCAGAACTTTACCCTGCCAACACCAATATCGCCAACAGCAACGCCGCCGCCGCCGGCAGCAAGAAACCCGCGCTGCAGCTGCAGCAGAGCGCGCAGCCGCCCCCGCCGCCCCAGCTCCAGAACCTCAACAACAACAACTTGGAGAGCGCCAGCTGGCAGTCGTGCCACCCCACGCTGCGCGAGAGGTGAGGCCGGCTCCCTCCTCCTCCCCAGCCGGGTCGGGTGGGTGCGTGGGTCCGGGCCGCCCGCCGCTAACCGGCCTCTCCCTGCCCTCGTCCGCAGGAACGCGCTGATGTTCAATAACGAGCTCATGGCTGACGTCCACTTCATCGTGGGCCCGCCGGGGGCATCCAAGAAAGTTCCTGCCCATAAGGTTGGTGCGGAGCGCGGCTCGCTGCGCGCACGCGGGTTGTTCCGCGTCTCGGTTCCGTCCCAGCAGCGATGTGTGCGCGGGGCGGTCGCAGGGAGCGTTGCGGTGCTGAGGTGCTCTCTGTGTTTTGCAGTACGTGCTGGCAGTGGGCAGCTCCGTCTTCTACGCTATGTTTTACGGCGATCTCGCCGAGGTCAAATCCGAAATCCATATCCCAGATGTGGAACCCGCAGCCTTTCTTATCCTATTAAAGTAAGTGGCCGCTCCGAGTCTACTAATTACGTGGACAGAATCAAAGTGGCTTATAGAATATGCAGGTCCCGCTCGGCATCGTGCGGTGCGCACGTATTAATGCTTCATGAGCTGTCATACACTGAACGTCTGACTAACAGCCAGCAGCGATGACTAGAGATGAGTTTCCCGTGGGCTGTGCCTATACGCTTTCCCTTAAGAAACTTCTTTTCTCACCTAGATACATGTACAGCGACGAGATAGACCTGGAAGCCGACACTGTGCTGGCGACGCTCTACGCTGCCAAGAAGTACATCGTGCCGGCCCTGGCAAAGGCGTGCGTCAACTTCCTGGAGACGAGCTTGGAGGCAAAGAACGCGTGCGTCCTGCTGTCCCAGAGCCGGCTCTTCGAGGAGCCAGAGCTGACACAGCGCTGCTGGGAGGTGATCGATGCTCAGGCTGAGATGGCTCTCAAATCGGAAGGGTTCTGCGAGATCGACCTGCAGACGCTGGAGATCATTGTGACGCGGGAAGCTCTCAACACCAAGGAGGTGGTGGTGTTTGAAGCCGTTCTCAACTGGGCCGAGGCCGAGTGCAAGAGGCAGGGGCTGCCAGTGACGCCGCGCAACAAGAGGAACGTGTTGGGGAAAGCGCTGTACTTGGTGCGGATCCCCACCATGACTTTGGAAGAGTTTGCCAACGGGGCGGCCCAGTCCGACATCCTCACGCTGGAGGAGACGCACAACATATTCCTGTGGTACACGGCCGCCAACAAACCCAAACTCGAGTTTCCGCTGACCAAAAGGAAAGGACTGGTGCCGCAGCGCTGCCATCGCTTTCAGTCATCTGCGTACCGCAGTAACCAGTGGAGGTACCGGGGGCGGTGCGACAGCATTCAGTTTGCTGTAGACAAACGGATATTTATAGCGGGACTGGGATTGTATGGGTCGAGTTGTGGCAAAGCTGAATACAGCGTCAAAATCGAACTGAAGCGCTTAGGAGTTGTCCTGGCTCAGAATCTGACAAAGTTTACCTCCGACGGCTCCAGCAATACCTTCTCGGTGTGGTTTGAGCACCCGGTGCAGGTTGAGCAGGACACGTTTTACAATGTAAGTGCCATTCTGGACGGCAATGAGCTCAGTTACTTCGGGCAGGAGGGAATGACTGAAGTGCAGTGTGGCAAAGTGACCTTCCAGTTCCAGTGCTCCTCGGACAGTACCAACGGGACCGGGGTACAAGGAGGACAAATCCCTGAGCTCATTTTCTATGCATGATGCATTTCACCTTGATTGTATTCCAGTACTGCAACGCTGCACATTAAGGGATTCTTCGGTTTTACTACAGAACTGTACAGCAGTATGGAATGTTACGCTACTTACCTATCTGCTACATCAGGCTATACCCAATAAGTGAAGGAATGCTCTTGAATTTAATCTTATTTTATTTATTCATAAGCTATTTGACTTAATTAAGACTGCAGTGAGCAGAAAAAAAAAAATGTTAAATTTTGCACAGAGCGTGCATTTATTTTGTATATAGATAACTAACTTGCAGGCTGCAGCTGACTCAAACAGAATGTTCTAAACTAGAGCAGTTTATGAATCGGTGAAATATAAAACATTTCTACTTGCCCTAAATCCCGCATATTGCCCCCTTCCTGATGTTATGGCTTGTCTGTTAACTACAGTGCAGTTAATGGGTGGTAACACCGCTGGCTGCCTGCCCTCTGCAAGATGTGAGCAGTGCCAGGCGTAGAAAGGCTCCCCCCACCTGCAGAGCCCATCCATCAGGCAGCCCTGGTTGTCCTTCACCAAGAAGGACAGGAGGAAGGAAGCTCAGAGCTTGGCTGTGGGTCGCCTAAGCTGAACAGTGAAAGCCTGAGCATAACCAGCGCTGATATAAAACCTTGTGCTTACTGCTGTAAGCTTCTTCTGTCTGTTTGCATTCTGCTTTTGGCATCATCTGTGTTAACTTCCACCAAGCCCAGCAAACAGCAGCAGTAACACCTGCACTGTCAAAACGCACTAGAGTCGAGCAAGCGGCGTCAGGACAGACAGATAAAGCCTCATGCAGCCACAAGCTGTAGTATTGACAGCCACTACTTAAATATACATCACATCTCGCCTTTAGGAGCAGACAGATTTACAGTACCGGTCACTCAGAATTACTGAGGGAAGCCACCATAAGGCAAAACTGCCAGGCCTTTTTTTTTCCCCCTCTCCCTGTGTAGTTTTGGGTCTATCAGTCATTTTCACAGCTGGCATCCTTCAGTTTTCTCAGAGGCTGCCAAAGAGGTGTATTCCTCAAGCATCTCTCCACCATTGCAGGTGAACCAATGGGAAGGACTTGGCGTTCTTTATAAAAAACATTGTAACCATAGAATGAGCCGATTAACTTTTTTTTTTTTGCACATAGAACAGGTACCTCTCTGCCTTTAACTGCAAGTTTTCTGTTTTTTACCTGAGCTGCATTATTTTTTTTACCTTGAAACTAAACTGTAATAAAATCCTGCCTGTTCTCTCAGAGAGGAAAAAGAAATAAGGGAACTGAATTCTTGGACACAAGATGTCTGTACAGGACATCAGGCTGTGCTAACATTTACCAACTAATCCCGCTCACTGCAGTGATGGGAGATAGCTGTGTCCTGCCTACGTACTGCTTTCTGGACACCACTAGGATGATGCTCAGTATGGGAGCTGCTGCTCCTCTCATTGCAGACTGAAAGAGCAGGAACACAGTTATGTGACCAGCCAAGTACATCTGAAGGAGGGTGCATGTGTTCCTGAGCACAAAGGCAGCTGATTCTCTCAGTACAGATTAAGGAGAGTGGGAGTGATGGTGGGTGAAGATACAGGGGAAAGAATTCTGCACAGAGGTGGGCAACAGTCACAAGGCCTCCCTATAAACTGTCTTTTTTATAGCAGGAATTCCCTTGGCTCAAAAGTTACAACCTAGACAAGAGCTTTTCACCCTTTTGACACGTAACACTGTGTGCTATGGTCTGAACGCTGACTTACTAATGGGAAAAAAAAAAAGCTATTTGAATACTTGGGAAAAGCTGCAGATTTTGAAAATGCTGGACCCTGTTTTCCTTCAGATCACTTGTATTTCAAGCACTGTGCTGTGACTACAGTGATGCAGTGATAATCTGTTTGGCAAATGTTCTTGTGGAGCTGAAGTTTGACAGGCCAATGCAAGCTTGCAGATAAACACACATCTGTCATGTATCATCGGTCTATTGTCTTAACGTAGCCTAAGCTACTTTCAGAAAAAGCATCAAAACTGGACAAGAGGGCAGCATCTACCACCTGTAAAGTCCTACATAAAGGAGATCAGGCCAGTATTGCTGGATTGATTCCAGCTTCATTTTAAGCTACTGCTTTAGTGGATTAGTACTACAGACGCATACATAAACTATAGACTCATACATTCTTCTAAAGAAATCATACAAAAAAATACACCCAAAAGTCAAAGTGTAAAGAAGTACCTATGGCTGGAGCATTTATGCAGAGTTCTCTTGCCAACAGAAGGAAAGTTTTTCCCAGCACATAGACATTCACCTGGCAAAAGACAAAAATCATTATTTAAATCTTAAACCACAAGTGTTTTCAACACACCTTTTAATTGTAAAGGAAGAAAAAAAAAACCAACACCCTGACATCTTAAAACAACTTGCTTTAAAAAATTCAATTAAAGTAATGCAAGAAAAGTTTAGGTTGGACGTTAGGAAACATTTCTTTACAGAAAGGGTTGTTAAACACTGGAATAGGCTCCCCAGGGAGGTGGTCGTCACCATCCCTGGATGTGTTTAAGAGCCGTTTGGATGTGGTGCTCAGGGATATGATTTAGTGGAGGGTTGTTAGAGTTAGGGTACTATGGTTAGGCTGAGGTTGGACTTGATGATCTTTGAGGTCTTTTCCAACCTGGGTAATTCTATGAGTCTATGAAGTATTTGTAGGAACAGAGCAGAACCTGGTGCTTGTCAAAAGCTGCACAAGTGTTAGAAATCAAAGCATGAGATGATAGTGAAAGAAACCTACAAAGAGCTGATCATTCTGCTCTTCAGTGGACTCAGTGCTGCTCTGCAGCACCTGGACAACTCGGTTGTCACCCAACATCTAAAAGCAGTAAGTAGACTTCACAGCATCATTTATCTTGTGACATAACAAACCCTCAGCAAACAATCACAAGTTAGTCCAAATTTCAGCTCTACAATCGCATTAAGTGTGATAATGAAGTGTTGCATGGGTGCAAACCCAACTTTTCTACCAAAGATAGGAGCAGTGCTACATGCCCCAAGGTCATTTGTTGGTTCTGATTGGTTTGAACAATGACCCACATCACTCGACATTTACAAAGCAAATATCAACAAACAGACATGAAAAAAGGGGGAAAAGAAGCAACTGTAAACAGCAAACCTATGGAGTTCGGCAGAGCCCCACTCTCTACCCCACCACTCTCTGCTCTCCACCCCAACTGCTCAACTAGGAGGATGTAAAGGCATGGGAGGAGCTGCTCTTCATACTCTGATTTGCAATTTATGGCATAGGCAATTACAGTTGTGTTTGTAAAGGCTGAGGAAGTTTTATTTCACTATCTTAAGATGTGTTTTGTGGTCAACAAGAAAGGCAGGATATTCTTCAATTCCCAATGAGCTCCAAACATTCCCACGAAGCTCCGTGCACACCTTGCTTCCCAAGGCACCCATAAAGGTTGAAGCCGGTATAAAAAATCTGAATGTAAAAAGGGAAGATTTCAAATAAATCCTTAGAATTATCACATGTCCCAAAAGTAAATGCTCAATCAAGTAAGTGTACGTGATAGGGCATTAATTGAGTCCATATTTAATGAGATCACTGGATACGTTCCATGCCATGTGGTTAGACTGGCCCATCCCATACAGAAGTACAAGCTGAAATGCTACCATCCTTCTGCCAAATGACATAGCAATACTATTCTATGGCAAGGAAACAAACAAAATATAACCTCTGAACAAGAAGTGTAGTTAGGAAATAAGTCATCGAATTCAGCAGAGAAAAATAAGCATCTACTGAATCTGGCAATTCAAACAGGAGTTTGGGAGCACGTGACTTTCCATGAGCCACAGAGACATTACTAAAGCAAAATAGCTGCAGTGTTTCAGTTGGCTTTCAATGCTCTACGTTCACTGCAACTTTGGAATGGACTGTTTTGACCTTCTGTCCAAAAAATATTAACATAAAGAGTGGGGGTTTGGCTGCAGTTTCAGCCTTCTAAGTTGGCTGACCGAGTTACAATAAATCTTGAACCTCATCGCTTAGATCTTGCTCTGCAAGGATGATTTCACTGCACGAATCAATAAAGTTACTTCAGCGGAGCCAAGTACATGCAGTGTTTCCACCAGAGCGTCACAAACTCATCTAGTTCCTTCATTTTAGTCTAGAGAAAGCCTCAGATTCGGTCAAGTATTTTTCCCTCTGGATTTTCTGCCAGGGTATCCAAAATTCTTCATGCGTATCCCCATCTAACCACGTCATTACGTGAAACTCCTCCCAGGGAAACTTTCCAGAAATGCAATCATCAAAGAACAAATAAATACAAAAGGACATAAGAAGGCAGGGTTGTTGTTGTTTTTAGCTATGTTCTAACTAACAAAACAAGCGCTGAATTAAAGCTAAAGCAAAGAAGAACGTATTATAAAACTGCTGTGACTTCTTTACTTTAAGATTCCCATCCTCGCCCTTCCTAAAGGTCTCCGGATCCATGCTCTATCAGAGAAGCAAACACTCAGACGCAACCTGATTTTCCACCTCACCCGCATTGGCAATGTTTTATGACCCGACTTCAAGGTGTAGGCAGCGTATTTACACAAAATAATAAATTCATATTGAAATGGTACATCAGGGTATTTCCTTTGATCACAAGAGCACTTTGCAGTCTCTGGATGCTACCAACTCAGAAAGAATCATAGAATCATAGAATTACCCAGGTTGGAAAAGACCTTGAAGATCATCAAGTCCAACTGCAGCCTAACCATAGTACCCTAACTCTAACAACCCTCTGCTAAATCATATCCCTGAGCACCACATCCAGAGGGCTCTTAAACACATCCAGGGATGGCGATTCAACCACCATGATACTCAGTGCATTACAAGCTCTGTATCAAAGCTTGCACTTCTTTAATGTCAGTTTAAATGCACAGAAAGAAATGGGAATACTCAACTGGTTCCAGTTTTCCTGGCAAATCAGTTCAAGAAATACGTCAGGCCCCGTAAAACAAAACACTAAGCATCCTTGGAACTTACCGAATATCCATAGATCCATAGCAGGGTGTTCAATACGGCCTAAAGCTCACCCCAAAATCAGTAACAGCTTGCTCAACAAGGCACATCATTTCCAGTGTTAGCAGAAGAAGGCCCTCATGCTGACATTTAATACCACTGTCACTAATATAAACCATTATAAACACACACAGCCCTGTTGTGATAGATGGAAATATTACAGAGATATAGTAGGCCCACAGAAAAGAACTTAGCTTTATTCATCTTCTGTACATTTTCTGCACACTACTAAGCTTTGAAAATTAAGGGAATTAATTTAGAGGGCTACTTGAATGCCTAGTTTTCATCATTAAGAACTTATAATAAAAATTCATCTACTCCAATCCATCAGAAGCTCCATGTTCCAAATTTAGAACCATATGACATTTGCATTCATAAAACCTAATTTCATGAGTTCTTAGAATGTTGAATAAACAAAACTGCCCTTCTAGAAGGATGGCTCTGGCTTAGACTTGAACTGCAGCAGCTTTGAAGCTTACCACATTAACTTCGACCTCTTTTCCCCACTTCTTACAGTTATAAGAATCAAACTGATAGCCTGCATTTTCCCAACGTAGAGCAACGTGTAGCAATTGTTTCATTGACTTCCCAAAGACTTGTGATCTCTGTGCTGTTCTCATATTTTGATCAGATATTAAAATTCCCTCAATCAGATGCAAGCATTAATTTTCAGCAGCACTTAATACAACAGAAAGGAGCGTCGACCTCTCCTATCCTGGGTGTTCAAAAAATATCTGCATATCCTCATATATCTTTACTGTGTTGTTTTACATTCAGTTCACATTTAATGGAATGCACCTGCAAGCATACGGATCTGCCACTATGTGTTCTGGTTTTCCGTCTTTTTTTTTAACAATTAGATATTTTTTCAGACAAAAAGCACACACTCACCCAGGAACCACAAAGCAACCCATTTCTAACCTTAAGTTTTTACAGGAGAAATTAAGATTCTACAAGATGTTGTCCTTTACCAATCGTTTCTGCTCTCGTTACAACACATTCTGTATGAGCTAAAAGTGCCACTTGGAGAGGGAATGGCTTCCAATTATTCACTTAGATCTTTATAGAAAAACCCTCCTACTTATTATACTCTTTGCCCTTCACAGTATTTTTCGAAGACAGAGTCTTTTCATTTCACATCTGTCAGTCATCAGATGCTGATTTCAAAGGGACACTTCCATAGGGACTCTCATCCTTTCATTATTTCCTCTTGATTTCAGATCACGCCTGACATGTTCACAAATACCAATATACTTCCACTTCTACAGATAACAAATACCTCCATGCCAGTACCATGCGAATTCAGCTGTTCACCATCCTAAAACATTCCGGGACTTTAAACCTTCTTTGGGAAAGAGGGAATCCCCCATTCATACAGGTACCAGGTACATTAAATTCTGGACAGTAGCGATCAATAAAGTTGCAATCATAGTCAAGCAAAAATCTTCATTTATGTTTCTAAATTAATAAATCAATACCCTTTTACTACAAGCAATTTCCAAAAAGGCTTTTCATGACCGTGGCACAGCGTCGTGGAAAAACATTACAAATGGTGATGATGCAAAGTTCTTCTATCATTCAGAAAGATGAAGACCGGGCAGTTGGAACTCAATGAGAATTCACACTGTGAAACAACCATGGCTGCTTGCCTAAATAATTAAGCAAGCATGAAAAGCAAATGAGTTTTTAAGGAGAGTGTCTGTTGCTGGGGGAAGAGGCACCTGTGGTTATTTGATTCATTATTAACATTTTTAGTATAGTAATGCCTGAAGGTCCCAACCAGGTTGTTTAAATTAACTCAATCAACATAGCAATTTGCAAAGGGGCAATAAAGGCAATGCAGTCAACATGTTAATATCTTTACAGGAACAAAGGGTATTAAAAACTGAAGCCAGTACATACTGTCTAAAAACTATATATATATATGTATGTATATATTCTTTCGCCCTTCTCCCATAATGTCTTATTTCTGGGGTCCGTATCAGAATTAGAACATCACATTTAACCTCAGAAGAGGAACAATCTAAGAAACTACAAACGTGTACAAAACTCAGCTTGTCAGAGTGCAGCTGAAAACACAAATCAAAATTAAGCAGCTTCTTTTATGCTACATTTTAAAGCTCTTCCTTCATTCTAGGGACCCCATAGAGAGAGCCTACTTTTCACTAATCACATCCACTGTCATTCTAGCATTCTCCCTCCAACACCACAGCTGTACAATAAATTAGAATCACACCATCTATGCAACAAAGTAAGGGAGTAATTTGTGACAAGCACAGAAAAAAAAAATCAGCAAAGCCCAGTACTGCCTTAAAAATAAAATAAATAGTAATGATAATAAAAAGAAATACATCTACCAGCTTCCCAAAATAACTCACAATAATAATCCTTCTGGACAACAGACTATTGTTACTTGACTGCACAGACTGAAGAGGGTAAGAGTTATGTTTTGAAGTGGAAGACAGACCAAAGGACCAGATAAACAAGTAGCACGCACTGGTTTTCTCTTCTTATACATCCTCTTCCCTCATCATAAATCATGGCATAGGCTCTGGTTGGAAGGGATCTCAGGACACCTCCAATCCAACCTCTGTTCAAAGCAGGGTCAGTGCCAGATCTGAACAGGTGGCCCTGGGTCTGGAAAACCTCCAAAGATGGGACTTCAAAACTCCTCTGGGCAACCTGTTCCAATGTTCAAGCATCCTCACGCTGAAAAACCTTTTCTTGATATCAAGGCAGAATGTCTCATTTTCATTTATTATGCCAGTTGCTGTTAATCCTCCTGCCGTGCACTGCTCTAAAGGGCCTGATTCTAACATCACTTCAGGCAGCATTAGTCTTATTTAACAGCAGGACACACCATACGGCACACTAAAATGATACTTGACAAGGCTGAAACTGGAGATCAAAGCAGTGCCAGCATCTCTTCCTGAAGTCTTTTACGACTAAGTTGCAAAGACCACGACACTGGAGATTACAAAAGGCTAAAAAAGAAACTAAAAAAAGAGTCTCCTAGGATTGGAAAGGCAGCATTGAAACATGAGCCAAATAGTTCTCCAGGTGAATGGAACAAATGCTCTGAAACAGATGAGCAAACCCAAACTGTTCAAAAGTTGGGCCAAGGCTAGACAAGCTTCTCAGCTCTCCTCGACAAGCAAGTCCTGTCACTTCCATTGGAATAACAAAAAAGCAAACAAAGGGCCTGATTATAGACCGCTCTGAAGGCTGTATTTGCAAGTAAAATGCAATATCTGAAAATACAAACAAGTACTTTCCCTGTCGGAGACTGGTGACTGATCATCCATCCAATGCAATCAACATGCAGCATGCCTTCCTGCTCTGCACAGGGCGCATGTAGAGCTGCTCTGCACATTTTCAGCTCATTTCAGCTAGTGCTTTTAAGTCTAAGTGTACCAGAGGCACGCTGAATCTGACACTTTCAACGGGAGGTTTCCAACACATAGAACGTATTTCATCTAGAGATAAAATAGAAAGCAAAATACAAAAAGCTGGCCTTTCCAATGAAAAAAGGGGGGCATTTTATTTCATTCTGACAGCAATTTTGAAGTTCCTGAAGTTGTTATGAAACAGAATAGTTCTCCAGTGGAATAAGCCAAGCTCCCCCATCTCAGTCATCAGTACAGGAGAAAATCTGATAGGGCTTTTTAAACAGCCTCTCACTTTCAGCTACCCAACTTGCGTATGTTGGGAGCTACCGGCTACCAGTTGTGAGGTCTCAGCTCTCTCAGCAGATACTGAAGGTCACAGATGCAGAATAGCATAGCAAATATTGTGCCCAGCTGCAAGGTGGTAAAAGAAAGCAGTGGGTATTTCTTTTCCACAGGTTCTCATGTACTCTTTTTGCAGGTAGATTCACTTTTTGTTTTGCTATTAGATAAAGCAGTACACAAAAGACAGTTGTGCTTCCTCCCATCACCACTCACACACACCAAAATCTATTTCAAGGCGTTCCACACTTGCTCAGTAGTAGTGTGCAGGTCACCCCAAACCAGTTAAACATTATGAAAAGACAGCAATATCACTTCTGCTAACAGCCTTCCTTTTGCTCTAATGATGATCAAATCCTAACTTCACAACAGCAGAACTGTCCTTGAAGGATAAGTCACTTCAAGGCAACAGTACCATCCAATAAACCAACTGCTTTTCGCTTTCGTACCATCTGCAAGCAAAGACTGATCTAAAGCATCACGCAGGGAAGTTTTCTGTCTGGGCAATAAATGTTTCGCCACTAATTTTAGAGGGAAACAAAGCATCGAGAAATAAGAATCACCTACAGAGCTTCTTTTGTAGGTAATTTTAAGCATGCATATAATGATGACTTAAAATAGAAAATGGGAGGTGGTTGGTTTCTATTTGTTTTGCTTTTTTTGGTGCCGTTTAATAAAACAAACTGGGATTGACAGGAGAAAATATGGAGGAAGTCTAAAAAGCTCATTTCTGTTTTTTCCAGCACGGCTTTCTGGCTAACTACAGTTAACAATGACATTTAAGATTCCTGTTAGCTCAGATTCATCTTTAAGAAACCAGAATTGGGAGGCTATCAGAAATTGTCACGTAGTTTAATACGTAAATAAAGTTCGTGACAGTGACACACTGCATTTTCTTCTTCCCAGGGCTGACTATTTCCATACCACTGATCTATTTCCATCTCTCCCGTCTCTTCAGTTACCCCCCTTTAACCTTTTGGGATCATATGTGCCCCATCTCGACAGCTTTTAAGGCTGGAATGTACAGAGAGAAAAACCAAATCGTTCAGTCTTTGTCCTTGCCAACAGGACATCTTTCCTCCTTCAGATTCAATTCCTCCTCTTCGCATTTGGTAGATATTCTCCATATTACTGCAATCATTCTATTTCATAGCAACCACCATGTAAAATCACTTGCGCTTAATAGGAAACAAACCCCCCAATCTACATATGCAATATTTGCTTATAAGCAATCAAAATAATTCAATAAGAGCTTGCAAAAAAGGGGGGAAAAAAAATTAAATCCATTAGTAATTTTAAGAATTAAAGATTCATTTGATTATTGTAATTCCAGCAGATTGCTTTAAGCAATAAATAGTCTTCAGAGGGATGCCATTTACCAAGACAGCTGGGAGGACAAAAATAGATGTAACTAACCTACTCACATTGTATGTAAAACAGTTTGAACGTGGAGAATGCGAGTAAGGCAGCGTAGGTCAGCAGAGCTTTCTATTTCCACACAAAGAGCAAACACATATTCTGTTCAAAATACAGCTCATAAAACACATCCCTGGCACACACTAATCCATTTACACTGTATTACCTACAAAGAGTTTTGTCTTCTACTGTTGTTAGTTAAAAATGTGTAACTACTGACCTTGTGCCATTGCAATAACGCGGAAGAAAGCACCATACTAACTCCTGACATGTTGTTTGCAATGTTAAAAGCAAAAGAAATTTGATACTTAATTTCATGGAGCAATTTCTGAGTTACAAACCCAGTGATTCCCCAATTCAGAAACCTTAGGGAGAAATTAAAGCGTCCCAAACAGCCCCCACTGACAGCACTTTGCTTGAACGTAACCTTTATCAAGAGAATTTTCCCACAAAAAAAATAGGTACAATACCTGAAGAAGATCACTGAGGTCCAGTAACATGTCTGTGAAGAAGTCAAGGAATATAAAGACTTGTTGAATGTGACTGTTCCTAAATTTCATTAGAAAGACAAAAAACAAAGGAAAAAGCCCAAGTTAAACTGCAGCAGAGAGCAAATACAGGTGAGTTATTGGGATGCAACACTTCTGCTCAAATCAAAGCCAGCACCCAGCTAACAGTTCTGCACCACAGCAATTCCTGCCAAGCACTTGCTGCTGCAGCACGAAGATGCTGATGTAAAGTGGTGGCCTGAAAGAAAAAGACAACACCTCATGCAATTTACAACTACTCACCATATCTTGCAGCCTAGGGAGAGAACAGTAACAACAAATCACATTAACATTGTAAAGAGATAAGAAAAGTGTGAAAGTATTTTTAGGAAGGTAAAGCATTAATCCATTTCCTATGCTAGCTTACAAGTCCAGGACCTTCTGATGTGGTTCAACACAGCCCACTGCAAGGTCTTGCACTTGGGTCACAGCAACCCCCACTAGCAATACAAAATGGGGGATGGCAAGCTGAACAAGAGCCAGCACGATGTGTCCTCACAGCCCAGAAAGCCTGGGCTGCACCAGAAGAAGGTCACCAGGTCAGAGAGGTGATCCTGCACCTCTGCTCTGCACTGCTGAGACCTCATTTGGACAACTGTGTCCAGATGCGGAATCCTCAGCACGTGAATATGTGGGACACAGAGGAGGAGGGCCACTTTCAAATTCATCATCACCCAGAACTCAACTATGCGATCAGGTCACCAGCTCCTTATGGGCACACGCCTGGGACTGACAATAGTTCAAAGGAGATAAAACTACCTTAAGTTTCCATCAGATTTTACTGAAAGTAAGCGTGTTTTTAAACACACTGTCTTCAGACCTAATAAAGAAAGCCAAACAAACATTAAGCTTAAAGTGCAAAGGTGGCCCTCACACCGAGACCGAAGTACTGCTCACATGCTCCAGCTATCAGCCAACCAGGGCTGCCTCACCTGTTATAAAGTAGTTCTGGATTTACCATTAAAAGCAGCATCAAAGTGAAAGTGAGGAGGGAAGCAGGCAAAGAAAACACGTAGGCAGAAATTTTGTATGGAGCAATGCATTAGGAAATTCAGTATTAAGAAGCACTGGAACATCAGTATAGTCTGGTACACCACAGTAACGCAAGCACGTGATGCTTTTAGGGTATATCATTGTATAAGTTTCTCTTAAATATTATCAGCAGTGGAAGAAGAATAATTTAGATAATGTAATCACTTTATACATAAACATTTGTTCACTAAGGATTTTTATCCTTGAGCATCTCCGTCCTTAGTTTGCATTTGCAATTACATGAATTTAGCTCTCCAAATTCACTACAAAATCCAATACATTATGTTAAGAATATTTGGTGACAGTGAATTTTAGCATTAAAAGAAAAATCACAGCATAGTTGGATATTTAAAACCCTCAGTCTGAAAAAATCCCAGACCTATTATAGAAAAATATTATGTAAGGCATTAAGGTAATCATAGAATCATAGAATTACTCAGGTTGGAAAAGACCTTGAAGATCATCAAGTCCAACCGCAGCCTAACCAGTAGCCTATCTCTTAAAAAACAACCACAAAACAATACCACAACAACAAACCTCTGCTAAATCATATCCCTGAGTACCACATCCAAGCGGCTCTTAAACACATCCAGGGATGGCGATTCAACCACCTCCTTGGGGAGCCCATTCCAGTACCTAACCACCCTTTCTGTAAAGAAGTTCTTTCTAATATCCAACCTAAACTTGCCCTGGCGCAACTTGAGGCCATTTCCCCTCGTCCTGTCACAAGTCAGTAGTGAGAATAGACCTGCCCCACTCTCACTGTAAGAACCTTTCAGGTACTGGAAGACAGCAATAAGGTCTCCCCTCAGCCTCCTCTTCCTCAGACTAAACAGCCCCAGCTTCCTTAGTCTCTCCTCATAGGGCTGATTCTCCAAGCCCTTAACAAGCCTCGTTGCCCTTCTCTGGACCTGCTCCAGTACCTCCATGTCCTTCTTGTGCTGAGGTGCCCAAAACTGGACACAGTACTCAAGGTGAGGCCTCACCAATGCTGAGTACAGGGGCAGGATGACATCCTTAGTCCTGCTCACCACACCATTCCTGATACAAGCCAGGATGCCATTGGCTTTCTTGGCCACCTGGGCACACTGCTGGCTCATATTCAGCTGACTGTCCATCAGCACACCAAGGTCCCTTTCCGTCTGGGAGCTTTCCAGCCACACCTCCCCAAGCCTGTAGGATTGCCTGGGGTTGTTATGACCAAAATGCAGGACCCGACACTTGGCCCTGTTGAAACTCATTCCATTAACCTTGGCCCATCGATCAAGTCTATCCAGGTCTCTCTGTAGTGCCCTTCTCCCCTCAGGCAGATCAACACTCCCTCCCAGCTTAGTGTCGTCTGCGAACTTACTGAGGGTGCACTCAATCCCCTCATCCAAATCATCAATGAAGATGTTAAACAGAAGCGGCCCAAGCACCGAGCCCTGGGGGACGCCACTTGTGACCGGCCGCCAACTGGATTCCACTCCATTGACCACAACTCTCTGGGCCCGGCCATCCAACCAGTTCTTCACCCAGCGGAGCGTGCACCCATCCAAACCACGGGCAGCCAGCTTCTCTACCAGAATGTTATGGGGGACAGTGTCAAAGGCCTTACTGAAGTCCAGGTAGACCACGTCGACAGCCTTTCCCTCATCTACTAAGCGGGTCACCTTGTCATAGAATGAAATCAGGTTAGTCAGGCAGGATCTACCATTCATAAACCCATGCTGACTAGGCCCGATCCCATGGCTGACCTTTAGTTCGTCCATGATGATACCTGAGATTATCCTTTCCATAACCTTCCCAGGCACCGAGGTGAGACTGATGGGCCTGTAGCTGCCAGGATCATCTTTCCGGCCCTTTTTGAAGATAGGCGTCACATTTGCCAGTCTCCAATCCACCGGGACATCCCCAGTCAGCCAAGACTGCTGAAAAATTATGGACAGTGGTTTGGCGACCACATCCGCCAACTCCCTCAGAACTCTAGGGTGCAACCCATCCGGCCCCATGGACTTATAAACATTCAGCTTTCTAAGTAGATCCAGAACCATCTCATCACGGATCACGCAAGGCTCTTTTGGTTCCCCCTTCCCGTCTACCAGTGTAGGGGGCTGCGTTCCCAGGGAGTTACAAGCATAACTATTGAAGACCGAGGCAAAGAAGGTATTAAGTACCTCAGCCTTGTCCCGATCCTCAGTGACCAAGTTGCCCTCAGAATCCAACAAGGGATGGGGATTTTCCTTAGCCTTCCTCTTGGTATTGATGTGTTTATAAAAACATTTACTATTCTCCTTAACCTTAGAAGCCAAGCTCAGTTCTAGCTGCGCCTTGGCCTTCCTAATTTTCTCCCTGCACAGCCTCACTACAAACCTGTAATCCTCATAAGTAGCTCCCCCATTCTTCCAGAGACCGTAAACTCTCTTTTTGTTCTTTAGATCAAGCCAAAGGTCTCTGGTCAGCCAGCCCGGCCTCCTCACCCGTCGGCTCATCTTTCGCGATTTTGGGACAGTCAGTTCCTGCGCCTTTAGGACAATTTCCTTAAAGTATTCCCAACCTTCCTGGGCTCCCACACTCTCCAAAGATACTCCCCAGGGGGCCCTCTCAACCATAGTCCTGAGGAGGTTGAAGTCCGCCCTCCGGAAGTCCAAGGTGGCAGTTCTGCTGACTCCCCTCCGCGGTTCGACAAGGATCGAGAAATCTAGCATTTCATGATCACTTTGTCCCAGACGGCCTCCAACCTTTACATCCCTCACCAGACCATCTCTGTTAACAAACAGCAGGTCCAGAGTTTTGTTTCCCCTCGTCGGCTCCTTCACCAACTGTGTCAGGAAGTTATCTCCCACACACTCTAGGAACCTCCGAGACTGTTCCCTGTCTGCTGTATTGTAATCCCAGCAGATGTCTGGGAAGTTGAAATCCCCCACCAGAATGAGGGGGAGTGACCTTGAGACCTCCCCCAATTGCCTATAAAGCATCTCATCCACCTCATCATCCTGGGTAGGTGGCCTGTAGCAAACTCCCACAATAACATCGGTATTGTTGGCCTTGGTTTTTATTCTGATCCATAAGCTTTCAACCCTGTCATCATCATTATTGATTTCCACGCATTCACAATCTTTTTTAACATAGAGAGCTACACCACCACCTTTCCTACCTAGCCTATTTTTTTTAAAAAGTTGGTAGCCCTCAATCACTGCACTCCATGTGTGGGAGTCATTCCACCATGTTTCAGTGACGGCAACTATATCAAAATTTTCTGAACAAACAATGGCCTCCAGCTCCTCTTGTTTATTACCCATGCTGCGTGCATTAGCATAAAGGCACCTGAGCTTGGCCTCCTTGCGATCAGCAGCAGCCCTAATAGCCTTGTGACTACTATTAGGCGTTTCCACAGCCACCAGCTTAACACCAGCCCTCGTGTTTTTCCTACAAGGAGGCAAGTCATCCTCCTCCTTCACCAAGGGCCAAGACCTTAGGGGTTTAGAAGCATACCCCTCTCCTGCAAGCACAGGGACATTGCATGCAGTTTCCATTTTGGTGACCCCAGCTACTGCCCCACCCCCCTTCATAACTAGTTTAAAGCCCTCTGGATGAACCTACCCAATTCTCTCCTTAAGATCCCTTTTGACCGGTGGAACCCAAGGTCAAAAAACCCAAACCCCTGCCGGGCACACCAAGCTCGGAGCCAGGTATTGATCTGTTCTGTAATATTTAACACAGTAAGAAAACTGCTCACACAAACAGTCTGTAAAGAAACAATATAGCTCAGAAATTTACACAGAATAAAACTGCATCAAATGTGACTTTCTGGCCAAAATAGTGAGGAAGTGGAAAACTAAAAGAGTTCAGTAATGAAACTGCCAAGAAACCACAGCTCTTGTCAGCTCCTCAAACAGAACTAAAAAGAAATCACAACAGCAATTTTATGCTTGAGGAATATTCTAGCTCTAAAAACATTCCTAGTGCATTATGGACTTGAGGTGTCCAGTTACCATTTGCCCATCACTGAGATACCTAAAGATACTGAGATGCTTCCACCACTGAAAGAACTAAAATTATCACCCGTGCTTGACAGATTTGGTCACAATTCAGGGATATAGAAAAATAAATAAATAAGCAAAAGAAGCAGCTGATGGGTTCTTGAAACGCCGAAGCAAGCAGTCGCATGGCCCTAGAAGCTGCCTACTGCCACTTGAGACAGAATCACTGCCAGAGGGTAATGCGCATCTTAGGTGAGCCAGAAAGCTACTTTCCTAACAGAAGTATTTCAGCTGGAGTTGTGAAATCTGTACAATAATTTATTCTTCACCATCATCAAACTGCAACTGGTGGAAAAGAGCCCAACCTGATACTGCAAAGTGCAAGAAAAATAAACCTAACTTCTGAGTAAGGAGAAACATAGAAGGTGCACACAGTTATAGGGGCAGAAGATTAGAGCTAAGAAGTTGGGAAATTCACATGCAGGGTTCAAGCAATGATTCAGAGCCACACACGCTATAGATGCTTTCACATACAGTTGCTTTGCTCCACAGAGAAGTTACTTCAAGTGTCCACCGAAATGGTAAGCAAAGGTCGCAGTAAAAATGTGGCATTTCTGGATTTCATTTAATGTAGCCTCCAGCAATCTCTCTCAATGATTAGATGTGTAGCAAAGCAAAAGTAAAGGGGAAATTTGAGTCATGCAGTAGCAACGGGTTGGCCTTCACTGTGAATATTGTGAGCACAATTATCAGCAGGAAGTAGATGTAAAAGCAGGCAGTTGTTTTGAAACTCCTTTTCAGAGCTGGAACAGTTCAGGAGAACATACAACAACAGCTGAAAACTGCAGATAATACTTAATATGTGCTCAACATTTATACAACCCTAAGATAAATGTTTTCTTTGAAGCACAAAGAACACAACGATAATTTTACATACAGAGACGGCTAACACATGGAAAAGTTCTCCAAGAGATAGAAGGCTACTGATATTGTAGATAGACACATGCAAAACAACAGCATCTAAACACAAGGGCTCTTGGGTTATAAACGTACCCAATTTCAAAAGAAAGAAGGAAACTTCAACAGTTTCAGCTGCTTTTTTTGTGTGTGTGTGTGTGCTTATTTTTTAGCTGGCTTCACCAAGGTATGCAGCCAATCGGCCACCTCCGGCAGCTTCCAAACTGAATGAGATGAGTCTAAAGGCTTAACTTCAAAAGATTTAATTCAAGGGAATCCTTTGACCAATGTGATGCAAGAGGTCAGGCTGAGCGGTCAGAGCACTCCCCTTCTGCCTTTATAATCTGGTAATCTGTGGATAATGTGAGGGCACAATGAATCACTGCAATAATGATCTCATTCTCAGTACCAAGGGAAACAAAAGTTCGTGATGAAATGAATACTACCGGAAACCTAAAACCCAAAATACCAAAACAAGCGTGCATTTGTCTTTTAGACAGGCCTACATTTTATATATTCCAGCAATTCTAAAGTACTTATACGGATAAAAATCCCCTTAGGTTTCAGGTATCGTTAATTAGGAAGCAAAAATTCCACTTGGCCAAGTTTATACAGAGATGCAGGAATACTTGTAGGAGATCGAGTTGCTGCCTCTCCTAAAACATCTCGGTTTTAATGTGTGACAGAACCTACAACAATCAGGAAAGCCTCAACCAAACAATTTCATGGGTTTTTACTGAGCCCACTTGAGTGTGCCAAAGTGCAACACGCAGTGTCATAGCTGGAAGATACAGGTATACACCAAGCAGCACAGAGAGGATGGGGAGACTGGTTTGGGCTGGTGAGATCCTTTTGTTTGTTTGCTTGGGTTTTTCTGGGGGAATATATTCATTTTATTTTTGAAGTATTCTCAAGTTACCCTTCACGTTTGTATTTACTGCTTACAAGCTTACTACACAATCAGGGATACCACAGAAAGATTAATGCCAGGGAATCTTGACCACAAACCACTCAGCAGAACTGTGATGTCTGCGAGAGCTGTGCAGTCCAATAGTGAAGCCTGACTCTTTCCAGCTGAAGCTGAAACACTTCCTGCTTCTAACAAAAACTCCTAACATCCCATAGGTACATAAGATAGTTAAACCTGAATTCCTTCTATGCACTCAGTGAGTCAGCTGGCTGCAAAGAAAATAAAGCAAAGCTTAATAAGAAGGATAACTGACAAGCCAACAGCAAGCATTCTGAATATAAGCACGTGTTTTTCTCAAACTTTAAATGAAACTTAATGCTTGCAATTTCAATGTTATGTTTTGCATGAGCTCCGTAAGAGATGAGAGCTTCCCAGAAGCACCTACGGTAACAAACACGTGGAGATAAGATAAAAGGGCTGGAGGACAACAGAGAAGAGTGGTACCAGGGTGAAAAATTAGTGACTGCGTTTGCCTGGCCCTGAACCCATTTCTCCATCTTTCTATCCTATATCCTCGCCCATCTGTATTTTCATACTGCAAGTGATTGCTGATTGTGACTTATCACAACAAAATCTCTCCTGCTTTACAAACTTCCACTGTTTTAATTAGCAATTAATTAAAACTGACTGACAGCGCTAATTGTTTGCTAAAAACATTTCTCTTCCCAACTACGCTGAACTAACAGGATTAGAAAATAATAACCCAAACCAATTCTTTTGTAGAAAACTCATTTCTCATAACTCTCACCAAGATTTGCCTTGAGGCTGAAACCCAACGGAGGCAGTTTCTTAACTTTGCAAAGAACAAGTTTGCATAGCACTTGCATGCACATGTAAAGACAGCACTTAAATCAAACTGCAAAGTACAAAATCCATTTTCATAAAAAAAGCTAGTTTATGTGAAGACAAATGCATGAGAAAAACAGGCTGCGTGTTGGTCTGCGGTTTGGGTTTATGTGGGTTTTTTTTTGTTTGCTTTGTTCTTCTTTGCACATAACTGCGTGTCTGTATTGCATAAAACACAGTACTTTAAACTCCATAATTGTTAAGGACAGAAAGCATTGCTGGATCACTTCCCCAGATCGACCAGCACGTTATCACCATAGTTCCCTTTCAGAATGTGGCACACCTCTATATTCATAGTTATAACAAAGCCAGTGGTGGTAATCCAGCTCTGTACAGCCACCTAGATAGGCAGATCTTCTAAAGAGGACACAGACATTTTAGTCTGCATCCAGCAGACTGATTTTGCAACTTCAACTGCAAAGGTGACAAGAGCAGCCTTCTGGCTCACCCAGGGGCTCAGCTGGCCTCCGACACCAGCTGTCTGCCTCTCCTACTCTGCACCTGGCAACTAAGGGCAAAATCTAGGGCAAGAGAGCTGCAGAATTCGGTGCAAGATCAACAGGATGAACCCATTGCCTGAGAGCTACATTAAGCTTCTAACTCCCCGACACACGTATAACTCAGCTGTCGCAAAATTAATGCCGTTACTTTTATTCATAATTTTCTTCAGACTCATTGCCATTTACAGTAACATTTCCAAAAGCAAGCTAGGCGAGCTGAATATTCAGCCAGTGTTCAGCTCTTTTGAAAATGCTGCCCTTAGAGAATACAGTCTTCAAAGCGTTCAGGCCAGGCTGCAGCCAAAGAGTTACTGACTCCAAGTAAACAACCTGCTTTGTGTGATACTATGGAGTATTTACAAAGTCACATGTAAATTTACAGCCTAGTGCAGCACAGCCAAAAACGAAAAGCAGAACAAAATAAATACTGCTTGTCCAAAAATGCCTGCTGCCTCGTTTATTCGGGATGCTATGCAAGGAATACGTGAATGACGCCACCAAAAGATAACCTGGTTAGTGTGCTCTGGGAAAATTAAAGCATGGAAGGAAATGTAAATATTAAGTTTTTAGAGACCTGAGTTTATCTCCAACCTGGACGATGTGATCGTGTATAAACAACAGCTGGCTACATTCAGAAAACAAAACGTCTCCAAACAAGAAAGGAAGACCCTCTTCCCCTTGAAGAGTAAATTGAACAGCACTGGTGAGGCAAAACAAGAGAGGTTGCTAGGAGAAGCAAGTTTTAAGGAAGAACTTAAAAGAAGAGTGGAGCTGGCAGACAAGGATAGGAAAGAGGCACCAGGAAAGGAGCAAAGCTCAGGCTGCAAGAAAAAAAGGAAACTGTAAATAGTAGAAACGACTGCAGAAAACACTGTGTGCCTGAAAAAGGAGTTCAAACACATAAGTGAGGGTGAAGCCATACAGTCCAAAAACCTGCATAGCATGGCACAGTGACAGAGAGGGGATAAAAACATTGCTGGGAAGCACAGCAGTGAAGACTTAGATAGGAGTTCGGCTTTTTAGTTTTTTCTTTTCCCTTCATATGAAGCCTGCGGTGTTTATGATTCGTACCGGGACACTTCACAAAACGGAAGAGGTGAAGATTTGGAAGAATTACTCTCAGCTGACAATGGGGAATTCAACACAGCACATGTCAGCCAGGTTTGCAGCTGGGGAGAGCAGTGAACGAAACCAGGAGCAGAGAAAATCACACCCAGCCCGGTAGTGGCAAAGGAAAACCAGCAGAGCGGTGAGCTTCACACTCTGCTTCTCAGGATGTTCCAAATGGAAGCGTTTGGGAAGATCTGGGAAATGGAAGATGTTAAAGCTATGGTTCACATCCAGGCAATTTGCACCAGCGTGAACAAAGCATAATCTCAGCCTGGCTCAACGTGGCTCATTGCAGCCTATCACCACCGCTTTTCCTGGGCTGCTATCTGTGCAACGATGTGGCAAACCTGCCCAAGGAACCACCCGAAATAAATATTTTTCCTCCGTTTATTATTATTATTTATTTTTTGGCCTGTTTTCAATTGGATTAACTCCCCAGCTCACACGTAACTGCACAAACACCTGGGCTGATAGAAGGCAGGGGACAGACTGGGGGAGGAACAAGCAGGCAAGGGCAAAGCAAGATGATTTCTTTCTGAAGCCGTGCCAACTCACACTGGCTTAAAGCATTCACCTCAAACACAGCCTGAGACAATCTCTGTTGTCACCCATCCCACCTTCTCAAATTTCTCTTTAAAGTAACACTGTTTGCAGAGTCCTCCCGGGCTAGCTCCAAAACACAAAGACCTGCCTTATCTGAAAGAGAAACTTTAAAACAAATAAGGAGCAGGAGCCTGCAGAATAGCTGCTTAACAGTAAACCAGTCTGAGAAAACTGATAACACCTCCCCCTGTTTGAAGCACACACGTGATTCCTGTGCAAAAGTTCAACGCAGCATCGCTCTGGTTTACACCTGATCAGCCCCCAGATGTACCTTTAGCACTGCCCTGCTGTGTTAAACCAGAACCAACCCAAATTTCATACACACAGAATGGTTCACGTTTTCCGTGCTAGAAGCCAGGCGTTACACCTTTGCTTTCATGCCCATGCAGAGCCCAATGCACTGGCATTATCTCAGAACTCTGGTGGGATGGGAGAGTGGCAGCTGCTGCACAACTGCACTGGGGCACAGAGGAGTTTGCACAGACTCTCAAATGCTGCTGTCCTGCCAGTATCAATTAACGTGATTTCGTCATGCACACACGTTATCCAATCTCTTACATGTTAAACAGAGCCACTCAGCAGGAAATTCCTGACACCGGAGTCAACAAAAAACACACCACACAGCATTAAAAGAAATGAATGGTATCCTTGCCATTCTGAGGCTGCTGACTTCCTAATGGCCTTCAATGCAAAATCCAACAGTTGGCTGCATTATGCTTCCCATTTTAAAAGAGAGAATCACATCAATGTATGTCATGTAACACAAGGAAGAAATAAACTTCTCTTGCAAGCCCTTCTGCATCACGCACAGGTAGGAACATGCCTGTAGAAACCCTTTCATTACTCGATCTGGATACTCGCCACAGTGCGCCAAAGGGAGCTCCTGCATTCAGAACGCAGAGAAGCGTTGTCCATTTGTGCCAGCACTGAGCTCACTCTGCACTCCTCTGGTCATCCATGTCCTGAGCTCTGCTGGAAAACCACCACAGCCACAGGATGGGCTGAGCAACACTCAGAACATCTAAGTTAAAAAAGACCTGTAAGATCATCAGAAGCAACCATCATCGGGGCAGGGGCTCAGTGGAAAATTTCAGCCTTCTTCATTCTTCAACTTCCTGCTCCTCGGCATTATTAACTATTCACTATTAATTAAAAGCATGGAGTTTTTCTTCACATGCTATTTAATAGGTATTTGGTGAGGTTGCTACGTATGCCTTCCTGCTCCTTGCTCTTTGGAAAGAAGGAGAGCTTGTCTTCCACAAACACTACCTAACTGTTAATTACTTCTCAAAGCAAGTCTGATTACAGGCATTACTGTAACTCACAGTAACTTCCTCAATCACCTATCCATCTTTGTTACACATCTTAAACACAGCAGGCTTGGCAGTCAGCACAACATGCCCCTCTTCCACCAAATGAACTTCTCTAATCAGCCTGGTTCGACAAAAGGAACAGAAAACACGGAGCTGAACTGAAGCACTGCACCAATGGGTTGAGAAAACCTCAGCCCAAGCCTTCACTTTAAGAAAAGTCTGCATTAAACATGAAAACATAATTCCACACGGGAGTGTTTACTTCAGCAGAAACCTACATAAGTTGTACCTGCACAGATGCATACGCAGTTTACTGATCTAAGAAGTTCGACATACTTGCCATATTGTTCAGAAGGTATATCACCATATCTCCAGTTCCTGCAAGCCCAATTGCATAGGGCTCGAGAAAAAAAAAAAGAACCTTAATAGCTTTCCTAACTTAAAATTGTTATTTGATATTTTTGAAGTACCTTTCAGGGCTAGAGACAAGTGATGCATCGTGTGCTGAATAGATTCTGAACATGACGCATTCCCCTTCGAGGACACAAAATACCACATTTTATATTTAAAAGAAATGTATGCCTTGAAAAGTTGCCTCTAGAAAATTAAATCTGATTCCTTCTGCAAGCATAACACTGCAGATGGAGGGAGGAGCTCACACTGCAGGGAAGAAGGCAACACACCTGGGATTTTAAAGGTAGCTAACTTTTAGGAGACTTCAATTACAAGAATAAATCCTCACCATAATCCATTCAGCAGGGAAAACACACCTGATACGCTTTCTGTTTTATATACCTGAAAGAGTGGGAAATAAAAGTTTCTCCTTTGGAAGCAGTTTTCCCCAGGAAAAGGAAAGGCAGCCCAGAGGAACATTGGGCAGCAGATCAGGAACAGCACGTTTCTGTTCCCAGTTTTGTCACTGCCCTGCAAAAACATCTTTATCTCTCTGTATCACGTTATAATAAACAAACAAACACACCTCCCTTCTGTGGTAAAACGCTCCGAACTCTCCTGATTCTCTTCATAACACAATGATCATTTTGACTCTGCAGTTCCCGGCTCTCTGCAAAGGGCCAGATAAACCATCTGACAACTGCACTTTTGGTATAAACTCCCATGAGTTAACGTTATGGTCAATAACCATTTTTCAGACCATCTTGCTGCTCCTGACTAGCCCGAGCTATGGGTTGATCTAACTAGCAGGTCTGTGACTTACAAATCAACACAGTAATTTGCCCACCTGTCCCAAACATGCAAAAAGGGCTTAAGAGCTAAGTTACATTCCGAGTTCCTGATGATGGAAATAGATGCAATGTATATCAGATATTCCACCCCGCTTCAAGTATGCCAGTCCTAATTTCCACAGACCCGTTATCCTAAATGCATAGCTAAGAAGCTCCCATAATAAACTGAAGGAAGAAATGTAAAGTTAAGATTTAATTCAGCTTTGCACAAAAAAAAAGATAAAGCACGTGTCAATTGCTTGTTAATAGGTTACTCATCTTTATGAGGAGATCCTTGAGGAGCAAAAGGAAAGCACTTTACAGGGGTGGGGACAGCAGGGAGGAAGTGGCCAGAATACATACACAGATATTCTACCGAGAACTCAAACTTTCAGTAAGCAACCTGCTGCAGATCTCCACACGTCACAGGCACCGCAATCCTGTTAACACTACTGTCCAAATTTGCTTCATGTTAACAGGAACTCCCAAAGCATTTCAAAACGCTGTTGCATAGCAAACACGCTGGGGTTAATTTGCTTGCAAACAGCATTTCTCACATCCTTAGAAGTTAACCTTCATTAAATGGTTTTAATCAAGATAGAAAAAGAAGAATATTTCCTAGAAGCGCCATTTTAAACTTTTATCCCTCTATTCTCTTCTGAACGCTGCAGCAATGGAAAATACTTATCTCACGTCTCCCTTCCAGCACACAGAGACTGCTCTTTCATTATCAGTTTTTAAGAAGCTGTAAACTTATCTCAGCTGCTGGAATTCTTCACCAGGAATAAAAAAAAAAGCAACCGGCGATGATGTACATATCATCTGCCTCTGGGAAAAGAAAAACTGCCAGTGATATGCTGGGAAAGATCTCCTTAGACTCCTTTCACACAGACTCGCAGCATTTTTATTGTAACCACGCAGTGTAATTTCAAATAACATTCTACAGCAAGCTCCTGAAATACATCTCTGCTCCAAACAACAACTGAGAATGCTATTGTGGGTCCCGTGTCTACAGCTGCTTGCTTATTGTGTCGTATTTGCAGAGCTTTCAAGAAAAAAAAGATAGCATTTCTTCCCCCCTGCTACCCAGACTTACAAATTCAGTCTAGGCTTTTGATAACGAGCTCAGTACAACAGCAGAACTAGCAAACAGAACTTGCTCTCCCTAACAACTTTACCTGTTCAAATACAGCTGGAAAGGTATATTTTGGGGTCTTTGCAATATCACACAGGAGACTACTACACAGGGTAGGCCTCTTACGTTCCAGGAGGCAACACATGGCTGTGTGTGCTTTGGATGCACAAGGGACAGACATGTCTACACTGCACCACTGCCCTCACAGAGCAGCGCACTTCCCCTCTGTGCCTTCATCTCTCCAACCAGAAGATGAAGACTGTAATACTGACCTCCTCCACAGAGCACTGTAAATCCTACCCCTCATCCAGGAGGGAGCAAATTGGAATTACAGCCCTGCTGTCAGAGCTGTTTGCATATTAGGTCACTGTAACCATATATAATAAATACTGTAGGTAAAAACCAACGAAGAAGAAAAAAACACAACAAACGGGTGGGAATGACCTGAGAAAAAGCTGGAGCTGATAAACACCCCTCAGCTAAAAAGTCTGCCAGTCTGCTCAAATGGCTACAACACGAGGATAGACAGATAGACTACAAGGTACGCATAGGACTAGATGCACTGCCAGACTCAAAGGGCTGGATTAATAGCACAAAGCCCAACTCGCAGACAGTTACAACACGCATCCCTCAGGGCACTGCCTTACATTCACACTGAGCCACCAAAGCAGAAGGCACCACAGGCAGGTCTGTAGCTGACACCAAGCTGGAGGAGCAGTCCATCCACCAAAAGGTAGGGCTGCACTTAAAGGGACCTGAGCAAGCTGGAGAGCAGGGTGGGCAGGAACTGCAATTGTCTTTACATTTAAAAAGTCCTTTGCTTAAGACAGAGTAACCCCCTGCTGCAGTACAGGCCAGGTCTGATTGGCTACAGAACAGCTTGCAGAAAAGGTGATGGAGGTCCCCATGGACAAGCTGATGAGGAGTCAGCAGCATGCTCCTGCATCAAGAGAGACTAAGCACATATTGAGCTGTATCAGCAGAAACTCTGCCAGTAGTTAAGGGAAGTGATTATTTCCCTTTATTCAGTAATTATGAAGCAGCACCTGGAGGGCTGTGTTCAGGTTTGGGTCCTCAAGACAGACAGACATTGAGAACCTGGAGTACCTCCAGTGACCAAGAATGTCACAGGGCTGCAGCTCTGTATGTCTGATAGGAGGATGAGAACTCGGCTTGTGCAGCCTGGAGAACACTTTTGGCAAGGAGATCCAACACTGTCTTTACCACCTAATGATGGTGTACAGAGAAGGAGCCAAATTCTCCTTGGACATACACAGTGACAGAACAAAAGGTAACTGATGCAAGGAATGCAAGGGGGAAAAAAAAAAGGTTTAGCATGAAGTTCAAAAAGAGGACTGTGATTAGAGATAACAAAGACTCTACTTGAGTAGGGCTTCAGCAATCTACTGATGACATGAGTGGAGAACTGAACTGAAAAGGCTCCCTCCAATCTAAATTATTCCCTGATCCCAATGGGACACAGGCTTACTATACTGTCTCTGTATTTTGCCAGCTTCAAATATGTTCCTATGTAAACATTCCCCTGTACACATATCCCACCTTCCCTGTGTCTGCTTGCTAGGAAGCTGGCAGAAAATTCTCTATCTTCTCTCCCATACTACAACCCCCTGAATGTTTTGGTAAAAAGGATTCTTGCAATGAAACAAATTTTCCCTTTTTTTGCAGCTTCTTTTTGACGCTGCCCTCTGGTTCTCAATACTGCTGCTCAAGCAGCACTCACAGCTCCTGCTCACGCTCCCATCTTCTCCAGTTGCAGCAGCAAGAAAAGTGACTCTTTTACAGCTCCACAGGGAGGGCTGCCAACAGTATCAGCAAAAAACAAGGACTGGAGCACTCTCCTGTTTCATCACTGAATGACTATGAGAAACAGCTGAGACAATGAAGTCATTGGTTCAAGGACTGAGGAACGAACATAGTAGCAACCAGTACTTGAGTTTCCCCGCCACAGTAAGAGCATAAAGTCTGAGTGGAAGAAAGAAGGCAAGAAGTAATAAATATTATACTGAAAGTTTACAAAAATATTTTTCAGCTGAAGAAGTGTTATCTGAATAAGTGCTGAACATAATTATTGGCAATGGACGGGGTACTCCAGATGTGATAAGAATGCAGTGAGTTGGGAGTCCCTAAGAAACAACAGCACAGATGCAGCCCATCTGTTGCATTCCCTAGAAGGCTGATCCTTTAAGGACCAGAAATTTTCATACAGAAAACTCAACTTAGATTCTGCAGAAGTTATTGGCACTCACACGGGAAACCGAAAACCTTCAACTCCAGATACACGCAGAATACAGTGTTCACTGATTCCGGTACCAACTGAGACAATTCAGCTGAAAACTCCAGATGTTTCTTTAGAATAAGACTTCTTCAGTAATAACTTACAGTTATTTTACTTCTTGTTTTGCCAACCCCACCCCCCATCCCGGTTCCCTGAAGAAGGATGGTCCATCAGTAATTCCTATGGAAAGCTGAAAGAAGCAATATTCTCAGTGCAGAGCAATATTCTCAGTGCAGAGCAATATTCTCAGTGCAGACCATTCAGCTCTTTTGCCCCAGAGGAAAAGTCACAGAAAGGAAAAAAAAAAAAAAAAGAGCATCTACAGCCTAACGACCTTCTGGAGCTGAATAGGCAGAACTTCATTACTCTGAGGCTACGGCTTCATTAGGGAGAGAAATAAAAAAGCACGCTGCTGATGCAGGCTACCTAGAAAGGGACAAAACCCTTGCAAAGCAAGGACATGGTGCTACTTTCTCATAGAGCAGCAAGTTCAGGTAACCTCTCACATTTTCTGCAGCCTAACCTGTATCACCAGCTCTTTGTTAATCCTACAGCCGTGCCACACATTACATTACCTGAAATGATAATAACAACTTTGTTTCCCTGTGGAAACTGAAGGGTTAAAAAGCTCTCTACGAGCACAACAGAAAGTTAAAAGGACCAATTAGAGTGGGAAAGGAAAATAAAGAGATCACAGAAACACACAAACCACCAAAAAGCCACAGAACTGATAAGCAGAGAAAATCCCCCAACAGAAAGGCAGAGGCAATGTTAGGAGTTCAGTATTTCCATGTCATAGACTTAAGCATTTCAGTTAGGACACATCGTGTTGCTGAATGAGCATTTTTACTGTATGATTTTCTCATCACATTAAAAAGACTATAGAACTTGTGAAATAAGTTAGATGCGATTCTGTGCCAGGTTTTGTTGTGTGTGGCTTTTTTCTTTTTAAGAGTTAAAAGATCTTTCCCTTCTTTCAAAACTTGCTTTCCATCATTAGCAGTTCATGTGCAATAGCATAAAATACACACGCATTCGCAATTCCTCCCCGCTTACCAATACAAAAGGAATCTTAAGATAACTGGTTTTCACCCCCTATCTAGGCCTTTAGAGGACTTTATTCTTGGCACACAAGCTGTTCCACCACTGAAAAAAAAAATAGTTATATATCTCCCTTTAAAAATACTGATCAGCAAATCTCATAGCACTTTACCAACACATGCAGTCAAAACATTACTGAGACTACTTGCGTTTCTCCTAAGTGGAAGGATGTCGAAAACATAAATGATTCACTCACAGCTGATCTAAAGAAAAGAGCTCTGCAATTTATGTTTTATTGTCAAATGTTTAAAGGATCAAATCTAAATAAAATACACGATACACAAACTTCAAAGAGCACATTATCTTCTACATCTTATTTCCAATTAGCAAGTCAAAATAAAGAAGGCATGGGGAACATTTGGCTTCAAAAGCAGAGCTCTGGAAGAAATCATGATTTGGGTTGTTTCAGGTCTCATTTAAGACTCCTGTTTTCCTCAAACTGCTGGAACTGGATAATATGGAAAAATGATTCTCTTCCTCAAAGGGGGGGAAAAAGAGCAGAGATACCAACCACCATGTGATTGAGCATTACATCATTCATACAACAACGCTGAGCCAGCCTGCCAGGTCAACTTTAAAAGACCTTTTTCTTTTGCTTTTAAGGAAGGATATGGATGACACGGACTGGCCATAAAGGCAGGCTAACAAGGAGATAAGAAAAGGCTCAGCTCACAATTTCACCTGTCATGATGCTGAAATATATACATGCTAAAATACAATCAAAGACAGCATTACTTCTGTATAGTAAGACTACATCCTGCAAACAAAATCTTGGTGGCAAACATCTGAAGAAATAATAAGACAGCTCTTAAAAAGTATTTTTACCACTTTTTAAAGGCTTATACTTTATTCAGACGTAAAGAATCACTCTCAAGACAACTACCAAGACACAAGGAAAGGCCAGTATGAAAATGACCTGTTTTTCCAAAACAAAACTGCAAGGTAATATTGCTTCTCTGATACACCTTCACTTTATTCTTAAACATCAAAAAACACAAAGAAAACCACATTAAGACTGAAGATTGTGATGGAAGTGGGCACAGTTTCAGAAGACCTCAGCTGAAGTAGTATTTGCAGATAGCAAACACAGAAGTGCTTATTGGTCTCAATTCAGTGGATTTTATTTACTCTATTTGGCATTACCAATCTTAATTAAACTATTTAAGAATATGAAACTGTCTTCTAAGGCATCATTCTTACTGCATTAAAATGCAAATATAGAATCTTCAAAATGATTCGAATGGAAGAGAGCGTTTAATTTTCTAAACGACTTCTGAAGTATTAAAATGCAGAAATCATTAGAGACGGCTACAACCAGGAATATATTTTTCAGTGAACGCAACAAGAGCATCAGCGGTGATTGACTGGCTTTCCTGACAGGGTTAATTGCAACAAAGCATCAGGTAACTCTTATTATTCTTTCAAAGAAGGGGAGGGTGGGGGCACAGAGAAGGAACGGAAGCATCACCCCACAGCCCAACCGCACAAGCAGCGTATCCTCTGACAAAAGCAAGAATGCGCTATACAATGACCGGCCAGACCACGCTGCTTTTTATTTAGCTGGTGTTTGCAACTTATGAGCTCCCACCAGGTTCAAAACGTTACTCAGTTATAACGCTGGTTTTGCTGACATAAGCACCAAAATTCAGATGCAGGGAGAAACTTCTGAATTAAGCAGAGCCAACCTAATCATTTTCTCTTTTTAAACAGCCTTTAAGAAGATCGTTAAATATTTATTTCACAACCACACAAGGATAACTGAAGGTCAAAGACATCAGAGGTGCAATTCCGTTCCTTATCATCCCTTCTTTGTATTTCTTTCACTTGCAGGAGGCCTCTCTGCCATCACATTTCCCTCCCCTCATTCATCACCCCGTCTATCGCTCAGGATTCCATTCACCTCCTCAGATCCCGTTGCTGTTTCAATGCCTCACTCCCTCTCCATGCTGCTGGTAACTCAGAGCTGCCCCTCATATTTTCACCTCGTTGCTGTCACTGCCTTCACAGCTTCCCCGTTCCCTGCTTCTCTTTCTTCTCCCGTTTCACCTCTATCACAAGAATTTCCCACCAACTCAAAAACTCCTGACTGGAACCCAATTACTAAGGCTGCAGAACATGCAATGAATTCAAACAGTCCATTATTGCATGCACAGAAAAATCTGGCACAGATTCTTCTGCTGCAAGTATTTCTGTGTTACACAGGGCCGGACACGGTGAGAGCACAGGGCTGTCAAACAATGAGCACTTGTTCTACCTGCCCATAAGGCGATTCAAACCCACAGCAACAAAGGCTTCGAAGGACCTAATCCAGAAATTTACAGAGTAATGCTTGTTCCTTCCAAAGAGGGACTGCAATGGTAGATTCCATCCCAGTACAGTCAGATGTGATAGGCAAGGGCAAAGGACCTCCAAAATTAAAACACTGCAAGGTGCAAAAGCTCTACTGTAATTAAAAGCCATGCTTCCCAGCAGTCACATCCATAAGTGTTAGTTTGAGAAAGAACTGCTTAGAGAGAGACGTGAAACACTTTGTTCTAAAGCAAAAGAAGTTATTCTGCAGTCAGATTCCAGAAGAGGATTATTTTGACCTTTACTGTTCAAAATTTCACTTGAATGGGGAAAACAGAAACGTCAAAGCTATGAAAAAACACCTAATCTGTAATCTTTATGGGCCATCTTGTGACCCTGCCCCCTCCCCAATCTCTGCAGAGGCTTTGTTTAAAGCTGCATTATGGAACAGTTGACAATCTGAGCCACCTGCTGGGTGCCAGAACCCAGAGGGGAAAAAAGTTGGTCACTAACACATAAAAGCGGTGAGAATTTCCACATTGAATTTGATGGGGCAGAATCGGGTCTCCTCCACGCCAGCACCAGAGGTCAAACCCTTCTCTATCCCGAATTAGTAACAAGTTAATAAAAAAGCAGATTTTCAGAGTGTGCAGTTCTTAAACAAAAGATTAGCCTCAACACACACGGACAGGCAAAATTACAGTCCTCCTGCTTCTTTTGGATGATATATTTAGAAATCCTATTAGCTGGAGAGATCAACATTCTTATCTGAATTTCCAGGATGCTGTAACATGCAAAATTAGAGCAGCTCTCTTAAGTGGGTCAATTATCACTACTGCACTTACAGCAGCTTTTCCCCTCCCTCCCTGCAGCATCCATAACGGGCATTTAGCACTAGAATTCGAACGGCAAGATGTTGGCTTGACACGCTCCACAATGTGACGTTTCCCTTCTACGTGATTTTCAAAATCTTGCAGGAACACAAAAAATCATCCAAGTACAGAATCTCCGCATTAAAACTGCAGTCTTCCCCCAGAAAGCTACCATGACTTTCAGAGACAGGGCACTCGGCACGATAATGCCATTCAGCAGCTGCACTCACTATTTCCCTGCCACATCTGAGTCACTCACAAGTGAGGGTTTGGGCTTTTTTTTTCTCCCAGGGGACAAAAGAAGAACCTGAGGGCACCATGTCCCTGGGGCCGAGCCATTTTGACAGCCCAAAAGGCTTCAGGTCACTTTCTTCTTAAGAGGGAATTCACACTAAAAGACACTACAAGAAATCTGATACAAGTGGAACAACACAAGCGTTACATGCAAGTACCCATTTTCATTCTAGGTACCACAAAGACATCCGCGGGGACTGACAGGTATGGCACAAGACCTAAGGGAATCACAGGCTCTTCCGTTAAGCTCTCAACATCATTATATGAATTCAAATTCATGGCAAGCAAAATCAGAGAGAACAAGACTGCGTACTGCGTCAGTGAGCACGTGGAGTTTGTCCATCTTTCCCATCAGCAGAAAAGATGAAACACCTCATTCCCTCAGCAGCGTGCTTCCAGCTCCACATGGCAAAAAAGCATGAAGCAGAACTGTCAAGTGGGAAAATCTTATGATTCTCCTTCACTACATGGAAAAGGAGACTGGATACGTTGCTTTGTGCCATGAGCCCAGCTCTGGAAATCCAGCAGTCCCATCTCTAGAAGAAAGGGTTGGAAAGGCTGGAACACAGGAAGATACAGAAATCACATTTCTGTTAATGTCCCTGACTGACTTCCTCCTCACAATTTAGCACTTCCTCCTGTGTTATCAAATAGGAATGAACATACAAGCCACGCACTACAAAATATATGAGGTCGTTGAAAGAAGATGCAAGTAAAATGAGGCAACAATACCTGCAACAATTTAAGGAGGCAGGTTGTCGTGAATAGGGTGAAACTCTCCCAAACTGAAATCCAGACACACAAAATCCTGCCCATTTCTAAGTATCATTCTGAAGCGAAAAGAGCTTCCAGTCTGAGCATCTTCTTAAGAATTAAGGCAGCAGTGTCTTTTATAACAAAACAATAATAACAATCTGGTGGAATGAAGCAATTTGCTTTGATCAATATTACATGCACTTTTAACTACACCATTTAAAAATCAGTTCTTAATATCTTATGCCCTTATCAAACTCAATATCTGAAAAAACAGAAAAACCCAACATCAACACTTTGAATGCAACCATACTTAATTAAAAGGTCAGTAACTAAAAAGACAGCCAAAAGAGAAATACAAACCATTTTCATTAACTTCCTACCTAGAGCTCTAAAATGTTGTTGATTAAAGTCTGATTTCGAAAGTTACCTTTTTAATTGGGTACACTACGGCCTGCTGGCCCCGGGAAGTTTAGCAGAGGTCGAAAGATTGCTGGAGATCTTGTTTCATTTCTATTAAAGAAGGAAGTCTTGCCCTTTTCCTTGCAAACAGACCTTGAAGTGTCAGCAGGGAAACAAAGAATGTATCCATCAAAGGCCTTCATCATGAGCTTATAGAGCCCCCCAAGATGGTATGGATGCCAACAGATCGTGATACTGCTCCAAAGAAAATGAGCTGAACATCTCTTGCAAAGTCTAAAAAGGGAGAAAGGTTCCCTGAGTGGCACCTAATCCAAGATTGAGATCGGTTCCTTACTCCATCTCAGATTTTCTGGGTGACTTAGAATGTGTCACTTAGCTTCGGTTCCGCACTTGGAAAATGAAGATAAAAATCTCTCAACTTCCCTTACTGTGACATGAAAATAAACACACGAAACGGGGAGACATTCAAACAGTTTGGCGATGGAGTGCAAGTACTGCAGACAAATGGGAAATAACAAAGTAGTGCCCCATGCAGAGAGGACATGCCTAGTTTTTTTTCCCCCCAGATCCTTCTTGCCTGCTGGCATCCTGCAATGCCTCCACAATCCTTCCTCAAACAAAAAGGGAACAGAGGAAGTAGTGGAGGAAAAGCACCTGACGTTTTCTGACTGTGTGCAAGTTTACACACAAGAAAGCAAGGCACCAAACCTTCTCCCCTCTCCTTCTGCTCCCAACACTCACATTTAACAGGTTGTTTTGCTCCAACATTTAGCAGGAAGGCTCTTCTACAAACAACTCGGAGAAGAGGCCTCACTTGGCTGCCCTGCACTGACCTGGAGGAACTCATCCCATTTTTCTGAGTATAAAATGCTGCTGAAACCACCTGAAAAACATGGACGGCCGAGCTGAGAAGGCTGGGAGAAAAACCTGCCCCAAACTTACCTCTGTGGGCAAACGCCGGAGTATTTACACAAGATAGCTGGCAAGGGAACTCTGTGAGGACTCCTCTCATGAGGAAAAGCTTTTATTTACTAAGGTTTCATACAATAGGATTTGGTTTACAACTAAGGGAGCATTTTCCAAAGAGCTTCAAAGGGGGGTGTGTGGGGGGGGTTAAAGTGGTGGTGCTGAGAGAGATAAAAGACTTTTACCACGTAAAATGTTAGTGATAAAAAGTGCAGGTGGCAGCACTGGAAAGCATTACAAACAAAATCGTGGACGGTCATACAGTTTCTATCGCAGCTGCGTATAGCAAAGAAGGACCACAAACAGAAGGAGACATTCCTTGACAAAAACAAACTGCACCTGGACAGCCCCCTCCAGCCCACATTGTTCCCAGTGACCCCGGGGCCCTGCAGCCCAGCCCACAAGTCACCCACAGCCCAGCCTGGTGCTTCCCAGCTTCACCCTCCCGGAAACGGCAGGGCCAGCTAAAGAGCCTTTTGTTTCCATTCAAACATATGTAAGGGTGGAAAAGCTGTTCAAAACATTAAAGAGAAACAACCGAGGACTGTTGCTATTCCAAGAAACGAATTACAAGCTGGAGGCTGCGGTGCCCTGAACGCTCACAGTGCCAGCTGCAGTCAGATGGCCTGGGAGTGCTCAGAGAGACCTGGTGCTTCACAACCACTTTTCTCCTTCATAATGATACTTTTCTGCATTGCAGCTTTGCTTGACACTGAAAACAGAGAAAGGTTTTATGAAGAGAATAATAAAGTTTTTGTAGGAAGGTCGTCAAAAGGGTAAAACTCCTCCCAAATACTGCTAATAGCTAATAAGCCATCTTCCTTTAGAACATTAACGCTGACAAGTAACATAAACAACGTAAATGAAAAGCTATGTCAAAGTTACTGCATTGTGGGTTTCTGTGTCAAACAAGATAATGAAAACCATAAACTGATGTAACATGAATTCAGGTTGCAGATAAAGGATTAAGCTTTCCAAAGAATTATAAATAAAAGATGTCACTGAGATAATTTCTTTTAAATCTGAAGTCTATAACTTAGAGGCAACGAAACATTCAGTCCTATTAAGTAATTTGCATTTCTGTATTAATTAAACAGCACACAGGAACCACGAAGAACTTATTGTTTGCCATTTCAGGCTGAGGGTGTCCAGGCATAATTCAGAATGCAGCAGCAGACCTGGCTAGAATTCTCCTCCCGTTTTCACAGAGGCTGGTTGGTGACACGTATGTTACAAAAAGAAGAAGAAGCAGCAGATATCCACGTAAGATAAATACATTCCATTCCCTCAAACTGCACTCAGTGCAGACAATTAAATCCTGTTTTCCCTCTCCAAAAGAGTCCCACTCCTTTCATTCCGACACTGCTAAGCACACACCACCATTTCTTGCCTCTCTGGCCCAACCACACCCAGCCATCCTTGCCCAGGCCACGTACACATTTCACTCCTTCTACCACATTAAGAAATTCACTGCCTTCCATTTCAAAGACTAACCTGTTCCCATCTCTCTCACTCCATCACACCCGAGTCACCCCACTGATTCACATGGACCACCCGAAACCAAGGCATTATCTCTCCAGTTTTGAAAATGCTGCTCTTTGCATCTTCCTCCACTTTCTCTCTTCCCTCTAAAACGCACCATCAACAAAGTACTGATTTTTCTTTTCCCTCCCAAATAATTTTTCCATCTTCCAAGTAACTTCTTCGTAAGAGTTCTACATCCAACACAATGACAACAAACACAAAGCTCTCTAAATCTCCTTAGCAGTGTTATGTGAATCTTGAAGCGTTTAAAATACCGTATGTACTTTGTACATTGTATTTCTTCTCTTTCTATACCATCCTCTACTCAATTGGAGGCTTAATACTTGGAATGTGCATTTTCATTCCTGCTAAACCATCTCATCACTTTGCCATTCTCCGCATATGCTTTTGATCTCTCTGGATTCAAAGGCTTTAGGATCAACTCTGCCCCAATAGCACATTTGCCAGATCTAGGCTGAAAATAAATGCAACACACGGACAGTGATCACTGTAATTAATCTGCAGAGACTTGAATGCATTTTAATTTCAAAGGTAAGCAATACGCACCTGCCTCTCTCAGGTTTTCAAGTTTCTAATGAAAGGGTAAGATATCAGAAAAAGCAACTTATAGTTCTACATTAAGAACCCCCAATTTCAGGTTTATTTTTAAATCTAAGTTGGTATTAAGTGCTTAAAAACAAAACCAAGACAAACGAACCAGCAGAACGCAGGCAGAGCCAGAACTCACTCTCCCAAAGTGATGCATTTAAACTCTTTTACATCAATTACAAAACAAAGTTTCTTCAGAATTGAGCCACATAGTCATGCACTACCACATCCTGAATCCCAGGTGATGTGGTAACCATGGACATGGAGTTCTCTGTGATATTAATGCAGAAAGACAGAGGCCATCCACGCAGACTCATTCATAGCACGCTTCTAGAATTTCATATGTCAGATAAGACACAGGAAATGATCTCCATTTAATGAAAAAGGTGGAAAAATGAATCTAGGTATTTATGAAGTGTCAACCGGACCAATACGTCTTGTACGTAACCAAGATACATACTGAAGTACTTTAAAGAAGGATATGTCAAACAAGCATAGAATTTCTGTTAGAAGAATAAGCCACACTTACGTCACTCAAAACAGCTCATATTGTTTCAAATGCTTTTTTTTAATTCTCCCTATCACTATCAGTGGGGGAAAATGGACTTGCATATTAAGGCTAGGCTATGTTTAACAGTATCAGATAATCCTATCTATATTTAGAGGTTACAAACGTTTTAAAGATGTGCAAAACAAAAGTAGGAACGTGTAGAGTAAGTAATACTCACTTGCAACTGTAACCCGTGTGCCATTCCATCTCCAGCCATGGGTTTCCTGCATGGTCTCTAAGTCAATTTCCTAGTTAATCAAATGAGTTTTTCCTCATAGCTCTAACAGTGGTGATACTGAATCTTCTCCTTTTAATGCTTGTGGGAAGGACAGGTATTGCGATGGAAAATTCAGAGGAATAGAGATTTGTTTTTTAATGCTCAAAGCCAAAAGGCAAACAAAGAATCCCTACTAGCACAGCACAGGGAAAGTACAGTGTCAGTAGAAGAAAATTCTGAGAAACAAGAAGTTATTGAGGGAATGCAGAGAGATGGATCCAAGAAAACACTATGAAATACTGTGTATTTAGAATGGGAAAACTTCTACCTGAACCACAGGAAAAAAATCCCATTCACTTCATTACACAAAACCAACAGCAACAAACTTCAGTTCTAAACACTTACCTTTTCCAATTCAGAAAGAATAAATCAAGCTGGAACAGTCAGCTGGCTAAAGTGTGGTTCTTTACTGTTCAACAGTAAATGCTTTCTCCTCCCACAAAGGCATTTTATGTCGGGTACCAAGGGACAACTTTCATATTGCACAACTGTGAAAGGATACGAGGAGTTCCTTCTGTCCTGCACACCAGGTAGAGACACGCAGCAATGACGTGGGCCATCTTCCTCCCCCGGGTTAGATGCTTGCTTACGGCCATCTTGAAAAAATTGAAGGCAGTATCCAGACAATGCTGATTGAGCTGAAGCTGGTTTCCTAAGTGATGAATCTGACGTTTTCCTAGAAAAATTAACAAGGAAAAAAAATTCTTAACTACTTCATGGTTACTTTTTGGGGATGGAGGGAGTTGAAAGCAAAACCAAGAGAGTGGATTTGGGATTCCTCTGTGTTAAATGCATTAGTTAGAACACAGCAATCACTCACGTTCCTGGGAGCTATACTGTCCTTAGGACAAGAAAAAAGAAAGCCTCCTTTTGGACTCCTATAACTGAAATGTGTTCCATCAGCGAGCCCTGGGAAACAAAAGCTCCAAAGATCCTCCAAGATAGGATCCAAAACATAGCTGAGACTTCTCAGATAAAAGATTACACACCCCTCCCCAAACACAGTTTGGAAGTTAGCACTATGGAGATGAGCTTCTGAAAGCTTCAGATCACTGCACGTTTGACATCAGTGTACAAACAAATGAGACATTCTGCTGCATCCCTCCAAGAACTGATGAAGTTTGCAGTTCCTCTGACCACAGCCTGAGCCTGTAAGGAAAGGAGCTGCTCTGAGGGCTTGTCTGTGATTACAGAGATAGGGAGGCACTTCCTTCCTCTGAACACTTTCACAGCAGTGCCTTCATTTAAGGCTTGGCTGCCAGAGTGCAGAGATTCATTTGTGGCTTCAGGAAAACAAATGTGCCTTCACCCTTAAACAAAATAATGAGGGGAAGAAAAAGTGCTTCAGATGATTCATAGCAGGAAGTGGTACAGCTGCTAAAGACAGATGTGGAAGGCAAAGTCTCGTCCATTCTCACAACTCCAGCTATGAAAAAGTACGTCGAACAGACAGCTTAAGAAGAAAATGGGGGAAGTCATGAGGAAAAGAGTACTGAAGTTCCTCAGCGTTAGGGGTCAGACAGCACATCAAGAGAAATCCTTTAATTCAATGTGTTGGACAGATGTTTCCAGCACGTGTACGCACAGGAAACACTCATCTGCTTCTTCCAGAGATGTTACGAGCAGCTTTGCTGAAGCTGGCACAAAGCCGGCCCACTGCCTCCACCACCTTTCCTATGGAGAATGACTGTGATGCTTACCCAAGTAACACCCGCAAACACTGCGCTTCTTAATTTTATGCAAATTCCTACATAATCATCACTAATAACACAGTGAAACGTTTAACCTCTGAACAACCTTCTGCCAAAGCGCTGTTTCAATTTGGCTTTATTAAAGAGCTAACTCCACAAACCCAACCAGGCTTGGTAAAACTCCAGACAAACAGAATCTACAAGAAAGCTGCAGCTTCTAATCTCAGCACACACAGCAATTAACGCAATCATCGGTGAGATCTCCTCTAAGTCACTTTGAGCAACCAAGTATAACCCATTTGGATGAAGAAGTAATGACAGGAAGGGTACGTCACCTTCCAGAGGAAGCACTGGCATGGTAAGCCACTCAAGAGTAATCCAAAGCCCATCAAGTGAGTAGTTTTTCCACTAACATCAGCACACACTGAGCTGGGGCTCTGATATCACATTTTCAATAAATAAATAAAGTAAAATGCAGACAACACTTGAGAAAAGCACTCACAAAAGCATAAAAGCAGGAGCTCCTACGCATACGATGAACCACCTGCACTCCTGAAGGGTTCTTGGGCTAACAGCAGAACTCGTAAGCAGAGCCAGCTCCACAATGGTATGCTCCACAAGGGAGAGGGTCCAACATAATGAAGTCACTGAGCAAGAAATGATGAGCAAGCCTGCCGTGTCATCACTGGAGCAGCAGCAGTTGATGCAGTCCTCAACGCACACCAGAGAAAAATCCAGGTGAGCTGGAAACACACAGCATCTATAAGGCTTTCTTCCCAGCACTCGGCTGGCCTGTCCCCAGTACACAGCATTCCTTAACCCAGGAACTCCATTCTCCCCAGGGTGAGCTCCATACCTTGTAAGGCACACCAGAAACAAAGAACCAGAAGAGAAAAGAACGACACTAGCTTTCCCACTAGCTGGTCCCATCTCCAAGTTATCATTAGTATTCTCTAAGTAGTTAACCTTCTCATAATTTCAAATGTTGAAGTATAATTCATCGTAATTCATCCTAAGTAAATAGTATGCCTGTTTGAGTAACACAGGTTTTTTAGCTGAGCTTTTCATCCAGCATCAATATTTTAAATGCAATTACTTTAAGGGTGGCCAGTTATTGTCTACTGACAAATACCACAGAGATCAGAGAGCCCAGAATGCTACCCATCCACTTAGGAAGTGTTATTTCATTAAGTGTTTCACTCGACCTTCAGCAGACCACTGAATGCTTTAATTCTGTGCGCTGCTTGTTTCTGAAGCTGCTCTGCAGTGTTAGGGCAGTCATACAGCTTAAGCAAAAATAAACCAACCGTAATTGTGCCACTGATCTCCAAATGAACAACTGAGAACAAAAAGTGTCTTAGAAGTGATGTGCACCTCTGACTGACTTGGTTTTGTCCTTATCTGTTACAGGAGAGGGAGAAGGCACTATTTATAGCATCATCAAAGATAAATATTTACATGCTGTAACCAGTCTCCTATTTACCAGGGAAAGATCAAAAGATACACAGCAGTTTGTTTTTCCCCTCTCCCTTAATTTTACACAACAAGCTTCTATTTTGTTACTATCTTACGAAACAGAAAAAATATATATATAAAAAGCCACCCACACCTGGAAAAGTTACCATTATTAATGGTTCTGGATTTCTATCCAAGGAACACGAGATATATAGGTGACTCTGAAAGTAATTCCTAACTACTTCCATGGGAATTACAACAGATACAAAGAGCACAACAACACTATTAAATGGAGCTAACTATCAGCTACAATACACCATCTGCTTCAATATCACATAATAAAGTAGGAGGCATTACTTTCAGAGCAGCCCTTGTACTTGATACTCTGATTCCTCCACAGATACAAGAGGTGCTTCCATCCAAAAGGTAACTGCCAAGAAAAGGCAAGTATCAGTCGGATGGTTACAGCCCCAGTAATGACAAGCAGAAGTATCTTGTTGGTGATTTTCAGCCCTTTCTGCCAATCTCAATGATCTGACACTTCTAACAGTGAAAAATATGCATTTTGTTTAACTACAAACACAGCAATTGGCATCAGGAGAGCAGATGTTCACACTTAAGAGAAACCGGAGCTAAAGAAATAATTATCAATATAAAATCTCTAGCCAATACTCCAGTTACGAAGAAAAAATACAAACTGAGACCCATTACTCATAACACCAGTCCTCAGCAAGTAATTCCCTCCAGCAAACCTGCACTCCTGCATCATGCCCCCACCAGACCTGGAATGTGCTTCTGCTCCCACTGCTCCTTGCTAGCTGGGTGGCATTGTCTTACCTTTTATTTCCTGTTCCTCTCCTGACTGCTTCTACAGTTTGCTCTATGCTACCAGCATGGCTTCCATCAGCCCTAAACGCTGGCTGATGCCTACTCTGCCGGTCTGTCCATATGGTCCCAGTGTGCAGCTAGCTGCTCCAGCTATCCACAACAATGTATTAAGCCTCGTGGTCTCAGCCAAAACAGTAGGAATATCCAACACTGCAACACAATTTATTAGCAATCTGTTCAAACCCAGCGTACACCAGATTACATTGCAGCGTTACAAACTCATCAAATGAACTGAACTGTTCTAGCGGATGGAAAAGAATTGACATGCCTTTAAACTACATCATGCTCCAGGTCATAAAGCAAAATACAACTTCCTGACTTTCTCATCCATTTTATCCAGTAGCATGATTCAAAATCTAACAGTTAGGTACCTCTCTTGTGTTACCAGCAGCATGCAATACTGGTCGCCTTTCCAGGGTCTAACAGGTAAGAGATATTTTCCTTTAAAGAGAGAAGGAAGAAAAGGTCTAGAAAGAACAGAAACACCAGGCAGCTGCCATTTATTTCTCTAAGGCAAATCCCACCATTGGGCAGGGTGGGGAATACAAAAAGGAAAGGATGAGAGACAAAAAAGAAGCTTGCATTTCTGTGAGGATCACACAAAGTCAAATTCCCAGGCTTCCAAGTAGTAAAACTTGATCACACTCCTGAATCAGCATCTACAAAACAAAAGGCCCTTTTCTGCTTTTAGGTCCAAGCCCACTTAAAATGTGCTTATATCCATTTAACTCCCAGCATGCTGGAAGGAATACAATTGTCTTCTCAGCTGATGCCGGCCTCAATGCTTTGGGCAGGCATGGAAGACTTAACAAGTTCAGATAGGACAGCTGAACTCTGCTGTTTGTTTCAGAAGATTTCCATTCTTAGGACTGAGAAAGCTGTTGTTACTCCAGAACAAAATACAGAAGCCAGCGATCACTGCCACTAAAATAGATGTGAAGAAAAACCTGGTAATATTAAATGCTTACACAAAAGGAGGTTGAGAGCAAAGCTGCAGCTTACGTTCTTTGGAAAAAGGGGCAAAAAAAAAATCAGATCCATCCTTTACAAGCAATTTTCTTTCTTTTACGATCTCGTTACTACAGAAACATCTTGTTCTTTTCCGCTGTTCAACAGGGATCATACCTTTTTTTGGATCCCTTAAAGTCAGTAATGTCAAGGAGCTGCAGCTACATATTACTCTCATCTGCCTTCTGCCTGCTCGTCTGCAGCCCTTCCCTCCGACTGACAGAGACTAATGCTGCTATTTCCAAGTAATACTTTTTCCAGCACGAAGTTTCCAGGGAAATAACAGGCAATACACAGCCAGAGCTTAAATGAATTGTTATTACAATACTAAACTGCATCAACAAAATCAAGGCATACAGATTTCCTCCCCTTCTGCAATTCGCTCCAGGGGCTCTAGAAACTAACAGTACCTGAATTGGGCAATGGAGTCACGTTAACTGCACTAATCCTTTTCTGCAGAAGGGATTGTTATGGTAACAAACACTGGATTCTATTAAAAGAAATGTTTGGGGTAATTTTTGCTGGAGTATTCATTTCCAGAAGCTGAATTACTGCACTGACTGCATTTTATGTGTGGATTTTATTCCGCATTTGGGTTTAACTCCTTTTGTTTTCTTGCTTTGATAAAGCTCACCAAAAGAGCTCCCTAGAAAGGGAAAAAGAACGGCTCTTATGTGTGGGCATCCCCGCGTGCTTTGTCATATCTTTCAGTTTCTTTAAGTCCCAGCTCAAAGCCTGAATGAATTTCCTGCTCTTTGCTCCATGCCAGGCTTCTATGTTATTTGTATTATAAATAAGTCACACAAACAAAGCCACAATGGGGAAAACACAGCACCATCAGTAACATTTATGAAGGCTGCTCCCAGAAGCCTAATCAAGAGGAGGGTTCCATGATCAAAGACAAGAAAAACATTTAAAGACCAAACAATGCAGAGAGGAAAAGAGGAAACCACAGCGATGACTGCAGCACTCACACAGAGCATTTCCAGTACTGGAAACAGCCAATGAGCAGCAGAAGCAGCAGCACAGCAGGGCACTGCAGCAGCACTGACCAAGCACACTATCAGCTCTAATTCTATTAAGGACAGCCAAGAGTTATTCCCAGTAACACCTAACTGCCCATAAGGAATGTGATTTAACGTGATGGCTGGGTTGATGCCACTTTATCTTCTTATGGCCAGAACCAGACCACCTCCATGCAGAGACCTGTGCTCAGTGTTCTTGCTTGCTGACAACCAAATGCATCCCCCCAGCCTCCTACGAGAGCACCCGGACCACCAGGCAGAGCTTCCCATCCATCCCAGTAGAGCCCTTTCATCATCACACTTCAAATGTTCATGCATTCAGCTATAGAGAACCAGCAGGCACCATTAAAGTTAATGGCTTAAAAAATGGTTGCTGCCTCAACCCCTTCTTAATATTTGATACTAAGCTACTTCTCCTTCACCCAGAAAATCTGCAGTTAACATCTCTTCCCAGCACTTATCCGTATTTTTTGTATTCATTCCCTCCAAACTGGCCCCTGTATTCCATCAGTGCTAAAACCAGCCTCCAAAGCACCCACGGAACTTCCCCCACCTTCCTCCTCAACCCTCTTTTCCACTCCCTGATTATATGATATCACTCCCACATGGACACACTCTTTTCATATGCTGCAACAGGCCGTTTGAATTCATTTGCCTTACAATTCTGAAAAACTTGGCATCGTGAGCAGTCCCTCCAATTTTTTTGCATTCAGTTCCTGGAATCCTGTGAGAGCAGGTGCTGCTGCTGTACTTCCATTCCCATTACAGTATCCACTACTCTGGGTTCAACAACCAGAAGTTGAAGCCGTATAGCCTATCTATGGGCTTTACCTAACCGACTGGTAGCTCACTACATCATCTTTAGACAATAGCTCGCCTTTTTTGTTGTTTTGCTTTTAAATGAGGTTAAAGAACTGCTATTAAAAGCTGGAAAACCACATTCAGCACAGACATTAAAACACCCCAAAGCAACAATCGGTTGTTTCTTTGACATCTGAAGGCATCACGACTGTTTTAAGTCAAGCCAGAGCCAAGCAATTGCTGCAGGCAGTGCTTCCCCCCTCCAGCACTACATTCTCCCAGCCACGTGCTGATAGAGATCAGGGAACCCACCCCGCTGCCAGTCAGCCCCACCAATCAAAAGTTCAGTTCTAATTTGGAGCAGCTCTCCATAACTCAACAAGCACCTCCCAGCACCGGCAGAACGTGGCTGAGGCGAGGAGAACTGCTGTCAGCAGCAGCCTACACGTGGATCGACTTAAAGCAAATGCGAGTCTGCAGCCTAAATGGGTCAGAGAGAAAAGTACACACGATACCTACGCTTCCTCCCATTCCTCTGCTACCGCTCCCAGCCCTCGCTGCTCCTCTGATGCAACGCGCTTACATAAAGGCTGACTTAGCACAGCTTACATGCGTGCTCACGTGCTCATTTAGTTGTTTGTGCACTGAAACGCTTCAGGTAGTTTCAGATTAATTTTGGCAAGAAGGGATTTTTATTTTTTAATTCCAGAAGTTTTGTCAGCTTCATTTTTTTTTACTCACGTCCGAGGCACATCTGTTTCAAAGCTGAAACAGCTGGAAGGAAGGCGGTACCACCAGCAAGATCTGAGAGCACACACAGGATTAGCACAGGGTAACCTTCACCTGTCTGACATTAAAGGAACTGGAAAGAAAAATGTAAGATAGCAGGAGCCTTTAGGCAATGGTTGCTACTGCATATGCAAGCTTTCCTTCTCATGGCACCACCAGTTTGGCTTTGCTTTAAGTTTCCCCTGTTTTGCTTGGGCATTTTAATTACATTCTACATGACAGCTTTTCTATACCCATATGCAGGTAAAGCCTTCTTGCCCCCCACACTTATGTATTACCAATTGCTCCCCCTGTCACAACAAGAAATGACATATTCCTGCTGTCGCATTGCATTATTGCTGATCCAAGCTGTACCTTCAGCCATCCAAAATCATTCCTACATCATGGTAAGAAAAAGAAAATGCATAGGACATAATCTGATACTTTGGGAAATATATATGGATTAAATCTTAAAAGATAGTAATTCCAGCATCATTACAGAGATTAGAAGTTATTTCGCACCTGCAAAGCAAAAAGCATTTAACTATGATGCGACTCTGGTCACAACCTGCACAGCTAGAATAACTCAAGAACACAGAACCACATGATGAAAACAAAAAGGATCTGTTGCCTGTTGGTAAAAGTTGTCAAAAATCTTCAAAACAAACCAAAAATGAAGACTGAACACAGAAGATTCACTGCTGCAACTGAAAACTTTACAGATGTGAACAGTGTATAAATCAGAGCAACGTTATCTGCTTGCTGACAGTGAGTTCCAGCTCCATCCCTGCGGATCAGAGCTTTTGAGAGGCAAAGAAGAGTGCAGCCTGGCAGGAGCCATTTTTCAGAGCCTGGTGACAGCAAGGCTTCACTTGGAAGGAGGAGGCTGAGCCAGAGGTGTCCCCAGCCACAGGTGCAGCTTAGCTAGGCCAAGGAGACAGAAACAAGAGCAGGAGTAACTGAGTCACCAACACTGCACTGCAATTGAGTCACACAAAGATTGCTTACAAAATTTAATCTTCCCATTTAATCCACCTTCTCTGCTATAAACGCCAGCCCAGCCCCTCCCTTTTCCCACCAAGAGGCTCCTGTGCATCTGTGGAACCTTCTCTTCCTTCCTCATACTTTGAGTACTTACATTCTATCACATGCCTGAGAATTTAGTTTTCCTCAGACACTCACAGAACAATTCCCCCCCATGAGCTCAGCCCCACTCCTCTGCATGCCAGCTGCAAACAGGGAATTATTCCCACTCTCCATCATCCGACTGTAGGCAGGAATGACCTCACTGACAGAGACTGATACCTCTCTGCTCTCAATCTGCACAACTTACAGTTGTTGCTGCTGCTTCACGACTGAAAAAGGCCCCAATGGCCCCATGCTGCTCTGGGGGTTGGTTTATGGTGGTATTTTCTTCCTTTTTCTCCTTTTTTTTCCACGATTCCAGATGCAAACATAACAGCAGCCACTCTCTTCCCATTCAGACCATACCCAACTGATAAACACGTTAGCCCAGAAGTAAAAACTTCACAAATATCGACTAATTGGCAAATTCCTTACATCACCTCAAAAATGGAAATGTGGTACGAAGGCGTCAAGTGAAAAAGGATGCAGACAGTGAAATAAATGAGAGGGGTGAAGAAAAAGAGGCAGTTATTAAAGACATCAAAGGGATAAGAGATAAAACATGATCTAAAAATGGAAGCAGAGAAGTAAAATCAAGCTGGGAAAGGCACAGTACCATAACAGAAGCAGGACAGACAGCGTTTGGTTAATACTTATTCAAGGTATTTTTATATGAGACTGACAAGAGCGGTCAAATACTTCATTCCCTTATCTGGGAGGCGTAAGAAACCCAGCAGTTAGGTAAAAGAGCATCAATCTTTACTCAGGCTGCAGCTTAAGACGAAAGTTCTGCCCTCCATTTGTCCCTAGTAACCAACTCCATTGGCTGCAGATAACAAGCAAGCAATATGCATTTGAGGGAGCTGCTCTTATTTACCACTGGAGGTCTGTTCAGATCAGAACTATAACTGCCCTTGGCAATTTTATCTGTGCACAGTCGTAGGGTAAGGAAGAAGTTACAGACAGAGCTTCATCCTCATCTTTCGCATTTCCTTCCTTTAAAAGACTAAAAATAAAGCGAAGGTTGCCACAAATCTCAACTGAACAATGAAATAGCATCGGTGGATGCTATTTATCAAACCCGTCTCTCATGTTATCTACTTCAGCACGGAACTGAAAGGAGATTTATGGTCAAAGAGTGAATGCACATATTTCAGAAACAACCCTACACTTCTTTAAACAATAACATTTGTGTAAGTCAGATGTACAGGCTGTTCCAGTAAAGAATTAGAACCACAATGCCATCTATGTATTCCTACAGAGCCAACGTGGCTTTCTTCAAAAATATTTGGCATATTTGAGCAGCATCCTTCTCTATGCATGTAATCTTTTCCATTCATATGAACTTACTCGTCACATACAAGATGTATGGGAAGGGAAAATTCTTTCCAGAATTTGTTCTCCTTGGGAACAGCAACCACCTTCAAATGAAAGAGAGGGAGGATGTGGAGGTGTGGGGGGATGGACAAACATGATGACTGCTGAAGACCCACAGACTGAACTTCTAGTCGTCTTTAAATTACTGAACATGATTTATAAAGAGAAGAGCATAAGACCGCTAGATTTCTGGAAGATAACGGAGGTTTAGGCCATAAATAGATACGAGCATGAGCCCATGACTAAGAACTAACAACATGAAAATAAAGGAAAATGCAAGCACCATATTAACAAGAATTTACAACACAACTCATTGGACCTCATAATAGTTTCCCAAGGGAACTAGTGGAAACCCCCACTGCTTGGAACATATGAATGCAGGAAGAAAAAGAGACAGGAAAAACGGATGATATGGAGTGATCTCGTCCAAATACAAACAGGCTATGATGATTTACAAGGTTGAAGTTCTCACGCTTTTGCAAAATCATAAAGCATAAGAGAGGGGGGGGGTCAACTTTCTATGACAGAATCACTGCACACTCCGAATAGATACAACAGGAATGGTTGTATCTATTGGGAGGCTGCCTCCACCTTCCCCAAACTGCCACCTCTGCTGATTCAGTACATTTCAGCCTGCTTGTATTTCCATTGCTGATGCAACAGATGCAATGTTCACCCGAAAGAACTACCTTGACCTGTAGAGCAAAAAATAATCCATCTACACGTACTTAAGATCTCACCTCCTTAAAAATCTTTCCCATGGTCCGTGAAACTCCATTTTAATTTTCTCAAATTAAACACTGGGTAAAACAACAGAAACAATAAAATCACAACGCCACCCTAAATATGCGACATTTCCTCCATCATCAAAGCTTCAGGTACCAACTTCCTTCGCTATTCTAGATGACCCACTGAGCTTAAGCTTGCCAGAACTGAGCAGTTAAAGAAAATTTCAGGTAAGCACAATTACATTTTCTTCTTCAAGTGTTAAAGCTCAAAGATCAATTATAGCACAGCTTTCCCTGCAGTATGACTCCTCCAAGGTAGGATGTGAGATTATCCATTAAACATATATGTCCAAGACTAGATGTATTATTAATTCATTTCTCCCCAGGTAATATGGCATGGTGAAAAAGAGCTTCCAGAGAACACACTGACTAAAGACTTAAACAAATCAGTGGATTTATGCAATGATAGCCATGCAGCAACCTAACGAACCTCATTAAAGGAGACATGGATTCTTCTCCCCTGATACTGTCACTGCTCCTACAGAGTTGACATTGATGCTTAACACAAGGAAGAATACTGACTCTAACCTTATTCAGAAAGAGTTTTTGTACCAGTTGTGAGGATGATCCATCTCAACTGAATAATGCCCAGCTCTGACTGTAGATAGGTCTCCATTTCTCTGATTAGTGACAGTGTTTGGAATCTTTTCAGTATGCAAGCGATCTGTGAGGCCTACCTGTTGATCAAGCAGCTGCTCTAAATACCAAAATGAATTTCTACTTTTGTCCTCTTGGACTTTGTGGAACTGCAATCAAGGAATCACTTAACATCAGCAACCTAAATAAACGTATTGCTTTGGTGGAGTTCACAGAGTAAATTCTACTTACTGACCTCTTAACATCCACAAGAACCAACAAACACTTCAATCAGCAGCCTGCCTCCGATCTGTTTATGCTACCAGCAGCCTCCTCACTGAAGGCCTCACAAGTTCTACTGCTACATTAATTAACCTCAAGGATGATGCTTTCCCTCCACACAACAACATCTGTTTATTTCTCCTTCCTATCTTTTGTATTTTACTGTGGAGTGGAAGAAAAAGCAGACAGGCAGACAAAATTTGTCCTAGCTTTGTATAAGTTGACTGTACGTCCAAATATCCGTAGGCCTGGCCACTAAATTAACTACAGAACACACTGAAGTTAGCATTTCTGCGTGATCAAACTCCACCCTCTCACACTATCACATAACAAAAAGCATAAGCTCTGCTTTGTTTGATTTGGCTTGAATTACCATAAGCTTCAGTATTCACCTTCCTACTGAAAGTCACACCCTCATAGATGTGGAGCTGAACTTGAAACAGCCAAACATTTCTGAGGGCTCCAAATCCATCATGGTTTTAGTTTCATGTAACTCTGCCTATTACCTTTTGAAATCGTAACACTCCAAAACTTCAACAAAGCATTTTGTTCCAAGTGGCAGCTATTATGTTGTCTCTCTTTTATGCTTTCCAGACTAAATCAGGAATGGATATCTGACATAAGGATCCTTCCTAGCTCAATACTGAGTACATCTGCAGGAAAAGAAGAAAACCATACGTACTGTTCTCTGCACTGAGCCACCGAGGGAGGTGGCAGTCCATCACTTCTGCTATGGGATGCAGGGATGACGCTCCAAAGGATTTGATTTTAGCTTCCACGTTACCACTTACACTCCTTTGTACTCATCTTTATCCTCTGCTGAAGTTTTCTTAGGACTGTATAAAACATTCAGTGCCACTGTAAGCTCAGTGCTTGACTTCTATGGCATGAACACATCAGTGTTGCTCAGAAAACCAGAATGACCTCAAAGCTTTAGTTCTCTATGTCTAAGACCAAGATCAACATCAAGTTTCCTCTCCTACTTAAAAAACTAAACAAATAATACCCAACAGCCCTCTTAGAAAAGAAAAACTACCCACACACGCAGTAGGAAAAGTGTCTGTTCAGTGGCAAAAAGAACACGTAGGCACCCTTGTAACCCTTCAGAAAGAACACTTCTATTCCCAGCTCCACGGGATCAGAAATGGGGTGCAAACAACTCTTGAGGAGACTATCTGCCATCTGAGCACGCTTGATTTGCTGAGGATTGAGAACACAAAGAGACAGAAGTACATTTACAACCCACAGGATGTCTAACAACTTTATTTTGACCAAAGCTACAGATACCCACTTGCTCTCAAGAAAGAAGCTGGCAGCAATCAAGAGTTAACTTCTAGTATAGGGCCAGCTGGAATAACACAGACCACTCAGACTACAAACGTTACCTCACAAGCACCCTGGATTTGTTCCAAAAATCACTTGAAAAGTGGTATTCTTCCTTGACACGCTCAAGGACTGATTCAGTTTGCATCAGAAGCAGTATTTGTTTCTAGTGCATGTTAGGAGCTATATTTTCTAAATCTATTTTGAGTTGATTCTGAATAGTCTCAGGATCCATATTTGCCTAACGATCTGATAGACAAGCTGGAAAATTATTTTCCTTGTGTTTAAGCTTTAAAACAAAGATTTCACACAACTGAAAAATGTCAGACTAGTTCACCACCTCCCACTCCCCAAAAGAAAGAAGCCCTCAGGTAAAGCATTACTTTGAGGTAGCAGGAGATTGTACTCACAGAGCTATCACCCACATTAGCACTGCTTATGAAATCACTTAGAAGATTTCAACTGACGCTGAATTATTTTATTTCCAGCTATTTCCCTGAGCTCACAGAGCCTGCACAGCCACGCAAGTAAGCAAACGTAACACCTGCTTGGATTTGGCAAGCTACATGGGGCTCATAATAATCAGGCATCCCTCTAACATCTCCTTCATTTATAGACGCCAATTTGCTGACGATAGGACCATAGCTGTGCTCACCTTTAGAAATGAGGATGAATTCGGGTTAGCAAATGCTGACAATTCACTGCACCCTTAAGATGGAGGTTAGCAGTTAGAGAGGAGTGACTGATAAACCCAGAGCCATTACTAACTTCCTGACACAAAGCCAGCTTTCTCCTTTTCACTGCATGGCAGACCTAGGGTAAGAAACAGGAGAGGTGACACAAAACCCTCAGCCTGAAGACTTGGTGCAACTGCAGCAGCTGGGGCTCTGCTCTTAATCCTCTGTATTTTGTAAGGGCTTTTGCCTAATCTTCCAGTGATTAGAAGGAATCTGTGGGGGTTTTTGTTTTGCTGTTGATGTTATTTTCTTAGCATACGAGATTAGGTAAATTATTAGATGATGAATTTACCTAAGACAGTTGAAAGAGGAAATCCCAGAGCTCTCTCCCATCTTTCCCCCCCAACGTACCTCTTAGAGCTCCCAGTGCACCTCAGATTTTGTGCTGAGCCACCAGGCCAGGAAATAAAGAAAAAGCAGAATTTTCTACAGGCATCAGGCAGAGCAAGGAGAAGTGAAACACGTGCAAGAAGTTCAGCAGCTTGCCTGGAGAGCAGCTCAGCAACATGCAGCCCCTCTGAATTGTCTAAGAGGTTAACAAGACTCCGGTAACAGGAATTTACAGCTGCTTATTGCCTCCAAATGAGCAGTATGCATATTCTATGAGCAGACAAATTAATCTCCTAACCTGATTTAGAACGTGTCTTTTCCCATGCAAAATGATTTCTGCACAGCTATGCTTGCATGTGCCTGCACACGTGCCCAAAGGAACCAGAAATGCCTTTCTGCATCAAGTGTCTCTGCAACACCCCAAGCATAAGGAGAGAACAGCTAACAATCAGCACCCACCTGTGCTATGCCCCATATGAGTGAGGCTGGAAACTGCAGTGCTCGTATCTCCCTTTCAGGCAGCACAATTGATGCGCTGGCCTTTCTGAAAGCACCACAAGATGGCTGCGTTTTATACATCAATTTTTGCAAGGACAGGAAAGAGGTGACCTTCAGGTTCAACGTGCTCTGTACTACCATCAAAAACCTCACCCTGAATGGGCTACAAAGGACTAACTAAGCCCTACAGAGCTCCCTTCTGAGCAATACTAAGTTCTTGCTTCCTACCATAAAAACGCATGGAATGTTTTCCCTGAATAACGACGTATGAAAATAGTACACCTAAGGTATAAATGTAAATATTTGTATACATTCTCTCTAATGAATGACAACTACACAGGAGAACATGTGCACCTCATTCCTGTACCAGAACCCCAGCTCAGTGTATACCCCTGGAAACCACAACTATGTTCCCTAAGCTTCTTGCTTAATACTAAGCGTTTCATAACATACTATCCAAAAGTGCTGTTAATCAAATGTGTGGGTTTGGAGCATATAAGGGAAAGAATGTACTTCTTTCTTCTAAAAATCCAATCTCTAATTGATTTGTTTTTTAAAAAAAAAGTTCATTAGCATATTTCAGGGGGAATCACACAGTTGAACATAATTAGCCACTTGTTTAGTTGTGTTTAGTGCTAATGACCTTTCTTTGAAGAAGGATCCACGTCTGTTTGATTTTTCTACCGCCCAAACTTAAGCCTTTCTGTTGAAAATGCGGGAGTAACCTGAACTGACTTTAGAACAGCTCAGCAATCAATTACCTTTTCACTTCGTTTACCCTGTGTTTGTTTGGGGCAGTTTTGTTTTAACACTATGAAGGCTTTAAATGAAGGCGATTAAAGCCAGACTTCTAGACACACATCTGGGATCACAAGCAACACTGTCAAGCAAATACAGCTTCTGCTAACACCCACAGTCTCATCTAAACAGCACAGCTCAGAAACAGCCTTAAGCACCCAAACCAAACTTCTTACCAACACTGGAGCTCAGACTGAAGGAGACCATGCTGTACTTACACACACAGCCAGAGAATCATTACGGTTGGAGAAGACACTAAGATCATCCATAGTCCAACTCCAACCCATCATATCATGCCCACTGACCATGTCCCTCAGTGCCACATCTTCATGGTTCCTGGACACCTCCAAGGACAGTCACTTCGCCACATTCCATCTCTACTTTATGAATCTCATTTGTTTATCATTTCCATTCAGAACCAATCAAAGCAAAAAAAATACCATGTACAAAACAAGACTACTCATTTTTGAAGCATTACATTCTCAATGTAAGAAATCATAACTGAAGTGACAGCAATACCAATGCCTTCAGTATCCACGGAAAACCCTTTCCCTCCCACAACTACTCAGCCTTAATTCCTTTTTACCGGCATAGCTTCCATCAACAGGGACCGGTACTTCGTTACCTGTACTGCAAATTATTCAATGACATGAGTACAAAATGATAACGCAAACCTGCACCTGAGAGAACAGTTTGCAACACTAACCTCATGATTTCCTAACCCACAGGTTTTATCTACAAAGAGCCTTTTCCACAAGACTTTTGGAGAAAAAAAAAAGCAACTTTCTTTAAGGCTGCAATTAATGTATAACTTTGGAAGTAAAAAATAACTTAGGAAAAGCTTTACTTTAAAGACTTGATTAAATAAATGATCTTTCTCGCCACTCCTCCCACGAAATTACAGTTTGATAACTCTGACAATAGCATTTCCTTTCAGAATGGGAGCTTCTAAGAGAAGTGTTTGCAGCAGGGTGTAACAGCACCACCTGCTGATCTTAGCAAGTGCCTTGAAAACACTGCACGGCAAAGTTAAGGCACAGTGATCGGTATAGAACAGACTTTAATTCCGGGTCCGTATAATTTTAACTAGAAATACATGGATTTTTTATTAATATATAGTAACATTTTACGATCCTGCAGAAATAAAAGCTAAATTCAACTCTAGCATCTGCTGATTTCTATGGGTAAACGAGGGGAAAAGCTCTTGACACAGCAACAGCCACATCAGTAAAATTCTGGAATTCATTCAAATGCTTTTAGCATATCAGGTTAATGAACTGTTTATTTAATGGCTTCGTTTATAGCTCATCCAGACAAAAGGCCACCCCAGAATTAGAAATAGACAAGCCTAGTTTATTAAAATCACTTGAAAAATCAAACTGAGTGTCACGTATGCTCTATGTTCTGAATTGATTAATATATAAACAGAATTAGCATTTGGGTCCTAATGCATTAAGAATTTTACTGCTGTTCTGGTGAAGTATGGCAGAACAGCTAACACATGCTGCTGAAAATAATCCTTAGGGATCCTGAAATGAAAAAGCACTCCCTGAAGACGTAGCGAGAGACACGAGTTCTATTAGAGGAGAGCATTTCTTCTTCATCGTTCCTTTTAAAGTTGAGATGAAATTAGCACAGCCTGCACGCTCCAGGGTGTGTGCTGGGAGGAGGGTGGGGGGAATCGGAAGATATAAAGGCCTGAGGCACTTCAAGCAGAGAGCATCCATCTGCTAGCAGCAGTCAATGAACAGAATGCTTCTAAAAAGCTTCCCACTCATATTAAGTCAAGCCAGAAGTACAGAAAACACCTTCCTTCACTGACTGTGCAAGACTGAGCCTAACAGGACGATGGATTATAAATACATGTTATTAAAAAAAAAAGATACCTAACAATGTGGTCCTGCATTCAGTCTCCCCTGCAGCTAAGCTGGTTGAAGAAGCCATAGAAGTGACCCAAGGGAAGGAACACTTCCCTGTGAGGACAGACTGGGAACTGATGAGTCCAGAGAAGGCTCCAGGGAGAGCTGAGAGCAGCCTTTGGGTATCTAAAGGGGGGCTGTAAGAAAAAAGGGGACAGACCCCATAACAGGGCCTGCTGTGATAGGACATGGGAAAATGGTTTCAAACTAAAAGAGGGGATTTAGACTGGATATAAGGAAGAAGTTTATTTTTTTTTACAATAGAACAGTGATGCAGTGGCATGGGTTGCTCAGAGAGGTGGTGTTGCCCTGCTCCCATAGACACCCAAGGTCAGGCTGGATGTGGCTAAGGGTGGTTGAGCCCCACCCCAGCTTGGAAGAGAGAAGTAGAAAGGATAGCTGAAGGGTTAGAAAGGCAGGGAGCAAAGCAGCTTTGCTGCTAGAGACATTTATCATAGAACCAGATGGCAGAGCCAAAGCTCTCTGAGACAAGTGCTTCTGATGGCAACACCACTCCAAGGAGCTCCCAGCCCTTTAATGCAACACCTCACTGTCACCCACGCAGCACAGTGTGTCAGCTCCCAGGCTGACACAACCACCCACACAAATGCAGCAAGTCACAGAGACCATCCAGCTTAAAAAATATACGTGCACACAATTGTCCAGGTTGGGAAGAAGGATTTGTTTTCCTGGGGTGTTTTTGGTTGCTTTCTTCTTCTAAGTGGGAGGTGGACATAGGTGTGTACTGCTGCACTGTGCAACTTATAGGACATGGGGAGACCCTCACACTGCATACACATTGCATGCTTGGTACAGAACCCAACAGCGTCTGGTTTCTCATGCCAGATGAACCTGGGCAGGTGTCACTGCAACAGAGTCACATACAACATGCCAACATGGTCAGCCCCAGGACAGGAGTCATGTCAGCTGAGCCCTCACCAACAGACATACAGTGATTCCAATGCAAGGGGCGCTCAGTGCTCACAGCACGACAAAAAAAATAGCTCGGGATCATGGCATAACCACAGGTGAAAGTGAGCAAAACATGCCTGCAAGAACACAAGCAAGTCAGCTGTCATTCTAAAAACGGCATACACAGGTACTGCATCACTGTTATTTGTTAATCCCACGGCATAGGGGTCCAGAAGCTCAAGGCTGTGGCCATTTCGTAAGAGAAGCTATCATCCAGAGAGCTGCACCACCACCAGCAGCAAAACACACTTTCAAATCCTCAGGCCGAGACAACGCTGCGCTGCTCTCTCACAAGATCCCTGATTTATTTCATAGGGAAAAACACAAAGGTGCTTTCAGCACACCAAGTGAGAAACTGAGTGCTGTCAGAGAGCACAGCATTGAAAAGGAAAAACCAACACACTCCCTCTCCGGTTTGGTGTCACAGTGCCTATAAATGGCACAAACACTTGAAAAATCATCTTCAAGCATTTATTTTAAAAGTCTCATGCCATAAGTGACATATTTCCATAATAAAGAGTGGTGTTTACACAGAACTGAAATCAAAGCTCCATTATTTGAGGTGTATTTTCAAGCTGTCTAACCATCTTCCTAAGCTAAGATGGTTTAATTCAGAAGCTGGTCAGAAGAGGCAGCACAGAAATGGGGAGATGTTACAAGAGGGGCGGAGAGAAAGGCAGCCACTTGTTTTCTGTGACAGCACGCAAGTAGGAAGCCAGACCTATTCATATCCAAGCCCATCTCCTCACTGTAAAAAGTGAATGCTTTAAAAAACATTAGCCTGCTAGATAAACCGTCTTTACTTAAGGGATTGCTCTCAAGAGAAATGACAGGTTCCAATTACCTACACAAGGCTGGAGGGAGATAAATCTCTGTCAGGGAATGCTGCAAATGTGATACGTATTGTCCTACTCTGTGTCACACAGGAACTGTCAGAGTTAACAGGGAAAATTCTGAAGACACGAGACACCAAAATCTTAATACCCAAGTACAACATTTCACTAGTGTGTGTAGTTTTAGGAAGCGCTTCTCCTTTTGCCTGACACAAAGAAGCAGAGGTTTGTGCTCCCCTGGCACAACAGTTTGCTTGCCCTCAGTCAATTATCAAAGCAGGAGACAGAAGAGAGACAGGAGGGGAGAAAGAGCAAAAGAACTGTGAAAGGCGCCTTTAACTCCAGCCACAGCCAGGCCAGCTCAAAGCACTGAACACCAAGGGGGTTTTGTTTTTAATTAAGACAATGGAGGGCATCTGTTAACTCTTCTGAGACTGATTTTCTTCTCAATTTCAAGAAAAATCTTCACAATTAATAGAAAAAAAGCAACAGCAGAGATTGCCCTGAGTCCACGTATGGATGCAACCAATACCTCCAACAGATTTTGGAGACCTATTTTCCAGTATTTCCATTTTGAGGGCAAGCAAACACAAGAAAACTAAGTAAGAAAAGTAAAGGCTGGTTCATGTATTTCAAGCCAGCTGGCAAGCTGTGCTCAACATGCTGTCGTCATCCTCATGGCAAAATCCTACCATTACAGTACACCCGCTCTAAAGGATCCCAGCCCCTCTTCACTAGAAATCCTGAGAGGACAAAGCAGCTTAGCAAAAGCTGCAGACAGCTTTGAGATAGCTACTTCATTCATCACTCCCTATCAAAACACATTCAAGGATAGCCAACACTCAACATTTTTCAAATCTGAAGTCGGGTAGGAAGCAATCAATCACCCCCCAACCAAAAGGTTGTCCCAGATCAGCTGATGAACTTGATAGGTCTTTCAATAAGTAACCGGAGACCTTGGAGCAAAGCCGTCTGAGACAGATACAGCTGCATACAGAATGGCAGTGCCAGAAAGAGCCTGGTATCCTCAGATGCCTTTGAATCAAACCCTATGTCTCCCCAAGCATAAGTACAAGGAAATGCATTAATCCAAAGTTCTGAGAGGTGCGTAAGCTACTGAGATCACCTGAAGGTCAGCCATCAGGGAGTCCAGCATCAGGGCCTTACTACTGTGACTTACCAGAGCCTGCATCAGTACACAGGACCAGGAATATCTACTGAGATATAGCACAGCAGCCTATTAACGCCAGAAACATCCCTTACTGAAAGGTTATATGACAAGTAACAGTGATCACAAAATGAAAGAAAGGCAAAACTGGCTGGAAAAATATTCCTTTGAAAATTCTTTTAAGGTAGCAAAGATTTAAGATCCCAAGACACAAGTTGTCCACCTTCCTGACTCTGTAGCACTTCCTGATCAAAGAGGAAGGGCAGAGGTCAAAGGACTATTTGCACAAGAGACACATATGCAAGTGTTATGTCTAAGACCCAACCATGTTTTAGCAATTAGGATGGGCCTACCAGACAGAAAGACAGAAAGATGTGGGTAACCTGAAAGGGAGGAAGCTCGACCTTATGAACATGCAACAAGCAGGACAGTGGGATGTGTGTGATTCAGAAGTTCAGTTCGGGCCATGTTAAGTCTGTGAAGAGAAGATGATCCACAAACAGATGGCAAAGCACAGGATTCATCACCCTTATCAGCAGAGATGAACATCCCAGCTTAGTCTATCTAGACTTCCTTTCAGTGGGAGAAGAGAAACAGGCACTTAAAAGAATGACTCATATGACTTCCTTTTGGGCAAAATTAATCACACTCTCGATCTGTCCACCTCTACTTAGAGACCCTGAATGGAATTCAAGATGACAAGCTCACGAAGACATCCAAAGTTTGCCAGCTAAATCCCAGCACAAACCACAACATGGGACTGGATGGAAGAGGTATGTCAGGAACGAAGTTTGGTTTTGTGTTTCTTTTTTTAACCAGAGGAGAAAAATCATCCCAAAAAATTAAGGGAAAGAGGCCTAACATCCTCTCCAAGGAGGCACGAAGAAAGATGGCACATCAAAAGGAAAGATGAAAATTAAACAGACAAAAGTTGTTAATGATAACAAGGGACTCACGAAGAGACGAGGCATTAGCTTGATCAGAGGGGAAGATCAAAGCAACAGCCTGGCTAAAAGAATAATCTCTCAAAGCTTCGGTGAATAAAGAAAGGAGGATACAAGACAAAAGCAGAAAAGGAGAACTTTAAGCAATGGTTAGTAGAATAGGCAACAAAAGAAAACAAGAGTACTGACTGATGGAGGAGACGTAAGGACTAGGACTAGCTTGTATCACAAGAGAAATGAATGCAAGGACAGGAAAATGGCACCAATTAGATGTTTCATAACTACAATCCAAGCCATATTACAGTTGCTCAGCAAGGCAAATAATTTTATTATTTATCTTTTTTGTACTTGTGATAAAAGAATCACAGGCAACAGAACAGGCCAAGGAGCAGCACGGCAGGAAAGGAACTGCAGTTCTCCTGGACCGAATGATGAACATGACTGCAGCACCGAACTGCAGTGACGAAGGTGAGAGCTGCATATTAGTCCATACTAGAGATGCATTATTAAAAGTATTGCGAGCAGGTCAAGAAAAGGGATTATTATCTTCTAGTTCATGCTTGTGAGAATATATTTAGAGTACTTTGTCCAGGACTTCTCTGCATGAGAAAGCTGCTGACATATTGGAGCAAGACCAGCAGAGAGCTGTAAAAATTATTAGGAGACTGGAGCACATGACGTGAGGCCAGGAGCTGAATCTGTTCAGTCTTCAGAAAAGATGCTAAAGGGGAAGAATTAGCGGCATCTTCAGCTGCTCAGTGGGAGGTTACAAAGATGGAGGTAGAACTGTTGGAGATGCACAGCAAAAGGACATGAGGTAAGAATCACATTAAATACAAGGGAAATATTCTTCTCACTGAGGGTGGTCAAGCGTAAGAACAAGTCATCCTGGGAGACTGCATCATATCTATCCTTATGGATACTCAAAGCTCAGCTGCACCGGGCTCTGAGCAACTTAATACAACTTCACAGCCACCACTTTGCCTGTAGATCTCCAGAGATCTGTTCCATCTAAATCATTCTATGATTCTACTGTCCTCTGCTCCCTTGTTTTATTTTTGTTAAATAAAGACGTGCTCTCCATTTCTCTCCTTTGGCTACATCTGTTCTTCATGCATGTAATATATTGTTCTGGCTTAATTCACACCGTATAGTTCTGGTTGGAAGTATATCCTGCATAATCACTCGTGATAAACTAGCTATGAAATTGCAGATGACAACAAATGTGAAAGAATTAAGCAAACAGTGCACATTTAAACAGTCAAAAATGCATTAAAAAACGTCTTCTGAAATGCCTCCCCATTTAGGATCAAAATACTGTTAGCTACATTTTGGCATTTAGAAGGACTGAGGGGAAAAACACATTCGTTTAAAGAAATGATTAAAAACACAGTGCAACAGTTCAGAAATTGGATTAAGCTCGATGCAGCTGCAATCTTCAAACTTACTTTTAACCAAAACTGCAACTGAAGCTTTCAATTTATAATCATGCCATTGACCTTCCTTCCCCTCTCCCTTTTCTTTTTGGCCACTGAAGACTATTGAAAGTATCAGAGCTTCGAGTCAAGAACAACTCCCTTGTAACTATGGATCTGACGTGGATATAGCAGGAGCAGATTGCCTGCAAGGAAGCAAGAATAAACCAGCTATTTAGAGAGGTTATGTAATGTAGCACAGAGCTGTAAAATAAGATTTAAAGAGACAGAACTCTCAATTCCAGCCCTGTAAGTACCCATATAAGTTGAGCAGTACTGCAGCAACTTGAAGAGGCCCAGACAACAAAGAAGGAAGTCTTGTCAAAGGTCCCCTCTCTGAGCTGCTGTTTTATTTGTAACTCTACCTTCTCACGGAAGCAGCACTGCGTGGCTATTTTGTCAAACCTTATAAAAGCAAGCTGAAACATCTCTTCGTACCATCTCATGGACGTGGAGGCTCTTACAGCAAAAATGAGCTCTATAGGAGCAGAGATAAACCACTTTGTGGGCATGAGATTAAGGAACTGGTGGATCTATCTTCACACACTCAATTAGCACGGAACGCCACACTGGAAACCAAATTGATAATGAACAAACACAACAGTATTAAGCCTTCCTTGCATACATATTTTAACAAGTATAAACAAGACTCCTGTTTTCATAACTGCAGCCAATTCCCAACCGAACACCCACAAACATCAGCTGGTTCAGTAGAAAAAGGCAGAGAATACAAACTGCCGGGCACCACCACGTTATAAATAGCAAGGAGAAAGAAAGCAAAGGCATGTGTGTTACAGAGATTAGCTCTGTGTACGAGACATCCTCACACACCTGGAAACTGTAAAACCTCCAGGGTTTACCCATGCCTGTACTGAGAGCACACATGGAAACACCAGTGCACAAAATAATGGATCTGCACAAGAGCCTGAAAGTGTTCAGCAATTGTACAGAGATTTTACTGTGGCGTTTCTTCACTTGCAAATGAAAGGAAAAGAAAAAAATTCACATAAATTACTACTTTAGGTATTCTAAAGAAAAACTGTTTTTCATCTAATTCTAAGCATCTTTTAATTACAAGCCTCGAGAACCAGCAGCGTTTTACATTTAGCCAACCCCAGCTGCTTTACTAGTGATTAAATAAGAGACGGCGAGGCCAAACCACCTCCCTTCCACCTCCCCTGAAAAGACAGACATTACAGATGGGAAGAACTTGGCCCGAGCTACACTGAGGAGGAAGGGAAAGTAGCAGGGGGACTGCGGTTATTTCTTAGCAAAAGAAAGAAAGCAAGTTCCTGCTTCACTGCTGGACTTTTCCCCAGATCATGTCAAGCTTGCAGGTTGCTGGCAAGCAGAGCAGGCACGCTCAGAGACCTGCCAGCACTCCCAGACCACACACACGCCTCCCAGCTGCTCTCAGACACTGGGGACAACCTCCCGAGCTCCGTCGCTGCTTCCCACCCTGTCTGGTTCTTCCCTTCAGCAACCTATGCAGAGCACCATGTGGAAGAAAATAGTGCACATATACACTGACCTATAGCCCTGACCTAAGCACCAGCAGAGGATCCCAAGGAACAGACCTCCTGGAAGCCATGGGAAGGGCGCTTACATGCTGCACACCCATCCTGAGAGCAGCTCATTGCATCCGCAACTTGGGGAACTCTGGCAGTGCAAGCACAAGAGTACCGGCAAACAAATAATTAGCGTGGCAATTCTGATCAGCACAGCACTCCAGGGAGAGCTGATTGTTTTTAATACAGCCCCCTATCAGTGCACCTCAGCTTCACCCAGTGAACATCCTCACACATTTTCGTTTAGGAATATACAGTAAGTCTGTTTACCTTGCTACACTTTCAAGTGTAAATACAATGGATATTAGCATAGTTTAAAAAATAAATCATGATCATGGGCACAGAGCGACAGGGTGCAATTCTATAATCTCACTGTTGCAGCTCAATTTGCAATTAAGAACTACATAAAGCTGAAAATGTATTTAAATGCAGCAGACAAGCAGCTCATTATAGAGCAGCAGAAAGAAGGGCCTTTCCGGCACCAATTGCTCTACCTGCAATTGCAGCTGCTGTTGTCGTGCACCGGACTAAACAAGAGCATTGTTTAGCTCATGAGGCAGGTTTAGCTTCCAGAATAATGCCTACATTTGGTTTAACTTCAGTTACTCAAATGGGTTTTGAAATGATTCCTACACTCCAGGAAGATGACAGCGTTTACACACCTCAGCGTTTTATTTTTCTACAATTAAAGTCAAGTAACTGAGCAGTTCCTACACACAACCAGACCATTTCTTACTAATATACCTGTGCAAAATTACAGCTATGATTAAAATGCCTTCACCAGATGACAACTCTAATACCATAAAAGGTATTCTAGTGGCTTTATTCCACTCATATAGTTGAGATGGACACTCAGAATTCATAAGATGGCCGTTTCAAACATGACACTGAAACCTGCTCACAAAGTGTGAGATTTCCTTTGTCAAATAAACAGGACTTGATACCTGGCACAAACAGCTGCATAAGGCCAATCAAAGCAATCTGGGTATATTTCAATAACGCAGATCAATCTTACCATTTCTGTAACGATGCAGATAAAACACTGAAAGCAGAAAATTGATCTGATATCTATGCAGACACAACATTAGCCAAGATCTTGTATGTTTTAGTTGTAATGCTTAAGATTTGAAGAAAATGCCTTTATATAATACCCCCAAAATGAATTTTTACTGATACGGTGTTATTACAACCCCTGGTTAATGACAGATCACCTCCTGCATCTTTGATATGACAGTCCATCAGCTGCCATCTCCAGGACAGCTCCTGTCCATTGATAAACACCAGCAAATGGAACTGGAAGCCCACTGCTGAAATAACAGCTGTTTTTATTCACTCTCTTTTAAAGTCTGTACATGAGGAAGATTTCAGTTGAAATGTGTAGCATGTAAAGAGAACACAAACATTCTCTGGACACCAAAACATTTCTCCATATTTCTCTTCTCTGTTCAAGAGTCTCATATTAAGAATGCAATTAGTATTTAAGTGTATTGCTATGTGTATGTGATTACTATATGTGTACTGCCTTGCTCTTCTATAAAAAACAGCATTTGAGCACTTATACTTAAAAATAAACATGCATAAAGCACCATAAGAACCCTGAAATTTGATATAAAGACACAGTAAGTTAAGAAAGAATAAAAAAGTGCAGTGGGCACATCAACCTTGAAAGAGCTCCTTTAAACTCCGATAGTACTGTAAGGTGTCATTACCCTTTGTCAGCCAGCTACCTGACCTCATAAATCAGGTATGGCAACCAAATGAGAACACAATGTAAAATCAGCACTATGCCGACTTGTCTACTACGGAGTAGCAAGTGGCTTCCCAAGGTTTTGAGGTCACATTCAGAACTACAAATTTATTGCAATCAATCACATTAATTAAAAAAAGTGACTTCAACAGAATTAAAGCTTGCAAGTACCATTCTGTAGAGTTTGTGCTCGTGACTCCTTTCCCAGATTCGCATGGAATCCTCCTCCCAAAGTTGGTGTTTTGCCTGCACCTATTGAGGAAGAAAGAAAGCAAAAAAAAACCATGTCAAATGCAGTAACTGAATTAAAACACTAAACAAAACTTAATGAGCCACCATAGTCTGTATCTGTATCATTTACAAGATGCTGCATTACAGTAAGGAGAGCTCTGTAAGGTTCTTAAAGGGCTTAAGATGGAGTGCGAGCCCTGTGCCACTCAGTTCTCCCTCAGGACCTCCCCAGTCTCAGCTCCAATTAAAAATATATCACATTCCTTATTTGGGGCAGAAAATGAATATCAGTGTTGTAAAATATTGCTCAAAGTAAAACAAGAAAACTTCTCAATCTTATTTTTTGTCTGAAGAACGTTCAATACAGAATTTTAACAGCTGATTACTTGCACTACAGCACATAAAAACATGGTTAACATTCAATAATGAGAGTGTAGGCTACTATAGACATAACATGCACTTAAAATAACTTCAGTTCAACATCAGACACACACACACACACAGAAGCTTAGGCTACAAAATGTGCAAGTCTGGAACTGCTACATTTACACCCTGAAAGGCTGGAGTCTAAAATAAGTCTGCCTTGTGAATTAGCACAAACTAGAGGCTGGTTTATGCATCTGTGCCAACGCAGAGAGTCTGAATGTGGAGTCCTCTGGGAGTCAATGGAGCTACTCATGCAAACAAATCGTGCAGAGCAGGGAATTAAACTACTGAGGACAGAAACAATCTCTTATTAAAGCAGAAAGTTTTTGGGTTTTTTTTTCTTTTTAAATAATCAGGCTTCCTTAAGCGGGATGCTGGAATCGATCAGCTTAACAGCCAGACCAAAAAGCCAAACTACGAAGATGGAAAACCAGTAATTTGTTGGTAATATGCACTTCAGTCTGCCCTTCAAAATAGGAAACATTACCTTGTTTCCTGCCATGCCTACAGTTTTCCTTATGTTCTTGGTTCCCAATGTCACACCTGCAAGCATTTCAGGGCATTGCAGGTACACACCTGGGTAAGGCACCTCCAAAGCGGGCCCAGCAGAGGAGAAACAGCAGCCTCTGACTAGATTTTCCTGGCTAGTCTCTCAGCTGCATGTAATAAGCATCTTGATGAGGAAAAAATATAAAAGCTAATATTCTGGTAGAATCTTCTGCAAGCCTTCCAAGCTCATTTCTCCATACAACCTTTAAATTAGGTTTTCAATGCTATCCACAACAGAAACTGACTTCACCTTTGCTTCATTAACGGAGCCTTTCAACACACAATAATCAGAAGCTCTCACGTAAATGCCCCACAGCTCAAGTGCTTCAACATCCTAATTAGAGAGGAAAATGTTCGGTGGTGACCTCCCAGCTGGAAGCAGACGTGGGCCTCCCAGCCCTGGGACTGCCATAGGCAGCACCATCTCCTTACTGCTCTCACAGGCAGCATCTCTCCTTTCCAGGAGGACTCCAAAGCAAAGAATAAAGCAAAACAGAGATTATTAGCACATCGCTCCAGCACTGACACAGATTTTGGTGTACAATTAATATTAATGATTCATCTGGCAAAAAAACACAGAGATGACGACAACAGTTTTATGCTCAGCAACAAATCTAAATCTTCAGAAATTCTCTTTCCCAGTCTCAGTTTGTTTCCCTCACATCCATGTTTGCTGTAGGATGGGCTCTCACAGGTTTAACTTTCAGCTGGGGAACACACAGCAGCTGGCCAAAGGCACCGCGAGCAGTTATCTCCTCATGGCCACATCACCTCAGAACACTCATACAATTCTCTTTGAAGACATAAAAATACTGAACTCCGTGGACTCTCGTTATCAAAACGGCTGTGCTTTCACAGGTCTCCTTGTTACTAATAAGAAGCTAACGTATATAGTGGTGACAATGAATACTGTTTATTTCTTTAAAAAAAAACTTACTCATTAGCAGAAATCCAGAAAGACCACAAAAGAGGATTAAGATGAGATATCAGCTGCTCAGAACCCTTCTCATTATGCACCATTTTAGGCCTTGTTGCCTAAAAGTCTTATCTTTCAAAGCTACAGAGTCCACAGCAGATACTGACAGAGCATTCTGAAAGACAAGCTCTGCTATCAGAATTGACATGCCCATTTCTCAGCTAGTTAACTGGAAATGCTGTACGGCTTGAGTTAGTGCTTGGCTTTGAAATCCGACAGAAAACAAGTCTGCTGGGGACTTACCCTCTCACAACTGCCAACTAATGCTGTGGAGTCTCACCACCAGCTTTAATCTTTGTAAGGAGAATGCAAACCAAACCCATTAACACAACTGCACAGCTGGGCAATAAGAGAAACCATTAAAAAAAAAAACAAAATCTAAAAAAAGAAATCTGTGAAATCATCAAATTAATTTAGAGACCAAATAAAAACCCTACAGAGCCAGTCATTTAAGACGTACAAAGAAAAGGAACGGCAATCGCTAGGCACAACCAAATTCACATTCCAGCTTAACTGAAATTTTCTTTTACATTTCTTGACCTTTCCTATTTTTCCTCTACAACTTCAGAAGTGAATTAAACAGGCTCTTGGTTTTTCACATTCAGCTTTCAAGACTGAAAAAAAACCAGCCCCCCACATCCGAGAAGTATTTGGTGTCTGCAAGTACTGTACCGCCTGCCAAATCTTCAACGTTAACACTAACACTGCCCTAAGCCAACGCAAATACCCTCCTCGGGGAGGTGGTGCCTCCCAAGGCAAACTGTCATCTATGGGTTATTTTTGGAAACTAAACAACTCTCAAGCTGTGTTTCTCTCAAGGCTTGCTTCCTCTTCCAGTTAGTTTTGGACACTGTGGAAGTTTTGGATTAAAACAGTTAGGTTGAAAGGGATTTACAAAGACCATCAAGTCCCACGGCCTACCACTTCTGCTTGGACAATGGGAGGCATGGAGAGACATCCCAGGCAGCTCAACAGTACAGCTGCTCAGTTTCAGCGGTCCTAAGGCACAAGATGAGGAGAACCAAGGACGATGGAGGTCCTCTCAACCTGAAAGTGTCCAAGGCCAAGCTGGATGGAGCTGTGAGCAACCTGCTCTAGAGCAAAGTGTCCCTGACTATAGCAAGGAAGCTGGAACCTTCCAATCCAGACCATTCTGTGATTCTATGATATACCTAGAAATTGATGACACTTGGACAAAATTTGGATAGATCCATCTCAAAACCCCACACCCACGGCAGGGGGTTGGACTAGATGATCTCCAAATGTCCCTTTCAACACAAAGCATGCTACCCCTGTGATTACTGCACTGCTGAAGCACTGTGTCTACATATTTGGCAGCCAAGAGCTGCCATCCTCACATCTGCTACTGCCACGTGCAGGTCAGACCCTGGCACCTTGGTCAATTCTGTTTTGCTCTATTGACTTGCCAGCAAAGAAATACACGCCACTCAGCTTTTCTACAAAAGAAAATGTTCCTCCAGATGTAAAAAGAGCAAGCAAAGGTTGAATCCTGTGACAACCCTGAAAGACAAACAGGTGACAGCAGGAACAGCACTGATCACATCCTCCCATACAGAGGAGGCAAAGAGCAGCTACTTGGCACCTGCAGCAAAAGGGCAATCTTCTGAGAGCCATCGACATGCTGAGTTGCACATTCAATGCCTGGAGAAGAAACAGCACTAGTCCCCGAGTTATAGATTTTGTTTCCCCTAAACAAAAGAGCAAGTGAAGACCGGGAATGAAGCTGCCTGCAAGTGGAACTGAAGTGTGTCTCCTATTTGCTAAGATCAGGGTTACAAAAATCCTTCCCTGTAAAAATTTAAACTGAAGAACTTCAGCCTTTCCTTCCAGACATGAAAGGAGAAAAAGCTCCTGTTTGAAAGCCATGCATACAGGTTTTATGTTGGGTCTGTAAGCGCAAGGCAGACTGCATCACACCAACTGTCTGATAGCCAGGGTCGGCTCAGTGGTCTAACATAAAAAATTAATCAGCTTCCCATTAAAGTTAACCATAAAAATCAGGAGGAGAGTAGGTCAATGTTCCATTCCATCTCATGCCCACAACAGCAAAATGATGTAATTAAAGTCTTCTGAACACACAAAACTGCTGTGACTGAAGGACGTGTTTTCTCTGGAAGCTCACAGGCCTGAATATATGTACTACATCTGCTGAATAAAAACATAACGACGAACTCTTAATCGAGTCCATCATAGCTAGTTATCTCTGTGCTTATTTCCATACCTACCAACCCAAGGGATAAATGCACTGTTGCATCCACCACACCCAAATTTAAGACTGTACGAGTCTATGGAAGATGGTCTGTATCCAAGTTACGTGCAAGATGGAGCATTTACCCGACTGACAGCAGTAAACTCAGCAGCACTCCAAGCAAGTGCTTGTTGCCACCACACGGACAGCATGTAAAAGACTCAGCACTGGGGAGGGGGGGAACAAAAAAGAAGCCCACAACGCTATACGCTTAGCTCTGATGCAAGATTGCCACCTTGAGGATTTCAGAAGAGAAGCAAGAAGTCATCTGCTCATCTCTCTGAAATGTAATTATTTTCTGCATGAAGTAGATGTGTTTCCCCTCTTCCTTCCCAACTCAAGATGATTATTAATTAGTTTTGTAATCAGGAAAATGAAAGCCTGGAACAAACTGGTAAACACTCTTCTGAACTTCCCAAAAAGGTCTGCAAACCCAGCAGTCTCCTATTTTCTTCTGTTTTGCTAATTGTATTGTGACCACTTGTCACAATACATCATCTCTGGGAATCCGGACCGCAACTCAGAGCAACTCTGCTGATATTCAGAGACATCTGAATATATCTGCTTATTTTCAGATCCTAGTGATTTTATTTTAGGTATATATACTGTTGTTGGAACCCACAGCAGGATTCGAGGCTGCACTGTAACTAACACTTTATGTCAGGGCATTGACTGTCAATATATCCCACATAGGAACTCATTAACAACTACTAATTAAAAACAAAACACCTTTGTAATGCTGAAAACACCTCCACCACCTCTGTAATGCTGAAAACTGCATAATAATCCTCTATTATGCATAACTAGACAAAAACATATCTGATATGAATACAGAGATCATCCTCTCCATCAGCTGCCTCGCTGTATTAGTCCTTCCTATCAAGTTCTAGATGAAAAAAATGTACAGAAAGTGAGTTCCTAATGAGCTTAGCTTCAGTTTTAGGAAAGCATCTCCCTCCCTGTATCTTGTCCCTCTTCTTTCCAGCTGGCTGACCACAGCTTTCCATTGTTCAAAACACTCCGTTTCCACAAACCCCCAAAGAACCAAACACTTTGATCAAGTCCAACTGCAGTCAGGTTCTGCAGTTGAGGTCAATGTAGCTCACATTCCTAGATGTAAAGACAAAGAAGCAGCACACGCAGAATCTTACAGTAAGCTTCTATATGCACAACTGAAAAATGGAACATACCACAGCTATACAAATTAAGGGACAAATTAAATGTTATATTTATGTTGAATTTGTCCAGGGACTGGAGAGTATGTGTCCATATTCAGAGTTCAGAGCAGTGCACGTGAGTCTCTGCATTAAGATACTTACCATTTATTTGAAAAAACAAAACAAAACCACATAATCAGCAGGAAGAAACTTTTCCTTGACGTTCTAATGCTGGTGAATGCCTACTTACAAGCACTGTGCAACCTCCTATGCTAGAAGTTCAAATAAACTTGTGGGGATGCCCCACTGCCCCGCCACTTGATGGTGGATGCCCCATCCCTGGAGACACTCAAGTTTAGCCTGGATGGGGCTCTGAGCACCTGATGGAGCTGTAGGTGTCCCTGCTCATTGCAGGGGGGTTGGACCAGATGGCCTTGGATGGCCCCTTCCAACTCAAACAATTCTATGATTCTCTGAACAGACACTTGCGACTGGTTTACAATTGTCGTTTCACCTTATGAGCAAAAGTATGCAAGTAACTTCCCACAAGTGAAATTTCTTCCCATCAGCCTCCACTTATTATCTTACAGTTTCATTTACAGCTGGAGATAGAGAATCTTACCTACGGATGCTGCACAAGAGTCATGAGCTTTATCTGACCCTGACTCAGCTCTGAATTTGGACTAATGCTGTCAACACCCCTTGCAGACTTCCATTTCTATCAATGTCTGAACAACAGTCACTATCTACCAACACAACTAGAAATTGCAAGTAATCAGCACTAAAACAGTAAGCCTGATTCAAGACAGTTACACTGTTCAGTCTTGCACGGAGATGCTGATGATGCGCATTCATCTCCAATGCCAAATGCAAGTCAAATCCTGTGGGGCATGAGCCCCATTTCAGCAGTCAGCTTACAATCACCTCATAATCATCCTATTGAGGCTTCCCACTGAATTAATTTTAAGGATAAAGTATCCCATAGGTCTTCTCTGGAGTTAGAAAATGCCCTTAGTTCCACAAGCTTGTCTTTTCCACCCCACAGCTGTCACTCAAACAGCCATAACTAAATGGATGTATGATTTCATTTTCTGCTGCTATGAGCTAGCCAACTTGAAAAGAGAAGGTCAAGACAAAAACAACCAGAAACCCACCACCTCCATTACATGCCAGGGACCTTTATATAGCAGCCATTAATGAGGGTGGTGAGACACTGGAATGGCTGCCCAGAGAGATTGTGGATGCTCCCTCCCTGGAAGCATTCAAGGCCAGACTGGATAGGGTTGTGAGAACCTGATCTGGAGGGAGGTGACCCTCCAGTTATACAGCAGGGGGTTGAAACTGAAGTTTCCTAAGTTTCATAAGAATAGGCAGCTGGTTAGGGAAGACAGGGCTAAGAACTAGTTAAAAGCTTATGGGAAACAACTCTGACTTCAGTTTTTACTAGAGATATGACCACAGATTTTGTAAGAGGCTAGGGGGAGCCCCAACACAGGGCATCCCCAACACAGGGCATTAAGCTCTTCTATGACATGAAGTCAGACAGGACACTGAGCTGTGGCTGAGGGTCAGGATCAGACCCAGTGAGGTGAACCAAGGTCAAACGCAGCCCAAGGAAGGCCAAGCTGGACCCAAGGGACCAGCTGAGACCAGGCCAGGACACGAGCCCACAGGGGCTTGGTGGGACTATGGCTGGGCCTGGCTGCAGGGAGCAGCCTGGCTGAGCCCTCACTGTTGCAAGGGCTGACTGCCCCCTGTGCCTGTACAGGCAGGGTTGGGGAGCCCCAGGCAGACACTAGTCATAGCCAGTAAGACCCTGCAGCGCCCTGGAAGGAGACAGCTGTCACTGCACACACACAGGCATTTTGGAAACGATGAGATTTCCAAAAGGCAGATTTTCAGACTGCCTTATGGTTTGCTTCTAAGAAGCTTATCAGATGCTATTTCTTTCAGTTAATTACCGAGCATTTAAAGACTTTTCCTGGAAGGAAAGAACCCGAGCTTCCCCAGACATGAGACCTTTCAGGATCACACGGTCAGCATGCCTTGGAGAACCATTTTTCTGGGCTATATTTTCTTGGTTATTTCTTCCAGCTTGCCACTGCATCACTCGCACATCAGCTCTCTCAGATAAGGCTGTTTCCCTCTCCTTTGATTAGCATCAAATTGAAGCCCTAGAACTCCACTTTATCATCTTTAGGGAAAAACTCAGAGAGAAATCTAGACGATTGAAATCTGCATCAAGTTGGACCTTCCCCCTCTTATTCTCTTCACTTTTGTACTTATTTTTGCTGCCAGCCTCGGCGAAATTACTTGTGAAAACAGTTTCTGACAACAAGTACCACAAGGCTGGTGCATTACTACCCAGATGTGGTATAAGAACAATTAGACAACATGCTGCCTTCAAACAGTGCACGGCAATCTGGCCTTCTACAAAAACAGTGGCCAAATATCTTTGCAGATCGCAGAAGGGCTCCATAGAGCTTCATTTTCCTGTACAGAGGAATAGGATAACTAAGAGGTAGAAATACAGCTTATTCTTGGCTACTACAGTGCTGTAATTCAAAACCTGTGAGCAATAGGAATCTGTTAGGAGCTTGGGTACAAAGGAGAAACATCACATGCATTTCTGTTAAGAAAACAAGGAAATTGAATTCAAACACTCTCCAAATCTGGTACAAAGACAGAGCAATATTTTGGAACATCTTGTGAGAGTCTGAACCAGCTATCAAGTTCTTCACAAGGAGACAGTCTGCGTTAATAAGACCCTTGGTATGAGGCTAACCTGCAGTCATATTCTCCTCTTCCATCAAGACTACTGCAATGAAGGGGCACAGTCTTGAAGAGACACTGTAACAGACAGATCGTGCCCATCTACAAAGGGCGTCTCATCAGGACTGGCATGGTCTATCTCCCTCTGTGTAAAGATATAAACTACATCCTATTTTATATAGCCAAGCTACCCTTAGGGAAGATTTTGTGGTCATTTCACAAAGTACTGCATGTGCCACTTGGTAACCCTTACTCTAAATAAACCTTTGTCTTGCAGTCTGATTTCTGGACACCTGATCACTGACTTTCTCCTATGTGTAAGTATATCTATTTCTCACAAGATCAGAAGGCTTAGTTCATTAGTTAATCATTTTCAAAAGAGAACATGCCTATGTAACATCAACGTCAGAGCAGTTGTGTGTTCATCACTTAGCAGATGCCAAGCTGAAAGAAACCATGATAACTTAGGAACACCAATCTTTGTACTTCAAAATCACAACCTTGGCAATTCTTGGGCAAGTTTTAAAAGTGGTCAAAGCACTCAAAAGCATCACTGCAGAGCTCAAAAAAAACCAGATCATTGTCAGAACAGCCGTGGCAGCTCAGGCCAAAGGCCAATCTAGTCCAATATCCTGCCTCTGAACAGTAATGACCATTGATGTACGTGTCTGCAAGACAGCACAAAACGTAAGTGCAAACTCTGTTGTGATGCATCTTATGTGTAATCATCCAGATCCTACAGATCCAGCACTGAAGGATTTCCTATGTCAGAAACAGCACCTCTTCAATGGCCATGACACACTTCTGTTATGTTTATTCAATGCCTTTTGGATCCATGTAAACTTTTAACATCTACAACTTAAGATTCACAATTCAATTAAAGAAAAAAAACACACCCAAAACCACTCTCGATGTTTCTGAACCTCCTACTTGCTACCTTTAATACAAGCCAGCCAGTAGCTTCCTTAGTGCTCCCTAGCTTTTGTATTACATAACACTGAACAACTGCTCACTGGGACCAAGATATTGTACGGTATTTACAGATCTCTACTATGTTCCCATTCAATCATCTCTTTTCTAGTCTGAAGAGGCTGAATCTATTCAGTCATTTCTCACTGAGGAGCTCTTCAAGAAACCCTCCTCTTGATCACCTCATCTCCCTTCTCTATCATTTCTAGCTCTATTACTTTTTCTTTGAGAAGAAACTGCAAATCTCAATCACACGTTACCCTACTACCCAGACTAATAATAGCAATAGATCCTTGTACCATACTGCCTTTGCTAGCCAAAATAATTTAGCGTTGCCAGCCCATCTCATTAACACACCATTCAGTTGTTCTCCAGATCAGACAACCCAGATGCCTGTAAAACTTCACTGCCACTTCCTTCAGGTGAATTGTTATTCCTAATCTATGCTTATTGTTTAAGTAATTACTCTGCTCTGTCAGGACTTCCTTTTGCAAATCCAACAATCTTCTTTCTCCAAAAGAGAAAGTTTCCCCATGCTCAGTGCTGAAACAGCTGAGCTTACAATCAAGGATGTGGTGTGATGTAGGCAGGTGGTCTTGCATTAATACAGAGAAACATAAGACTCTTCCCTCCTTCAGCGATCAGATGCAAGATTCTGAATGCTTAACCTGCAGCTTCACAAAATAAAAGGCTTTGTGAGATGTACCGAAGAGAACTAAAAGCATCTCAGTGCTTTCCACACCCAGCTGCTTCTTTTCGAGGAATTAAAAATAAGTAATAAATAAAGGCATCTATAGCTATTGCACATATACCAGCACACAAGCAGGCTCTCACAGAGCACAGAAGGCCTTGGGAATCTCACTGTGCTACCAGGAATTCCAACTCCTCAGCCATTAAGAGCCACAATCATCTCCCAGCACCACAGCAGGGAACCTAACGGTCCTCACACCTTGCAAAACATGGGCAAAGGTCTTCAAGTCACCCATACCTCCTAACCAGGAGCCAGGGGCTCAAAACCAGCAGCCAGGCACCTCTGACATCACAACACTCTGCACAGTAGGGCTGGGAGCATCAGGCAGTCCAAGGAGATGAAACCCAAAGCATTTCATACTCAAGGGATCCTTCAGAGCCACAGAGCTAAAAAGCCTACAAGGACGACAGGAGAGTGTGTTAAAAGCCAGTAACTCTGATGGAAACCTGTTTATGTAATCAGAAGAATCACTGAAAGCTACAGCTTACCAGAAATTGATGCTTTAAGACAGAAAATGTGTATTTGTGGCAAAGAAATATACAGTCCACTGGATATTATTTAGACAGGCCAACAAAGACAGGGATGAATTCTGTCTTGCTTATACAGGAAGGGAATTTGCTACCCAAGGACTTAAATCAGCATTACACTGACATAACATACAAGCATACATCACACAGACACTGTTAGTACAGTTCAAATACATCTTTTCAGATTAGCATGTATTACTCAATTTAAAATCAGACGGAAAAGATTATTCACAGCAGAAGTATATGTCCAGGAACATAAAACTTATATTAGTATGTATGAACCTCAGCCAAACCCCCCTACAACATTTACTGCATGAAACAGGGCCCTTCAATCCTCCTTGCATTACCTTTGCTGATACACAAGCGCTATTGTTCTCAGAGTCCTGTTGTGTTATTTTCATTCTTCATCCAAATGCAATCATTAAAACACACGGGGACCTGTTCCCATCATACAGTGAAGCTCCTGCCACCGCCCCTTGTGCCAGCCAGATAAAGCACCAACAACATCCCAGAATGTGCTTCGATTAGGTTTCCACCTTTACACACCCACCATTCCTCACAGTGCTCATCCATCTTCATGGGTACCAGAATTCCTCAAGTGTAATATAATAGATAACTCCCTATACAACACCAAGGAATTATACGCTATCCATCAAAAAGGAGCAGCCAGCTACAGCATCCCACAATTCGCACAAAAGGGAAGAAGTCTCTTACAGAAACTATTAGGAAACTACTGTAGAATTCAGCCAGGGGAAGAAAGAGCCTCAGTACGGTGCAGATCTCTATTTCTTTCCTAATATATTTTATAGCTCCCAAAATGAGCTCTAGTTCGCATGCCATCTGTCCTGCATCATTTTGGGTGGGAGGCAAAAAGCCGTACAAGCCCTTAAAATGTAGTCTCCACATCTATACAGGAAAAAGTGAAAGATGCAAGACTTACTTATATGCTAAAAAGAGAAATACGGTGTCAGTGCCCTGAGAAGGAAGATGGCAACAACACCAGGAAGCGTTTAGAGAAATCCTCATCTACAAACCCTCTGGCTCCAACGTGCTGCACTGCCCTTCCACCACCATGTCCTCCTTCCTCAAACCCAAATCATTTCAAAGAATGGCCCGGGTTGGAAGGGACCTCAAGGATTATCAAGCTCCATCACCCCCACCTCAGGCAGGGCTACCAACCTCCACGTTTAATACTCGACCAGGCTGCCCAGGGCTCCATCCAACCTGGCCTCAAACACCTGGAGGTACAGGGCATCCAGGGGAAGGTCACGTCTAACCAATCTGGTGGCCTTCATGTATCACCCCATCCCTGCGTACCCAGCCCTTCCACACTGCACCTTCTTGGACATTAGGAAAAGGCTGAATGTTAAGAAAAACTTGTCCCCAGAAGTGGCAAGGCACTGGTGCAGGCTGTCCCAGGAGGCATCCAAGAAACACATGGATGTAATACTGAGGGACACGGCTCAGTGTGCAATTGGTGGTCAGCTGAGCCAACCTTAATGATTCTGACTGGCATGTCGCATAGAGCTCCGATCCTCGTGCACTTACACCTGCCACACGTGGAGCATCCCTCCCACCTCACACGTACACCCTGTCCCCATTCATCCCACTGCAAAGCACACCCATCTCCCCTTCCCCCACGCCAACCCTGCCTCCCACATCACGCCTCCCTCCCCACGCTGTGGCCATCTCCTATCCCTGCCGGTTCCCGACGCACCTCCCCTACCCCCGTTCTCTGCAGCGCTCCCCTCCCCACGCCGTGCCCCGCACGGCTCCCTATCCCACACGCCGACCCCATCCCCCGTACAGCCCCCTTTCCCTCGTACACCGCCTCAGTCCACACGCCGCCCGTCGCCCCGCCGCTCACCGTCCAACGACACGAACTGCCCCACCGCGGAGGAACCGCCGCCGCTGTTCTCCACGAACTGCACCTCGGAGACGATGATGTTGTCTTCCAGCACCGAGCCGCAGCCCGTGCACACCGCATCCCCGCGCGCAGCGTCTACCTCGATCTCCGAGCAGCCGCACGCTGCGCACACCCGCCCGCCCGGCATCGTGCCCCGCGGTCCCGGCCGCAGCCCGCCTGCCTCCCTCCCGCCGCCCGGCACGGCTCGGCCCAGCCTCGGCGCAGGCCTCGCTCGCCGGGACCGGCACGGGGAGGAGCGCGGCGGCGGCCGGCCACAGCGGCTCTCGCGAGACTTGGCCGCGCCCTCCCTTTCCGCGTGCCGGTCTCCCCCTCATAGCGGGGCGGGCTCTGGTTACAGCGCCGGGAAAGCGGGGCGCGCTCTGGAAGTGCTTCTAAGGGAGCAGGTGTGGGCCTCGCTAACCAAAAACACCTTTGTATGTATTAATCCACGCTAAGTGTTCTGCCCACAGCTCCTCGTCGCCACCAAAAGGAGCCTGACCCATCCGCTTGGCTCTCACCCCACAGACACTTATAAACAGTGATGAGGTCCCTCTCAGTCTCTTCCAGGCTGAACAGCCCCGTATCTCTCGGCCTTTCCTCAGAAGGAGATGTGCTTTTAGACACGCAGTGAGGCACACGCTGAAGCTGTGCTGTGCCTGGAGCTTTGCAGGTTCTGGGCTTCTGCAAAAGGAAAAGAGCAATATCACCACATAGACTGTACTGCTATAGACGCAGCCTGGCTCCCTTCTGGCTGGATTTGTTCTCCTGTTCTGAGATGGATTTGTGAACATATGAACTTTAGGTTTCCGAAGATTCTTCTTTTGGAGTTTCCATCCTCATCCCAAAATTGTTGGTGGTTTAATTGCTGATGTTATCAGCCTTTCCCGAGAGTCCCAGGCAAGTTTGGAGCTTTCCATTCTGAAGGTGAGCAGCAGAGGGCTCTAGAGAGAGCATCGCATACCGCTGCTGTGCAAGGAAAAGGAAACCTCATCTGACGTAATACTGAATAATGATGTGAGTTTTAATCCTTGTCCTCTCATAAGGCGAGGTTAGTGCTGATGAGAGGTGATGCGCTCCCAGCCTTAAGGCTGAAATCCGCTGCCTCTTGCTCATGAAAACTTTCTCATGCAAAAGCACACGACGTTTCAAACATCTCTGTATTGGTGTCTATCAGCCTGAAGCGGTGATTGAGCACCTGGTGGGAAGGCACGGCCAACCCAGGAGGGCAGCTCAGGTGTATGCAGTGTACCTGAGTGACCAGAAGGGATGGAGCCAGGATCCAGCCCTTCCCAGACCTCACTTAAGGGTTAGCAGTGGAGGTGAGGGCATCTCTTGTTAACTATACTCTTTCTGTTCAATACCACTTACTCAGTTCTTTTAAGCTATCAAATAATAACATAGCAGTACATTTTCTGAAGCTTGTGTTAGTTAGTGCTGACTTGACAGAACCAGGTTTCCCATGCTGTTTTATCCTTTTAATTAACAGAAGAAAGGAATCTCCCATCTCACCCGCTTTCATATTTTATGCCTCTTATTTTCACTCATATGTGCAAAACCAAACAAACAAGTAGTGATCAGGATGTCTGTTAGCCCAGACTGACCCATTTCCTTCCTGCTGTGTCTTCAGGAACCCCAAATATAACCTACTCCTGGGTGTGCATGTTTGGCATTCATTTGCTGAGGTTCCAAAGAGAGGAACTTTCTCATTTGCTTTTTCTACTGTACAACAGTAGGAAGAATGCAAACGGGCTGTACAGAACTGGGCTGGAGTGTGAGGGAATCAAATTCTGCTCACTAATGTTGCACAGCACAGCGGGGACTATGCTGGAGCAGGGTGATGACACATCACTGTGCTTCTGCAAGGGATGGGTCTCCTATAAATACACTGATATGAAGCAGATGCCTAATATCAGATGACAGAAAACCAGTAGGCTGTGCCTTTTCATCACAGCTGAACCTTCTGTGTGCTGAGTCGCCCAACACACCCACATGTGGGAAATATTTGCAGTCCAAGTACGAGTCATGGATGCGATCAGCTGCTGTGAGCATGTAAGCATCCATCATCCCTCTGGGATCTCAGCTGTGTTCATTTATCTTAAAGGAAGGGCCAAGAGCCTGGCTGAAATCATACAAGGAGTTGGCTGTGCCTGTAGCAGGGGAGGCAAAATGTAAGCAGAGGAAACCTTCTTTGGTACACAGATTCCTTGGAGCTTGGAATTTGGTAAAGGGGAGAACAAACCATTTCGAAATGGATTAACCTTATACGGCGGTAGCGATAGCAGCTGGAGGCGTCTTGTTCTGCCTGTGGAAGTCCAAGTGCATTTGGCTGTACTAGAGATGGACACGAGAGGGCACCCGAGGAAAATGAAATAGAGTTGCTGCAAGCTTCGCAGACGCAAGACTGATTTTCCATCTGGTTTCCTTTTTTTGTTGTTGTTTTTGTCCACGCCTTTTCTAATTATTTCCTGACGCTGCTTTCTCGATATTCGTCAGTAAACGGTACATTAAGAAACGCTTTAAAAAGAAGCAACTTTGGGAAAACCATTTCGAGAAGGGAAGTTTGTGGCATTTGTTAAATCACGTGGCAAAGCGGTTTAGCGAGCAATTGCACTTATCTCTGTGCAATCACATCTTTGCTGCTCAGAGACAGCACTTTGCAGCTGAGCCTTGATTCCTAGGTAAATGGCAGAGAAACCACACGGCTGTCACAGTTCCCTTCCCAGGGTCTCAGCCTTATACAGTTCTTAGCCGGTGAGGTGAAACCTCTAATATTACAGCTTGGAAAATCCACTGAGAAATCAGCAGAGGGAAAGTCCACAGGTATTGAGTACAAAGGTCCAGAAGCAACCCCCCCCCCAACACACATACACACACACACACACAACTTGAAGAGGTGCAGCTGATAAGCGAGTGCTTTTGGGAACGATGCATATAAAGCAAGGTAAAAACAATTACATCCTCACAGCGATCTGCAACTTCATCAGCTGAAGGTTATTAAGCACTAGGAGACATTTTGTCTGTCTGTTGACTCAATTTTTTTTAATGTGTGTGCGCATTTAAATTCTAAATGCTGTTTGCACCACAGCATCCGGTGGTTTAGGGGTTGTCACAGCGTACTTGGGTAGCAAGTGAAAAAAAGAAAAGCTTAAAAACAGCTCAAACATTTCATCTTCTGCTCTAACGAGTGGTGAATAATTAATTGCCCCCTTCTCACCTTCTTATACTACTTCTCTGAACGAGTGGTCCAGCAGTGGAATGGGCTGCCCAGGGAAGTGCTGGAGTCACTGACACTAGTGGTGTTCAAGGAGTGTTTGGATGTTGTGTTGAGGGATGTGGTTTAGTGAGAGCTATTGGTGATGGGTGGGTGGTTGGACTGGATGATCTTGCAGGTCTTTTCCAATCTTGGTGATTCTGTGATTCTTCACATTGGTCGGGATTTAATAATTCTCTGTATCAGGAGAATTTCACAAGAGCAATTCTTTCTCCAGACAAGGGCAGTGTTAACAGCCAGTAGGGATATCACTCAATCATAAATTTTCAGACATACAATGATGCAATGATAAAAATCAGGGCAGTCATTGGAGAGGAAACCCTTTATAGGAAAGTACTGATTATATTCTGCACTGCATAACTGGAGGCCGCCATCATCTTGGGTTGCAAGTATAGAATATCTCTCCTGTGAAGCTCCACTTGATGGCAGCTCTTGCATTCTGCAACTTGCTTGTTCAGATGTTCACAAAGTCATCGCTCACCACCAGAGAACGCTGCCTACGTAAGGAGCTTCCACTGTATCTAGAAATCGATCTGAGATGCCTGCCTATAACTGCCATTATTGTATGTGTGCACAAGGAGTGCATATTTTGGTGCAAATACATTTTCTACAGGGACTGAAAGCAAGGCTTTCACTCAGTGTTATTATCCCTATGGAATGGAGAGAAATGGGGACATTACACTGAATGGATTCGCACATTTGAATGTAAGAGGAAGCCACGTGTCTTATTAATAATTTTCATGTTTCCCAAACTTAGAATTACAAGCCATAAGTTCATACTAGAGAGTGGGAAACTGCATAAGTGCATCAAAAAGTCAAGATGAATTTCTTTCGTTATGAAGAGTGAATTTAGAGAAGTAATTACACAGAACTGGGCTGGCTGCTTAGCATGAAGATAAATTCAATGCTGTCAAAATTGCATTTTGAAAACTATGCCTGTAAAGTGCCTGAGATAGCCGTGATCCTTAATAAATGATGGCTAGTAAGTCATAAATAGGATTAGAAGAAAAAACAGCCTGTTAAACAGGGGTCAGCTAGCTACATTAGAGCTGATGTTAAAACTCCTGCTGTCACCAGATGATATTAGCAGTCCAAACTCTATTGGTCTTTCACAGGTAAAAGTCTGCCACGATCTAAATGGCAGTGCTGGCAACAAAGAAGAAGATGTCAGTCAATTGATATTTCAGACCACAAAACATCCATGTTTCAACAGAGTCTCAAAAGTGTATGTTTATGTGTGGTAACGTCACAACTCCTTTGGCCATCAGCAACCCCCTTCACAGGAAACATGCAAAGAGGGAGCATTGCTACGGTCACAGCCTCTGCTGTTACCAGGGCAAGGAACACAACATCCTCTTTCCAACAGCCCAGTGGCATCAGGAAAAGGCATGAGGTAGCAAGGAGCTGTAATAAATGCTAGCTAGTCCAAGGATCAGGGCATTTCTCTTCTGTTTGGTCACAAAAAACAACCAAGAATTCTCCTTTCACTGAGCTGCGTGTCACTGCCTGCTTTCCTGAGCAATTCCCATTACCTCAGATACGCCACACAGTACCAAAGAAACCCTCAGTTGGTACTATGGGTCGTTGCCCACCGTCTGAAGCTATGAGTGGGTTCAATAAAAACAACACCAGTCTTTAGAGAAGCCACTCCATAATCCTTTCCTGTCTCCTGAGAATTTTCAAGAATTTGGCAGATTTCCCAGCTTGAATGAGCTGAATAAATGAAATGACCTCACATTTTCTTTTCCAAAGGGCAGCATAAAAAAATGTTTGGGCTAAATCAGACGATTTCATACCCATCGTTTGAGTCGGGCCCCGGAATAAATAAATCAATACAATCTTTTATATACATGGATGTATTTCAATGCGAAGTTATCAAAAGGGAATATTTACAAATTAAAAAAAAAGAAAGGGAAAGAACTGCCACAATTGTCAAAGTGAAGCATTTCTCATCATTTTTGGTCTCGGTGCATCAACTGTCATTTGATTTAGAGAAAAAACAACAGGTTGAGAGAAAAAATTCTGTTGCGTTGCAAGCCAGTCAGTCTGAGTAGGGGACAAGAGTGGGAACCAGCACCTCTATGGAAGGAACCACTGGTTGTGCCTTAGCTCTCTGTTTCCAGGTGCTACCAATTCAAACTACCAACTGTTGACAGTTTTGAACTCTTCTTTCCAATCTCATCAGAAAGCATCTGGGGTTTCTTTTCTGTATATTAAAATGGAGAACCTGGTAAAACGATATGCCAGCAAGATCTGGAGCCTTTGGCTTGCCCTTCCATTGTGGGTGCTTCCATCAGTCAGCTCACACCAAGATTATAAGAAACCTGACCTTGGAGTTTACAGTCTGGAGCCCAAACTGAACAGACCAGTCAGCAGATGATGTATTCCACTGAACAATGAGGTCTTCAGTCCCTTTTTGAACTACCGTCCTTCATGTGAATTATATTTGTACCATATTGCTGAGATTTACACAAAACCATTATTTGTTAAACACGTACAGTAGACAACGTTACCAATAATGCATGCTGTTAGTAAAGCTTGCTTATTAATAACAGCATGAGAAGCATTTCAGAGTGCCCTTTGCATGTTCAATCCCACACCCATCTGCACGAAGCATTTCAGAAAATGCTAACTTTAATTAGTATATGATTTCCTTTGGAATGGAAAATTCCATACATTTTTCACCCTTGACATGTAAAGTCCCTACTGGAAGGAGTTTCATATATAACGTGAGTAGAAAAGATGTCCAAAATAGAATTAAATTACAGTGTTGGCATTTCTACCATATCCTGCCTTCCCCTTCATAGTCTATCCCATGCTCAACAGTAACAGTAGAACTTTCTTCCTAATAAAGCTTTAGAGCGACTTCCATGACTTCTCACCCCTGCTACAGAAATACTATCCAGATGACCAAAGATTTTGTAATCAAACAAGCAGCAACAAACCTCCAGCCGAAACAGCAATTCATCAGGCACGGAGCAAAAACAAACTATTTTTGTGGCATATAAAATCATGAAGAGCCTTTCCCAATATATACTGTGACTAATAATCATCAGCCCACAGAGCAGCGACATCTTAGCCACTCCTCCTATGGTCACCTTTCACTTGCAACACTGCCTGTCCAAAACAGAATGAGAAATAGCAGTTTTTAAAGTGAGATATTATCAGCTTTCCCAAACAGAACCAGGTTGGGAAAGATCAAAAAGGAAAAGAATTCCTCTCCTAGTTGAAGGAATAAATGAGCAGGTAAGAAACATTCTCATTTAATAGGTACGTGCATCCTGCTACAATTTTTTTCCCCCTGAATAATAAAACTGAAAGGTTATTGTGGTGTCTTGTTTTTGATTGTCTGTTTGTTTCTTTTCCAGAGACTAAATCCTACAATTAACTTAGAACAGCAAAAATGAATGAATGAATGAGCAATATCCTCACAAAGAGTTTGAGTTGGGAATCACAACACAAATGGAAGGCCCTTCTTCCTGGCTGCTCTCCTGAGCCATGCTATGATTGCCTCCTCCCTGTGAGGTCCCATAAAGAAAGGCAGGCTTGGGAGGTACCGCCTTGCTCCATGCAGTTCTGTGGAGCAGCTGGTTTGTCAGTTTCAGCCTGTTGTTTGCCACAGGACCGTGACCCACCAAAGCTTCCACCGTCCACAATCCTGCTGTTTTGGTTCTTCACTATCACCTAATCCCACCTAGCTGACACTTCTTTGAGGGTGCAAAAGGTATTGTGTTATCTCTGTTCTAGCAAAGGTTCCTGAGAGATCCAAATGACAAAAACTAGCCAGTTCTGAAGGTCTGGGACACCATTACCTCACTTCTTACCATGTTAGCAAATGTAGAGTCCTCCAACTGCGGAGTCTTGGGCAAATTTCATCAGAATAGGAAACTTAATGTAAACAAATTGCTTTCTATGGGTTCTCCCAGCCCAGCAGGCCAGAACAAGTAAATATTTTCTACCTCAGCATTCCAGCAACTATTAGAAATACCCACAGAGGTTTCAATCATGCTTACTAATTAAAAGCAGGGAAGGGAGTTTCAAGTATTTTGCTAATCAAGAGGTGGTAAAAGAATATGACTGTCCTCAGAGGCAAGGTCTGGCATGATAACCAGTGTTTTCCATGACACATAATAGAAAGCACAGAAACTCAATCAGCAAAATGATTTCCTTGCTTTAAGATTCAATACTTCAACAAATGACTCACTGATATGTGCTTCAGATATCCCTACACTAAAACTAGAGTATAAGTCATATATGTAAAACCAACCATTGCCCCATAAGCTGACCATGACAGCTTTTTTCCCCAGAAATGAACTAGAGAATGTCTGGTATGTTTGAACTGATGTAAGAAGTCTGGGTTCTATGTTCACAATTCCGATTCATCGGCAGATAAACGTTATATGAATGTGCTTGTCTCAGTGTTGATTTCAATAATTAAGGACAATTCAGCAATGAAAATCACTTTGCTGGTTAATTAGCTGAAGAAGCCAGACCTCATCAGAAGTGTATGCTTCCATCATTTAGTAAAGAGAATGGATGGTTTTGTCAGACAGCATCTGAACACAATGATAACAAGCTCATGTCAGAAATCATTATATATGAAAGAAAAGTCATTATTACGTGCAAGGATGAGCATAGGAGAGATCCATAATGGGTGCTCAAATGCCTAAGATAAAGGTATGGAAGTCAGAAAACTGCTTGTAATTGAGGGTTGGACACAGACTTTTCTAATGTCCTCAGGCTAGCTTCTCATCAATCAGCACCTCCAAGACCTTCTCCCCAGGACTGCTCTCAATCCATTCTCCACCCACCCTGTATTTATCCTTGGGATTGCTGTGACCCAGGTGCAGGACCTCGCACTTGGCGTTGCTGCACTTCACGAGGTTCACATGGTCACACTCTCAAGTCTGTCACAGCCCCTCTGGATGGCAGCCCTTTCCCTTCCCTGCAGCATCACGCAGCTTGGTGTCATTGGCAACCTTGCTTACAGTGCATTCACAGTCCCCCCAACAAGCTTGGGAACTGAAGGAGAGGCTTCACCCATGCAGGTGGGGTGGTGGTGAGCTCAGGAGATGGAGATATAAGCTCTGTTTGTGCTATGAGGGTTTGCAAAAACATACTGGTAAAGCCACTAAGGACATCATCAAAGTTGGCTTTTCTCACTTCAAATCAATGCTACATCAACTTGCACCCATGAAACAGCTGGCTCAGAAACCAAAATAGCCCATTAGTCAAGAGCATATCCCAAGGCTTGAATCATTTTTAGCAAAGGAAAGGGGCTCAGTGTCAGTGAGTTTGACAGGGGACACAGGAAGGCTAACTGACCTTTACAGAGAATGCCAGCACAGGGAATGAAGGCTTAATCCTCAAAATGCCCTGAGTTATTGCTTGTGTCAGTGCCAGGAAACTTGTGTCCCTCTCAGCAGGCAGACACTTACCAACAGAGCATGCAGGTCCAGATGCTGTGTGTGCCCCGGTTATTGCATAATGTTATCAAATAGGATCTTACATTTTTTTACACGCCCTGGGGGAAAAAAGAGGGAAAAAAGCTTACATTTTTCACAGGACGGCTCATTTCTTTGGTGTAAGTATTCAAGAATGAACTAATGTTGAATCTACTATTCTCCTGTATCATCTCTGTCCTGAAGAGAGTAAAACTACAGCTGGGTGCAGTTACTTCCCTTTTGCCAAAGTAGAACTCCATCACTGGAGCACAGATTGAGTAAACGGAGGAAATTGCTAAGCATGGGGTGCCTTGGGAAGTAACAATCCAAAGCATAGCACCAACCTTTACCTTGTAGGGACGAGGAGCTCTTGTCACTCACAGATCTCCAAGTTTCCTCTAAACCAACCCGATTCCTTGTAAACAATTTTCATGATCTAGGCAAAACCATAAAGCCTTTATTGGAATGCCTTTGTGCCTCTTGGCCTATGAGTTCTGTTCTCTCATTCCTTTTCCAAGAGTTCCTGACATCTCTGACTTACTGCCAATGTCACTGGACAGCTGGCCACTAAGGGGGAAAGCTTCTACTGTCCGCTCACTGCTACAAACACCATTGTGTTAAGAATTATTGCCATTGCAGAGGGTGCTATGGTTGTGTGAGTATAAATAGGCACAGCGCTACTAAAAGATGCTCAAGAATAAATAGCATAGGTAAGACTGAAAAGACTTAAAGACTGAAACAACTCCATTCTGTGCACTGAAAGTACCTTCTGCTGGTGTGAACCTGTTGCCACAGCCTTCCCCTGAATGGCAAAAAGCATACACACAACTTCAAAGCCACCGAGCTCCTTTCTGTCCCAAGGCTGAGAAAGTGGGTCCTGATGCTAAGTACACTGTGGGTAACAAGATACCATCAGCTGTATGGGTTCCTTTGTCTCCCCTCCCCACAGCCACAGAGGCTCAGCAGGTGGGTGCTCTGCTCCAGAGGAGATATGAACCTCAGAGGAAATTCAGGTTGGATATTAGGAAAACTTCCTTCTCAGAAAGAGTGGCAAGGCATCAGAACCAGGGAGCTGGTGGAGTCCCCGTCCCTGGAGGTGTAGGAGAGCCATGGAGATGTGGCACTGAGAGGCACAGTAAATGGGCACGGTGGGATGGGTTGATGGTTGGAGAAGATGATTTTAGAGGTCTTTTCCAACCTTAATGACTCTATAACTTTATGGTTGGTGCAAATGAACTATAACATACAAAAGGGTGATCTCAGAGCAGCAGGAGCATAGAAGAAAGATACAGCCTGAAGTGAGTTGCATATTTTGCCTGAATGTACTTCACCACAGTGCTTGGGAAGTGAGGGGACAGAAGGATGAGACAGGTCCAAAACACTCATGTTTTGTTGCAGTGAGTGCACTGAGAGCCAGGAGCCTGTTCTGCAGACTAGGCCTATTAAATGACGATTTAATCCTGGACTTAATGGGTACTGAAAGAGTCACAATCCTGCCATGTGACTCCATTGATACGAATTCATCAGGGACAGGCTTGGCTTGGATGATACCTTGGACCAGAATGTGTAATCACAGAAGAACATTCTGTCAAAACATAATATACAGTCATGTTTCTGGTCTTCTGTGGAACTAACGCAGGTTCCCATCTAGAATTCATTTCAAAGATAAGGCGATGTTTTTGTATTAATAGTGGAACACTTGAATTCAGTTTTCATACACTACAAAGCTGCTGTTTCACTGCTTTGTTGCTTTCTTTGCTTATTCTGTTTTAAATTAGAACATCGTGTAGAAATCCAAAATTCGGAGGTACAATGTTGGGTACAACGTTGTTTACTTTGAAAGGACCTTGTCAGTGACCTTGGCTAAATATACATATATCAATATCAAGAGACAATTCTTATCCTGTGATAACACGTAATATGTAAGATCATCTCGGCAATAAGAGATTCTTGATATTTACGCTGAGTTTTACCCAGCTTCCCTGCTTTGCCACCAAACTTCTGCACGATGCTGTGTAGCAGTTGTGCTCTCCCTAAAAACATTGTTCCATCTCAAGTGGTGCTTCAGTCATAGCAGCTCTGACCATGGAGAGAAGGACTAAGACCTCTAAGATCATCCAGTCCAACCAAATACAGTCCTAGTCACGGCAAGCACAAATTAACACAGGAATCAAACCCTGTTTGGAAATCAACTCTTAGAATTGCACCAAAGCCTATTACCTTAATGCAGATACGCTCTCAGCAAGTTTTCTCATGTTTCCATGGTCACACAACTTCTGCTGAAAGACTGAGGTTGGGACTTCCATCAGCCAGTAATTCAGGTGCAACATCATGGACTGCTCAAAGAAATGACAGAAAAATGTCAATTTAATTACTAATAAGCACAAACAACTTACCCTGTTCACAATGTAGTTCTTACTGCACAGTTAAGCTTTGTTCTTTTAGGACTTTGCTCCCTGAGATTTCACCATCCATGAAGAGAGGCTCCAGGACACTGTGGCTCCTCCTGGCCAAGCACCAAAGGTCAGTGTCTCACTTGTAGACACACAGGCCTGGAAAAACTGCTTCTAACCAGTAGTCTGCAGAGGATTCAATAGCCCGAAAGGCAGCCCCGATGAAATAGCATCGAAATAAAGAATGACAAAAGGGCCAAAAGACTGATTAAGCCTAAATTAGTCTAAATGAAACCTGAAATACTTTGGGTAGCTTTCGTGCAGGAGTGAAACTGCTGAACCAGCAGCTGTGTAACACCACCTGAAGCAGGAGCTGCTCAGGAACAAAGCAAAAGCATTGCAAGAAACTGAGGCCTTTGTAGGTCTGTTTCAGTGTGCAATGGAGGTGTGCCCAGAGCTCCCAGGTCAGGTAACAAGAGCTGTGAAGATGCAGCAGTGTGTGTGTGCCAGCCCACCCCAGCAACAGATTATTTGCCCAGGGAGCTTACAGACAGCACATCTGCTGGTGACGAACCCCCTGGCAAGGCCTTCCCTGCACTCTGTGCTGCTATTGTGCTGCCAGCTGGGTAAAACACCAACACATCAGCTCCCAGCTGCCACAGTTGCTCAAACGGACGTCAGCTCTGACTCAGGCAGGGTTCGGGCTACCCAGGGCTCTTGGACAGAGAGCTGTCAGGGACTCGTGAAGACTTCAGAGAGTGTGACACCAATACCCTGGGCACTGGAAAGATCTGGACTACCTACTGGAATGCCCACAGCACACCTGCAGGGTGACAGGTTAGAATGGAGCAGCAGAGAGCACTGTTTAAGTGCTACTAATCCTCCTGGCTCACGGTCAGAGACCTTCCTATTGCCTGCATCCCCTGTACCACCACTATTACCTTCTCTTCTATACGTCTACAGCCCATGGGCTCATTCAAGGGCTGGGTGGCATTTGGGCCATGCTACATTCAGTGTTGCACATTTTAAGGCATGTGCATCTCATTTCCAGGGGACTTTTCAGATGATATCCAGACATCTACTAAGAATCACAGAAAGATGTAGGTTGGAAATTACTTTTGCTGGGCTCTCATGTGATCTTCTGCTCAAGGAACGAGCAGATTTCTCAAGGTCCTCTCTAGCTGAATGTTTAGTTCCTCTAAGGGCAGAAATTGGACACATCTCTAGGCAGCTTGCTCCACTGCTTGAGAACACTCACTACAAAGGATTTTCTTCCTTATGCCTATCTGAACCACCTCCCATTTGGTCCCACGGATCTGTATATGTCCATTTTATCTAAGTCACCCCAACCTGATCATCTTCTACTGCAGGTAGTATTTTTATCTCCCAAACTCTGCCAATTGACACAACCAGGAACAGACTACAGCAGTAAAGACTGAGGCAAACAAAACGCTGCGAGCCTTTGACTTTTCCGTGATGTTCATCCAGCTCACCTGCCCCATTCAGTAGTGGATCCACATCTTCTTGGTTTTCCTATCACTGCTAACACACCCGTAGAAACCCTTCCTATTGTTTTCCACATCATTACCAGCAGCATCCATATCAAGTCATTGTCCCTAATCCATGCAGGAAATGTGAACTGCTTGTGCCCTACTGTTTCCTGCCCAGCAGATGTCACGTTGGTTAATATCTCCTGTAAAAGTCAAGACTTGAAACACTGACTCTTATTTCATGTTTCTAGAGGCTTCATCAGTTCTGTCTTTTTGACTAGGTGATCTGTAGCAAATGCCTACCACAGTGTTACCTGTGTCTGCCTTTCCTCTGATCCCTTCTCATTAGCTTGTGACCAGCCCATCTCACAGTGCACAGAACTCCATGCACCTGAGCTCTCCTCTCTGTACAGAGCACAGCCACCTCTTACACCTCACCCTCCTCTTTCCTCAAAAGCACAAATCACAGCGCTTCAGGGCTGAGAGCTCTTACAGCTTCTGAACAACAAAGGACAAAGGGTAGGTCAATCCCTCGTCCATCCAGGTCTGCAATACCACATCTCCCAGTCCAATCAATATAGAGATGTGGGCACTGTCTTAAGATGACCTGCTATAAACACCTAAATTAGATGTTGCAGCTCCTTCTCTTGATGATTACACTGAAAAAAATAAATGCTAATGGCAACCTTTGGGCAAGTCTTCAAACCACAATACCCATATAGCACAGTAAAAACATGTCATGCATACTATGCCAGGTTCAGTAGAAGGAATAACAATCCTTTATAACATAGTAAAGACAGATGAACAATGGAAGCCCTCTCCCAGAGGTCTAGTTTCCACAACAGGACTTTGCAAACTCAAAAGCTGCTGTACTTGCTGAGACACCATCACAGCTGCTGTGCTTGTGTTGGCTTGGTACAGGAGGGAGAAAAGTAAGGAGCAACACAGAGGGAACTCTTTTGAAGCCAGACCTTGTTGGGACCAGCAGTCTTGGGAATGTGTGCACAGAAACAATTTGTGGTTGTTTCTACTGTATTCGAGGAAAAGGAAAAAAGCCTATTGATTGTTTTGTAAATAATGACACCAAGAAATACACTGCATTAATATTATTCCATCTCTTCCAAATAGAAGGGCTGTAACAGATGACAGGATAATTACAGCCTGTTCTTTCAAGCTTTTGCACATGAAGATGAGCCAGAGTAAGAATATCTCCACATTCTGTGAATTGCAGTTTGTTTTATTTTTGCTGCAAACTGTAAAATTCTCACCACCAACATTCCCATGTAGCCTGAGCCACAAGAACCATAACTGGTGTGTGATACTTCCAGTGTGGTTTGCTTGCAAGGTGAAGGTTTTAGTCCCATCCAGTGCAGGAACACATGCCACCACCATTTGGAGGCCTTGCTTAAGAAAATCCAGACTGACAGCTTCCTCTCACAGTGCAAATCATTGCCTGGTTCAGTTTCCAGTCTCACCGCTGTTCTCTTTCCCCCAGCTCACCTGGAGGTAAAAAGGCATCACAAGCATCACACCCATCCCCAGGTGAGGAGCAACCAAGGTGATGGTGTCAGCTCTCCGTACAAAGGAGCTGCTGTTCCTCCTGGGTTGGCTGGTTGGTAGGTGCAGCTTGGCTTTGAGAGGGAGATGAGCAGCAGAACAAACAGGAGCAATGAGAAGCATCTTCAGAGCTCTGTCAAGGATTCCTGAACCTTTTGTCTAACTGAGATGGCAAAGGAGATGGAGTAAAATGGTGGACCCCAGGCAGAGGAGGGACACAGGCAGGATCATGAGATAAGATGGTGCCTTTCACCAGTGCAGCATCTGTTAAGTCCCCGCTTGGCTGGGAGCAACAGAAAGCCACATTACCAAATGTAGCATATGGAAGCGTTATTCTCCTATGCAGCAAATTTAACAGCATGAATGCATTTGTGAATCTACATAAAAATGGACAAAACCTGTTATTTGCTGATGAAGTGCCGCTTTTGGCCTGTCGTTCTTGCAGAGGAAAACAAGCAGGCTCAGACTGCTTTTCCCTGAATATCAGACACCAGCCTCTAACAGAGCAAGACAAACCAACGGGACCACAAAGAACTTGCAAGTCCTCCAGGCCCTGCTACATCGGCTTGGGTTGCTGAGTCCTGTAGCACTGCTGCTGTGAGTGCTGCCTTCACGGGTTACTACCCTGAACCCCTCCAGGACACAATTAGAACGGACGGAGCCTACATTGCTTCTTTCCATACCTCAGCTACACGAAATGGTCACCCCACATCTCGGTGGATCTCCCTGCTGCGATGCTGCCTCTCTCCCAAGCGCAAAGCCTGAAACCTCTCAGGGCAGGGTTTCCTTCATTCATCATCAGGCAGACTTTTTTTTCCCTGTTTCTTTTTCCATCTCTCAGTTGCAGTTTCCTGCCAACTTTCTTCTTGGTGTGAATTTCTACAACAGAGCAATCTAACTTCTGAAAATAGACGCGTACACTGGAAAGCCTGACACACCCTATATGGAGCAGAACCATAACCCAAAGCCAGTCAAGACACTAAGCAATGCTAGCAGCATTTGATTAAAGTTCAGAGCAAATCAGCCCTAAGAGAAGAAAGTAAATGGGAACTCAATATATGCTGTTGCACAGAACCCTCGGCTCTTTTCATCACTCGGGGGCATTTGAATTTGTATTGTTTCTGGTAACCCTAGTTGGGCAAGTCGTTCTGATACAGCTGGCATGCTTAGAGTCCCCGTACAAAAAGAAATACCTGGAAATGGCCAATCTGCCGTGACTTCCTGATAATTAAACTGCATGCAAAGCCTATGGGAATAGAAGCCAGTAGTCGCATGATACACTTCTGAGCTCTGCCTGTCATTAACAGGGTGGGTTTTCCAGAGCGAAATTCTCCCGGGCCAAATAACAGGAGACTGATAAATAAAGCTTGTCAACTGCCCTTTCTGACTCACTCTCTCCTGCTGGAAGGATGACTCACTGTCATGTGTGAAGGGCTGCCGGGCCTTGCTTACATGCTTAAACAGGTATGGGGTGTCTGTGTTAGACATCCGTTGCCTCAGAAGAAGCAGACGCTCAGCCCTGAGAAGGTAACCCTGGAAAGGACTCTGCTGACTAAAGGACCTGAACTTCAAAGTATTTCTCAATCCTTTCTAGAAAGTTCAAGGCTGTTGTTACATGGCCCAAAGCCATCACTGAGGACTTGGCTTACTATCACAGTGTCTTAAAAGCAGAACTCAAAAGGACCATCAGGTTTTACTCAGAGCGTGCCATACAGCATGATACAGATGCAGACCAAGCCAAGGCCTCCTACAGCAGAAACTGAAAGGTTTATCCCAACACCAAGAGAAGGAAGCTGTGAAGTAGCCTGCCTTAGCTTCATGTACTGGCCAACATCTTGCTGCATCATTCAGTAGAGAAACCACGTTGCTTCAGGGCAGTGATAGCACAATTGCCTCTTGCATGTCGAGCCAGGTATGTACCATCCAAAGCAGCAGCTTGTGCTGCCTGGAGAGACACAGCTGCATATACTGTTGCCCAACCAGACTCCCAGGAAACCTGCAACCAAAGCACCATTTGAAGGTCTTGCCACCATTCTTAAGATCGTAAGAGCACTAACCTGTCTGCCCAATATGAACGCAAATGTAAAACTTGGGAATCGTAATTCTGAGTAAAGACCTCACCACTTCACATCATGTATATGAAGATTCCTCTTTGCTATACTGTTTTCACAGTGAGTCATAAATTAGGCTTCCAAATTAGGCTTCAAAATATTAGAACTAAATGAGAGGCGATGGAAATTAAAAAAGGAGTAAGCAATATATCAAAGATTCAAGATTAAGTTCCTTTAAAAGGACAGTTTAAGGAACTTCTAGGCCATAGTAAGTCACGTCTCCTGGTTACTTTGCTAATCCTTTAGAAAAAGAAGGCTGACATTAAAATCAATAATCACGTTCATCTGCAGGTGTCAAAGCACTTCCCAAAATAAGTCAGTAGAATAATTTCTCAGAAGCAGTTAAGGTAAAAGAGGAATAGTCAGTGACAGACCAGGAATTACAGTCCAGGTTTTCAGTCACCCATGCAGATACTTGTGTGTTAAACTATCCCACCTCTGATAAATGATTTTGGCTTTTTAAGCTGCAATTTCAAGATTATTTACTTAGCAACGTGAAACCATGGCACGCAACTTCTGCTAGTTGTTCTAGTTACAATCGCCTTCTGCCATGGCTCTTGAGAATACAGTGCTCTCTCTACTGCCTCTCTGGGGGCTTCACAGAGCTGATAAACTCGAATCTTTTGTCGGGACAAAGGAATGACTCCTTAGTTTCTCTTGTTCTTCTCTTTGTTCTTGTTCTTGGTCTTGTTCTTCCTCTTCCGTTGTCCCATCAGACTGGACCAAGAAGGAATTTAACTCACTGCAGTGAGCTCCAATGATGCCCACCCTGTTAGAAAACATGGTGTTAGTGCATTTGACACAATGAAGCAGAGGAAAACAGGAGAAAGAGAGAACAACTTGCAGTATTTCCCAATGAAAACCAGCAAAGAATGTTGCCTCCTTTAGCTGGACTGTGAATAACACATTCTGCAGAGATTATCTTCTCTGCTCCACGGACAAAGAACCACATATACACACAGCACCTCACACATCGTGTCATGTTTCTGCCTGGAGTGTGCAGGCACACAATACAGAATATGTATGTTGTCCAAGTCAAACTTAGCACTGGCTCAAAAGTTTGGCCCCATTGCACATCAATTACTGTGCAGAAATTACATACACAAGACTCTCAGCAGGTACCCAGGTTCAAAGGCATTCACAAAGCAATTACATGTGCATCTGTAGCAAACTTCATTTCTGGGGAAATATTGGATTCACCAGTCTTATGTTGTAGGTAGGTCTGAAGATTCTGTATATATGGTGCGTTCTTTGGGTTGCCAGAAAGTCTGGAAGATCCAGAAAATGAAGGCAGCTCACAAATAGAGGGAAAAGTAGAATTCCTCTTATATGGCACAATCAGGCTTGAATTTTTTTTGTTTTTATCTTAATCATTCAAAAAGGTCCTATTTCTATTGGCTTTCCCAATAATACTTTCCAGTTAACAAAGCAGTAGGGTGGACAGTAGTTACTTCAGTCAGTTAACAAAGAGTACCTCGCCTGCAAGTTTCAGGCTCACTGAAGCCTGTTCCCGTAGGCAAATTCCCAGCCACGGAATCATAGAGTTGTCCAATGGTTTCTCTCAAAGAGGAAGACTGAGCTGTCGGGCAGCCTCTCTAATAGCACTACGAATCTATTTATGTCAGGAAATATCCCTTACTTGGTAGAGAGCAATTCTGAGAAGTCTGGTAGGCAGTCACATGAGCAGGGCTGTGGGCCTCTGCCCCGACAGTAGTGGCTCTGGGAGCGGTATTGAGCACGCTCCTTCGGTAAGGGCAGCAGTGTGCTGAGCACAGGTGAGTGTTGGTGAACCATGCTGTTTATGGATGGATGCTTGGTATGGATTTGTCTTGAAAGAAAACAAACACAGATGTTATCTTAGTGTATTGGGACGGGGCAGGTTACCTAAGGGCTCATCAGTATGTCAAATGCGTACCTCTGATGTGGTAACCTCACTGCACTTGTATCAGTAGCCTGGTCACCTGCATTCTGCAAAGAAACATGGCTCCTGTCTCTGAAGGCCAGATTGAACATGTCGGAACAAAGGAGCCTGCCGATTTCTTCCCGAATCACTTGGAAGTGCTTCCGTCTGAACACAAGCCAAGTCAGGTAGCTGCAGAAGTTGTAGAAGCCCTAAATTGAAAACACGGATCCCATTTTTGCTGGGAAAAGGTTCAGAACCCCACAGCACGTCCCACAGTGCAGGATGGCACGACTCCACTAAAAGCCAGCAACTAGTCTGACATCAAACTTTAGCAGTGAAGATCTGAAAGCACCGGTTTCTTTAAAGGTACGGAGAGAAATGAGGCTAGAAACACAACTAGCTCAGAGGGATCTCACCTTGCTGAATCTGACCAGTTTAGTTTAGGTTCGCTGCTAGGAACTGAGGATCACCATCCAGTTTCCTTTAATAATCAATGGAAAGAGGCTGTTGGGATGAGTCATGCTGTGGGGCTTCTTATCACGCTCGTTTGTCCCAAGAGGCAACAATTCATCCCTGGCCTAGCTTTTCCTTGTGTGTATGACTGTCAGAGTAGCCTGAGGGCTTAGGCTGATAAGACAGCTATTGTTTGGGCAACTGGGGTTAGACAAGATGATTCCCACCCCAAATGACAGCATTTTGATCACAGAAAATATTACTAACAAATATGAACTCATTGCATCTTACCTTCATGTATCTGCTTGCTGATTAAATAAGAATATCTAGGTTATCACACCACTTTAACACTCGTGATCTGTGGCACCAGCTGAATCAACACCCAGAAAATCAAACCTCTACTGAGGTTCCTGAAAAGATGGTATCACTGGAACTACAGTGATTAGAATTAGCCCTTAATAATAATCCTTAGAATTCAATCCACAGTTCTCCTCTTTGAAGGAAAGTCTCCACAGTTTGAGAAATATAATTTGAGCCCTGGTGTTTTATATTCATTTATCAAAGCCCTGCTACATAGAGAGGCTCAGATTCCTCACTGGGCTGTGACTAAAAGGAAAGGAGCAGGCTGCCTGCAGCATTTGGATGTGCACGAGAGGGACATGGTCTGGGCTGACACTCAGTCAAAGTCTCCGTTTATCTTTCTATCTTTCTTACCTCAAAGAAGTTCCGATCTTTCTGCAAAGATGTTTTTCTCCTAAGGCAGTGAAAAAGAGCAACAAAATTAATAGCAGCCGTTGTCCTTTCAGTCCTCTGAACACAGCACTGAATACGATTCATGGGGCTACTGCCAAGCTGGCATTTCACCACAGCAGTAAGTTGTTGCTGGTAAATCCTCATTATGAGCATGCAGAGACCTACTGTCTAAGAGAACGACAGGACTTCTGCATTGCATCAGAAGTAGAAAATGCCAAATATTGTATGGCTCATTTAATTAAATCCAACAGAACAAAGCTGGATGTGAACAGCAGGCGAGGCTCCCCACTATGCTATCTAAACTGAGCCCTCTGCTTGGGCCTCTCAAAAATGGCCAGGACTGATCTAACCCAGTTCCCACTGAAGCATGTAGAAAACTTCCTGACATCACTGGCAGAGGAACAAGCAGAGTTACCACAAGTACAAAGCCAGGGCAATGCTGAGACAATATACTTCAAAAAAAAACAGAAAGAAAAACCCTGATGCATCTCCAAGAAGAAACGTAAAACGTACAAACATGACAAAGATCCTTTGTTAAAGAAGCTGCAGTTTGCCCAGAAGTCTGAAAGATATTCACACCACCCTCTTGTGCCTGGGGATTCTCATGGAAGGCCAAATGACTGTCCATCATGGAAACAGCCATCAAAGTGGAGGGTGATGCACACGTCCCAAAAGCCACTCCATTCTCCTGAAGTTAGCACAGCTCATCCCTGTGTAATGGAAAGCAGGTTTGCCAGCTTTCAGATCCCCACAGATCTGGTTCCACTCTGCCAGGTACAAGGGAGATCCTGCCTCTGTGCCAACTCACCAACTCCTGAAATGTCCCTCACCTTCCTGATGGCATCAGCTGTTCCATGCTCCTAGAACATACCCAGCTGCCATCACCCCAGCAACACTGCAGACCGTGAGGATAACACCTTTCAGCCCCAAATATCTGTTTACAATTTTCTGACTTTCATTGACAGGTATATTGATCAGGAGGACCGTGCATCTCCCTGCCTAGCTCCCAGCAGTCATACCTCTCCTGATGCTTCAGGTGAGAACCCAAACCCCTTCGTTGTGCAAGGGAAAAGAAACCCGAATCTTCAAGTGTGGGATGGCCGTTGGCTCAAGCAGATCTCCCAGATAACTTCAATGCTTTCGATTCCTTATAGATTCTCAAAAAGCTCAATATTCTGTCTTCAGAATACCAGAGCAGAGGAACATAATGCGACCCCAGCTTCTTAAACCTTAATGTAAAACTCTGCTTTACCTTTCAGCATTAGATAACTCATGCAGTGTCTTAGAGTCACTTCCCAGTTTAGCAGAGAAACCTACATGGAGGCCAGCAACAGAAACCAACACCGGTAATTAAAATCAAATAATGCTAGGGGGCCTCCACCCTTCTTTCCCCCAGTGCTTTATTCCCGCAGGTAAGGTATTAAGCTAAGAGAGCTGCTTGAAATAAAGTTTCCTAAGATAAGCATTGAGCTGGAAGGTACAGGTACCTCCCATGTCTAGGGCACAGTTGCTAATTACCTAGGAAAATACAGAAAGGGTTAGGAAAAACATCAAACTTGCATCAAGATTCAAGACAGGACTTGCAAGAAATACATGAAGGACTGAGCAAAGAACACCATGACTTCTAGAAATACAGTCATTTCTTGGAGCTGTTGGGGTGACAGAAGGATCTCAATGCATGGAAGAAGACGACTGCACAGCCAAGGACAGAAGTAAGCCTGGGGTTTGGATGTAAGAGGATAATGGCTTCAGATATCTACAGGAACCATCTTTCTATGCACGAGCACAGGGGGTAATGCTTCCTGTGCTACAACAGCTCCCTCGACTACAGCCGTGACTCTGAGTGTTCATGGATAAAGTCAGCTTCAGGGATCGGGAAGGGCTGACTCTGTGGCACTGATGGCTGCTGCTTTGGGAACGCTTTGTATTTTTCCCATTATGACAAATGCCCATAAGGAAGCTGGCACCACAAAAAGGTTGCGCAACCCCCATTAACTTAAAAGGAGAAAGCCAGACACACCTATTCCTTCCTCAGCGTTGGAGGCACAAAAGAACTAATGCTAACACACACAAATAACAGGTCTGGAGGGACTCTCTCAAATTCCAGTCTGGGAGGATATCAAACTCAGGGTTTAATGCTGCATTTTACAATTCATGTAAATGGTTACAATGAGGACGTCCTCCATCTCAGCTTCCTTTTTAAATTTTCAGAGAAAGACTTCACACGAAAAACCAATCATTGCATTTGAATACATGGAAGGGAAAACAGCTTCCCAGCATAGCATAAGATTTCTTTAATATGTTGCTATGGTGAATTACGTGAAGAAGCAAAAGCTTCAACGCCATGGTTGGGTTATAACAAAATATCGTGAATCTAGGAGTTATACATTACCAATAGATCCTCAGCTTTTAAATTTAAACACTTTTCAAGTTAAAAATCACCAAAGTAACCCTTGCCACAGTTTCCATCTTGACAAAGGACCTTTTTTTTATCCCAAACCGCGTGCACTGAGAAAACTCCTAATCTTCTTTTACAATTGAGAGCGTTAATCGGTTCTGTCCCTCAGCTCTTGTTTTTGGCAGTTCATGTAATGATGGTCTGGGAGGCTCCAGATAACATTTAAGGGTAAACTGAGTCAGCCTGGAAGGGTTTACATTTATGTAATTGCTGCATGGTATGAGAAGTGCTGCGTGTTGTGACATGCTCAGCATTAGCCTAACTCTGAAGTCCGCTGTAGTCAGCTACCACCACCCTGCTATGAGTAACTTTATGCAACACCTTACATTGCAAATGTGTTAAGACACAGCCCTTTTCTGGCTCTTTGTGTTTTTACAGCCCAGACTTCAGCGTCCCAAGCCACAGCCAGTCTCTAACCCACCACTGCAATGGAAATGCTAAAGAAGGCAGCTCCCTATTTCAGCTCTCTGCTCTCTTTCCCATGCTGCTGGGTTTGGTTCTCTTGTTTTGTTTGCCACTATACCTCTTTTCTCAGTCCTGCGTATTGCTGTCCACCAGACAATACAGTGAATAAACAGGCAGCAACGCTAACCAGCTGGGCATGCAGGACAGGCTGTTCTATCCAGCTGCATCCAGTCTTTGGATGCAAGCTGCTTTTTTTTGCACTAAGTTCCTTATACTGGGTCTCATAAGTGCAAGCATTTGGGCCACCGAATAGAAACAATGAATGCTGTCATGATGTTCCCTGTCCAGCCAACAGGAAGGTTAGTGGGATGTTCTACTCAGCAGCAATCTGGAAGCAGGCATTTGGTACACAACACTGTTGACAGGAATACCCTGTGAAATACCAGCGTGCCAGGATACAGAGAGAATGTGCTGTGCACTTTAGGGGTCCACTGATTTATGGCATGGGAGCCCTTTGGGGACAGCAGTCTCCAGCTCCTCTTTGCCTCCACCATGTAACCTCCTCTCCTGACTAGGAGGAAATCCAGGATCCTCCAATTGCAGACAACAGTGAGGCTGCCAGGAGCCACGCTGCAGGAAGGCAGGGAAGGGTTGCGACTCCTGTGGAGGACTGGCAGCAGTTTCACAGCAACTGATATTAGAAAAATGAGGCTGAAACTGCTCTGAGAGGATCTCGAGAGCCTGGGCTGTGCGGTGGCTACTGCCAATGAAAGGAATGATACATGGACACATTGTGTGTATCCATCGAGTCCTCATATTTTTAAATTCCCACTAAGACTTTCTGCCCCTCTCAGACCTTCTCTGGGTTTAAGGCATCTAGAGAGTTATTGGTCGCTGCCACTCCAAAAGAATCTATTCATCTTCCCTGCTTCCCTACACTTCTAACACCCATGGTCCCCAAGTGCAGCCTTTTCTTGTCTCTAGTCCCATCACTTGCTGCTCTTCAGGAGCATGTTCTCCTGCACTCGCTAACAGTCTTAGGCTCTCTGACTTGGCATAAACAGAAATTTATGCAGGGATCAATGGCAACCAGCAAGCACACAACTATTTTCTTTCATGGTTTAGTCAAAATGGCAGAGGTGAGATGCGTGGTTGGCATTGCTTTTTGCCCTGCTGGCTTTCACACTGAAGCCATCAAAAGTTTCCTGCTCTGTATACCTAACAAGGCTTCCGCATACCAGGGCCAGAACTTCACCATCTGGTATCCAGAACTCTGTTACAACTTGTTGTGTCAAATCAGTTGGCAACAGCTCATCTGAAACACTTCTGGAGTTAGTTACTAGCTAGAGCTGCAGGGCGATCAGTGCACATCTGTATCTCATAGAATCATAAGGGTTGGAAAGATCACTGGGACCATCCAGTCCAACCATCAGCCCACACCCGTGACCACTCCAGGCCGTGTCACTCAGTGCAACATCTACCCTCTTCTTGAAAACTCTGAGGGACAACAACTCCCTTTCTTCCCTGGGCAGCTTGTTCCAATACCTCATCAGACCTCAGAGTCCTCTCGTAACCCTTAGATTGACAAGAAGTACAGCCTTGGGCCAGCACAAAAGGGGCCTTGGGCTGCTGTGGCCCTTGACTTGTCACAGAAAATCATTTCTTAGCTTACTTTCTATGAGATGTGCAGCTCTGCCGTGCTGTGCCTCTCTCAAGGACAAGGTTACCATAAACCTTGGCAAGGTAAATCTTGGCCACCGCTAACTTCGCCAACACATCGTCCGTTTCGTTATTTTCCAGATAAATCACAGACCTGTTTAAAACAGAAAAAGAGAAAGAAAGAAAGGGTGACAATTCCTGAGAAGTAAGTACATTTTTCAAGCACACAAGCCAACACACCACATGACAACACCTTCACATTGCATCAAGGCCAAGTTCAGGAGCTTCCAGCACTGCTGGGACTGCCAGGCCTGGTGCTTGGACTCAGACAGCCTCTCTTGCCCTACGGAACTTGCAGGCTCCTCGCCTGCAGCTTTTTAGGCTGCTGTCTTTGATCTTGCATAGCTTATGAACCCCTTTTTGCAGCCTACATGAAAGCCCTAGAGGTGCATGGAGATGTCTCCAGGCATAGACTCTGCAATTGGGCAGCCTGGAGCAGTGGAGCTGGCTCATTCAGAGGCAGCACTTACTCGTCTTCAGAAAGGCACACAAAGCACTTTTGGGATGGCCTCTAAATAGGAACGGCTGACCCCACAAGCCTGTATTTGAAACCACTTCAGATCAAACGCTAAGGAAATGTCAAACCAAAGAGCTTTCTATTTCCCCTGCTTCCCCTGTAATCCACCCAGCTGTCTCCCAGTGCTGGGAGCACTGCAGGCCTAAAAGTTGCCAGCCTCCTTCCATGCTGGGGAGAGCTGTTTTATCTGTCCCTGATGGCCTCCAGCAGTAAAGCTTCCCACACAACCCACCTTTAATAATTAGGACAATTACTCTAGGCTTCTCAAGGATAATTGCTAATAAAATTCAGCAGATTTTCCTTAAAAAGACATGAAAGAAAGTAAGGGGGGAAAAAAAAACCACAGGACAGAAATAATAGTCTGTGTTCCATTCATGTCTTATTCACCACTGTTCAGCTTTTGTTCTTAGTTGCGTATTTCAGAGGTGAATGCTCTCAGGCTGTCTCCATTGAGGCAATGCTTCACGCCTGCTGCTTTGGAAAACTGGTTGGTTGCTTTTGAAGTTGGTTACAAGATCTTCCTGAACCTAAAATAAGCCAGGCAAACCTCAAGCTTGGATTTACAAAGAATCGGCATAGCATCAAGATCAGGTCACAAGAAGTTACAGGTATCCAGGTTCATGCTGGTTTTCTCCTACTGAAACTCCTGACATAAGAAAATGCAATGTGTGAAAGCAATGACTTCTTAAGTAAGGACAGTCTTAGATGAAGGTGGTCTTCTGCTTCAGGAGGTTAGTATGCAAGGTCTGTAAGAGCAGCTCAAGGACAGCACAGAGTCTGCTGTGTGGGAACATCAGGCTGCTAAAGGAGTAGGCAGGGCATCAAGCCCCATCTTCAAGTAGCCTGTCTGTCAGTTTAACTCTGAGCAAATTATAGGTGTCGCTAAGCAGATGCATGAAGGGGTACCAGTACGTCCTGCCTCCAGTCTGCCTCTGCCTGTGGCACATAGCCAGTAATACACAGGAAAGCAAAAAGCCTCTGAAATTAACTTACACCAAAAAAGAAGGGGGAGGGATTTTTCTTCCTGAACAGACAACTTGCAACAGCCCTGAGCATGGGATTTATGTGGGATGGGTACAGGAAAGCAAATGGCTGTGCAGTCTTCCTTCACATCCTCTCTCAAATACATAAGCATATCACATACCAAAGGATTCTTATCGTAAGTGTAATTTTCTGTCATTATGGTTCTATTACGTGGCTATAAAATTCCCTTCACAAGCTCACAGAGATCCATCTTCAGAAAAAAAAGCAGTTTTCTCCCTTGCTCCCACCACTTCCTAGTAAAAGACCTCCAGAACTAGTAAAAGACTCCAGAACTAGTAAAAGACTCCAGAACTTTACTGCACAGAAGGCAGGGCCTCTTACATTCGATTTGAAATACAACATATACTGAGTTCAGAATTGGACCAGGTGGATAAGGGGCGAAATAGGAAGCCTTGGACACAGCAAAGCTGCAGTGTCAGAAAGTCCTTCACATCTGCTCCTCCGTGTCAGCTTAGGTGCAAGAACAATTAAGGATAACCCTCAACATTAAGTAAGATCTAAATATGCCTTTTGTCACTTTATTTTCCTTCTCTGTATTTATGCTTTGATAGATCAATATCCTGACCTTTGCATGGTAAATATCTCTTCTTGAGCTTCTCTGATGTTACACTACACGCAAGCAATCCTGGCAAGCAAGCCACTTCCCTTCAGGGGAGGAAATGAATCTCAATAAAGCAGTATTGCAGAATATCCCTTTGGGATGCTCAGAGCTCTTACATGTTTCCCACAAAAAGTCAGCAGTCACTCTGGGAGCACTGTACACCGTAACACAGCAAAAAGTGTCTTCTGGCAGAGATTATCCAGGGTTTATAGCTGGTAGCTGCCAGTCACAGCCCCTTTGACCCAAGAAATACAAACCACGTTGCAATTGGTCCAAAATCCTCTTTGCTGGAGTCTGTTTCTGTATTTTCCATGCCAGCTGATGACACGAGCCATGTTGAGACGTCATGGCCAATGCAGGGTCTTCCTCATCCTCACGGACATAAGACTTTTGTGTATGAAACTATGTTGATAATTTTCTTTATGTATGAATTATTCTTTGCACAGGAAATGGAACAAATTAGTTCCTCAGGGGCAGCAGTCCTCCAACAGTCTTCATTACTTGTGAAGTACACAATTATTGAGTGCTCTAATGAATTGATCAATCCATTCTCTGAGACTATCAAAGAGTCCAGCAAATCATTAAAGTTTATTATAATCACAGTTTGTAGCTTTGTAACACTTTCACCCAGGACACAATATTACCCTTTAACGCAGCAGCTCCTCAGCTGTTCCTCTGGCATCCCCACTTCCACTTTGCAAGGTAGCAAATGTGGTCACACACCCTTACTTGGGAACTGCTTGCCTAGCAGATATTTCTCATGTTGTAACACGTTTCTAGCACTGAAGAAGCATCTGAACCATGCTATGCAAAGTAGTTAGAAATGAATTCAATGTGACCCACGGCACAAATTAACACCCAGCGAACTCAGCTGTGCTTTGTGGGTGCTTCTGCAAGCAGAAAGGACTGGATGCTAATGCTGTTACTGGGAAATGTGATTTGGGGGATGGTGATTCGATCCAGGGCACACAAAGGTTTGGGTAATAGTAATGACTAGTTCAGATGTCCTGGGAGAGCATAGAAGCCAAAAGGGTGAGAGGCATAACTCATATGCAGAATCCCACTGAACCCTCTGTAAAAACTGTCCTATGAGTCTGGATTTGCTGGGGCAAATTCTGGGTACGTACATCCCTGACATCCTAATACTCACACAAGCAAGGATTGGGTTTTCTTTTCCAGGGTAATTTTTTCCAGGTAAAAAGACATGTAGAAAAGCAGGGCCATGAGGAACTCGTCCAGTTTCTTATTCCTAAATAAAAGGTAGAAATGTCACTGGTAAGTCTGCAGCACCAGATTAGTATGAAAAAGAGCAAAGACTCTGCTCAAGGGCCTGCATTATACTGAGCAACCCCCTGTGCAGTTGAGAGCCATTCACAGCAAGCACTCCATAACAGTAAGACTTTGGAGGCCAAGAAGCACACTGAGCCATGGATCGAATTAGATAGTGCCATGTTTACATCCTCCAAGTATGTTTTGTGCAGCATTCTCATTCACAGGAAATGGGGATAATTAAGATCCCCCTCCCCTTCCCAAAGGACAGTATGGCTGAGACTCAAGATATACAGGTACATTCCTACAACAAAGGCAGTGCAGCCACTGCCTAGCCCTGGTGATCTCAGAGGTACACCCTTAAGACAGCACTCTGCTGACTGCCTCCTTGCTTTCAGCATGTGGGGAAGTAACGCAGATAAATACCAGCAGCAACCAATGAGCTCTGCATTCTGGCTGGAACAGCAGCAGCACAAGCAGGTAGCTCAGATGCCCCACTGTTAGGCCCTCCTGGTGCAGGCAGTGTGGTGGATGCTTTGCCAAACACTAAACTGAACTTAGGCTAAGATGAATAACAGCATTCGGATATTTAGGCCCAAGGTCTTGGCTTCCTTTCTCTAACAGAGTGGAACCCTTTCAAGCAAAAGGTAGGATTATTTTTCTGCTCATCGAGGAGAAAATGTATTTGCTTCCCAGTAATACCCAGAGAAGAGATCTGAAACTACACAGGATAGTCCCCCCGTGCCCTGATGCACACACAGTTCTCAAAACAAATTCTAAATGACGTACCCCATAACTGCTGCAAATGGGAGCATGCGATGAGAGTCATTTTCTTCTCTCAAAAGGAAAACGAGATCTGAAAACAAGGAGCAAATAAAAAAGAGTAATAATAGCTCCTCCAAAAATTGCTCAGTGGTAGTAGAAATACTTCTATGGGCAATGCCTTGCTGATGCAGGAGGCCAACCATTACTCACATTTGACATCATCCAGTGTGACATATTCATGTTTTATCCACTTTGACAGCATGTGAATTTTTTCCTCATTGTCAGGCAGCCTTTTTTCAGGGAGCGTAGCACTGCATTCGTCTTGGAAAATGCTGGTAGTTGACCAATATACAGTATTTAAGGACACTGTTAATTCCAGTCACAGAACAGTCACATTATCTACCTGGTAGGTTATTGCATTCCATTTTACAGAGCTGGGCAGTTAAATGTGTTTGGCTGATACCCCAAAATAATGTTCAACTATTATAACCACAAAGCAGCCTGGGATTGTTGGGAGAAACAGGACATGTCACCTCCAAGGTTGCTTCTGAATTTGCCCTTTTAGTTGCTAATATAATAAATTGCAACTATATTATTTAGATCAAAGATGTTTTAAGTAATGGATGAAAGTCGGCCACACCGTGTTGTGAATCTATAAAATTAATAATAACACTTTAATCTTTGAAGTGCCTTACAAAGGTGAATTAATTACCTCACAATACTCGCTAGAGCAGATGAGAATTATTACCTCGTTTTGAGAGACCTGAATGCCTTTACCAAAGTCACAGCAGGCTACTGCCTGAGCTTGGCATTCAGCACAAGGCATGTCTGGCCCTGTTTCTCTGCTCAGACCACTCATCCGCCCTGCTGAAATGGCAGGTGGCTCCTGCTTCACCTGTTGTGTTCAGACATGATCCTCCTACAAGTGATGAAATATTCCCACCCTAATAATTGTGTTCCTTCTTAATCTAGCTTAGTGGAATTGAAATACCTCTTTAATGTCTTGACGCATATTTCCTGAAAGTGAGTGTTTCTTTCTTCCTTAAGGTTTTCCTCAGCTGCTGGACTGGAGCTGAAATAGAGTATGAGAATGCACTAGTGTGAATTTATGTTTCTAACAGCAGGACAAAGAGGTCAGCTCACCACGGTACAAAAACACACGGGTATTTCATCTTCTAATGGATGCAAAGAAAACATCTGAGTTGTGGTGAGGCCCATATGAGACATTGTTTTTAAGAACACAGAAGCACAGAGTAAGCAAAGGTCCTTCTGCTGTCTCCTGTATCACATAAACCCTTCAAGTCACCTGTGTCTCAAGTGGCTTTACCATCTTGGTCCTAACAACACCAGTGAATGGGAACCTTCTTTTGATTTCCATCTGAACCTTATTCATGGTAGGTTAATGTACATATATGCTCCTGACCTTCATGTCTATTAGTACTTTATCTTTGTGCAGGAAAACAGAAGAGTGTTTTGTCTCAGGAATGACATATTTTACATGCAAAATGTAAAGCTTTTCTTTGGGACTACAAATGGCAGAGGCAGCAAACATGGCTGGGGAATTCATTCCTGCCCCAGCGAGCACCATACCGAGCCAGCTGCATTCCCAAACCCATCAGACAAGCTGGTTAGAGCTGCTGAGAATCAGACCACAAAAGGCACCTGCATCAGCCTGTTGTCAGGGAACGAGTGAGTAGCCCAGCTCTATTGTGACCAAGGCTTGGAAACTGCCAGTATAGGAGGGAGGTGGCAGCAGGAGCCACACTGCCTGCCCTGCACATGAGAAGGGAGGAGGGGAGGACGTAGCTTTTGCCTAGTGGTTAAATGTATGGAAATATTTCAGGCCAGGTTAAGTCTTGATCCTGAGCTGCCACAGAAACGCAAAGCACAGATACGTGCACTCTCCTGCAGAGCTGTGGTTTCCCAAAAGCTTTGCAGTCCCTCAGTGCTCACTGCCATGCATCAGCCTGCAGACCTCCACCTCTCGTTGCCCTGGAGGCAATCTGGCCCCTGCTGTCAGCACTGCTGCTCCAGCACATGGTTTCAGGCACAAGGCAGGACTTGCACACGCTTTTGGCAATCCCTTGGAAGTAGATTCATCTTGACAGCAGTACAGAGTAAATACCTACTTCTGTTTTTCTCCATTAATGGGATAAATGTAATAGAATCATAGAATCGTTGAGGTTGGAAAAGGCCACTAAAATCATCTTGTCCAACCATCGACCCATCACCACCATGCCCACTACACCTTGTCCCTCTGCTACACCTTCCCTTTCCTTGCAGACCTCCAGGGATGGTGACTCAGTATCACAGAGTAACAATTACAAGCTCCAGGCTCAATAAAGAAAAACATCTACAGAATCATAGGATCGCTGAGGTTGGACAAGACCTCTAAGATCATTCAATCCAACCATAATATATATGCGTATAAACATATAGATTCGTCCTGCAGTTGATTTTCAGGCAAAACATTACACTCTGATTTTACCTTACATGGAGCTGCTGAACCTTAAGCCTGCGTAATTTGAAACTGAACATCATTCTTTTACCTCGCAAATTCGAGTGTGTTAGTGTCATCTTTCCAGTACCACAGGCCTGAAGTTAGTTTTATCGTCTGCAAGGAAACAGCACACAGGTTAATTGTCATAAGCACTGTGCTCTTGTTCTCAGCCCAGCTCAGTGAAATATTTATAACACAAGCACCGTGCATGTCATCCATTGTATATCTTTCTTAAGTTTGCTATTCACTCAGATGTTGACAGTGAATTAGCTAAACAGAAGATCTCTTAGATTAAAGGTTGCCAGCCTAAGAAAGCAAAAAGGCATCTGTCCTCCTCTGTGTCTTTCAGGTTGTGAATAAATCACTGCAAGTTGGCTAAGGAACATCAGTTCTTTGCTTGCCAGTGAATTAATAAAGGCTGAGAGATCAAATGTAGTCACGGATTAAACAAACCATCAGTTTTATTTGTTTTTGATATTATTTATGTAATTGCAGTGACTAAGCAGCAGCAGAAAGGAAGCCTTTGTTTAAAAATGGGACGGGTTATGCACTTTGCTGATGTTCTGAGAACTTTAAATAAACACCAGAGAGAATCTTAAGGGAACGCTGAAGCAAACCGCCAGTGACAGGATCTTACAGTATCCATACAGAACCAAAAACCTCCTGGAAACAAATGAGATGGATTAGTCCCCTTCTTAACTAACAAGAAAGGCCTGCAAACCCTCAGCTGGTACTTGCAGGTCATCTTTCAAGTAAAATGCATCTTGTTGCTGAAGTCCGTCTGCCAACAAACTTAAACCAGGTGAAACAAGAAGGCTTTCAGTGACTTTCCACCTGGTGCCATTCCGACAGCAACAAGAGTCTCTGATTCTTGCTCAGTCTAATTTGGTAGTAGAGCACCAACACAAGTTCATGTCAGCAGCCAGCAGCCCTCGCAATGGTTAGACTGTGGAGATGAATATTAGGAAACGGTGGCTCTAATCCTTTGACAAAGAGCAGTAACTTAAACTTGTCAGTCCTAGTCTTCATCTCCAGCTTTCTAATACTGGCTTACAATTTTCAGCTGAAAAGGACCATGCAAATGCAATACCTTTACATTATACACAGGGGATCATGAACTCACAGAGGAAAAATGAACAGCGGGGTGGCTTGGCAGAGCAACACTTAACCACAGCCACCCAGGCAGGAGGGAATACCAGGCCTGTGTCTATAACACAGCTTGGTGCTCACTGACATGGCTGAAAGATGGCCCCGTGGCTGCCCCACAGCCCATGAAGTCCACTGCTACAGAGCAAGATACAGGCAGCAGCAATGTGGAGCCAGCAAGGGGACTCACCGAGGTCAGGGTGCCTGTCTGCAGCATGGTTGGGCATGCAGGTGGCCCTGTTTACAGCAGTATCCTGGAAACACTGTCCGTCCCCTGGGAGCCACGGAACCCAGCACACACAGTCTCCTCCAGCTCGGAGACTTGTGGCCCATGCACTTGGGGACATGCACGCTGCTCCTTCCCACCTCTGCCCAGCAGCCTCCCTGGGAATCTTCTTTGCCGAAACAGGGAAAATAAGTGTTTTCTGGGCAGTTAATGAATGTCACTCATTTGGGCCTTGCTCTTGTTTCCCTCTGAAGGTAGGGAGCTGCAGAGGTGCTCCTAGTCACAGACACAAGATGGGCAGCAGTTCACAGCCAGTACAGGCACTGTTGTCTGTACAACACTGTCCGTGTTAAACACATTTTAGCTTGGAATTTTTGAGATATCAGAGCATATCTACAGAGTCACAGGTCTCCTGTGACGTGTCGCAAATCTCTGTGCAAATAGTCTGCTCGTGGTTTGTGAGTTCCCCTGGAAATAATTCCCATAAGCTCAGGCAGGTTAAGGTCGTGGGTTTGAGGGTGGATTTGTGATGTTTGGGATGCTTTGAAGCATCACCGTTCAAGCAGAAATCTCTCTTACAGGTCATTCACAGTGGAACAGTATCACTGTGTACAGCTGGTACTGCTTGGATTGCACCCCAAACCCGTACAAGTTTTGTTGACAAAAGCACTCCCTGCCAGAAGAAGTCAAGTCAAGAGAAGGATGAGGTTTTGTGTCACAGCTAAGCCAGCCTAATAGCTAACTGTTGATGGAAGAGGCATTCTTCCCCTTGTCCAGCTTTTACCACCATTGATCTCTGTTGATTCTTTATCTTCGCCATCCCCATAGCAAGGCAGTTCCCTAAACTGTCAAAACAGAAACCCAGCAAAAACAAACGAGATGCTTTCTGCTGAGTTAGCGCTCCATGTCGGTTCAGTGGTGGGTCAGAGAGGGGCCAGAGGCAATACCGATCAAGATGAAGCAATGGGAGAGGATCACACCTTTCAGCAGAGCCCTTCAGCTAAAAACAGACACAGTCTAGAAAACTGCACTTTGAAGCTATGAAAATACCCGATCTAAGACTTTTAGACAAGTCAGCTCAGAAAGGCTGAAAGAATATTCCCTGCTTTCAGCTCCTATAGATCTCGGTCATTTTTGCAATGCTTTCTAACAGTGGAAAATACTCCTGAAAGCAGCACTGCAATGTTCATGAGCACATGGAAGGGCACAGGGACAATCCAACGCAGGGAAATAGAATGTCCATGTAACAATCCACTTGCTGTCCCTAACTTCCCCCCTCTTTCTATAGCTGTCCAGATGATGCATCTGTTCTCCAGTAGGTACTCTGTAAAGGCTTATCCATGCTAATGAACTTAATCCAAGATAAGCAAGGACCTCATATCACTCTGAAAATTCAGCTTTGACTTTGCTTTCTACAGCTGCCTATTGTTGGGGTGTTTTTTTTTTAAACACACAATTGTGTATGTTTTGTTTCCAGTTGCTATCGCAGGCTGCCAAGTACATACCTATGACTTGGCAGCCAAGTTATATATTTAAGAGGATGAGAGAAGAAGGTCTGATAGCGACCTCAGATTTCACCCATGGCAGCCAGGCAGTACTATAGGAAGAGGGGACAGTGGGAGATATAGAACTAATGGCTCAAAGTGCAGGGGAGACAAGCCTTCTGCTGTGCTGGGGGTGGGAGCAAACTGGCACAAAAATCTCAGAAGAAAGATGGGAAGAAACTAAAACTGAGAACTACCTGCAGAGAGAACCACTGGGCCTGACAGGGTTACTGAGGCAGGAGGCTGAGGGTATTCAGGCACCAGACTGTATTCTCCTTAATGAGCACTTGCTGTAAGAGATCAGTTTTCCATGGCTAAATAATGAGCTAAGGATGCAGAGCTGAGCACCAACCATCCCACCCAGGCTGATCACCCAACTGGATATCAGTCTGAGAGAAAAATAATAAGCCTGGCTTTGAGTCACAGCAGAGTATCTGCTGGATTCCTGCTCCAGCTGTTGTAGAAGTTGGATTAGCTACAAAATGAGTGAGCAAGAAGATTACAGGAAGAGAACTTATGGTGTGATGGTTGAAACCATTGAGGCCTATACAGGGAACTGATTTCCATATGGACTTCAGTAGCAAAATTCCAGGCAAATCACTTCAGCCCACATTTAAACCTAATGACCACTATTTGCATGATCTTTTCTTTCAGAACAAAGGGCCTTGGCTTCATGGAAGTCTGAAATGCAAGACCGAGTATGCACAGCTGTGGCCAAAGTCAGTGGGAACTTATTTGTATGTACAATACCAAGCAGTCTGATAAAACAGTTCCTGGGCATTTATAGTGGAAGACCCCATAACAGGCAGATGGTGTTTGGCTTTTGCTGTTTTATCGCCTGTGTCACATCTCAGAGGTGAAAGCTAAATGGAAGATGCTGGGAAGTATTCACATGTGGTTGTGATGAGCTGCCCAGGATGCTCCTTCAGAGCTGGGGCAAGACAGCGTGTAGTAAATAAGGCAAGGCAAGCATTGGATTGGGACATATTACTCTCATAGAGAGCACATGTTGTCCATCCTACTCACACGCCAAGCCTGGTGTCCTATAGGAAAAAATAAATAAATCTGTTACCGTGTAATTAAAAACTGGGTTATGATGCATAAGCACAAAGAAAGCAAGAAATAGGATTGCTCAGCCAGTCGTAATTTCAGCACTTGGTACTTTCCAGCCTGACTTTGCAGCATTAATGGGCTTTTTTAATGTTGTTTCTTGTGGTGTTTGTGTCCGTGTGTCCCAGTAGCTGAGAACATTCAGCAGTACACATATGGATCCAACCCTTGGGTCTATCTAATGTTTAATTCAGATATCACACCTAGAAAATAAACACATGCATAAACTCAGCAAAATATCACTGACTCACCGGTCAGTCATTCACTTTTTTACCTCCTTTTTTCTTCTTGCTGTGCCAACCTTGTCTTCCACAGCCCTTATACTGATTTCCCCCTCTCTTCCCAGGGGCAGGTTAATGTTAGCCCTGATTTCCTGGTAATGTTAGACTCTGCCATGCATACTTTAGACACAAAAATACAGAATTCAATTCCACAGTAGGTAATACTTCTGCCATGACTATGCCGTTTACCTGCCAGCTACTTTTAGCTGCTCATTAAAAGCAGGATCCCGTGTATGAATGGAATAATGTCTGTAGGCATAACAGTGTTAGCACTGGTGTGATTTTTCACATCACATTTGTGCTAAATTGAAGCTCCTGTTTCTTTGTTTTTAGCAATTTGCATTGCTTTCCTCTATCAACCCTGCAGCCTTCACTCTCATTCACACTCTTCAGATATCCAAAGTAAATCATGATGAGAGCTTGTGTCTGCCCAGTGTCTTACAACACCAACACCAGCTTTATCCCAGGCTCAGAGTCCTATGGCCCAGCTGCCTGCTGTGTTTGGTGACAGCCACATCCATGGACACAACCCTGCCCAAGATGCTTGATAATCAAAGGCAGAACCAGCTGCCAAGGCCAGAATGAAGTTCTAAGGGAAATCAGAGCACGATGACTGCCCTGCACAGCCTATGGGAATACAGTCTGCACTTGGAAAGCCAGAAAAACCAGCTGCACATTCTTTTCATGAAATCCTCCCGCAGTTACTCCCTCCACACGAGTTTTATCAGATGAGATTACTGAACATTAGCACTTGTCAGCTGTTTTCATGCAGCTAGACGTTTGCCTTGTGCTCCTAACAATGAACCTTTTGTTATTAACACACCTCTTACAGAAAGGAAGCAGCATTTAAATGTGCCTCATATTCAAAAGGCATTCTCAAAAACTGGATTTTGACTCAGTATTCTGAGGTGCTCAGAAACCTGTAGAGCTTAACAAAGATAGCAGCAGCCCAGGATCTACTTCGTATTCAGGGACTAATGACATTCTTCTTGCTGTAGGATGAGGAAAATAAAATAGTGATAATTTAATACAGATGAGACGTTCTGCATTCAATATTGTGAGCTTTAAAAATGATTATTATGGAGAACTTGATTTTCAGTTTATTGCTGAGAATTTTTATCCCATTTAGGTCTTCTCATCTACCTGTAGTGCCAGAGACAGGACTAAGGACTCGCTAGCATCAGCTACCTGGAAAGATGTTGTATTAGAACGTTTGCAAACGTGTTGTGAACGGGGTCTGTAGGAAAACCAGGAGTCCGCCAAATGAGGAATAAACATGGTTTTGAAAGAAATGTATTTATGTGTTTAGGTACAGCCTGGCAAGGAAAAAATAGTGACTTTCAGCTATGATGTGTGATTGCTAGACTGTCAGTTCTGCTGACATTTCATGATATTTCATGATGGAAGGCTATCAAAACCACTAAATCCATGCAATCCATGCATATATATATGTATACACTTGAAATAGATTCTAGTCTGTGATACATAGCATTAGCACTTCTGGAAGTGGTTTTGTTCCCTTAATTCTATTCAAAACAGATATTTAACTGCTGGCCTGCAATCATTTGGAGCAGTGGCATTTAGACCTGTTCCAACAAACAGGGTACAGAGGCAGCGCTGCTGACTGCTGCCTTAGCACGAACAAGAATGACTTCATGCCTTTTTGCCCGGGATGCCACAGAGATCTGTCAGCTTTTGCACAGGCCAGCACATAGAAAGGAATTCCTGAATGATGGGAGCAATGGAAGAGGAGCAACAAATTTCTATGCTACTTCTGAATTTATTCAAGGAAAAAAATAAAAATAAAAAAAGACAAGCAAACAAACTAATAAACAAAAAGACTTCAAAAGTGGACTGGCTGCCATCTCTAAAATGCCGGACTGGCGCTGTTATTGGGATGACAGGAGGAACCAGCTTGTCCATGTCTCCACCCTACTGATGCAGGAGAGAGTAAAGACAAATGGGTCATGCAAGGGCGGATCAGGGGTTTTAAATACTGCTGTTTCATATGTGGAAGTGAAGTATGTTGTCGCATCTGGAAATGCTGGCCTGCCCAACTATATACTCATTACTGTGCTGCAAGTAAAATCTACTCCAGAGGCAGGCTGCATAAGTATATGGATGAGAGCGGTGGTGAGATGTGATACCTGACCCACATAGGTGTGCTAGAGAAGCTTTACAAGCATAACTTGTTTTGCTGTGGGGTAGGGAGGGGTGGAAACTTTCCTGTGATGAATAACTACTGAACTTAATTTTGCTGCTGTAAGACCATCCACATGGTTTACTGGTTTAATATCAGAGGATTCCCTTGCACCAAAGTACAGTGTCCCAGATGGGGTCAGAGAACACACCACCGTGTTCTATAGGGAAGCTCAAGCCAGGCACAGGGCTGGCTAAAGAAGAAATTTGGAATATCTTTTAAATAACTAGAGCCCAAAATGCTGTTACATTGCAATGCAAGACATAAAAAGACTCTTGATAAATGTGTATGCAGACAGGGGTTGAGTTCATGCCTTTTAATGTAATGCTTCACACATACACTGAAAAAAAAATGGTAGGACTGGAAATGTGAATTCCCCAAGCACATCTGCCTTCAGCCCTCCCTCCTATGCACCCATGGCAGTGGCTGGCAATGAGGAAGATGAGATTCACAGTGCAAACCTGTACTGTCACATCTCGCAGAGCCATCATCCCTTGGGTGCAACCCACAGCGCCAGAGAGCTTTGAGGAGATCCTCCTGAAGCACCTCAGAGCTTCAAGGAGAACCTCTCAAATAAAGAGCAGGCATTTCCCAGGAGACAAGCTGCCCAGCCCACGGGGCTCTCCACAGTGTCTCCCCAGAGATAAAAGCAGGCTGCTGGGGTTATATTGGCTCCTGCCTTTGAGATGGTATCACAAGGGCAAGCAGGGCCGCGGCCTGTCTGCTAGGCCTCGCTGCAGGACTTCAAACAGACGCTGTGGAGGTGGCTGACTCACCAGGCCAGCCGGCCACAGCCAGTTCCAGCACGTCCCAGCTTCCCCGCTCCCTTCTCTCAGACTGTGTTTTAGTCATTTTTTCATTAATTTCTTTTTGTTTCGGCTTCTGGGCTTCTCTTTTCTTCACAGCAAAGATGGTGAGCACGGGGAGCGCAGAACTCACTTGCATTGCGTTGCTACATGCCTGCTGCACAAGGAGCAAGGCGCTAAGGTGCTGATAGGTTTTAATTTGGGTGATTAAATTCTCTGGGATTAATGCTAGGGGTGTTCCTTCATATAAAATAATGCCACTTATATAAACCTCATCAGCGAATGCAAGGAGCCATCAGAAGTTAACTCCAAAGTGGCACAAGTGCTGTAAGTTATAGCCTCTCTATAACCTTCTTATGGGCTTGGCCTTTTGCACAGCCCCATTTGAGAGTAAGCAACATTCAGAAACGCAAGCCTGTGGCTCTGGTGAAAGGAGGTGACTTTCCCTGCGAGTCAGGGCAGCACAAAGGATGAGGCACGCTGAGCGTGGAAGCAATGAAACTGCAGATTTTAGACTAGATTGTTTTCCTAGCATTGCCAAACTCGTTTCAGACATGCAACTACTGCACAGTGCTGTAAGCACGCACCAAATACTCGCAAATGAGGAGCAGCGTTTTGCCCTTTGACATCTACTTTAGTTATTTAAGAAATGGAGGGGGAAAGCTTATACACGCTGGAGTCAGTGGGAAGTCACCACTAACTGCAGCAGAATCCTTTTCACCACGCAGTAAGCTCAGTGCACTGAAACCAACTCGAGCTTATTCTTTGTTTTATAAATAAAGTAGACCAGCGCTCTGAGCTCGGAGCTCTTCTTGCTTTCTGCCTCTTGCGTTTTGGGGGAGGGTGTTCACCTATTTGAAAGGCTCCTTTTGTGCCTGGAGGCTTCAAATCTTTGTTCAGTCGTGCAAGCAGGCAGAAGTTTCTCATCCTTTACACACTGCACACAGTCTATGTGTGCCCAGACTAAAAAGTATCACTTTTTCAAGGCAAAATATAACAATCATCATAATAAAAAACAACCCACGGTTGTACAGACTCCAGCATTCACCTGTTCACATCCTCAACGCCTGTAGTCCTTTAACCCCAGCATCTGTACAGAGGTTCATTCCTGGGGGCTCTGCCCCACTGCTGAAGTGCAGGCACAGAGCAGAGGGAGCGAGGTGAGGGAAAGGACAGGTGACAGAGCAGGCGTAGGACAAACAGCCTGCTGCCTGCATTTAGCTAAATTAGCCCTGCAATGCATTTAAATAGACGCTTGGGAAAAACAGCAAGAAATTGTATTTAATAACTGGGAGGCGACACTGAAGAATGCACACCAAGACCCGAAGAGTAAAGGAAACTATGTGGCAAGGACAATTACAAGTCAGTCAATAGAAAAAGTAGTTAACTCTAATTTACAACGACCACGGGGACTGCCTAATCCTTACCGACGCCCCAAAGCAGTGGGGCTTTAGCTAGGAAGAACACAACCGATGCGGCATCACCGTTTGCAGCAACAACTTGTCAGCTGCAGATGATGTATTGGATATCGTTATTTATCCGGTTGTTCCTAGGGAAAAAAAGTAATCAAAAAGCCACGGTGTCTCCTACATTCTCGGGGTCCTATATATGCTACAGTGTGGAAACCAAGGGGTGGATTGCCAGCAAAACGCCGCGTATATAAACGTCAAAAACACACGGGCTGATTATAGCCTTTTGAGACTTCACTTAAGCACTCAGCAGGTGCTTAAGTTGCGGTAATTGACTGCTGGAGTGGTACTGTGATTGTCCTGCAATTTACATATGAACCGTTCAATAAACTTTAAGTGGTTTCGAGTAATTTGAGACAACAGCTGATCAAACAAGCTTTTAACAAGCTTCTCATTCCAGTAGCGACTGCAACCCCTCTCCGTAGCCATACGAAACAGAAAGCCGCAGCCAAAGCTTGGCAAACCCACCCCATCAACCGGACTTTTACATGCAATAAACGCTGCGCAAGCTTATTTTAACCTGGCACTAACAAAGCGTTCTATAGGGCTGCTTCCTATATCACCAGTATGCCTCAGGGATCGAAGCTCCTTTGCAAGCTCTCCCCTGACCAAGAGTCACCCGACCAAAACCTGCTCGTTTCCTGCAGCTGCCCCGCTCGCTCCTCCAAGTTCCATTTTTTTTTTCCCCTTAAAGGACAAGGCAGCTCAAAAAGTGCGTATCAGCTCCTCCAGCACAGCTCATTTAGTTTCAGGCTCCTCTGCCTTCAAACACTGCGGTTTTCCTTTCCGTAATGCAATCAAGAGCTCTGGAGACAGTCTGTAGGAAAACTAGACAGGTTGAACTACTACAAAATTTGCCTACGCTACCGACTTCGACATCCCAACTCGTTCACTATTCAGCGCTAACAGCGCAACGAAATCCTCCGCAGCTTTGCTTTCGATCATCTTCAGCACGGGAAAAACGCACTCAGAAAAGTAACAACAGCTCCGCTTGTGCGATTAACCCGAAAATAACCGGGCAATGCATTAGACCCGGCTGTACTGAACCCCGCAGCCAGCGAGCAGAGACCCTTTTGCTGCCCTTGTTTCCACATTATTTGGGTGGAACGCACATAGCGAGCCGCACTGGCCCCCCCGTTGGATTTCTTGCCAGCCCAGCTCTGAGACGGCACAGGAAAACCTCCCCTTATCCTCCCCCCGGAGCCCCTTATCCCCCCCTGGAACCAAACCCCACCACCCCAACCCCGCTCGGGGGTCTCCCTCACCACCACCCCAACCCCGTTAGAGAAAGGAGAAAGATAAGTTTCTGCTTTAAATAAATTTTATTTATTACCAAAATTTCCAGAAGCTGCACTTGGCATTTCTCAGCTTTCATCATTTTTCTGTTGTTTTTTTTTTCCATGCATAACTTGAAACTTGTCAACTGCAACAGTCGAGTGGTTACTTTAGAAGAGACATTTAAACAAACATCCAGAATACAAGTAGCTGTATCTGAATTAACAAAACTTCTCTATTACTAACCTTATAAAGCAGGACGTGCCTTCCCTTTTATCAAAACCAAGCTGACAGATCTGCCTTTATACACACCCAACAGAATAAACTCTGTTATTGGCAATGACGTTTTTCTTAAACGTTAGGAAAAAAATATATATAAAGCAAAGAATGGAGTGACTGTCCATAAACCAGTCTATAGTTGAGTCCTTTTAATCTACTTCTTCAATGGTTGGACCACCGGAGCCACCTGCCCCAGCTCCTCCAGCTCCCTGGTACAGTTTTGTGACAATCGGGTTGCAGAGTTTCTCCAGCTCTTTCTGCTTGTGTTCATACTCTTCCTTCTCTGCCATCTGGTTTCGGTCGAGCCAGCTGATCACCTCCTGGCACTTGTCGAGCACTTTCTGCTTGTCCTGGTCGCTGATCTTTCCCTTCAGTTTATCATCCTCCACCGTCTGCTTCATGTTGTAAGTATACGACTCGAGGGAGTTCTTGGCTCCCACCCTATCTCTGTTGGCTTCATCCTCTGCTTTGTATTTCTCTGCTTCTTGCACCATACGGTCAATATCATCTTTGCTAAGGCGACCCTTGTCATTGGTGATGGTTATCTTGTTCTCCTTCCCTGTACTCTTGTCCACGGCACTGACGTTCAGGATACCATTAGCATCTATGTCGAAAGTGACCTCGATCTGAGGGACTCCACGGGGTGCTGGGGGGATGCCCGTTAGGTCAAACTTGCCCAGCAAGTTGTTGTCCTTTGTCATAGCCCTCTCACCTTCATACACCTGGACTAGGACACTGCTCTGGTTGTCTGAGTAGGTGGTGAAGGTCTGCGTTTGTTTGGTGGGAATGGTGGTGTTACGCTTGATGAGAGCAGTCATCACTCCACCAGCCGTCTCAATGCCCAGGGACAGGGGGGTGACGTCCAACAGGAGCAGATCTTGCACATTTTCAGACTTGTCTCCCATGAGGATAGCTGCTTGCACAGCAGCACCGTAAGCAACTGCTTCATCTGGATTGATGCTCTTGTTGAGCTCTTTGCCATTGAAGAAGTCCTGCAGCAACTTTTGGATCTTAGGAATACGAGTGGAGCCCCCCACGAGCACAATCTCCTGGATCTGGCCCTTATCAAGCTTGGCATCTCGCAGTGCCTTCTCCACTGGCTCCAGGGTACCACGGAAAAGATCAGCATTGAGCTCCTCAAAGCGGGCACGAGTGATGGAGGTGTAGAAGTCAATGCCCTCAAAGAGGGAGTCAATCTCAATGCTGGCTTGCGTGGAAGAGCTCAGAGTACGCTTTGCCCTCTCACAAGCTGTACGCAGCCGCCTCACTGCTCGCTTATTGCCAGCAATGTCACGCTTGTGCTTACGCTTGAACTCTTCTACAAAATGGTTCACCATCCGGTTGTCAAAGTCCTCCCCACCCAGGTGGGTGTCCCCAGCTGTGGACTTCACCTCAAAGATGCCATCCTCGATGGTAAGGATGGACACATCAAAAGTGCCCCCTCCCAAGTCAAAGATGAGCACATTCTTCTCTCCAGCCCGGGTACCTTTCTTGTCCAAGCCGTAGGCAATAGCAGCTGCCGTGGGCTCGTTGATAATGCGCATCACGTTAAGGCCAGTGATGGTACCAGCATCTTTGGTAGCCTGGCGCTGGGAGTCATTGAAGTAAGCAGGCACTGTGATAACAGCATTCTGTACCTTTTTCCCCAGGTAGGCCTCAGCAATCTCCTTCATCTTGGTGAGCACCATGGAGCTGATCTCCTCTGGGAAGAAGGTCTTCATCTCGCCTTTGTACTCCACCTGCACCTTGGGCTTGCCACCCTCATTCACCACACGGAAGGGCCAGTGCTTCATGTCCGACTGCACCGTGGGGTCATCATACTTGCGGCCGATGAGACGCTTGGCATCAAAGATGGTGTTGGTGGGGTTCATCGCCACTTGGTTCTTGGCAGCATCCCCGATGAGGCGCTCTGTATCGGTAAAGGCCACATAGCTGGGCGTGGTGCGGTTTCCCTGGTCGTTGGCGATGATCTCCACTTTGCCATGCTGGAAGACACCCACGCAAGAATACGTGGTGCCCAGATCGATGCCGATGGCCGGCCCTTTGCCAGACATGATGACGGATTCCTCTGGTCAGTCACTTGCTCGCTCGCGGTCACGTCTCCGCCTCCCGCTCCCGCTGCTGTCTGCGGCGCGATGTGCCGTTGCTGCGCCGCTCGCGCCCTCTTTATAGCCGGCTCAGCCTTCTTCTGGAACCTGCCAGAACGCTGAGGACCAATCCAGACGACCGACTGCTGAAGCTGACCAATCGCCTCCTGGACTAGCCGAAGAGCGCCCGCCTCCCGCCTCCTGCCCAATCAGAAGCGCGGCGCCCACTCGCCAGCCCCTCCCTCTCCCGTACATTGCAGCCAGATCGGGCTGCTTCCTGTTTTTTCTCGATCCGTCTCGCTTTCTAGCGTACGCCCCTCCCCTCGACCAATCACAACGCGCGCTCCTCATTCGCCCCGCCCCCTCCCCTTAACTCTGCTAGAAAGTTCCAGCGGAGGATAGACGCGATGCAAATGATTGACATCGGCGTTATCCAATAGAGGCCAGGCGGCTCTGTGAGGGCTGTGGCGGGTGGGTGCTGCCTCTCGGGGCTTGGCCCGGCCCGCTCTGCATTCGCTGCTCGTAGTGTTTGTAATTCCTGAAAGTTCACCCAAACGTGTCACGCCGCAGCCAGCCGCCAGCTGTGGGGAATTTACCCTTATTTGGTCGCAACTCACACAACTTCTCCCTCCCCCCGCCATCCCCCCGTCCGCAGACCGCGCTCTGCTGCCCGCCTTGCCCCTTTCCCCTCAGAGTTGCGGGGTCGCGGGCCGCCCCCCGCCCGTGGCGACCCTTCGCAGGGAAGCGAGAAGCTCGGCGCTCCTTCTGTGGCAGGAGGCAATCGGAGTGATATTACCGCAGGGAGCGGGGCTGAAGCAATGTTCAGCCTTACTTTGGCGGGCTGACAGCTGCATCCCACAGCGATCCCCTACAGCCTGTCGCCCTCGGCACCCCCCGTGTTTCTGTTCTCCCAGGTGGGAGCCGGCCCTGCAGGGTGGCTCCTGGCTTTCCCCTGTGGAAGAAGCGGAGCGGCTGGGCGCCCTGTTGCTGCCTGTGGCTGCGTGGTGACCATTCTTGAAATGTCTCCAAATTTTTGTCTGTTGTGCTAATGTAAGATGTCGTCACGCCCACATTTAGCAGAAGCGATGAGGACATTAACTCGGAGCTGGGCGAGGGCTTTGGAGAAAAGCATGAAAACCTGCCGTGCTTCCTCCGTGTTATTCCTCCTAACTTTGAGACAAACACTTCGAAAAATTCCAGTTATAGCAAAGAGAGCAAAATAGCATACAGAGATCCCTCTTCCCCTCATGGATAGCCACGTTAAAAGTGCAGCTAGAAGTCTGCTGGACACAGGCTTTTTGTGTTACGTGAAAGGATTAAATGCACTGTTTAAGGCATCTTTGGTTAATTTTGTCTCCAGCCTTTAGCATTTTGTTGTAGCAGCTCTCACAGCAAATGTTACAGTTCTTACCAGAGTGATTTATGCCCTTGTAGTTATTACATACTTTCAAAAACAGCCTTGCTTCAATTAGTGGCTTTTCCAAAGCTTTTTTGTGTGACACAAAGTTTCCACTTCTTTTTACGGAGCCAGTGTGTGTGTAGTTTGGGGACAGAAGGGCTTCAATTTCTGATGCTAAATAACAAACATACTTAGATAACTATTATTCTCCCACAGGTCCCGGTCCTTTTTAATACAGAGGTTTTGACTTTGGAGAAATCCAGAAGAAATCAATGGAAAATGGAAGCTGTCAGTCTCAATACCTCCAGCCGGAGCTTCTCTGTGCATCCCATACGCATATTCCTTGGATGGGAAGGGTGCCGATTTCTCTTGTAGTCAAACCAGTGACTGATTCATCACTAAACTATCTCTTCCTGTAATTCCCTGCTACTTCATTCAGCTGATTGTATCTTAGGGAGCAGAGATAAGTACCAGAGCAATACAAAGAGAGTTGGCTGATAAATTCAGCTTCAGGTGAAAAATAGATGTCATTTATTACTTGTATCCTTCTGAGGGCTATCCCTAGGAACACTGGTGATGCGTAACAACCCTGTTTTGGTAGATGCAGTATGAACACAGACACTGTTATTTCAGAGCAAAAAGAGGATTCTTGCCTCAAAAACATATGTATAAAAAGAAATGGAGAGAACAAATGAATCAGGAAACAACGCAGAAATATTGATTAGCATAATTAGCAGGCTTTGTATCAAAATTAATTTGATATCTCATTTAAATGTATTTGTAATCAGACAGATTCAGAAGTGAGATTTCTTGAATTTGGCCAAAAGCTTTTAATCATGTTGTAGCAGCCCAGGCACAACAGCTCCAGACAAAACCTGCTTGGGGTGGTGGTTCCCTTTGTCCAGTCACTCATATGTCCCAGGTCTAGTTGTGCAGATACCCAGATGAGCTGATAACCCACTAAAGAGCTGCTCGTAGTGACTGGATTACTGCTTACCCTATTACCTCCAGTCCTATGTATTTTAAATTTTTAATTGGAGTTTCACAGTAGTAAATGTGGAAAAAACATCTTGGAGGAGCACATGAGCATACCATTTTAATGCTAATAGTGTAAGTCGTGGGCAATCATGGACAATATCAGGAAAAATCAAAAGATCTGTGGACTCAGGCTACCAAATACTTAATTTAGCCCCCTGCAGAAGTATTTCTTTTTCAGCTGAGCACACAGCTGCTGTTTTCTCCTTGTACAACAACACCTACAGGCCTAAGCTGCTTTTTAAACTTTTGTTTCCAAGCAAAAATTGATGTGATTTTGTCATTATTACTCATCTCTTACAGGTGGCCTTAGAGAAAGTCCAGTCTAACTAGAGAGAACAGCCACTAGAACCTCATTAGACTTATTCTCTCTTCTCAGCAGAGCTATTACGAGCCTCCTTTTTGTCAGCACTTCTCTTAAGACTTGCAGCACAATTTGTGCACCAACTCATCTCTACAGTCATCTTCTCATATGGGAAGAGCCAGAGGATTTTCTTTTATGTTGCTTCATATGCAGTCATGTTACAGGTGAGCCAAACAGACTGGTTCAGAAATTAAAGAGTGGGTTTTATGCTGAGGACACAAGTCTGGTTTTCCTTTTAAAGAAACATCTGCTGGATTCCCCGTCCTAAATCTGTAAACCATATTTCCCAGGACATCCAGACAGTACCTCTGGAAGTACACAGGCCCCTTTCTGATGCACTTATTTGTGTTCAGGATCGACCACACACCCGTGTCTCCTGCTTGGCAGTTACGCAATATGCTGTAGGCTATTCTCCATTACACCACCCAGACAGATCTAGAGATGATATTTAGACTTCTGTGAAGCAAGAGCTGAGTATCTGGAACGGAACTGAGCACTCAGCCCATATCCTTATCTTGATAACAGGAAGATATTTTTTTCCATATATTTCATAAGGCAATATAGTTTAAAAATAGGATTGAACACAAGTTACAGTTTAATCAGACATCAGCTGCTTGGTTCATAAAGATAATAAAGTTAAAACACGATGGCCTGTCATACACAGGAGTTAAGGTCTGATGATCAGAACGCCTTAGATCTTAAATTCTGGAGACTATCAGCCATTTGCAAAACTATTCAGAAACCAGCATAAATCAATTTGTACTGGCGAGCATCAGTGAATTATTTTACAGTGTATCACCCAGCACAGAGAAATCTAAGCAGTGATTGTTCCAAGAACAAATAATACTTGATCATACAGCCCTTTCATCACTGCCATTTTGTCATCTCGTGTCTATTTTTGAATCTATGAAGGTAATTGGAATGCAGACAAGAACCACCGGTGTTTGAAATGACAACAGATTTTTCTGCCAAGGTTCTATTGTGTTAAAAACAGTAGTTTGTGTGGGGGGAACCATGGGACTTCTGGAGTTATTTTGTCTTTAGATACTTTTTGCACGTAGATGTTCTTTTATTTGAAAGACAACCACAATTCATGTTTTCTCTTAAGTGCCTTTTTTCTTTTTTTTTTCTTTTTTCCCATGAAAAATAAAATCTGCATGTTGGTATATTAAGTTTTCTGCAAATTATACAAATGGGGGAGCGGGGCTGTATCGAAGTGAGGAGGCTCAACAAAATGAAGAAAATCTGTAACACTGATCAAACCAGCCCTTGGTGTTTCAAGGAATAATTATTTTATAATGGTTTTAAGGCGCTCCTACTTACATATACGTCTGAAAGTTTGCTGAGGAACGATTGAAAGCTGAGGGTGGTATCACTGATACTAACTAGATCAACTGGTGCCTTGTGCAATTCAGGCATTCCGTTCCACACTACTTATAACTGCAGCCTCCTTTTCTAACAGACAGTGCTATCTTACTGGCAGTAATAAAGGACCCTAGAGCAGCTGGTTTATGAGTAATCATAGAATCAGATCAGAAAAGGACCTCAACAGGTCACCTAGTCTGCCTTTTTGTGTCTAAAGTCTCTTTTCTTGCAATTTAAACCAACCATTGATTGTGGATATGAGAGAACACTCTTCTGTTTTTTCTTTGCCCATTGCTTTTACAGATGTGAAAATTATGTTGTTTCCCCTCCAACATCTCTTCTGTAAGATGGCCTAAAATCCTTCGGTCTGCCCTCAAAGCAGTGTTTTCTTGACATTCACATTGCTTTCTCCTGGGTTCTCTGCATGCAACTTGTATCTTCATTTTCAAGGGCTGTAATCAAAACAGGAGACATCGCTCACTCACGCCTTAGCAGTTCTGAAGGAGCACATTATACTCCTGTTTTGATGTTGTCATTTTCACCTTTATTTGCAACAGCATGATGTTGCAGTCGTTCTCAGAACTCGATCCAAAATAACACGTATATTCTTTTCAGTGGAAATGAAGCAGCTGTTCATTTACTTACTAATAATTGCAAATTGCACTTGCTCCTGCTAAATAGCATCATATATTTTCATGTCATATCTGCACCTTGCTAAGATCACTTCAAATTCTAATATCTTCTCGTATACTTAAAGACCAATTCTGCTTGGTCTTGTTTGAATACATAAAAGGGATACTTGTACAGGTGCTCAGTGAATGAAAACAAACATTTTTGGCTAGAACAGCCATGAATTGCATTAATTAGACTATAACTATTGGCTTCTAATTATTAACTGTAAAGCTGGGAAATGATGTTAAGTCTTAAACAAGGAAAATGGTATAAGGAAAGCACAATACCTCATGCTCATCAATTTGAGATATCTTTCTGATTCAGTTAGCTGCTTAGTGTGAACATTTTTGGAGGTAACTGAGCTACAGCAGTGCTGTCAATTTCTCTTGTGTTATGTGATTTTTACTCATCTCAGGTTTTGATACTGTCATTCTTATTAGGTGAGTGGGAAAAATGCAGGAGCAGATGAAGCTGATGGTAACTGGAACTTCACCCTGTTGCTGGAACTGTTATTAATTCAGCTGTAAAATGGAATTAAATAAAAATAATAAGCAGACTCGTAATAACATTTTATTAAAGATACTGCATTGAAGCATAGATTAAGCTTTAAAGATGACGAAAATTAACCTGGCATGTCTTCACTGATACTCTCTACACAGACTACAAATAATTGCTAAGTTACAGAACAGTCAGAGCCTGTTCTAGATGTCCTCTGCTTAAAAATGAACAAACAAAAGAAGCTAAATAGCTCAAGGCCTATCTTTAGGTGATACTACAGACACAGTCCCCTTCTCTTCTCTGCTTTGCAGTAGTCCTACTGTGAGGGCGCTTCCTCCTCTCTATGGAAAGGACATCACATTTGCTATTAGAGTTCCCACCTATAATGAGCCTTCTCTCTCAGGAGGCCCCAGTAATATCTTGCATTTTCTGGATGTTCACTGTCTTCCCCATTGCTCTAGCACTGCCACTGGGACAGCAGCATCAGCATCCCAGTCCTGTACCGTAGACTTTTAAAAGCCCTGTATTTATTCTGGAGATGTTTTGTGTTAATACCGCCGACTCCTTAAACACCTACAGGCTGAAAAGTTTGGGGCTCTGAAATCAGATTAGGGAACAACATTCAAAGATACCTGGACATCTTTTCTTGCATTTGTATAGCAATTTTATAAACTCAAGGAGAGTAAAGCAAGCACAGACACATGCCCTGTACAAGCTGCAATACAGACAATATTTTACATACTTCATAACAACAGTAATGAAAATAATGCCAATTATAAATGAAATTGCAGACAGATTCTTACTGAGATAACAGTTATACTAAACAATAAAACATCCTCTTATAGTCATAAGTAGAATTAGTAAGATGCATAACTACAGCAGAATATAGGTCAGCATGTTTAGTCTGCTTACATGAATCAATTTGATCCAGTTGTCTGGAGAAGCAAAAGAAATCACTAATATATATATTTTTAAGCCATGCTGGGCCTGTTTTTGACCATTTACTGCATTGTTTTGTTTTGTTTGCTCGTTCGCTTCCCATTAATCTAGGTAGAAAAATCAGGGCTGCTAAATTACTCAAATCTGAACATGAATGCCTGATTCTCTTCTTCAAACCAGCTTTTTCAAGGTACAGATCCAGAACATGGTGCACACTGCGCCCTGTGAAGATTATTGCATGTTTACTCATCTCCTCCTTGGTCACAATCTTTCACATCCTTGTAACAAGACCAGAGCACCATTTCTTTACACTCCGCATATAAGCACTGAGCTCCAGGGACGGTCCTCTTCAGCTTGTATGTGATGATCATGGCAGCAAAGGGAGTCAGGTCAGCTGGATCTTTCTCACCATCCTTTCCTTCCTCAGAGACCCTTTGTGCTCAGTTTTTAAGTTTGGGTTTTTTTTGTGTTTTTTTGGTTTTTTTTTTTCACTTTGTATTTCAGACTAAAACATTTTTTCCCCTCTCTTCTAACACTCGTCAGTTTAGCATTGTAACTGTCTGACAAAACGCGTGACTTTTAGTTCGTAAGTACATACTTTTAACTTTAAAGCTAAAAAGTCTGAACAGTTTTTGACAGAAACTCTAATAAGCCTCGTTTCATACAAGCAGCACGGCAGCAATATGAACAGCAGATTCTGCAAGCTCATTTCAGCGCAGCCCTTAACACCTGGCATCTGCCTCTTTTGGCTGTCTGCTCCATGAAAGAGACTTCAAATTTGTTTTTGACAGGTGTAAATAATAGTCACAAGGAAGTAAGTTTTGTAATACAGAGAAGAGTCCAAAACAATTACTGAGGGTTCTAATTTGACTGCTTTGGTGCCTTTTGCGACTGCTTCAGTATGTCAAAATAGCAAAGGTGGTGCCAACTCAGATCTGGCACACGTGGTTCTGAGTTTTTATGAAATCTTTTGCCGACAGTTCTTCCTCATGTCTTCTTCAAACCTGGTTCTCTCAGTTGTTCAGAAGCTTAGAAGTCCCTATTTCACTACTGCCATGCAGAAAAGAAATGCAAGAAAAATATTAAAAGTCAGAAGCCCACACTCTAGTACTATATTTGCTAGCATGATGTGGTCCCTCCCACCTCACCGTGGTGTGGTTTTGTTCTAAATACTATCCTTCAGTTATATTGAGAACACCCACCACAGAAGGGAACTCTTTAAAAGCTCTATGGTTCCTTTCCTTCAACCTCTACCCCAGCAAAACACAACCGTAAACAACGTTCTGGTCTTGTTTCAGAAACTTTTCATTTGTTTCTTCCTCCTTTACCTTTCATTTTCCAAACAGCTAAAGGCTTGCTGAAGAAAACCTTCAGTTCCGTAGCCTCCGAGGTTATTTTTGCTACTGCATGTGTAACTTTCCAGCAGTGGTTTATGGCTTGGCTTAGAGAATGTTCAAAAATTACTTAAGTATTATTTCACTTCAGCCTGGACTTCTCATAGCTTGGAACACCCACCACTCGGGAATACTTCCCACTGCTTTGTATTTGCCCCTTTACTCGTTTCTGTTTATTTTACTTGCCAAATTTAGAGGTGATTATTAGACATTTACTTTACCTCCCCCAGAATTATCATTTTGGGTTAAATGCAGCTCAATGATATAAATGTTTGCAATTCCCATCTCTTTGGGCCACACTAACATGACAAACGTGAACAGCTTTGTGTCTGATAGGAACAGTTAAGACACTGGGAACACATGGATGCAACTTCTAAAGGCAATCCTCTGAGATTTTTATTCATGGTACGCTGACTTCTTCCTCTGGCTGTGGAAATCACTGTGCACAAAGTATACAACTGTCCCACTTCCACATAACTGCACTTGGTGTTTCTACATGCACTGTAGCAGTGTTGTGGTTGCATCTGCACTGCAGAGCAGGAATGGCTTTCAGGCTGCAAGTGAAGCCAGGTTTATCAGCCCTGTCCACATGCTGGAGCATCCTGAAGGCCAGCTCAGGGCTGAATTTCCTAGCACACCTTTGGGCTGTTAGTCAGTGTAGCCACCTAATACACTCTTTGAATCTTGGAGGGGAATATACTGGACTGATGCTGTTATCCCAAAGTATCTCTCACCTGACTAAGGTCACAAAATGCATCTTTTTTGTTTATAAATTAATAAAGCATTTCCCCCAGGCAATATCAATCTTTAATAACAACATTTAATTAATATCCGTGTTTAATAGCAGTATTTATTTCGGTGCTTCCCTGCATTTTACAGTCAAATATTTCTGCTACTTGTAGGTCACACACAGCTCATGTGGCACGACTGAGAATCTTCACGTTGCTTCCCTCAAATACAGCGACTATGCTGCGCGGGACCACCTCCGAGCGTGGGAAGGTGAGCTGCCTGAGAACATTAAATCACATTTTTTTCTGATAGAACTGCAAAAAAGGCCATAAATTAGTTCCAACTGTAGTCATGTGGTGTACGTACAGAGCTGTGAATATCAAAGTGCTGCTGGCACTGGTAGTAGCTTGCAGCCCACAGTGAGATAGATTAGAGGTAAAATGTTGTGCCCTCCTTCCAGACTCTAAAAAATTCTGGCTACCCTAAAAATAGAAGCAGCTTTAGGAACGCAAAGAGGATCTGCTTATGTGCTCTTCACACATTAAACTCAGCTGAACTGCAGAAATGATCCATCTTAAATAGAAACGCGCACGTTTTAAGTTAGCCGCCAGATGGAGCTCCTACGTCCCATCGCACAAATCCACGAACATCTGCAAAGTTAAAACACTTCATAGATGTTACAAAGGATGCCGTCTCTTCCACTTCATAAAAGTCGGAGGAAGTCTGTGATTAGCGAGATGTTTACAAATAAAGGGGAATCTGGAGGCAGATCAAAGGTAACTCTCCATATTTGGCTCGATACCAAGTTCCTGTACTACTAGCATCTGCATGGGTTTGACTGTCAGATTAAGTGGTTGAACTTGGCCTATCTGAACACAAACCAGCAGTGCTTTTTTAATGCTTAGCATATATATTAGAAATCGGAAGATTCAGGCAGCTAAGGACATGGAAGAATAAACAACTATGAAAAGAGAAGCATTCACAGCGTTCTTCCTCACCCTACTTTCTGGAAGTAAAGGGGATCTAGAAGGGAAGACAAGCTCTGCTGTAAAATCCAAAGGATGCAGCACTGTAAGTTTAGTAAATAGGAGCAGTAGCTCTCAAAGTCTGTTCTCTAATAATCAAAGCTGGATGGTCCATTCATACCATATTTGCTTTTTGCTGAGTTGTCTGTAATTCATCCAGGATCTCGGGGATTTGGGCACAGCTCTAACAACCAAGGAGAAAAGCAGATCTGAGATAAAAGCTTGTGGTGGATGAAAGACACCGAGTTAATGTGTATGTGTTTTAAGGGACATCTCTGTTTTGACTCTGTAACAAACCAACATAGTTTGTGAGGTCTAGAAGGCCACAGACTATTTCTACTTTTATAGCAGTGCTCTGTTTGAAATTAGTATTTTTATTTGGGGTCTAAGCCACACTGAACTCAATCAAATAAACATTCTCCAAAGAAAACTGACTTTGAACTATTTAACTATTTGTTTGCATGGCAAAATAAAGCAGAAAGAACAGCAATAATTACTGAGATATTTATTATGTCTTAATAGACATATTCTTTCAGTTTTTAAGTCACAGTTCATCAGGAGCTCTGTCTCTGTAGCAGAATTGACCATGTCTGCAAAAACCAGCTGAATTTAAGTGAAACACAACCCTGCCTGAAAGCAGACTAGGTGGGGCTTATCCCCATACTTCCAGGCACCCAGACAGTAGCTGGCACATGTGCTTCACAACAGTGTAGATAAATGAGGTTTAATCTACTTGATAGCAATGCATCTCGGAGATCTGAGCTCTCTCCTGGGCTGTAGGAGGGTACTAAGACAACTTCTTAATCAGTTCCCAGGGATCCTATCCTGCATTCCCTCCTACAGTGCTACCATATCTTTCCTTCTCCCAAAGGAGGGATATTCTAGATTCCATCTCTAAGTTTATACTTTGTATAAACAGAAAATCCAAAAGGATGACTTTTTAAAATAGCAACCTTGTGACAGGGGAAAAAAGGGGGCAGCAATGAAAAAAGACTGATTCGAGCATTTTTCACGTTGACAACAGAACTGCTGCAGAGACTTTGGCAACGCATTGACACCGCCGGCGCTGTGCCTCACAGGCCAGGAAAACAGGGATTTGCACAGCCCCAGATTCCCCAGTAGAGTTCCTACTGTCCACACAACTCACAGGATTTTGAGGCCTCTGAGGCCTTCTCATTCCCTGTCAGGATTCTTGGGATGTCTACAGAACCACAAGGCGTACTTATCCTTGGGTGTCTCATTTCCAAGTGATAGATACACACAAAAAATCTCATCGATACAAATCACGGTACGAGTGAACACAATAACCAGCATCAGCAGTTTGTCATTGAGAGGAAAATTCTTGACCAGCCCTAAAAAGGCTACATATTTTCTCTCACAGGAAATGCTAGAAGCAGCATTGTTTCTGTGGTTATAGCTGCAAGAAAAATTACTACAGCTTTAGCAGGCCAGAAGGCGCAGGAGAAGATTAAACCTGTTTGTTCTCTGTGGATAGTAGAAGTTCAACTTGCATCCATCATGAGACAGACGCGTGTTTTATAACAAGATCACTAACATGGGGCACGCAACCATCGTGCAGAACAGAGCTACCTTCTGACTTGCAAGAGAATGAAAGACAGTGAACACTTCTGAAATTGTAGGTGCTGGGGATGAAGGGCAGCATGCCAGCTACACAAAAAAGAACATAAAAAGAGCAGTTAAAACCTGGCCTCTGACTGCTCGCTCACTGCAGTTTCAGTATGTTCCTCCATGCATCAAGAAGAAACATCAAATATACATACTCAACTACTTAGAGGGAAAGCAACATGAAACAGTGTCTTTAGAACTATGAAACACAGTATTGTTTTCCAACAACATAAATAATCATAATAAAAAAAAAGATACTGAAGGGCAAAAATGACCCAAAGGATGATCTGATAGCATCTCTCTTGTAAAGCTAGCAGCGGTCATTTCAAGCGTACAAAAAGGAACATGGGCTCTGTTTGTCTCGGGCCTGAACATTTATAGTCACGACAAGCTGACTCCTGAGTCATGTGCTCTGCTGTTGGTACAAATTAGGGTTTGTCTTCCTTCATGATAAAATGACAGTGATTTCCAGAATCCTAGAAGCAGCTCCATACATCGGTGGCAGAAGGCACTATTAAAATGTCCTGTCTTTTTGGCATCTCGCCCTCCAAAACCTCAACCTACAAGCATTCCTTAAGAACGCAACGCAAGAACAGTTCGGGAGGTTTTTCCAAATTGGACAAAAATGCAGAAAACTGGTTTAGAGCTACTGAGAACTACAGAAATGCCCGCTTTTAAAAACGTGTTCCTAACTTCTACACTGGGATATATAGGGGGATGCTATCCCCTTAGCTTCACTTTGCTCCTGAGCTTCCAGCATTGGAACAAAACAGGACCGTCTCCTGTTAGCACCAAAATACAGGAGAGCACGCTGGGAGAAGGGAGAGCAACAGGGCAGTGTTAGCTGTGCCCAGCTGTGGGCAGCACATCTGGAGCTGCAGGGCACAGAGACCACAGAGGGAGGTGGCAGCAGGTCCTGGCGCTCGGCTGGCCGAGGGGCCCAGCTCATTCCTGGCCTTGGTCCAACCGCAGTAACCCAGCACAGAGCTCTGCGTCGGCTATTTCAAGAAAGACGAAGAAAGCTCCAGAGCATATTTGTGGGGTGAGTTGAACGCAGGAAGGTTTCCAATGCTCATAAAGAGGGCAGATAGCATAGATGTGTCTCATCTGTATGTAAGAGGCTGGGCTGCCTTTTTTCCTTATCGGGAAATAGGAGAGGAATTAGGAATACAGCTTCTATGAAGATGCTGGGGGGAGACAGAGACTTACTTAAGCAGCTCAGAATCACAGAATGGCTTGCCTTGGAACGGACCTCAAGGATCACCAAGCTACAACCCCCTGCTGCAGGCCATGCTTTGAGTTCTGACAGAGATCATGTAGGTAAATGAGATCCCCCCCCCCCACATACACACTCATTTCTCTCCTCATGCCACCACTTCTGTTGAGATAGAGAAGGAACTGCAACAGGGAAACGATCCAGCCCAAGAAAACAAAAAGTTTGTAGTCTGACCCTGTTCATTGTCAACCCACATAGACACGTGCCTTTTGACAAGGGAGAAGGCAGCACGCAAGCAATACAAGAGCTGAAACTATGTGGCAGGGAGGAAGGAACCCACAGAGCTCAAAGTGACACCATCAGGAACAAACTTACATCCTCAGCAAAAGCTGAGACACACCTGAAGTTTTGGTACTAGTGTGTTCAAATACAGCAGTGCAGGCAAAGTATTGGCTTTTATAACCATATATACTTTAATATATTCTCCAGGACAGCAGACTTTCAGTCTTCAGCTTTTAATTAAAAAAAAAAAATATATATATATATATGTATATATATATGCCAATTTCTAATTTCTCCATTAACTGTATATATTAAATAGCACAGACCCCCAGTAAAAGTACAAATTCTTAGAATTCTGTGATATTCTTTTCAAATCAAGATTTCTCCATGGACCTGATAGCTACAAATACTGTTGTACACAAATGAAAATATTCTGCGAATTAGCGAGTTGCCAGTAAGTATTTACAAGTATATATATATATATATATATATATATACACATATATACATACACACACACACTCATATTTAAACATTTGGATATCTCCTTTGATACTGAAAAAGAAGCTTGAGAGCCTTTGTTGTATTTTAAAGCTCATTCCAGGTCTTCACCAATTCTCTCTTTTTAAGTTGTGGTAATCCTGAAAGCTAATATCTAGGCTAGCTACTAACAGTTCTCAGGCTGCCACTCACACCACTGCCAAAATGAGGAAAAAAGCAGAACAGAGAGAGATCCTCTAAAAATAAAAATAGCAAAACCCTTTTAAAATAGCGTCCTTAATTCTTTCTGGCTTTGCTTTGTCCAGTGCAATGCATATACATGTCCAACCTTCAAGATCCTCATGTTTTTTAGGGGGTCTTATATGCTACATCTTCAAACAGCGCAGGAAGGGAACAGAAAGGAACTATGTTAACATGACTGAGAAGTACAAATTTCTTAGGGGAAACAGGATTCCGACTTCAGTATTTTTGCTTCCCCTTCATTATCTTTCAAGTAACAGTAAGACTTCTAGGATATCGTAACTGCAATATTGTTTGTCAGATGTGCTTCTGTTCTGTTTCCACAGAGTACTTTACCCTCATAGCAGGAGGGCTGAAACACCATTTCACATCCCTGTGGACATCGTCCCATTCTGTCCTCGAGAGCATGGCACCCACCCTTTCTTCTCTCCATACTTTCACATTACCATAAACATTTGCTACTGCATCTGTTTGCAAGCAAGGCATCTTGTTTATGCTTTAATGACTTTGATTTGTTCTTGTGTATTCCCCAATCACCTGTTGGGCTATTTAAGTCATTCTCTTATGCTCTGCTTAAATACAAATAGATCCACTCTAAGCTTTCCTGCAGTGCAGTCCATGCGCTTTTTGAGCCTTACTCTGGACATGCATACCTGTGAACAACAAGGCACTGCTTTGGTTCTACAAGAATAGGAGAAAGAATTCATTCAAGTTCAGTAGGAACAAGCTTTCCTTTGAAAGGATACTACAACACAGCTTATAATTGAAAAACAAAGAGATTACAGAGTGTTTGTGAAGTCAGATAGCTCACATAAATACCACCATTCACAGTTCCTAAATTTAACTGCTGTAGTTGACAGGTCTACTCACGCTAGGAAGTTATTTTGTTCTTTTGGTGAATCATTTTTGGGTCAAGTTCAGACCAGTGCATCTTAAAGAATGGCTCCTGACCCTGACCAGAAGTGTCCATAAATAACTGTTAGCCTTTCCCTGTATTTCAGAATGATCTTTCAGTTTGCACAAGTCACCTCCTCCTTTTCAACAAGATCTATAACTATTCATTGCTGTGCCATGCTCTCCTTCCAGTGCAAGCACACCATCTGCACTACTAGTTTGTGCCATAGTGAGCTGATCACCTGGGTTGAGAGCTCTCCCAGCCAAGCTAAGTCACACTCACTCTGGTCTCACAGGCATACACAGGACTTTATCCACTCCTCCAGGCTCCCCCTCTATGCTGCCTTTAGGATGTTTTCCCTCTGCTTCCCTTTGCACAGCTCTATCTCTTCACCTGACCCTTCCAGCCTTTGCCCTCCCCCCTCTTCCACTGAGCCTTTCCACTCCTCCAGCTCACCCTGTACCACGAGGCTCTTCTGTCAGCTCCCCAGCACCCTCTAGCTCCTCCTCAGCTCTCTTGGCTGCTTTTCCCAGTTCAGTCATAGCCGATATCTTAAGCGAGAACCTGAGTGTCAGAGAAACTGTGTGCCGTGTATTAGCCCCCAAACCTTCTACTACAGCAAGTGCTTAACTACTTCACTGCTACAGGTGGTCAAACACTTTATGGATCCCTCTAATCACCTTTCTACCACTGAATCCAGCACTGAGAGCGCTACAACAGCCATCCTGGTTATTCTTTGAACTCTTACACAGTGAGTTTCAGTCCTGTTTGGGATAGGAAGTGTGTAACAAAATTCTAGTAAGAGAGAAACTTGGAATTAACTCAAGAGCTGGAGTGCATTAACACCAGCAGTGCTTTTAGTTCCAGCGCCGTTTGGGACTCAGCTGACTTCAACACCTTCAAGAAAACCTAAGACTGAGCAATTCCAGCAGAATGCTGCAGGCCCACGCTGCAAATGAAGCAGCATCTGGGAGCCAGCAGGGAGCTCAGGCCTGCAGCCCTATGGCTGGGCCCTTCCCCACTCCCTTGTCTTAGGGGAAACACATGTCAAACCAACAAGATAAGTTCTGATTCACATTTAAAGCTGAATAAAGACAAGGCCACTGGTACTCGGTTTGATATAGATAGATAGATTTAGATAGAGTGGAGATTCTGAACTGTTTCAATTTATCTAAACAGTCTTTGGAAGGTCACCACCCCATTAATTCCTGAGAAACAAGGGATCCTGGCTCCTCCTGCTCTCAGCCCCACCACTGGCATGCAAGCTGGTTGAAATCACTTCCCTGTCCATGGCTCAGTGGGAGGCCACATTACTACCCTGGTTGGTAAAGCGAGATCTGCTAGGAGAAAGTACAACTAGCCTTCATTTTGTAATGGTTTCCTCTACCATTTCATATTAGGATCCTGCTGCCCCCCATTAAAAACCATACACTTCACATTTAGACAGCTGGTGCCTACGAGTCAAAGCCAGTTGTTCTCTCCAAGGCCAAACTGCCCCACTGAATTGATGCCAGCTGGTACTTAGCAGTATTTTTAAATCCAGTTAAATTAAGAGACAGGCTACACAGATTAGGGCTATACTGGAATCAGAAAGAAATCTTTAAAGGCATTAAATGTCTTTTACATTTATTAAACTCTGCAGTCTTTTCTCGTTAATATTTCTTGTTGAAAAAAAAACAAACCAAAAACAACAGAACATTCAGAAAGTATCATGAAAACAAGAAACAAAAAAAAGCTAAGGTTGACATGAGCCACACTCCCCCTTTCCCTCCCACCCAAGCAATGGGACTATCTACACACCCATCCCGCTTTTAACTTCCCAACAAAAGCAACAAGGCACCCATTTACAGCTAAGCTGAGAAATGAAGTCTTCAATGCACATTGTAATTCTGCGTTCCTAGCAATCCGCCACAGCAAGTCTTTCCTTGTATGTTATAAGCAGGTTATATAGACCCATGCGGGTAAGGATAGCCAGCAAAAGGCCAACGTCAGTCATAGGGCAGAAGCGCCCATTATAGTTCTGCTACAATTTCAAGTCTGGAAAATGACCACTCTTTTGGAAACTCCTCAGTTACCACGACAGCCAGTAACTCCCTTTCCCTTTGAGCACACCAGTCCAATTCTGCAAGGTTTAACTGAGCCTATGTGCTCTGACCACTGGGGTGTGAATTTCAACATAGCCAAGAAGCTGAGCATCGGGGCGGCCGGCTCTGCCCTTACAGCAGTCAGACAGCAAAGGATTATTTCTTGGCATTGCATTTTCTTTTCATTTTGAAAATTAATTAACTTTGGGACTATGAACAATTAATGCTCTCGCATATTAATTGTTGCGATCTAAAGTTTTCACATGAAGAAACAACACGTGGAAATATTAAAGCACTCATCTTACGGACGTGGATCCGAGAACTGTTTAATAGCAGTCAGTGAAGGGGTAACATTGTGCTTTTAATCTACAGGTTTAAAAATAATGATTTGTATATCTACTTAGTAAAACAATAAAATTAAGAACAGAAACTGATATTAGGAAACAGTGAAAATGTAATCATTAAACACATGAAGCTTTTCAAAGCTATATACTTAATGAGCCTAGACACCTATGATTAAGAGGGTCTTAAAAAAAATAATAATAAAAAAAAGACTTTTTTTTTTCTTTTTTTTTTAGCTTTTATCTACTATACTGTATATGCCTTGCTTTGGTGTTCTCTCTGCTGCCAACTTAATGCTGTAACAGTATGATTATGCTCATGTTCTTTTCAAATGCTTGGCATTATAGTGAGATCTCATATCTTTTCTCAAATTAAATTTTGCTCCACATACTCCACATGTATAGAGGTGAACATCCATGTGCTGCTCCAGTTGCTCATTACTTGGGAATATCTGAAAGCAGACCTGGCATATAGTCTCTCCAGCTGATAAGTGAGATATCATATGCCGTACATGGTCATGTTTTCTGAAGTTTCCTTGATCACAAATGGAACAGACATACCTGGCCATTCCTTTGTGCATATCATTGTGGAGCCGCAACTGGCGCTCTCTTAAGAACTGCTTCCCACATGTCTGACAAACAAACTGTTTTTCCTTGGTATGAACAGTATAGTGTTCCCTCAAGTGACAACGCTGATAAAATCCTTTCCCACAAAGATTGCAGAAATGCTTACGTCTGTGATCTCTTTCATTCTCTTCCATCATGGAATTCTTGAACAGATCTTGCTCCAGGCAGTTGGACATATGTTCAACCGCTAGGTTTTCAGTTTCAAAACGCTGCCCGCAATTAGGACATCGGAAAGGACAGGCAGAATGCTTATATAACTGTTTTTTTTGAAGGCTGTTCATTTGGAAATGACTGTCCCTGAAGTCCTCCAGCATGTCTGCAAACATCATGTCCCTGATTTCCGACTGCTCCTCAGGGTTTTCTTCCAAGTCCATTTTTTCCTCGGAATTTCTGATACCATTCATGGTCAGATCCTGGGGTTCTCCACAGGTCTGTGCATGATCCTGTAACTGTTTGCCCTTGACCAGTATTTGACCACACTTGCCACAGGCACATATATTTTCTATGTGTTTGGATAAATAATGAGAGGACAGATCCTCCTCGGTGATCGTCAGCCCACAGAGTTCACAGGGAGCGTTCTCCACATCTTCCTGGACGGAGGGAGCTTTCCTGCTAAGGTGCCGCGGACTCTTTAAACACCTTCTTTCATCCTCATCCATGGATAAACGGGGTTTTAAAGTCTTCCGAGCATTTCTCTTCTCTCTCATCTCTTCTTCAACGTAGTACCTGTAAAGAGGCTCTTCCTGCTCATCATCTAGGTCATCGTTATCAGAAGACTCGTTGCAGTCTTTATCTGTCACCTTGATAATGTTATAATCCTTCAGCTCGTCTGCAGGACTGTCCTCCGGTTCCATCTTGATGACAATCCTCTTCCTCTCAGAGGCCCGACTTCCTTCTTCACCTGACGTCTCGGATGCCACCGTGCTGCTTTTCCTGCTTGTAACGTTGGACACGGGAGAAGAAGAATCATCGGCAACTTGGCTGGAATCCCCTTTGTATTTGTCTGTTTGCGTAGAGATCATTTTAGAAGCAGAGTCCTTTTCATTGAAGTCTATTTTTTCAGCACCGTAGTACCTGGTACTTTGGTACGAATGCCTGTTGGTGCACGATAACACGTGCTCATCCAGTAACTTTTCACAGCTAAAACTAAACCCGCAGCTGTCGCAGGTGAAGCTCCTTCCGAAGCGACGTGAGTGGGACACGCGCTCTTTCGTGTGAGAGTATTTGGACGTGGTGCTTTTTTTGCAGACATCAAACAGTTGTTCGGGGAAACTGCTGAGCTGCAAAGCTTCTTCATCGGGCTCTTTGTTATGGGATGTATTTACTGTTGAACTTGGCGGCTCCATGCCCCACCTGTTTGTTTCGCTGCCATTTCGAGCAAGCGTGTCTTCGTACATTCGCACACCGAATATCATTTTACTGTTCTGGGTGCTAGAAGCAGAAGAAGAGCATTTTAAACTGGACGAGTCTGTATCCTGTATATCTTCCAGACACTCAGGTACATTATAGAGCTGTAAATAGTTCATGGCCACTTTAAATTGCTCAAAATTGGCAGGGGCGGTCATAATTTTTCCTAAATACATGAACTGCAAAATAAGATCAAAGCATTCAGCGCTAATCTTCATGTTGCTTAGATTCAGCTGGGCTGTAGTGTGTTGATGGTTCATAAAAAACATTCTAAAATAGGAGCTGCATGCAGCAAGGACTGCTTTATGTGCTTGAAAATAAATGTCATCGATAGCAATACAGCAGTCACACAAAAAGCCCCACTCTCTTTGGTTGTTTAGCTGCTGAAGGACGTAGTTGCTGTGGCTGGTTCTTGCCATCTTGTACTTCAATTACAGCCCTGCAAAAAGAAGATGACATCCGTTAAAATCATAAGCGCAAGAAGTGGAATACATTTAAGTTTAGAGAGGAACCGCCGTCTTTTCCCTCTCTAGATCTCTTCCTATTCTCACGCTGTTTGTGGTACGATTTCCCGTCTGGACATCTTTGCTGACAACTACTGTTGATGCCAGTGAAAACATCCATAATCCCATGCTCTCACCACTAGACTTACAAGACCAGTAAACGAATAAACATAATCACCACAACACCAGTTATGGCAACACTGCTAGAATATAAATTAGCAAATATATCTTAGAGTCCTACAGCCAAGATTTTCAGATAGGAATTCTGGATGCAGAACTTCAAAAGCTTCACAGGGCAGACTTCTGCAAGACAGCCCCGGGACAACAGCTCTACAAGGTGAGCTGACTGTAAGAAACCACTGCTGAGTCTCAGCTTGCCTTTTTCACCTGCCAGACCAAAGGACCTATGATGCAACACATTACTGGCAACAAGGATGGGCTCAAACTGGTCTTTCCCTCCCCACTAAAGGAAATTCAGAAGAGACATCAGTGAAGTATCCACACAGGCTACATCTACACACTTGTTTGTTATTTATGGTGGCTTGGGGATCTTCTCAACCTTATCTGCAAGATATCAAGCAAACCAGGAGCTGTGCAACCCAGGTGCATTCTCAGAAGCGCAGGGCGGGCAGCGTGTCCCACACAAGCCTGCTGCAGACGGTCACCAGGCTCGCTGTGCAACATGGGCAGCACAGAAGCAGGAAGTGGTGCACACCATGCCTCCAGCTCCTCTTAAAACCACTCCTTCATTTAATATAAGCAAAGCACTTTGATTGGAGCCTGGACCGAGAAAATAAAAGCTAATGAAGAACTAAAGGCCAGAATGCCAGAGATGGCAACACTGAGAGGTGAAGCCTCAGTGAGGAACTGTGAACACCTGAAGCAAAGTTCTGAAAGTGCAGGGAAGCGTTATACATGAAAGGACCAACTTGTGCTAACAGGAAGGAGGAAGAAAATGTTCTACTTCTCGTTAAAAAAAAAAACACCCATAAAAAATACATGGTGTACAGGAGCCATCCATTCAATTTACAGAAGACAAACTGCAACCAAGTAAGGCTATTCCCTACTCACTTTAGTGACATGCATAAAGTGTGCTAAATAAACAGGAAGCAGGACAGGGTGCTTTGAGAAAACAAAAGAAAGGGTAAGGAATACCCAAACTGGAAAGACAGACCTAAAGCAGAAAGGAGCATTCTTCACACTTTGAGAAGTTATTGCAAGCAATAGAAACAACAGTAAGAGATTTGTACACAAAAGATACAGGCTAGCAAACAACGTGTATAAACTGCATTTTATGACTCCATGAAATGCACAGATTGATTTGTCGCTGTTCTTTCAACCATCCACAACTCAAAAACACACACAAAATGCTCCCCACCATCTCCCTGGTAGCTCACACCTATCTCCTAGAGACTGGAAAATGAGAAGTTATATTCCATAATGAGCACTGAATTCATGAATCAGAGGTGTTGCCTGGGCTGTTAAGTAGCAGATCTAACATTAGTCACTGTTCTCCTTCATTCCACAAATGACTGCCACCGAAAAAAATGCATTCAAGCCGTCTAGATGAGGAAATGCTCATCACCGCCCAGCAATATTCCCTACTGCCAATCCTACAGCCATTCATAAGGATCACTATCAGCAGAAGACCTTATGTGGCAATGGGGATCTTGAGATTTGGTTTTATATTGATGATTAACACCTGAATGGCAGCTCTTTCTCTCCCCCCATTTATTCCTACAGCCTCAGAACTCAAGGTAAGCACATCACAATTCTCTGCCCAGACTGGCTCAATGATGTCCACTGCAGAAACGCAGCTTGTTACATCAAATCCACTCAATGGCTTCCTTAGTAACTTACAGAAGGTGAGAACAGAAGAATCTCTGAAACAGCTTCATATGTTTTCTGCCAAAACTTGACAACTGTCTTAATTTCTGAATGACTTCAGATGTCTCTCAGAAGAATAACAGACCTTTCAATATCAAGTAATGTCTAAAGGGCACTTCATATTCTTCCAAGTGCGAAGGCGTTTTGTATTTCAGGTAATTAATCACATACTCGAACGCAATTCAGTATATTTCATCAAGAATTAAGACCAGCAACTGCATAATAACAGAGAACTTCAAATTCCAAATCCTAAGATTTGGAAATCCAGTAGCAAAAGAGCAACGCGAGGTCACAAATATCTGCACACATCTGCAAAGGGGCATTTCAAATCAGTCTGAAAGACAGGCACTGCAGTGACGGTGCACAAACACACTCTCTCTAAGTTTCCTTCTTTGAAAAAAAGTGAAACATATTTCCTCTTTTGACAGAGAAACTCTTGCAGAGCTTTCAGCACTTGAGCCCTGATATGCAAAAATAACCCACCGGTAATGCCTTTCTCCTACCGCTGTATTGTAAAGAACCAGCCTGAGCTTGGTCAGGCCAATAAGGTGCTCAGATGTGTACACAGCCTCCATCACAGTAGTACTACAAGGAGGTATTAAAATAGAGAGCGTTTGAAGTTATCTATGTTAATGAAAGTTCTGGCAGCCTTCCTCTGTATGCTGTATTAACCTGCCGCGTGTAACCATATATTTACAGCTGCCAACACTTCCCACTACAAGAGCCTGTGTTGGTCTATTTAAAACTCTGACAAACTTCAACCAGCAAAGGCAAAAGCTTCCTTGGGAAACGTGTGCTTTGGACTTGTTTCTTCCAGAAAATTTCAGCTAAAGCAGTACCAAAAATGAGGTTCTGTGTATCTAAATTACTGCTCTTTCTTTCAAACTCGAACAACTTTCTCTTGCAAGACCTTTGGAGAGAGACATCACAGAATCGCAGGGGTTGGAAGGGACCTCGAGAGATCACTGAGTCCAACCCTGCTGCTAAAGCAGGTTCCTGCAATAGGTCACACAGGTAGTTGTCCAGGCAGGTCCTGAATATCTCCACAGGAGACTCCACAACCTCTCTGAGCAACCTGTTCCAGTGCTCCATCACCCTCACTGTAAAGCTCTCCCACGTGTTAGTACACAACTTCCTACATTCAAATTTCAGGGCATTACTCCTTGTCCTGCCCCTACGCACCAAAAGGAGAGCCTGGCCTCACCCACTTGCTTCCCACCTCCTTTGATGTATAAACATCAATCAGATACAAACGTTAATCAGACTTCATATGGGAGAAAGAGGCACGTCTTAGAGATGCTCTTTGTCACCACACAAATTTAGCCAAGCGAGAAGCTTAGACAGGAGGAGGGGAAGAAGGTAGAAATGATAGATTTGTTTACACTTCAGACTGCTGTGCGTTACTAAAACCTCAGATCACAGCCCTGTTGAGAACACTTCATCCTCACGCAGCTCCTTTGTGTGCAGGGGCCTGTCCAAGGCATCCCATGCAGCATGGAAACCCTTTTGGCTGCTGTGTGCCACCTCCACTCACAGCCTGGTGACGGGGCTCACTGCACCACGACGTGTCACTGTGTTCCAGCATCCCTGGCAGCCAGAAGGGAGCAACACTTGGCTCTGATTGACGAGAGCCCAGCAAGGAGTGGGCTTAGTGAAACTGAGTGCAGATCACAAAGCGTAAGAGGGAGGTGAGGGAGGAGCTCAGGGAGTGCAAGGAGGGACAGGCTGAGCTGAGAGGAGGACTTTGGGATCAGGAACAGCCGTGGGCAGACAAGATGGTGCAGTGAGGATCTACGTGGGGGAGGGAAACCACCTGAGCAAGGGACTGGGAAGAACCAAGTGCTAGGGCAGAAGGGAAGAATATTTTACATACACACCCATATATAAGCATAGATACATACACACTTTTACTGGGCAACAGGCAGAAAACTAGCACAACACTCACCCATTCAGAGCTGGAACTGAACTCTGAATTCTGCCATTCCTTTGCTGCTAGCAAATATCACAGGTTTGTTGAAAAACATCCTCCCATCAAGAGTGAGCTCTCAGAAAACCATCCTTTACCATTATCCTGTTATTTTTAATTGCTGAAATGTCAGAGATTTGCATTTGTCACCCATGTGGGTGGTTCAACGTTGCAAACTATTTTAGAGATTTTCTTTGGAAGGAAAACAGTCATTAGAACAAAAACATCCTTTCTAAAAGAAACCAAAGGTTTCAAAGTTAAGTGCATACGCAAGACATTAATTAAGCTCAATTCCAGTGCAGCAGTCACTCAACAACCTTTTATGTACACACTGTAACCTTCCAGCACTCCTCTTACCAAAAGCTCCTTTCTTTACTGGGCTCACCCTCTGGATTTGCTTAGGGGATGGATCCAAGCAGCAGCGCTCTTCATGTACAGTGTGAGATCTCTGCTCATTTAGCACAGGGTTTGGAGGAGGTGAGGTGGGCAAGGGGAGGAGAAGAGGAAAATCTCACAAGATAGAGCACTGCTTGGAAAACAGCACCCCATCACTGTCAGTGCCAGGACAAGTCGTGTTAACCTTCGGGTATTTTGGCTTGCGCTTTTTCAGATGTCCAACATCTTCATACAAACTATCAGCAGTACCTCATACAAACAGGAGCTACCACCGTGTGTATTAAGCACTGATGACCTTGGAAAATTCAAGCTCTACACACAGAGTTTGTCCATCCAAATGTGCATCTGATCCCCTCTGACTCTGCTTCCTATTTCAATACAAGAAAGGTGACCACTAGCCTGACCAGCACACTGCTTTTATGAAGCACCTGGACACTGCAGCCAAAAGCATCACAGGGAGGTCCACCAGGCACCTACATCACTCCGTCTTCAGCAGCACCCAATGAGAGCAGTAAGCACAGCGATGGGCCGCGCTGTGAGCAACAGCGAATGATTCAGAGGTGGTCTGAAAAAGAAAGTACTAGAAAAGCATCTGATAGGAAACTGAGAAGCGTAGATGCTTTAGTCAGGTAGTTTCAGTCTGACCCCCAGACTCTAAGAAGCACAGAACGTGTGTGGAGGCTACGTGTTTATTTTTACGTGGCGGAGCTTTGATTCAAGCTGCTTACACGCCACGGTGTTTTCCTTTTGAATCAGCACTCAGGTACAATTACTACTCAGATATTATCACCAGCAAGCCAAGCTGCACTACTACACAAACCGAGCGTGCTGTTTAGAAGCCAAGGACCAGAAAGAAAAGGCTCTTATTACAACTCCATGCTTTTCTTCTTCCTCTCAGATGTTTAGTTTTAAAACACTTTAGTACATCCAAGAAACAAAAGAAGACTTCAAGCTTTTCCTTCTTAAACCTTTAAGAGACTGCTGAAGCTCTTTTACTAACTCCTCTGTCTTTAAAAAAGAAGTACCACAAGGTTCAAGATTCAGGAGCCTCTCGGCTCCTAAAATTAGTAGGTGGTTTTCAAACCCCAGCATTTCCACTGCTGAGCAGGCAAAAACAGGCTGCTTACATGCTTAGTTGCTGGCTGCTTTTCTTCAGAAACCAAGAGCAGGCTGGACAAAAGTAGAAGAAATGAGTGGAGAATTTGGTGTTAATAGAAAATGAGACGGAAAAACCTCAAGGAAGCAACGCCCAGTTATCCAAAGAAATGGGCTGCTTGGGCAGCAGAAAGCAAATTCCCCATCCCGTTCTCACACCACATCTCGGCCCGATGCTGGCTCCCAGGAGCTCTCCTCCCTAAAGAATTACTTTGCCTCCGCAGGTCCAGATTCTACATCAGAAAATGTGGATTCCTAAACGACAGCATAAAGATGCTCGGGAAAAAAATCGCACACTGCACATCCAAGCTCTGTTCGCTGCCTGAGAAACCTGGGTGCTCAGCTGCTATGCTGACTACAGAGCTGCTGACAGGCAGCAAGTCTGATCTACACATTAACAGGAGGAAGCCACCGAGACTGACATAGCACTGCATGGTCCAAGAAGGCACTCAATTTAACGCAAACTCTGCAACACAGGCAAAGAACATGAGGACAGGTGACTGCTGTCCATCACAACAGCAGGTATGGACAAACAGCAGCTTGCGTTGCAAGTGCAGGATCCACAATCGCGTAATAAAAGTGATGAGAATTCCATGTACTGCCAGGGAAAGTCTAATTAGGCTTCATTACTTGGATGAGGAAGGACCGGCTATAATTTATCCTCCTCCCATAGTCCTTCCATTAGCTGCCTTCAGGCACACAAGCTGTGAAGCTGCCTGCCACGACACAGATACTCATCAGCATGCACATCCTGATAGCTGAATCAACTGATGTTAAATGCCTTGTTGCCAGTGTATGGAAACAAGCTGCAGCTGGGCTAGGTCTGAACCAGGGAAAGGCAAGGATGGTGGGAGCCATTCACTCCCCCATCAGTTCACAGAGCTCCCCAATGACGCAGCACCTGAGCTCACAAACGAGAAACAACCCTCACAATTTAACAGGTTTCTATTGTCAGACGCTGATAATTAGTTAAAAAGGCATCACACGGTCTTAGTTAAGCACTCACCTCAAGAGATGAATAAGAGGACAGGAAAGGATGAGCAGCTAAGTTAGGAAAACAGTTTGAACTGAAACCCTAAAAGTTACCACCTCAATGTCAGGCAATGCCTATGGAGCACAAAGCATTGCCGAGAGCTGCATGCAGTGTTTTAAGTAACTTCCTACCTACCAGGAACTGCTCTATAAAGTCACAGGCACCATTTATCTGACCCTTTCACAGCTGTAAAAGGTGGTGAAGCAACACAGTAATGATACGTCTGAAAGACTAGAGGAAGAACACCCTGACACCTGATTTAAGCCTTGCAGCTGGATGATGAGCCTCCAGCTGGGCTCTCTGACTCGCCCTTTTAGCTTCAGGAGGCAGCCTGGTGTTCAGCCCTCTCCCAAGACCCTCAGATAATAAGTGCCTTCCAGACAAGCATCCCTGGCTGATGCAGGCTGTGTGCTGGCACAGTCACTGGAGGCAGATGAGCGAAGCAGAGCGCCTTGTGACACGTGGGTCAGACAACATGTTGGCACTTTCTGGTCCTAAATGCTTAGAAATACACTTGTGGCACATATAAAAACCGAACTGCTGAAGTCTTCTTGGGCAAAGCTTCTTGACTAAAGCACAGCGGGTTCTGCAGTGAAGGTCTGGGAAAGGTGCAGAGAGGGCCGCCTCAGATCCAAGCAGCTTTTTCCCCACGCAGCAGATAAGTACCTGCAGAGGATCCGGGACTTTCAGTGCTTCCGTGAGCAATGGACATATGTGAACAAAGCACTTAACCTCACACACTCAAGTGTGAAAGCACCTAAAAGCCCAGAGTAAGCCCTGGACAGTATGCCATGCTATGCACGCGCTATGAGTACGCTGAGCATACTCTCATGGTAATTACTGCCAACTCCTGTGCCCGTGACAAGACTGAGGATGTGTGCCAGCAGAGCTGAAACATCTGCTCAGCTCACGGTCCTACCCCACACAGCCCAAACCTCCCTGCCCCTGGGAAAAGGGGCTTTCCAAACGCTCTGCCAAGCTTCCCCTGCAGCACCAACCCACAGCCCCGCTCCCCAACCCCCGCCGCAGCCCCGTCCGTACAAACACCAAACCAGCTACCGGCAACGTGCAACCGAGGCGACGTGCTGCTCCGGCTCCACATGTGCCACGGCTCACCGCGCGGCCACGCAGGGCCCTGCCTGCTCTCCGTGCCCATACGGCTCCGGCTCTGCGCTGGGAGAGCTCTGGTTTCTAATTTGGCCAAAGACGGCAGCCCCGCTCACCAGGGCTGTGCGGGTTTTTCCAAGAGCTGCAGCGAGGAATGTTAAACAAACACCTTTAATTAAAGGAATGTTTGTTTAATGTAATTAAATGCCTACGGAACACGGCGCTGCTCCAGCCGCGGCTGGCTGAGCAGTCTGCGCCGCGCGATGTCGCAGCGCGGGGAAATCACGCAGCGGCAGAAGCCGGCAGTCAGCCCAGCGCCGCGCTCGGCACCGCCGACGTGTCGAGGACCGGAGTTACACCAACACAGGAACGCGGCCCCGAGCGGCACCGCTTCCTCTCCTCTGTTCGCTGCCGCTCCGTGCGGGGCGCGCTGAGGAAGGAGCCTGTCGGCACCGCCGCCTTTCGTGCCCGGCCGCTCCCCAGCCCCGTTCCCGGCCGCCCCCCGAGCGCACCGCGGTCCGGCGGGGTGGGACGGGGTGCCGCGTTCCCTGCGGACTGCGGCTCCGCTCTGCGCGAAACTGCCGCAACTCAACTTTACATTGAGAAGAAGAAAAAAGAAATTAGAAAAAAAAGGAACAACAAAACACACCAATCCCAGCGGAGCACGGAGCGCCGGACAGCCGTGAGCGCGGCGCTTTAACGTAACGCCGAGCCCCGAGCGCAGAAACGCGGCCGCCGTGCCCTTCTCGCCCCCGCACCCTCCCCGCCCCGCGCAGCATCCGCCGCCCCGCGCCGTTTCCGCAGGGCCCCTCCGCGCCGCCCCGCAGGTGGAGCGCAGCGCCGCGTGGCCCCGCGCCGGCCCGGCTCGGCCCGTCCCCTCCCGCCGGGCGCAAGGTCACGGCGGCGGCCGAGGGCCGGCCGGGGGAGCCCCTATACCTGGCGGTGCCACTATGGCGGGCCGGGCCGGGTCGGGCCACGCCGCGGCCGGAGCCGCTCGGCACTTCCCACCTCCCGCCGGCGGCGGAGCTGCCGCCCCGCTCCCCCCCCCAGCCCTGCGCCGCTCCGCGCCGCGCACGGACCCCCTCGGGCGGATGGGCCGCGCGGCCCCACTTACCGCGGAGCGAGAGCGAAGCGAGGGGGAGAGCTGCCCGCACCGCTCCCGCCGCTGCCGCTGCAACAAAGGACTTCCGCCCCGCCGCGCCTGCCGCTGCCGCAGCGCCGGCTCCGCCGCGACCGCACGGAGCCGGACCCCTCCCCTCGGCGGCCGGCGGCTCCCGGCCCCGCCGCTGCCAGCGCTGCTGCGCCGCGCCAATGCCGGGCCCGGCGGGCGGCTCCCTGCCGCGCTCCCCTCTCCTCCCATCGCGCCGCGGAGGCGGCGGCGCCGAGGCGGGGGTGGCCCGCGCCCCCTCCCTACGCGACTCGCCCTTCGCCCCCCGCCGCTCCCTCGGGAACCCCCCGGCGCGCAGCGGGGCCTCCCGCGGGGGTGGGGGCCGCAGCCGGGGCTGCCCCGCGTGCGGCTTCGCTGCCCCCCGCTGTGACAGCTGCCCTGTGCGCCGCCACGGGCCGTGAATACCGAACCCCATTACCGAGTCGCGTGATACGGGATTTCTTGTTCGCCCAAATTCCACCCGCTGACGCCTTCCCTTCCTGCAGCTTAAGGCTGATGCGGGGAACATCAGGCGTCCGCCACTACTTTTCATCTCGGAGCGCAGAACAGCACTTTGGGTTTGGTTTTGTTTTCTTTTTTTCATTTCTTTTTCCCTCTCAGAGTTTTCCCAGGCCTCTTCCCCACCCTCCCCGAGCCTCCCCAGGTCCTTTTGGGCTGAGCGATGGCATTTCCTGGAGCTTCTGCTACTTGCAGGGCTACTGGACACGTTCACAGGGCTGTATGGCAATGTTTTGCATTTGGCTTTTCCATCCAAAGGGCCATCAGCCGCTCTGTGCGGGATCCTCGATCCACAGAGCTCCATCGGCTGGGGGACGTTTCCAGAGGTGCCATCACTTCTGTGTTCACCACAGGTACCCAGGGGATCATCGAATCATTACTGTTGGAATGAACCACGAAGGTCATGCTGTCTGAGGATGCTCAGCTCCAGGTGGGATATGGCAGCAAAAGACTTGATTACAGATTTGAAAACACCACAAGCTACAAAAGTAGCAACCAAATGCACGTGTGCATCGAAATAACCCTCCCCAACAGCCACTTCATTGACATTCATCCCTCTTCTGATAGCCACCATGACGCCATCACAGCTATGATGACATCACAACAGCTATGATGACATCACAACAGCTACGATGACATCACAATAGCTATGACTACATCACAATAGCTATGATGACATCACAACAGCTATGATGACATCCCGCCGTGTGCTGTAGCCCTTTGTACCCCTGAAGCCCTGTGAAACCATTGACTGTTTTTATAGTAAAATCTCATTCCTCATCACTTCTCCCATCGTTTTGGCTCTGGTTTCTCTGGAGCTCTTCAAAGCCATCTTTGGGCCAGGGTCAACCTAGATAACACGTCAATAATTAATCATTTAAATAAATAACCCGCTGTCTGCAAACAGCCCCTCACTCGGTACCCGGGTTAATAAATATGTCACATAACACAGGAGCGGAGCACGGAACCTTGAGCTCCTACTGCCGACCTTTGGGGGAAGAACAGTAGCAAGTGGTACTGATAGGGGCAGTGGGACTGGAGCACCATTAAACTGCAGTCCGGCTCCTATGTGGGAAGATGGCCCCGAGCCCAGGGAGCTTCGTGTGTAAATAGGAGAAATAAGGCATGGAATGCTGGAACAAGGAATGTTTGTGGGCACGGTGGGACAAGAAGTGAGTGTTGCATGGAGCGCTCGCCCTCCTGCAGTCACCTCTAGAAGCAATCCCGTGTCTGCTGCTTCTGGGGCGGTGTTTGCCCTAAAGGCTTCAGATTTGGCCCAATTAAATATCACCATTCCAACGAGCAGCAAAACATCAAAGGCTCAAGGAAAACTAAATATGATCTGCAAAACATGACAGACACCACGGAGGGGAGCGTGACAAATGCGTGAAGCTGCACGAAACCCACGTGGAGAGAAAGCACAGCAGCGGTGATTCCCACTGCCGCTTTCGGTAATAAAGATACGGAACCCAATCCCTTGGGCACCACATCAAGCCGGGGCAGCGGCCCCTCCATCACACGCGGCGAGGGGCTGAAGTTTTGCGCGGTGTTTGCGCCATCGCCGCATGGACGGAGGCTCAGCAACCCACACGCAGCCGCCTCCCTCGGTATTTTCCACGCGTGGGCTCCCCGGCACGGCACGGCTCGGCCCGGCCCAGCCCAGCCCGGCGGCAGGAAGCGCGGGGGGAGCTGCGCCCACCCCATCCGCCGCGCAGGGAGCGGGCGGAGCCGCGCAGGGTCGGGGCAGCGCTTCCGCGGGGGTAAGCGGTGCGGGGCGGCTGCGCGCGGGGTGCGGGGAGCGGCTCCTCCCGGCTCTCGTGCCCCGGCTGTGATATTCGGGGTGGGGGGGAAACGATAGCGCGTATCAGAGTGTATTTGGAGAAGGGGCCGGCGGGCGCGGGGCGGCTCGGCGCTGCACAGCGAGGCTTTGTGGGGCGGCACAGACTGCCCGCTGTGCGCTTCCCCGCGCCGGGTGCGGTCTGCGCTGAGCGACGGCGCTCTGACACGTTGTTAAAGTTGGCACTCGGTGCTGTGGTTTCGCTGTGCGGAGGAGCAAGGAGCAGATCTGAGCGCGGGGTCGGGACGGGGGGACGGAGGGGGGAACCGCTGAAGCTGGGTGCAGCGGGAGGAGGCTCTGGGGCTGTGCTCTGTGCGTGACGGGACTTCGTGCTGGGACAAACCTCCTGTCCTCCTCCCAGACGTGCCATGGACATGGCCGGCCACAGCCTGCTCCTGCTCCAGCAGCTGAACATGCAGCGGGAGTTCGGCTTCCTGTGCGACTGCACAGTTGCCATTGGAGATGTTTACTTCAAAGCCCACAGAGCGGTGCTCGCTGCTTTCTCAAACTATTTTAAGATGATATTTATCCATCAGACAAGGTAAGGATGCTCAGCTCTCTTTCTATCTCCTTACTGCTCTCCTCAGCTTTCTGCTTTTTCCTCTTTCTAAAGGAGATGCAATCTCAAAGAGCCCAAGTGGGGATGTTATGTGGCCTGAGATGGTTTCCTAACCTGGCCCACACCGCAGTTCCCGCACAGCCTGCCCAGCACCAGCACTGCCATGGCCTCAGGAATTGCCCCAGCCAATCCCGTGGGGCTCAGGCAGTTTTCTGGCTCAGCTGGATCTCTCCTGACAGGATGTGTGGGCTCGAGGCAGTCAAGGAGCCATGGCCTTATCTTTTCGCTGCACTTCAGTGTCTGTAGATAAGGGCCAGGACTGTGAGCATCCACTTATTCCAATCTCCTGTCTCGATGCTTCACCTGACCGTGCCCAGGGCAGTTCTGCAGGTATAGGGAAGTTGGCTCTGAGCCCCAACCTCGCCTCTGAACTGCAGCAATGGATTAATCCCTTCTGTGTTCCCCCTGCTGCCAATGGCAGTGAGCTACTGGCCTCCAGCACCTTCCACCAGGGAAGTCATCACAGAATCACCAGGGTTGGAAGGGAACTCTGGAGATCCCCCAGCCCAGCCCCCTGCTAAAGCAGTTCCTGACAGTAGGTTGAAGAGGAAGGCATTCGTGAGCATTGTCCTGTCACTGGGCACCACCAAAAACAACCTGGCCCCATCCACTTGACTCCTGCCCTTTAGGTATTTATAAGCCTTGATAAGATCCCTCTCAGTCTCCTCTCCTGCAGGCTGAACAGCCCCAGGGCTCTCAGCCTTTCCCACAGGGGCAATGCTGCAGGCCCCGATCCTCCTTCCATTGCTTGGAAGTGAGAGACAAGTGAACTTCTGTAGCAATAGGTGTTGTTTGCTGACACTTAGGTGCAAAGCTCGTAAAGATTACATGGCAGCGGCAGCTGGATTTATTACCTGAGCACACAAACACTCCGTGCCTCCTGAGGGTGGCACACATGGCTAGGAGCCATCACAGGTGGGGCAGACGAAGGCTGGCATTGCCCACAGTCCTTCACCACAGCTCTGTGCGCTGTCATTGCAGTCACCCAGATACACAGAATCATTTGAGTTGGAAGGGACCCTTAAAAGCCATCTTGTCCAACTCCCCTGCAATGAACAGGGACACCTACAGCTCCATTAGGTGCTCAGAGCCCCATCCATACACAGACACACGCTGAGCACTGCTGTGCACAGAAGGCAGCCATGCTCCTTCAGGCCTTGGCAAGGAGCACTGCCCGTCATGGACCTGCAGCCAGGAGGCAGCACCTATGTTCTGCAAGCCAATGACGGTGCAGATGAATGGGCAGATAATGGGTCAGGGCTGTAATTTGGAGTCAACGATGTGCTTAATCATCTTCTTGTTTCAGTGAGTGCATAAAGATTCAGCCCGCAGACATCCAGCCGGACATTTTCAGCTACCTCCTGCACATCATGTACACTGGGAAGGGCCCAAAGCAGGCAGTCAGCCAGAGCCGGCTGGAGGAAGGCATCCGCTTCCTGCACGCTGACCACCTTTCCCACCTCGCTGTCGAGATGAACCAGACCTTTCCCTCCGAGGCCGTGCAGTCCTCAAACCTCTATGGGATCCAGATCTCCACTGCGCACAAAGCAGCAAAGGAACGGCCGGGCGCCAAGGAGACGCTGGGCAGTGTGGGGGGCCGGCCTGCTGCCCCAGCTGAGCACCCGCAGCTGCAGCTCTCCCTCGCCATCGGCCTGGACGACAGCAGCCGCGAGCAGCCGGGCACACACCCCACAGCCCAGCCCGCGGTGCTGGCCAGGCCGGCGGAGGAGTTGCCGAAGCTTTCAGTCTCCATCAAGCAGGAGAAGTGCGAGGCTGAGCCTGTGGTGTCCCAGAGCTGTGGCCCCCCTTCCCCTGACAGAGGAAACCCCATCCTTGCCAAGGCCAGCCTCAGGGTGCATCTGTGTCACTACTGCGGGGAGCGCTTTGACTCGCGGGCTGGGCTGCGGGAGCACCTGCACACCCATGTTTCGGGCTCGCTGCCCTTCGGCATGCCGGCCTCCATCTTGGAGAGCGGCGGGCTTGGCGAGGTGCAGCCCCTGACAGAGGGCAGGGAGGGCGGGCAGCGCCTCGGGGCCTTCCTCCTCAGGGAGGAGGAGAACCCGCTGAAGCACCCGGTCTGTGGTGAGCTCGAGCCCCTGCAGATTGGGCAGCTCTCCCTCATCTCAAAGGACCACGAGCCAGTGGAGCTGAACTGTAACTTTTCCTTCTCAAGAAAGAGAAAATTGGGCTGCACCGTCTGCGGCCGCACGTTTTTCCGGAAGAGCCAGCTGCTGGAGCACATGTACGCACACCGCAGCAAGCAGCCCAAGCACGGCCGCAGCCCACGGCTGGAGAGTCCCCTCACCCCCAGGTTCCGGCCCTACGGTGACAGCGATGGCGTGGGGAAGAGTCCCAGCTTGTCCCAGGATCACTTGGATGAGTGTTTACTGGAGTCTGATCTCGTCCAGGAAAGCGTGGATACGATCCTGGTAGAGTAGTTCTCCCTGTTCAGCCATTGGACACTGGTAAGGGGCATATTCTGTGCACTGAGCTGTCAGAACTGACTTGTCCTCAGCCAGAGTTGCCCTCTCACTGAGCTAGCTGTGAAAAACGGTGTGTTTGGTTTGTGTGTTTACTTTTTTTACCTCTCTAACTTTTAAACTCAAGCTAATTCAACTCCAAGTCCTTGGTGTGACTCAGTGACATTTTCATAAATGTGAACTTGTTCTTGCCCTGCTTTACTGGAGTTCATATCGTGTTGCTGGGTGTGAGGTTTACACATCCCCTAATACATGGGGTGGCATCAAGGGCTGTTTGTAGCCTATAAAACTGGATCTAGATGGAGGGAAATGTAGGGGGAAATATGTATATATTGTTCTTCCCAAGTAGTTTGGTTTAAATTAAAATAAATGAGGAGATAAGTCCCAAAGTTTGTGTTTATAACTGCAGTTAATAAATCTCTGCATAAATGCACATGGGAGCCATAAGGCTCATCTCTTCAAGGGAACTGGTCACAACCTTGACTTCAACAGGCCCTAGAGTTCTCATCAAATGAATTGCTAACACCTATTTACATATTGCTTACATAATTAGTAGCTGGACTTGACAGTCCTTTTGTGTCCCTTCCAACTCAGGGTGTTCTATGATTCTGCTCTGAGACGTGCTCAAGGGCTTTGCATGGATTTTCCTCTTCCGTGTTCCTCCCTCTCCAGTTGCTGCTGCATGAACAAGATGTGCATTGATGCCTCTCTGTGGTCAGCTCCCATTACTGGGCCTTCTGAGCACCAAGGGATGGGAGCTGTGAGGGAACGTCCACTCACGGAGCTCCTGAGTAACGCATCCTAACAATCCTTTCATTACTCTGTTTCTGAAACCAAGAGGGGGTTTAAAATTGTACATGTTCCTCTTGTGTTTTATCCCTCTGAAGTTTTCCACCAGAGGTAGCCGTACTTCCCACCAGCTGAGCTCCAGTCCAACCCATCCCAACACTGCTGTACGTATGGCACTGAGGTTCCTCCTGCAGCGAGAAGCTGGGGCCTGGTGAGCTGCTTCAGTAACCCCAGGCCCCGTTACTCATTACACATCCACCAGCCCCTGCGGAATTGAGTCATTGTATAGGAAAGGAGGCTTTGAACAATGGTGAGAACTGTTTGCTGTCAGTGTGCCCGGTTAACATCTCTTTGTAGCCAGGACCCTCAAGCTGTCATCTCATTCTGGAGCAGGATCTGGAATGAAACCACTGCTGCATTTAGAGCCTGTGGAGGCCATTGTGAGGGTGGCTGCTGGGCAGGGAGCTGAGCACTGCAGGGGATGGAGCGGCCGCCAAGTTGTGTTTTAAGACAAAGGGAAAAACCAAACAGGCCCTGAGCTTGCATGGATGCTGTGAGGAGCTGCTCTGCCCACTGTGCGTGCCTGTAAGGGTGCTGGGATCGCTCTGGTGGGGCTGCAGCTGGGTTGGGTGGAAAAAGGGGTTTTGTTGAGCAAAACAATGAAACCCTCCCAACAAACAGACCCTCAGGTCCAGCTGCTCACAGATGCGGTCCCTGAAGTTCAGTGGGATGGCTAAAAAATGGAGTGTTACGATAATTTCCTATTCAGGTTCATGTGTTTGCTTCCAGCCCCATTAGGAGCACAAAGGAGCATCTGACAGAGCTGTGCAAGGGAAGTAGGAGCTGCAGAAGCTGAAAGTGACAGTTTTTAGACAGTGGAGCAGTCCATGGGCACTTGGTGACATCAGCGAGATCTCTAACTCATCTGAACTTGTTTGTGTTGAGAGTCAATGGCCCTTGATGTATTCTCATGTCCTGCCGAGATCAGCAGGACAGATAAACCCGTGGTAGGGATGCTTTAAACAAAGGGCAGTCAACAAAGGGCTCAGTATCGGGGACAACAGGAAATGTTGGTTTGGGGTTATTTTTTCTACTTTTTGGCCATTAAAAGGCAGCTTCAGTGAAGACAGCGAGCTGGGTCAGAAGTGATGTCCGTCTGTGCACCAGCTGTGGTGTGTGCACATCTATTGCGGGAGCACCTCTGCATAGCACTACTGTTCTATCTCAGCCAGCACTTTGCTCAGCACGGCTCTGATATTTCTTACCGTTGCTCCCCCTTTTAGGGTGTTTGTCTTTGTGGCGTTGAACATCTGCAGCATCTAATATCAGTGAAAGGCATTTTCTCATTGTTTGCAGCAGAAGAAATGTATTTTCAGCATTTTTCTTCTGAAAGTGTTAAAGCGCTGTTATATTTAAAGCAGCAGCAGAAGCTGGAGAGACAGAACTGCACACTGCAACCTCCCCTCGCAGGCATCACTTGCTCTCTGCCTTAGAACATCATAGAAAATCATTTTGGAAGGCAGCTCCATCTTCTAAGCAAGAACAGCAGCTGCTCCTGGGCACATAGGAAGAGGTTTTACCCTTGTATGTAGAACACACTTGGGTTATTGTATACTTAACTCTGAGGCAGGGGCATGCTGGAAAAATCTGCCTGATATGTACAGCTGGGAAAAATGAAAGCTTTGTCCCTGTATGCAGGATAATGATCCTGGTAATTCCTTTCAGTTGCCTGTGATTGGTCAATCAATTCACATGAGCTCAGGCAAACAAAGGCTGAACATGCTGCCCATAGAGGTGGTGGATGCTCCATCCCTGGAGACACCCGAGGTCAGGCTGGACAGGGCTCTGAGCACCTGATGGAGCTGTGGGTGTCCCTGTTCATTGCAGTGGAAGTTGGACCAGATGGCCTGAGAGCTCCTTCCAACTCAAACAGTTATATCATTCCGTGATTCTAAAGACCTGGAGCGATGCCTGGAGGCTTGTAAAAGCTCTGGGGATGCCCAAAGCTTTGATAAAGCAGGAGCGTGAAAGGGCCTTGGCTATGGCCTCATGCACTGCAGCAGGCGAGCGCTGAGCCCAGTCCCAAAGCATTATCGCAGAGTGCTCCTCTGGTGCCTGTTAGCCCTGGGGATGCCATCAGGTGCTGCAGTGAGACATCATTTCCATAGGTAGTTGAGTGCTATTGATCAGTGCACGAGCTGGAAGGGACCCTTAGAGGTCATCTGTTCTGATCCCCCTGTAATGAACACGGACACCTAGAGCCAGGGGGAGCGATTCCGGCTGCCAGGAGGTGACGCAGCCTCTCTCTGCTCCTTTGTTCCAGGCAGAACAACAACCATAATAACCCCCAGCCTTCAGCTCAGTGGGCCGCCCGCACAGTGCCTTGCAGCAGGGCCACAGGGCACTGGGACACAGCCCCCGCAGTGGGAGTGCTGACAGCAGGAAACGCATTGTGAACTCGGAGCACTGAACGTGAGAGTGGAAATAAACCATGAAACGCTGCTCTCATGAGCTTGCTGGAAAGAGCATTAATGCTGGTAATGAATAGTTCTCAAATACGTTGGAGGTGGAAGGTGTAAACTGAGTGCGGGCAAACCTTTCAGAAGTGCAGTGAAAACCATCAGCACATGCAATTCAATCTTATTTCCCATTTCATTTCCATGTTCCATAAGCAGGCGCAGGCTTCAGGCCATTGGCTCCCAGTGGCCCAGGAGGAGCTTCATCCTCAGCTCATCACATCCCTCCCACGGGCAGCAGCCAGCAGCACGATGTGACACACCACCATGCTCAGCTCCAGCTTTGCTGCTGTGTAAGAAGCTGACAGGCTTCTCTTCTCTGCTCCTGCCAAAAGGAGCAGTCCGAGTGGGCGTCCTGGCAGTCCAGCACTAGGATAAGCTATTCTGAGCAAAAAAAAATGGGAGGAAAAAGCAAATGAAGCCCTAAATGGCACACCAGCTAGGTTTGTACAGTTGGAGAGATGTCAGGACTGAATTCCCTGAAAGGCAATCACAGCACATGTGGGATTTGCATGTTTCATTAAGAAGCAGCAATGACGCAGCTTCAAAGGCAGCCTAATAGCAGAAACGCTTCCATGAAATATTCTAACCCAGACACCTCCAACCTCAAAACAAAGCACAGCACAGCACAGCACAGCACAGCACCTCAGTGCCTCAGTTCCACTTGGGCTAAATTGTCCTGGCGAACCAATGCAGCTGCTGCTGAGGTCAAACCCGTGAGGTGATGGGGCCTGTACCCTGCTCTAGTGGGGGATGATGCCTTCATCCCCACTCATTCGAGTTGCAAAAGGGTTTTTCTTAGTGTCTCTCCCTTTTGTATGCAGCGTGTTTGTCAATTCATACGTGATAACGGCAGTTTGTAAGTGGTGGTTTGGGGGTATTGTTCACTGAGATCCACTTCCCAGCTAAACGGACTTTGAGTTCATCACAGAACAGCCCCACTGTTTGCAGAGTGCTGCACCTTCCACAGCGAGCTGCAAAAAAGGAACTTGACAACTGTGCCTCCGAAAAATGCTGATCTATACTACTCCTTAAATAACCATACAAGCAATAACATCCTCCGATTAGTTAAACAAAAACACGTTTAATGTAAAGATTGTATCTGGCTGCAAATTAAATACTTCATTATTGTAACACCACCCAACAAGAGCTAACAAGAACTGTTTCTCTGGGAAACGAAACTGCAGATGTAAAAGAATACTGAAGCAAATTATTTAAATCAATCTGTTCCCTTGGAGCGTTTCATTCTTTTGAGTCACAGATGTGGAAGTCCTCTATGTACAGGATGAACAATAGGTTGGCTTTGCTGGTCCACCAGCATGGTCCCACTTCCACCCATCACTCCCAAGCACGGAATTCCTATGTACTGCATGAGCTTGCCCAATTTATTCTGGGCACGTGTGACATAAGCACACATGTGAAAACATCCATCATTTATGCAGGGAAAGCATCAATTCCAGTGCTGGGTTCCCACTTGCTGTAGTCCCTCCAGCAGGGAGGGACTGCTGGGCCTCACTGCACACCATGGTGCCCCTAAGCAACGCATGGGCAGGGGACTTGTTGAACTGAGCGATCCATGTCAAAAGTGCTGGAAACATCTGGGAAAGAAAGCAGCAGTGCAGACTGTGCGGTGAGCAGGGAAACAAACTAATTCATTATGATGCAGCTACAAAGCAACACTTCCATATCCAAGAGGGGCAGCAGAGTGACGAGGAGGCAGATGGCTCAGAGGGAATCCCATCCAGCCAGAGCAGGCCCAAAGTACGCACTGTGCCCCTTTCTTACAGCTGCGAGGAGGAAACAGTCCTGAACCCACTCCGGTGCTCTTGTGCAGCCAAGTAGCTTCTCCAAACGCTTCTGCTCCAAAAGAGTACAGTTCCTGTGCTTCATTAATGTCCAACATTGTAATGAGGGAGCAGAGAGTCTTAATTAAGACATTAATGGACGTTAGAAGTCTGTGTTTTGTTCTGCAAACCTGAAAGAACAATCAGTATTAATACTATTTTAAATGTATATATTTTCCAACTTTTTAATATGCTGTAAAGTGCCTCAAGTCGTCAGGAGCATCAAACGCTGGGAACTTGGGCTCTGCAGTCTGTTCCACTGGCAGAGCAGCTCATCCAACGGTGATTCAATTGCTGGGAGGCTCTTCTGAGCCAGATGAGATCTGCTTTCCTTCATAAATACCCATTGGAGTCTGTGGGCTTTCAGGAATCAGCGAGTGGAAAAGATGGGGCAGCAACCAGAAGGGAACCTTATTTAAGGAGAAAACATGCAGGAAGAATGAGTCTTCAAACATCTCAGGTCTGTTAACATGAAGGCCTCTGCTCATCATATGGCCACCAGGAAATGATATACATTACTGGATGGCACGGTGGGTTATCGGCTCTGGTGCAAAATCTCTCTGCCCAGTTAATCATAAGCCAAGAAAACAAGAGGTACACTGAACTTTAATGAACTAATTGCAAGTTACATGTATAGGTGTACAGAACAGAGGGAAAATGGTTATGGAAAGGATGCAAACAGCCCTGGGTACGGAGCAGCTGCCAGTTCTGCAGGCTCTGGGCTGGATCCGCACACTGCTGCTCTTCTCTCTCCATTGCAAGGGGTGCCTCTTCCTGCAATGGACTATTTTCTATTTTGAAGTAACATTAAATCCTCCCCAGACTGCTCAGCATATGAATAGGAGACAGCAGCCTGGCCACCCTCTGTGGGAACCCAGGGGTGCCCCTGCAACCAAGGCATGGAGATGCTGCAGCCCTCAGCACCAATCCATCCCAGTGCCCACCCAGCCCACAGCACAGCTCCAGCACAAGCACAGCCTTTCCCAGGTGCTGCAGCAGCTCCAAAGCTACACACAGTCCTTAAAAAGCCCCTTGCAAAATGATGGCAAAATGCCTGAAAGGAACAAAAGGAAGTGCAAAGCCATTAATATACACGCTGAATTATTGATAAGGTTAAAGAAATTCACAGAAAAAAGAAGTCAGCCTGATTTTTCCCAAGTTTAACGTGCTCAGAAAGACACCGTGGCACTCACTGCTGGTATTCCTCTGGCAACAGCAGAGATCCTTTCTCAAAGTTCAAAACGTGGTCGTGCACCGGGTTCTTGGAGAGCTGTCAGCCCTGGTGTTCTAACAGCGCCGAGCAAAAAACCTCCATGTCCCCACTGTGGTCACTGAGCAGTTGCCAGGGAGGGGCAGCTATTTCTGTACAGGCTGAGAACGGTGCAGGAGAACTTTCTCAGCAGAAAAGGCAGACTTTCACGCAGCAGTGTGTAAATCCCAACCGCGCAGCTGCAATCCCAAATGATCAAAAGGCCCCTTTCTTCCAGAGGGCTGGCAGTGAGAGGCGATGTGTGCCCGCACGCACCACGTGTGTGCACACGCTGCATGCATACATCCTTCACAGAGCAGTTTGTATTTTCCTGACAGCAGTCGGCCTGTCTGGGTGTTCTATGGCAGTGTCCCCAGCCCTCGTGTCTGGGTTTTCCCTGAGGACTTTGGTGAGATGGCTCTGGTGTTCAGGGTGCGTTTTGGATTGACCACCATGGAGCCAGCTGGGATTTCTGCTGGGGGTCTTTGCGAAGTGAAGGGATGGATGGACACATGGACACACCCAGATACCAAATCCCCTCCCAACACGGAGCAATTCCACGGCCTGCAGCACATCTTTGCTACCACGCTATTTCAACACCAAGGCAAGAGTTGACTGCATGCAGCGCACTGCTATTTATATTACATGCCACACATTAAATAAAAACCAAACCAAAACAACACCATATCCAAGGGTAGATTCACCATGGCAGACAAAAGAAGGCTCCCCGTGGCCAGTGTGTTCCAGCCTGGCCCTCATCAATATGCGGATACCTGTGCTCAGCGGTGCAATGGACCCCAGCAGACAAAGTGAGGGCACGTTCTTGGTGTTTGTGCAGCCTGAAGTCAGCAAGGGGCGCTGATTTTGTACCGCAGTGGGATGGGTGATACACAGGCTGCTTCTGACAAGGGGGTAAGCAGGAGGAGTAGGCTGGGGTCATAGGCTGGCCAGAACGTGCTGCTCACTGCACCCACTTCGGACCATGATTTCCTACACCTCCAAATGCAATGCTAACTGCTTGGCATTGATGCCATAGATTGCACGTCTCAGCCCCTTCCCCCTCCCTTGCACCCACTGAGCAAACCTCCGGCTGTGCACAACAGGCACTGAACTGAACCCAGTGGTGGGAGGTTGCTCGCTGCCTGCAGGGCCTCTTCATAAAAAACACGTTAACATTTACACCACTAAGAGCAGGGAAGTCTGGAATGGAAGACAGCAGAAACATGGCCTCAACAGTAAATGAAAAACACTGCAACACTTGCACTTTCCTGCAGCCAGGCCTAGTGCATTTGCTGTGCCCAGCAGGGCCTGTCCCATGCCCTAGCACCAGTTTCATACACACAAACACACACACAACTCACGGGCATGCAGAGCTAACTAAGCAGTGGCCTCCAGAGCCCTCTTGCTCCCCTCCTCTGGCCAAAGTACCTTGCAATCACCCTAATCTGAGGACACTGTTACCCTCACAGAAAACTGTTGTGTTTATTCTGTTCCAGAGCCATCTCGTTGACCAGCTGCTCTATGGATGACTGGATGGCTGCCTTCACAAGAGAAGACGCCGTTTCTATGAGGAGCAACTCGTACTGATCCGAAGTCCTGTGTCCCTGGTCGCCCAGACCTTTCTCTTCCACCACAGCACCACTGCCAGCCCCAGGGCCTTCTTTTTGACCAAAATCAAAGCTCCCGCTGGACTTTTTATTCCCTTTTTGCTTATTGTGATGTAAAACCGGGGATGGCTCATAGGCCTGATCAGAATCAGCGTCATCAGAGTCCATGGCTTCAGTGATGGTGATGACGATGCCAACGCCGGTGCCCATGTTGACTTCTGGTTTCTCGCGATGGCTGGAGCTGCTCTGCACACTCGTTGTATCATCCTTAGACACTGATGGGCTGAAATCCGTTGTGGTCTCCTCAGATTTGCACTCCTCAGGGAGATCAGTGTTCCTCTCCGACTCATCCCTCTCAGGAAGCTCCTTGCAGACGGCGGCTATTTCCTGAAGCTCGGTGATTTCAGGGCTGCCGTTGGGTTGATCTGTGGAAACCGGTGCCTCAGGAGCGACTTCCCTCTCTTCCACTTGGGCTGCAGATTGGTGTGGACTCCCCTCAGTCAGCTTTTCCTGCACCGGCTCATTGACAGGCTCCAAACTGGTTATTTCTGACCGAGTGATGCACTCCGTGTGTTCATCCACATCAGGCCTGGCTTCTCCTGAGGGTTCACTCCTCCCATCAGCATCGGTACCTTCCGCTGACATGTCCTGGTCCTCTGCAGGGAGCGGGCTGAGGGACTCAGCCTTGTCACAGGGCTCCGCTGGGACTGAGTTTTGTGCAGGGAGCAGACCGAGGGACTTGGCCTTGTCACAGGGCTCTGCAGGAGCCATGTCCTCTGCAGGGAGCGTGCTTAGGGCTTCAGCACTGCCGCATGGCTCTGCTGGGGCCTGGTCCTCTGCAGGGAGAGGGCTGAGGGACTCAGCCTTGTCACAGGGTTCTGCAGGGGCCGAGTTTTGTGCACGGTGTGGAGTGAGGGTCTCAGCCTTGTCACAGGGCTCTACAGGGGCCATGTCCTCTGCAGGGAGCGGACTGAGGGGCTCAGCCTTGTCACAGGGTTCTGCAGGGGCTGAGTTTTGTGCAGGGAGTGGAGTGAGGGACTCAGCCTTGTCACAGGGCTCTACAGAGGCCTGGTCCTCAGCAGGGAGAGGGCTGAGGGACTCAGCCTTGTCACAGGGCTCTGCAGGGGCCATGTCCTCTGCAGGGAGCGGACTGAGGGACTCAGTCTTGTCACAGAGCTCTTCTGGGGCCATGTCCTCCAGCTCTTCAATGGCTTTATTCAAAATGCCCATCACTTCATTTGCTTGGACGCTGTCCTCTGACTCCTCCACCACCTCTGAGGGGCTGGGCTTTTTCTTGCCTCTCAAGAAGCGCACACAGGGCATCTTCACCCCTGAGCCGGCCTTTTTCCTTGGAAGACCTTGTGCACAGCTCTCCTCCGCATCCATCTCCAGCTGCACCTGGGAATCGGAGGACACCTTCTTCCGCGAAGAGGATTTCTGCCCTCTCCGAGGCTTTGTGAGACTTTTGAGAGCTGCCCAGGCTCCTCTGGAGGGTCGCAATTGAGCAGAAGCTTTTGCCTCCCCTGGCTCTGTGCTGATGTACTCATTTTTCTCCTCTGAGGCTGCAGAAGCTCCTCCACACGCTTCTTTAGTTGTCAGCCTCTTCTTCCGCTTCTTAAAGCAGAGCATTGAGGGTTTTTCTGCCTGTTCTTCCAATGGGGGGCACGGTGTCCCTGCACTAGGAGTCTCCAGCTCACTCGGGTTCTCCATGTGTATTTCCTTAGCTGCCTTTGCCATATTTGTACCTCTTGCTGCAGAGATGCTCAAATGGCTTTTTCCCCCAGTTGTCCTCAAAACGACAGCAGTTGCTCTTTAACAAGTGGCAATGCGCAGAGCTGCTCCAATGAAGCCATTGAATCCACGTAATAACTCCCACTGCATCTTCTTACTGTCTTTATTGTCTCTCCAAGGAGTCCCAGGCAGACTTGAAGAACCAGAGTAACTCTCACCTCTGGGATACCCCACTTCAGGTCGTGTTCCTCTAACAGTACACCACCGAATGGGCAGTCCGACCTTGGTTTTATTCCCCCAAAGGACGACAAGTCAAGCCAAGAGTTAACAACTTTTATTCAGCCCATGGACAGTTGGAGGGGAACAAGGAACTTGCTTGAAGCAACGTGGTGGCAGTGAGTGGAGGTGCTCTGCCCCCCAGTGCCAGCTCAGCTGCTGCTGTGCCTCAGATTCCGATCAGCTGCTGACACGGGTTGGGTGAGGTTTGCCTCCGAGCGCGCTTGATGCTCCCATCTCTGACCTGCAACACAGTGAACAAGTGGTAAGAAGCACAGAGCAAAAATCAAAGGATTGAGAAGTAATTCTGAGCAGAGTAATTCAGCCTGGGATGCTGACAAGGGACAGAAAAGCAGCTCTACCTCCAGGCACCAATATCCAAAGGCAAAATAAAGCCGCTATTATGCCAACTTAGCGCTGTTCCAACACAGAAAACACTACTTTGCATGGCAGAAGTGGCTGTATTTTTTTTCTAATTGCTCATATTATGACAAATCTATATTACTCACACGCACATATATTTCCTGCTCCTACAGTTGGCTCCATCTTCCCCCACAGCTCCCAATGCACTCACACTCACAGCCCGGGAAATCACACCCCGAGACCGCCGATATTTTTATCTTTAATGCACCAGCTGACAATATGCAAAACGCCCGATACAAGAGGAGGAATACAAAAGCGAAATCACACGGCAAGAAGGAAGCACATCCACACTACGTGCACGCCTCCCATGGCAACCTCAATTAACACCACACGCGTCCATCAGCGCTGTCACCCTTGCAAAAATCAAAGGCACAAAGGGAACGTTTGGGAAAGGAAGGCGAGCGCTGCAGCCCAACTTCTCGCGGCCGTCCGGCGCCCCCCGGAGCCCTCCGGGTGCAGCAGAGCCGCGTGGCGGCGCCGTCCCGGCCCGGGGCTGCCGCTGCCGCTCCCGGGGGCGCTGCAGGTTCCGGGGCTCCGTGCTGCCGGCGGGGCTGCAGCCCGCAGCGCACCTTGCGTTCCGTTTGCAGGTTCTGAAGCGGAAGATGCGCTCGGCGGCCACGTGGGAAAGACGAAGCGCGGCGCTCCGAGCTCAGCGCAGCTCTGGAGCCAGCGTCCCGACAAGTCCGGGGGCGCTTCGTGGGCACTGCCACGGGGAACGCGAGCCGCCAAGCACCGCCGCTCCGCCCGCAGCCCTCCCAAGGGACGCGCAGGCTCCTGAGCCTGGGGGCCGCGGCAGCGCGCGGATGCCGCCTTCTTCCCCCCCGCCCCCCTTCTCCGTGTCCCCTCTGCCCGTCCCCGCGAGTCCCCCCAGCTCACCTGCGGCGCGGCCCGACCGCGGCTCTGAGCGGCCCCTGCGCGGCTGCGCTGCCGCCGCCTCCCGCCGCAGCCGCGCCCCCCGGGCCGGCTGGGAGGGCGCTGCCGGCAGCCCCCCGCCTCCCGCCCCCCCCGGCCGCGCAGCCCCTCCGCTCACGCAGCATCCCCGCGGCGAAGCGGCGGCCCTCCCCCCGCGCGGCATCCTGCCCCGTTCGCGGAGCACCGTCCCTCTCCGCCTTCCTTCCCCTCGCGGGGCGCGCGGCAGCGGCAGCGGATGCACAACGGGAGATGTCAGGAGGGTCTTCCCGAGGGCTGAGCCGCGGTTCGCGGCTTGAACGCCGGCTGCGAGCGGAAACGCAGCCGGGAGGAAGGGACGGCGGGGATCCGCGGACCAGGTACTCCGTGCGATGGGAACTCTGCTCCTGGCAGCGGCTTTTGTGCCGCCTGAAACCTGGGCAGCGCTGAGCCGAACCCGCTTGGGTCGCTGCAGGGGCCACACCTTTAGAGTGGGGTTAAGGGCAGCCGGGTCCGGAGTTTAAGCAAAACCTCACCCGAAATACCTGACGAGGCGCCTCAGTCATAGGGGACTTTTTTTCCTTCACACTTGCCAAAATCTTACTTTAAAACTGCGTCCCCAGCTGTTATGGTTGATGGGAGGGTCTCCAAGAAATGACTACAAGTGCAGCTGAAGAACCACATGAAGCCGTGGTTGGTGCCACCTGAACGTCCCCATTCATCCCAACGGGGAGCTCAGCGACGCCCAGCGATATTGTAAGGATATTAATTGCTTTGCAGCACGTTGGCACATCGCAGTGCAGGTGATGGAGCATACGTTGAGCCTGCAAGCAGCTTCCAGTGGAGGTTATCCTTACAAAAAATACACGTGGCCTCCTCCCTTCCTAAAAGTGGGAGAAATTGAGTTCTTCTGGCTGCAATTTCAGCCTATAGAACAGAAGCACACATCAGGCAACTGCAAGGAACTGTCATTTTAAAAGCTCCCCTACGAGACGTGTTTGCTGGCATTCATTCCGTATAATAACCTTCATTTGGAAACAGCTCCTCTCCAGAGGGTAGGCAGTGGGTTCTGATTACAGTACAGTTCTCCATGAGAGCTAAGTGCAGGCCGTCAGCACGAGGCCATTTCCCCTCATTCCAGGTACAGGCAGCAGTAACATGCACTACCTGCACAGCCAGCTCCAGTCCATCCCCTCTGAAACCACCTTGCACAGAACTCAATTATTCTGTTGCTCCATGGGGGGACAGTAACACCAAGGAGCATGACACACAGGGGACAGATAACAGGGTAGAAGGCAGATAAGACTGAAAAGATCTGTATTGTTTCCTGGTGATGCGAGGCCCTCATTACAGCACAGCTAAAGGAATGGCCGTCACACCAGCTTAGGGGCTGGGCCCACGTATGGACTGCAGAGAAATACCTGCACCTAATTGGTTTTTTGCTCCAGGCAACAGGAAGGCAAGACAACCTTCCAGCTGTCAGTTAAAAGAAATGAAGCATTCTTTGTGTGCTGGGTGATGGGTCAAGAACTAACAGCTGCCACACTTGGTCACAAACGAGCCAAGAAACCAACAACCCACCCAACTTATTTATGAATCAGTGCTGCAAGCAGGGACAGTGGGAATACACTTCCCACCACAGTTGAAGCACATCGTAGAAAAGCATTTGCCACTCATCTCTGGAGATGCTTGGGGCTATTTTTCCACTATTTGCCACCAGCCCTTAGGCTTTGCTGTCAGCCGTCCCCCACTGTTCAGTAAATCCATGTGGCTGTGCCATGGTGTTGCCTCACTGCACGGTGTAGACTAGAGACCTCCTGAACCGTCTTCTCTCAACCACATGGCTATGATCTCATGCTGAACTAAAAGGAGGCTAATCTTAGCATAAATTAGCACTTATCCCATCTTTCATAAGCATAAAATGAAGGTGGAACACAGAGCGCTTGCAGGAAAGCAGTGCAACAGGGAAGCCTCTGCAAGATGAGAGAACGAGGATTAAATGTAGGAACTGACAGCAGCCTTGGCAGCATCAGCTGTGGCAATCTGCTGCAAGGAAAGGCTCCACCAAGGTGCTGCAGGTGGACTTCCAGCCAGGCCAGCGGGGTGGTGCAGCAACAGGGGACACCCCTCCTGACCCCATGCAAGTGGTCTTTTTGTGCTCTGTTAAACCTGTCTGCCAGCGACTTCTCAGCCAAATACCACGGAGAAGAAAATCTGAGGAGGCTGTGAGTGCATCTCAAACATGCTTACGACAGTTCAAATTATTCCGTCTTTGCTTCTGTGACAACGAGGTAATTTTTATATATAATTATTCTCCCCTACTGAATAACTTGCTCTCTCTATACTTAGTATCTGTGTACTACAGGTGCATCCTTACATTGGGGCACACCTACACCACACCTCTCCCAGTTCACACCGAAGAATGCTTTCAGATTCAGTTTAGATGCAAGCAGATGGGCCTTGCAAGTCTATGGAGAAAGAAGAAGCCAAAAATATTCAGCTGTGAGCAGGGCAGTCAAACTTAATAAAGCTAGCATCTTAATTCAGATCTTCTGCAGTCAACTGCAAGTAAACTCAATCCACTGAATAATTCAGGCAGTTTATTTCCTATAGATGACACACGCCATCCAGGAAAGGAAACAAGATAGAACACACACACGGTGGTGCATTGCAGGCTACTTATTCCTGCAGTAACCACTTGTAATTGTCCATACTGGGACCGCTGCATTACCCAGTTAATCACAGGAATAAGTTCTACTTCATTAATCTCAGCACCTACATTAAAACCCAAAAAGCATTTGAAGTTTTTACCCTTTATTTGTATTAGTTAAAAATCTGGCAGCGACTCTATTCCCGTTATAAAATGCTTTTGGGCCTGTTGACAAAGCCTACTACAAATGACTCAATCACTGTCCACGTGGCTTCCGTTCACCCAAAAGGTACCTTAGAAAACAAGGCTTCTCAGTGGCCCAGCTGTAATTATTGCTGAGCAAAAAGTGGTTCAAAGGACACTTCTGGCAGAAGCCGTGGGTACAGCCCAGAGATCCGGGTCTCCACAGACCAAACACCCAGTTTCCAGTAGTAAGAATTACAGCAGTCACAGCTGGGCTTTCTAAAAGAGAAATCAGGCATGGCTCAGGTGTCTGCAGGGGTAATTCACAGCAGAAGCCAGGGTGAGCACTCCTGGTAAAGAAATGACAAAAGGATTCTTCCTTGTTCCCTCTTTTAAAAGAAACTGATGTGATTTCATAGCACAGCAAATCCTCCCATGGTGTGAGAAGTGGGATGCAGAATTCAGAATGACAAGTAGGAATATCACAGTGTATGTGACTTCCCAAGACAATCTATGTCACAAAAACCCTACTGTTAAGACAGCTGGGTCCCAAGACTGTTACAAACAGGATTTTTAATTATTAAAACAATCTCACTGAATCAAGGTGAGATGGTATAAATGCATCTTTTCTCCTCTTCGCGCTTGCTATCTTAACTAAAGTTGCAGTCCTTCCGCTGGCTGGACTTGATGATCCTGAAGGTCTTTTCCAACTGAAATGATTCTGTGGGTCTCAGATCACTAAACCCAAGCTTCTGTATTGTGCTCCAGCTATGAAGCAGGAATGTTGCACAGGAAGTATACTTTATAAGCTTAGTTTCAACTAGCTCAGAACATGGTAGTTTAAGAATTATTACTGATTAGAAATAAGTGTTTTATCCTTTAGTGCTCTTTCCCCCCCCCCCCCCACTTCTTGCACTGTATTCTCAGTCGTATCTTGTTTTGACTTCATGAAAGGATCAGTGAATAGTTTCATTTACGTGACTCATCAGGTGTTCTTCTGGGAGCTAAAAAGAAAAATAAATTTAATTACTATTAAACAGTGCTGTGGGCAACGTTCAGGCTGAAATATAATCACGTGTTATTTGGAAACAAGCGGCATAACATGAAATTAGCTTAGCTCCATTATCCCAAGTTGAGAAATCAAGCCCAAATATTGAAAGCCTTCTATAACCTGAAGGTGGCACCTACCTTTGGTTACAAATCCTTTTCAGAAGAGCCCGTTCACTTCTCCCGACACCGTGTCCAAGTCGATATCATAAAAGCTGGGTCTTGTAGGAAGTCCTGGCATAGTGCTCATCTGGATAACAAGAGATAAAGTGCTGAGATGGAAGCAGCATAACCAAACAAAGGATATAGTACTTATTCATTACTGGGAGCCGTGTTAGCATCAGGCCATACAGTTCCTCGTTTATGAGCATACTAGCTGGATGGTGGTAATACACCATGCTGAAGCATATCAGAAGAGCCAGGAACTCCTAATTTAGCAGATTGACCAGTTCAGCCCAAGATTTGGCCAAGCACTCGAGCACCCAGCTGGTGGATCAACTGTTACATGAGAGCTGCTGCAGGGAGACACGAACTGCTTGTGGCAGCTTCCTGGCTCTTGAAATGAGGATGCATGTTTAAATACAGCTTTGCTGATTGCAAAGTGCCAGTTGATTAAAACTCTTTACAATTTTTGAATGGTTGTAATTAGGAATAATTATTGTTGACATGAGAGGTTTTAAAACAAACAGACAACTCCCCCCCCAAAAAAAAAAAACCAAAACAAACCCAACCCAACGAAAATACCTGAAATAAAGCCTTAATAGGAATGCATAGGTCTGTTTTCCTGACTGGGCCATTTTGAGGCACACAAGTCAGAATGGCTGTGCAGCAGGAAGACTGTAGGTAGCAGAACAGCTGCCTGCCCTGCGCCCGCCTCAGGCCAGGCCTTTCAAGTCATCCCCACTGCTGAAACCCACTTTCAGAGCTGCAAAAAGCAAAGCCAGCAGGGACTACGCTTGGCCTGATTTACTAATGCAGATGATGACTTTGTTCCGTAACCCAGTGTTTAGCCCAGCAGCACACGTAGGCTAATCTGGATGCTCTGTGAAGGTGGACAACTCATGACCAGGCTTGACAGCTTGTGTCAGTGGTCATTTATCCCATAAACAAAAATTCAGCGTTTCACTTTCCATCTACATCACCCAGCCTCAGATTTCACAAGCAGTAATTGTTATGCCTGTCTCCATTAGATGAAAGACCTCTTTAGAAACCTGCTATTTTCTCCCTGCGTATGTATTTTGCACACTAATCAAATTTGGGTAATAAGCTCAGCAGCAAGGTGAAGCATTTGCTTCAGTTCTCAAAACTGTTCTGGGAGCTTTTGGAATCCCACCTCATTTTCCTAAGCTATTACAAGTGCTAACTGCAGTCCCATATGTACCAAACCACTGCAAGATGTGCACGCTTTGTACAAAGGTAAAAGTCACTTCAATCACGCTCTTTGTAATGACTGCTAGATCTGCACCAGCTTTTTGACATAGCTGCTGCTTTCCACGACAGGGAAGACTGGACCTCAAATACGGCTCTCATTCCTTTTGCCTTTATATTCAGTTGTATAAATATTTTGCTCTCATGAGCAAAGCATTACGAGATCTTTAGCATCTGGAAAGGCTTTTCAGTTCTCACCACAGTCACTGCCACTGTCAGGCAGAACAAGAAAGCACCTATTTATGTATGTATCTCCGGAGAAATGCACAGCTTTGTAGATCTCCACCTACACATCCAGAGGGCCACAGCAAGAGCTGAGAGTGACAGTCACCACAACAGGAGTGGCTGCATTGATAAATACAGGCCTGATTTAATACTTCTTGCCCTTTGTGTTTTGAAAGGATGGGTCAGTTTCCCTACCCTCCCACCCATAGGGCAGCCCACAGTAGCTACTCTTATCTATTAACTGAAGGCAAACTATGTGGTGAATTTTTATGTGGTTCAGGGTTGATTTCCTTTCAGCCTATGAATTTTCTGCACAAATGTCCACAATGCTTAATGCTCTCAATTATTTTCAGAGCCAGGGAAACAAAGCTCCTCCTCCTCCCCTTTCATACACGAGCTGGGAAAGAATTCAGGGCAATTCTCACTATTTGCATGAAAAAATTAGATCACTTGGATCTTACCAGTTCCCCTACAAATTTCAAGTAAAACTGATACCAACTAGAAGGTATTATTTATAGCATTTGCACAACTTGCAGAAAAAGTTCCATGTAGGACCCGAAAAGAGCTGAATCAGTCATTTGTTTTCAGTTCCCCAGTGGCACCATGTAAGAAGGAAATCCAACCAGTTTGAGTCCAACCATTTGTTTCATTTTCATTACCATTTCACACTCAAAGTTAAACCTAGATGATCCCTACATTTCCTTTTAATACCTCAAGCATTTCATTCAAGTACAGCAGCTTCAAATCTGAGCCAGAAAGGAAAAAAACCCCAAACTCAGAGGCTGAGAAAAATTAAGTGCGACAAACCTTCTCAATTAACTTCAGATAACATGAACACGCACACACTGGCGATTAGTTTCACCTCAAACTTCACACAACTTCTGCAGAGAGCTGCATGTTTTCTGTGCTTTCAGCTCACGGTTCAGTGGCTGCCAAAAAATTACTCTGAGGCCAGCACGTATCCTGTTGAATGAGTTTAAAACGGTGATCTGATTCAAAACGCTTTGGGCTGCTTCTTAAAAGGACATCCCTTTCCTGGCCTAGCAGGCACCACGGAAGAGTGATTTTCATGTCCCCACCTGGAGGGCTTGCTTTTAATTCCAGCAAGGTTAACATCACGATTAACTGCATGCCCAAGTAAATGTTACAAATCTGTGAAGGGAGCAGGAAGGAAACTCCAGCTTCATAGGAAGTGAAGACATTAGAAAAAAGGACAAAACTTTAGCTTTAATGCTAATCATCTTTCTTTTGTCTATCTCATTGCTGCTGTGTACTCTGTCCTCCTGAAGTACTTAAAAATATGTATTAAAAATAATCACTGTTTGGATTAAATCTTGGCTTGCAGAAAAAAGTCGCTAAGAACAGGAATGAGCATGCTATCTTTTACTGCAATCCAAAACACACTGCACTCTTTGAACAAAAAGGAGGATGCTCCAGCCTTCAGTCAGGATGTGGTTATTTTCTTTCTCTTGGGGTAATCTGGAAGCCCTTACCTGGCTCTCTGAGAGCTTAGCACATGAAGGAGGAAAGGAAACAACTCTTAAAGCAACACATTTCAGCATCTGAGCCGTGTGACAGCAACAGTTTTGAAAGACAGCTCATTAAAACAAATGTTGCTATGAAGACTTCAGTAAAAACAAAAAGGTGTAGGCCCAAAAATAGCAAGAAAAAGCCAGAGCTGCTTGCTCCAACTGCTCCATGTCCTGCCATAACTGAAGAAGTTACTTAACATTTTCCCAGAATAGATTCCCCAGCTAAGATTTCCAGTGCAGCCTTTCATCCTAACATTCTTTCTTTAGACACGAAGCTGAATGTGTTAGTTCATTTTGCAGGTAGCTCCTCTTTTTGCCAGCCCATTCACATCAAAGCTATGCCAGGATCCTGCTTCCATTGTAGCTACTCTCTTACCTCTCAACTGACGTGACAATCATCTCAAAGAACACATAAAAATAAGAACTCGAGGGCACAGTGAAATAAACTGCTGGAATTGATGCAGACCAAACAGCAAACAGATGGTCAGCAAAACGATCAGGAAATAATGGAAGGGGCGACTGACAAATGATGAACGGTACAGATCAGCTTTGCTTTGGAGCTGTCTCATCAAAAGTTATTTGCTTTGTAAGCTGTGGAAAAGTTGTTTAGTTCTACACTATCTGCTGGTGCACACAGATTTCAGCTGCAGTACTGCAAAGTGCATCAGGAATTCCAAGTCACAGGGGCATTAGGCAGGCCCCTCCATCAATCTGCTGTTCCCACAGTTCATTATGTGCAGAGATCACCCTTATCCTGAATTCCAAGAAGACAGAGATGTGGGACATGGAGAGTACACTGAGGGCTTGCTGAATGTTCAGATGGTTTATTTTAGCTTCCCTTTTCCCCCGTAAAAAACCCTATCAAGGGCATCTAATGCACTGGATTATTAAAACATCATCTGTAAATGGTAAGGGCTCTTTGCATTGAAGATACCTTCCGTAACTGGAATGCACGTGAAGTGTTATTCTCACCCCACAGTTGAGGGTTTTACTCATTCACTCACCTTTCCTACCAGCGGGTACAGGAACCCAGCACCAACGCTGGCCCGAATATCTCGGATTGGCAGAATAAAACCTGTAGGGGCTCCTTTTTGTTCAGGGTCATGAGACAACGATAAGTGAGTTTTAGCCATGCAGATTGGCAGGTTTCCAAAGCCCTGAGCATGACGGTGAAAAGGAAGAGAGAAAGAGAAGTGAAAAGAACAATAACCATTCCTGCGTGCAAAAAAAATACTGCTCTGTTTTACCATTCTCAGTGTTACCAGGTAATTTTAAGCAATTTCCTCACCCACAACCTATCTGATCCACTGACCATTCTGCATCCTAATTATTTCTCTCAAACTCTGCCCCTCTTCCTACTATTAGGGGGAGAATAACTATGGAATCCAGCACGTCTAACAGAGGGAAGGATTAATGTTATGGAAGCGTTATGGAAGTGCTGGCTATCTAGACATCTAACTTACTTTCTACTCTCTTCCCAAAACATTGATTCAAACAGCTCAGAACTAAAGCTCTCATTCAGCTAAAGTGGGTTAATTGGAGCTATTGGATCGATATGATTGCATGTTGTGAGGAAGGAGCAATTGTACAGCAATGGTATTTTGATAGAACTGTAAAGGAATTTGCAAGAAATACAAAAGCCAAGAAGTGACATATGGCAGAAGGACATGAAATCCAGAAGTAAAACTATTCAAGCACACTAAACAATTCTCACCTTGCTTTCCTCTACATAACCCTTTACAAGCCTTCATTAATGCAGAAGGTATCTGAAAAGCAGCTAAACTTACAAGAATGTCATGTTCAAGAAGAAAAAACATAGTTGTGACTGCCCCAAAATTACATGGGTTTAAAAACTGATTGGACAACTCAGTGACAAAAAAAATATAACAAGCAACAACAAAAACCAGACACTACTTAACACTGTCTGACCATTTGGAGTTCCAGAATTCCTGTTAGAAAAAGCTGGAGTGCAGAAAGCATACATGGGAGAATAGAGAGATTACCGAATCTGCTTGCTTTACGCGTTATTACAAGTATTACTGAGACAGACTAGATTTGTTTTCTGCACTAAAAGCAGGGCCCACTTTCTCCTTTCCCACCACCCCTTTTCATCCTTCTCTGCCATGGCAGCATCCAGTGTGTGTCTGGACACATGTTGGGTGATGATCCCCTTTTATGTGCAGTCTGAACACCACTTCAGTATGATTATTTTACAATGAAAAGCATCACTGGGTATCGGGTGACAGGGAAAACTAACCTGCTTAGTGTACACGGCGACTTTCTCCTGAGCTTCTGGAAGGAGCTCAATGTCACTTGCCCCATAGATCTGCTGTGCAATGATTCTGATTTTATCTATAACAGGGAGCTAGAAAAAAAGACAGACAAGTGAGCATGGCCTGGGTACTTTCAGGCCACAACACGGTAATTAACAGTGACTTTGTTACCTCTGAGTCACCATCAAATTAATTTAAGTACAAAGTCATTAGAAATACACACATACACACACCCTTCCACCCGACCTGTGCTGTAAAACTCTAAGACTTACTTCCAGAGAAAGAAACAAGTTAGAAATGGACATTCCATTTCCTGTTCCACAGCCTATTATATTCCCATCCCGAGCATCATGCACACCCAGAAATTCTCCAGTAAGGAAACAAGTTTGATGAAGGCTGTTCCAGCCCACGTTCTGACAAGAACAAGTCTCAGGTCAAAGAATAAACTTCTCCCTACCCTGGAACGTGGCTGTCTGTCACAGTAGTAACCCTGTTTGCCATTTCTAGCTGTGTCAGAGTAGCATCTGTCACTATCAAAAGTAAACTATGTTTCATCTAGTAGTAAAAACAGCAGGAAGTGACAAACTAGGTATCCGAGACTCATGGAGTAAACATTATGTTCTAAAAGCCATTTTCTTCTCAGGTTCTCTGAGCAGACTTTCAGGCAACTTTCAGCCAATTAAGCCAGACCAACTAATCTCCAAGTTATTTTTAAAAACAAAGTACCTCTGCAATCATGCAATTCTTACCTCTACGTTATAGAGGAACCTGAAGTTGCTGGGTGTCTGTGATGCTCTCTGAACAGCCCGAGCCAATGCAACAGCTCCTTTACCACCCTCTGCCCAGTGAGTGCACTCCACAGCATCAAATGCTCCTGCTTCTTTTGCCAGTTGTACTACAAGAGCCAGTTCAGCCTTCGTATCTGTCCTGTAAAGAGAAAAGTTGGCCTATTTGTATCAGAACGTATGCACGGTAAATGAAGGGTTTGTCCTACCCTTCTCTCATTCTTGTCAACAAAAGTTAAATGCTGCCTGAAGAAATTACAGGATCCAGCCATCAGGAAGCCAGATCTATTGAGGAGGTATCCACCACAAGGCTGCTCCACCTTGGTGAAGGATGCCACGTCAAGACAAACAGCGAGCAAGAACTTGGCCTGGCACTACATGCATAAACCCGAGATTGCCAACAGCAGTTTTCCAGATTTCATGCTTGTATCAACAACACAACTCTTGTTTTCAGATGAAATCTCAAACAGGCATTAGTACTTGCTGATTTGCAGATGCTGAGATGTTCTGTATCATGTGCACACAGTGCTAAAAACCATACTTTCTCTAAAACAGCCAATACACATTCACTTCAGATGAACAATCCTTAGCTGGCTACTCTGCTTTAACTGGCATCAGATTTAATGCAACAGTTCCAAGCCCTTCTGCTTTTGTATAAAGAAAGACCACACAGAGATTCTGATTCCTCTGTAGTACAACGTGCAGAGCCTTAAATGCTTCTTGGTTTGGCATGACTTCATACTGCAGACCACTGAATGCAATGCGGTCTACAGCACAGGCACCTCACCATCCGTTATGAACTTCAATCCCATACTGTCACAGGCACCTTTTGTCTACAGTAACTTAGCCAGTTAGGGCCTAAGCTATGGCATGTAAGTCATTAATCACAAGATCCTAAGCTAAACTAAACCAGAGCATGCATTTGAAATGACTGAGCAGAGCTCCGCTATTTATTCAGCATCTTCAAGCACTGCAGAAATGCTGCTTTCTGCAAACAACACGTTGACAGTGCTGAAAACAAGACAGTGTGTTAAATGTAGCATAAAAAGTGCCACCATTTTATTCTCATGCATCGGTTCCACAGCCCAGCTTACTTACTTGAAAGCATTGACAGCCACTACTACTGGGACACCAAACAGCCGAGCATTTTGGATTTGTTTGCTTAGGTTACTGCAACCTTTTGCCAACAACTGAAGATTCTGGAAAAAAAAAAAGAGAGCAAGCAGAACATACATTTTATGAGAGACAGTGAAACCTTTACTCCAAATCCACCGCATCCATAGCTCATTATTTAAGTGCCAAAGCAGGAATGGAAACCACAGAGGCGAAATTTCAGAGCTGCTTTCTGAACACTTAGGACCAGTGCATGGTCTAGCATGGAAAACAGGAAAAGGAATGAATGTTTCTAATAACTTCGTAGCTGAAGATGGAAATCAAGGGAGGAGAAAGCACTTTATCATTTTTTGTTATTCTGAAGTCAATACCTGTGCTCATTATCTCCTCACAGTAAAACCTCATTTTCCTCTATGACACATCCGTCTTCGTGTATTAAATATCATTAGCGGTGAATTTCATGACATTTGTTTGAAGTTTGTGATAACAGCTTTCACTTCACGTATATTTACATTTTACAGCATCAGAGATTATTCATGGAAGTGCCGACATTTCATCCCTTCTTATCAAAAGAAGAAGCGTTAGAAGTGAAAAAGCTGAACCAGATCAATTACCCAAGTGCACGTAACTATTTGAGGCACAAGGGCAGAAGGAGAGATTTAGTTTGCTTTCCTCCCTGCTTGCAAAAGAAGGGCAAGGGGAAAACAAAACTGCTGCTGCTAAGAAGGGAGCAATTAGACAGGCACTCCGAATATTTCCAGATACAATATTTCAGCTCGGCAATTACTCTGTACTGAGAGGGTCAAGGGACACTGAGCAGACATTACTATGAAAAATTGAGCTCACAGACAATTATGCAAGCTCAGGAGAAAAGGAAAGCTCTGAATGCCGGCTGGGTCAAGTGCAATAAATGCTTGGAAGAGCAGAGCCAAAGTAACAGCATTAGAAGAAAAAAAAGGACACTAAAGCTTGTATGAGGAAGCATTTCCCTGCCAGCTATAGAAATGACACACACTAGCCGTCCATGCGCGCACTGAATGATAATATCACATAACGACTACAATTAATTGGTTAACTGTCACAATGGCTGGAAAAAGCTAAGATTACCTCCTCCGTGTACTCCTTTGGCAAAGGTATCCCAGCAGAGACCTGGAGAGTGAGTTAAAAGAAAACATAAAAGGGGGGTTGTACCCCATAAGATTTTTATTCTGACAATTTGCATCGATTCTTCTTAAACTGCACCAAGACATATCATTCTACTTCAGCCTGATCCTATTCTTTTAAGGGGGAAAACAAGAAAAAAGACTGCCAAGATGCTCTCACAATATAACAAAACTAAGGATTATGCTAACAGCAAATATGCCCCAATGTACTTCCTTGGGGAAATAAAATGAGCAGGTATGGATATGTAACATACTACAATGAAGCAGCTTGCAAGCAGCAGGGACATATGGATAACTGTAAATCTCAAGACAATTATAAGCAAATCAAACCCTACAGAGCTTTAAGTTGCTGGACTGGAACAAAAGCCCCTCACTCAGGCCTAAATAAAACCTTGTTTACTACTTACTGTAGGCCCTCCTCCGTGCATTTTCAGAGCTCGGACAGTAGCAACCAACACCACCACATTGGGCCGGAGATCAGAATAACGACACTTAATGTTAAAGAACTTCTCCATGCCTATGTCTGCACCGAATCCTGCTTCTGTAACTGGAGTAGGAAGAAAAATAACAAACAACGTTGAAGTTTGTGAGAGGTTGCTGGGCAGAGAAATCAGTGCTCTGACTGCAGAAATCAGAAGCTTCTGGGACAGCAAAAAAAACCAAACAATAGAAAACAGAAAAGATAGTCATAATAATAAAATAGGAAGTCTCTCCCTGAAAAACAAACACCACACACTTACCAACAAAGCCCTCTTTGCCCACAAGCTTCAGCGCTATTTTGTCTGCCAACACTGAAGAATTCCCATGTGCAATATTGGCAAAAGGTCCCGCGTGAACAAACACAGGAGTTCCCTACGAAAGGGTGAGGGAGGCAAAGAGAAATAAAGAAAATCAGGGGGGTAACGTTTTGCACATGTGCATCATTTCAGGAGCTGAGTAGTACAGTATCTGAAGGGTAAAAAGAGAAGTTCTTAGAAGACAGACCTTACAGCCCTCTGATTAAACATTTGTTATCAGTACTAAGGGCTGCATCGCCAACTGGATTGTTATGATCTGTAGAAGTAGAGATATTGACCCACTTTGGAAATGGATGGCTAAATCATAGCAACTCTGCCATTCTCTTGCGCCCATACCATCTAGATTGTCAAAACATTTCTTGATGTAAGTCAACAAAACAGACACAGCAAGGTGTACTTCATTTCCCCAGGGCCATCCCACATGATGATGTCAGGCCCATAAAGAAGCCCCAAATCTTAGGTAGGAAACAACAATAAGCTTCCAAGTCTAAACAAAGTAAGTCCATACTGACTGAGATGAATGAGGTTAGGGAACACTCCTTGCTTCTCAAAACACAGAGTGAATCATCTGTGCTCACCTCTAGTGTCTGCATCAGGTTTGGCTTAACAGCATCTTTCATCAAGACAGCTATGGCACCAGTCACTCCCTAAAAGAAAAAACAAAGACAGCTATCAGTTACCAGATGTACTGAGACAGTTCCTATGCTGTCCAGACCTTATGGTGATCTTGCAGGAACGCAAGCAGCAGTTGCTGCAGAATATGCTGGTCTGAGCAGAGCAGAATAATACCTTTTGCATCCCTCTAACTGGCGATTTCTGCTGAACGCAGCCTCTTCCATTATGACCTTGCTTGGTCAACTTACTTAGTAGTAAAGACGAACTGCTCTTTTAACGCTATAATGAGGTGAGAAAGGAAGAGCAGTGAGAGAGTAACCCTTAGGTACACATGGTTTCTTGGGCCCCACTGAATGGCAGAAAGCAGGGAAAGTTTTCCAAGACAATTTCTTCTTCCCTTTTAATGTCAGTTGAATTGCAGCACTCAATTATACATCTATATTTTTTTTCAAAGACATTCACTGCTATGTTTCATTAGCCTCAGTCTTGCCACATGAAGGCTTAGTTAACATTAATGGATAAGCTTTAAACTTCAGTCATCTCTAGAATAATGAAAGATACAGAGCAAGATTTCCATGATGACATTTCAGGCCTGTCAATCAATAACGCTTCAGTACATCTCCATCTCTGAAAACCCACAGTCAATTTTTGATTCCTCATTTCTCCCCAGTTCCTTTGAGTTTCCTGGCAGTGCACTCATGATACTGGTTAAACTACAGCAGAAGGATCTGGACATCTTATTGTGTCAGTCTGGTCTCTGCAATCACCATGTTCCGGCCTGTATCAGGGGCCGCTGACTAGTAGAACAGTCCTGAGTCTGTTTTCTGTCTTGAGGGCAAGTGATGGGGCAGAGTTTACATATGGTTCGCATTCCCTTCACCTTCTCCAGAAGATGAAGCACCGTATGAGAGAGTTCTAACTGACATACTCCACAAACATCTCAAGAACTGCACTAGTGGACAGCTGCAAGACAGTACTGCAGCTCTGACTTGCTTATAACTGCACAATGGTAACAGATATCACTAGGGCTGTTAAATTGAACATTTCATTCAGTAGAAATGGATTCGTGCCTCTCCCAAAGGCTGCCTAATGGAAGCCTTCCACTTACTTGCAATACGTTTGACTTTTCTAGCATTCACAGCATCTCAGCCTAAGGTATTTCATCATCTGTAATTAAATTTGCACCAAGTTTTGTCTCCGCTTTATGCTTTCCTTTCTCCAGGAAGCTTAACAACAATCAGACGGCCAGCAGGATGCATTCTGAATTCTTCCTCATTGTAAATATGCTTTTTTATTTAGAAAACACCATGTACTTCTCCTTAGTTCCTACGATGCTAGCTTCGATTTGATGGTACATCGCACAGAACCCTTTGTCCCTGCCCAAAACACATGTATGCAGTCTCTGCATAAGGTGCTAGCCATGCCAACATAGAAATCCTTTATGAACTCCAGAGACTAAAATTTCATCTTGTTCTAAATGTTCTATATACTGAAGTCGATCCCATACAGAACCATCCCAATGTTTTTCAATCCAAGGACTTTCAGAAGTAATAGGAGAAAGTTAGCATTCAAGAATGGAGTAATTCTCTTACAAGGTCATCTGTTGTAACAGGTTCTCCTCTCTTGTTGGAAGCTACTACCATTCTGCCCAGTCGCTTTTTCATGTCATCCAGGCTATCAGAGAGTGCTAGAACTGCCATGATTTCACTGCTCACTGTGATGTCAAACTGAGCCTTCAAGAGACAAAGAACGTGAATTCATCGAGATTCCTCAGCAGAAATCCTCACCTCATTCAAATTCTTGGGGGAAAAAAGTCAGTTATCACCATTATAATAAAAAATAAATACAGACATGCATCCATGAGAACAAATCTAAAGTACTACTCTCAGAATATACGTCATTGAAATTCACAATTTCAAATCATTATTTTCTGCAAAATAAAGCAAGAGACACTCATTCCATTGCTGTTACACGACTCCCTCCTGACACAAAACTGGTGATTCATGTAAGAATCTTAACACCAACAATACATTTTTGAAGACTGAGCTTACTAACTCATCTAACCATTGCTAAACGGTGCAGTATAAGACAAAGGAAAAACAAAAAGCCAAGAAAACCAGAATTGGTTCAATAGCAAAGGAAGGGTAGAATTCATCGGATATAACACAATACCTCCATTGCAGCTAGGCACCCTAGAGGCCTTTTGGTAAATAAAAACAGGACTCTATGGGCACAGCTTATTTGAACTATTAATTTGACAGTTACTTAAAGGATAAAAATATCACAGTCCGAACTGCCTATTTTTCTATGTTGGTTATACAATGAATCTCGACAACAAGCTCAGATATTGAATTAGAGCCAGATGCATCCCACCCAAAGCACATGCACTGGCTAAGATTAGCTAGCAATTGCCAGGCACCGTATTTGCAGGGAGCATTCATATGTCACTGTTACTATGTCACAGTCATCCCAATTCAGGAATCCAACAATCAAGAAAGGGATTAAAGGAACAGATAGTAAAACTACACACTGCATTGGTAGCAAATTTAACTGCTTAGCCAAAGAGACTTTCTGCTGTCTCCAGAACAAGGTACCAGTAAGACAAACATCTGGAGTTGAAGAAGTTTGCTTCAGATTCAGGTTTTTTAAGTGTTTTTTTACAAGATGCAAGAAAAGAGAATAATTACCACTCGTGAAAAGCCTCCTTCTGTTGGAGACTGTCCAATAGTGATTCTCCTAAGGAATCTGTCATTTGTATCCAGTACTGTGGGGATGCAAAAAGAAAGAAGCAAGAAGTCACACTGCGTGACCAAAATCACATCTCTATACCACCACAAATGCTTGGCTAGATAAGCCATGAGTAGCAGATGGCAGCTTGGGACACCAGCCTCTCCAACTGAACTGCAACGATGTTAAGATGCTCACAGTCAATGCAGACTGCACTTTAACCAGAAGTCTACCTCCCTCAATAACCACAAGTCCAAAACCTTTTTTTCATCGTTATTAGTCAAAATGAGATCAGGAAATTTCTATGGAAAAATGAAATAAAATTAACATTTTGTAAATGAAAGGGTAAAATGGTCAGATCCTACTATTTAATGACATTCCCTACAACCCCACTAGCTCAAATTACCCTTGGAACACAATCAAATATTGGCTTACATTTGCCCCCCCCTCTTATCTGAAATTCCTTTTTTTAGTGAAATACTAATTCAGGAAGGCCAGAGATGGATCTTACTTTAGGTATCTTTAAACATGTTTTTAAAAACAAACTACAAAACATTGAGCCTTTTTCTGCTGTCAGTCCCCAAGAGAGCAAGTGGGCAGACTCAAATTCAGTTTAATTCCAGAGCAGTAGCCTCTCCTTGCTCACAGTGCTTTCTCAAAACGTGCAGGCAGAAAGACTGTTTGCTATGGCTGCCAAACTGAAAACTCCCTCAGTGACCATCAAAACCACAAGCAGAAACTCACACCAATTAGTGAGGCGCAGTCTGAATTCACAAAGATTAAGATCCAAGCCCTGGTGTCAGACCCTTTAGAAACAAGATCCCATCTGCAGGCACCCATCGCACCAAAAAGAGAAACCAGCACTGCTTTGCTTTCCTTTACCTCAGTAAACTTTGTTCTTTCTACACTTGCAGCTCCATTTGATAAGTTTTGGTGGGTTGTTTTTTTTTAAACAATAGTTTAATTTAATGGTTCTTGTACCTCTCTGCCATGTTATGGTAGCTGGGTCAATGTCCAGTCTCACAAATAAGTTTACTTCCTCCTTCGTCAAGGCGGCAGGATCAGTTTTGTTAATGCCCAGTTTCTGAGGGAGGAAAGAAGAAATAATAATAATAATAAAGTATAATGAGAAGATTTAGAGAAATGAACCTTTCACTACAACCATTAACCTTTGGTAGCAGCACCTGAATATTCAGAAATAAGGAGGAAATGCCCTACCGGTGTCCCTTCAAGCCCCACAGCAACATAAATTGATCTGTATCAGTGTTAACCTGGAAGCAGAGCTTGCTGCTCGCCAACTAGCAAAGGGCAACGCAAATAATAGAGCTCATCAGGGCAGCCTGTCACCTAATTTTGTGCAAGGCATCTACAGAAAGTATTAAGAAAGAAAGCTCTGCAGTTCCTTACATGCCTTGTTCTAATCATTAGTTTCACATGCTTACATCCATTTCTCATTAGTTTGCCTAGGGTCACTGCACACAGCCATACATATTTGAAGACACAGCTTTCAGCACGCTGGTTAAGCAGCACAAAGGAGGAATTAAACAATTCGGTCACAAGGCTGCCAGCATCCCAGAAAGCTGATCCTGAACATACTGAGAGGATGGGCTGTTTGCCAAGTTGCTTAATTGAGAGAAGAATTATCTCAAGACTGATACAAGTGCAAGCTTAGAAATGAAGAAAACGATTGAGTTGATTTATGAAGGAGCAAGCCTTTTTTAATTAACTAGACAGCTAAGTCCTATTTTCTCCAGAAGAACAGCGGGGAAGAAAGAGGTCTGTTCTCTTCCTCTTCAAGTACAGCATTAAAAAACAAACAAACAAATCCCCACCATACCATGAAAAAGATCATCTTTCTCTGGTATTTGCATCCTTACAGCCCACCAAGACACATGGCAGAGCTACTCTGCACAGCAGTGGAAGCAGGCCACGTATTTTCTAATGGTCGAAAAATTATAGCTAATTAATAAATCAGAGTTTCATCTTCCTAAGTATTCTATTGGTCCTGACCTCCAAGTGGGCAACTGATAGAGTGTGAATACTGTTCAAACAGGTTTGTTCTTGGAATAAGCTTAGCAGGCCCCACTTTGTCCTTCTAGCCAGAAGGTTCAAGCCCAATGCAAAAACTACTCTTGTTCCTCATTTATGAAGAGGCCAGGGACACACACAGGCTCACATTCATTACTGAAGGCTGGAGGAACTGTGACCTGCTCAGGGTCCAACATTCAGTGCTAGGTGCACTCATTTAACCGAGATTCTTTTTCCTGAGCCGAGAAGTAAGGGATGGAGGGGACACATTTTTTGTTTTCTTTCCTGCTTGCTCAACCTGGATAAGACAAGAAAATCTTGACTTTCTCTTTCTTGCTGAATTTGGTACACTGCCTGCTTTTTTGTGCTGCATTATCTATACAGCTGTCACATGAACAGGAATTATTCATCTTTATCTGTGGCTGACCGTAACAGACAAAGACTAATGCTGGTCTTTTCTAAAACTACATCAAGAACACTAAATTGTCACTATTAACAAAGGGCACTAATCTCTCTGCTTCTTCCCACTGTGTTACTCACACAGCATACAATGAAGTCAAATCAAATGATTCTTCTCCTTGGAGCTTCATCTCATTGTTATCTGTGCTGTAACATGGGCTGCCAGACTTCTGCATACTCGATGCAGAAAACAAATGCTAAGTTGTTGGTTGGTCTAGTCAGTTGTAGTCTTATGTCAGATGATAAGTGATAAGGCACAAGGAAATGGTCTCAAGCTGAGGCAAAGGAGGCTTAAAATGACTATTAGGAAGAAACCCTTTGTGGAAAGGGTGGTTAGGCACTGGAAAAGGCTGCCTAGGGAAGTGGTGGAGACTAAATCCCTAGAGGTATTTAAGACGTATGTGGACATGGCACTAAGGAACATAGTTTACTGACAGGTCAACTCCATAAGTCAGGCTGAAAAAGACCTTCAAGATCACAGCCTATGTGATTCTGTGACCTACAGGATAACACAAGTGTTTTTGTAACCAAACACAGAATACATAAAGGTGGAGTAAGTAGAACTGATTCATAAACAAGCGTAAAACTAATGAACTTACTTGTAGCCTTCGGATTTGAATCTCTGAGAACTTCCTGACTCCGTTGACAGAAGGCACCAAACGGTTATAGAGGGCCTAGCAGAACAAAACACACAGTCAGTACTGCTGGCACACCCCAAACATCTTGACCAGAATGAGATGGATTGAAATACACAAGCAGAAAGGATCCTACCTGGTCGCTCTGAGTTTGCTCGTGGAATATACGTGTGTCCAAAGCAGCAGCAACCAAGTTGTTCGCTGCAGTGATAGCATGGATGTCACCGGTGAGGTGAAGGTTAAACTGAAGGACATAGAACATATCACTTATCTCATCTTGCTGCAATTTTCATATATTTCAATACATCGTAGACAGGTGGAGAGAGACATATTAATAGCAACACTAAAGCGAGTGAGGGTGGAGGGGGAAGAGATTGCTCAGTGCGGTATGTGGAAGAGAGGAAAGAATTTCTCTAAAACAGAAAAATGCCTCCCCCACATTTATGTCATTTTACAAACTTCCAGAACAAAGCTTCCAAATAAGATTTTTACACGAGAACCATTCCTTAATATCTGAGAACAACATGGTATGGCATATCTGCATTGCTCCTCCTTCACCTTCCTTCTGACCCACTCACATCATTTGCACAACAGGCTTCACACGTACTTCAGCTAAAGCTCCTGCTGCTACCACCAACATATCTGTGCTAAATTCAAGCCAGCAGTGTTGGGTGGTGCTAGCAGTAGAGCTGTGGTTGCAAAGAGCTCTGCATAAGCTCACACACAGTATCGTAGGCAGGCCTTGCAGACCACATACTACACAGTGACAACGCTAGTAATTTTCTAGGTTCTATCTCGTTAAAAGACAGTTTGAGTGGGTTTGTCTACGTGAGATTTCTTCCTGCGCTGTAGCTATACAGACAAAAGATTTTGGATATAGAATTCACTTGACAAACCTGCATTAGGGCAGAGAAGGAAGGCTGTTAGGATGATTCTTTTCCTCTGTAGCAGTGCAGCACAGGAGGAAGATGAAAAATTGACAGTAAAAAAGTGCTATGATAGATGACTGTGATACCACTGTGTCAGAGCCCTGCTACTGTGGTCTTATAAACGAAACAGCAAATAAAGAAACCAGAGTGGAACTAGTCACATGGTAGTTATAAATCCTAATTAGGAAATGCCAATTTTCTTATTCTACATATATGCAATAAGAAGCAATTATTACCACCTTAATTCTACAGTCATCATTGAAAAATGTCTCACTTGCTAATAATTTTCTGGGATGAAAGCTGCATGCAGAAACATCTGATGGCATATCAAGGTCATTATTGCATCTACTGTACCATGAAATGTTAGTATTTGGAGTCACACACTGATTAAAATACTCCCACAAAACTGCAACGTATTTTCCTACCATGTGGGTCATACTTGAAGTCCTTTTATATATCATAGAATCACAGAATGGCCTGGGTTGAAACGGACCACAGTGCTCATCCAGTTCCAACCCCCTGCTATGTGTAGGGTCGCCAACCACCAGACCAGGCTGCCCAGAGCCACATCCAGCCTGGCCTTGAATGCCTGCAGGGATGGGGCATCCACAGCCTCCTTGGGCAACTTTCAGCCAGTTTATTTCAAATGTGAGTCTGTTTCCCACTGCTGCAAATGCCCCAGTCTTTTACCTTATCTTGCTAACACTCTCAAGCAGAAGGAGATTATTGTTCCTGTCACATCTATCGTTCACACGTGTTTTTGGCACATGACTAAATCAATCATCTGCCTCCTCAACATTTTATTTTTTAATTATTTTTTTTCTCCAACCTTCTCTGGACTTGCTGCACCAATAGGAACAAACAGCCCCTTTGATCACTTTTGCTTTTCCTCTGAAAACTGTCCTGCATCAACCGATGGTACTCGAGACAAAGGTAAGATTCTACAAGCAATTAAAAGAGAGTTGGGGGAGGCACAAGAGCAGGAGCTACATGTGCCTGTTAGCTCCCTGCTCCCAGACAGAGGATTTTATTTGTTGCCAAGTCACACCAAAAAAGCATTGCAGTGCCAGTCACCCACATGCTGAGGTCTTGGCATTACTGATTTGCATTTTCCCTTTTCCCATTCCATGTCAGTAATCTAAAACACAAGCACACCAAAAAAGCTCACAGGAGGAGTCAACGACCACTCTTGCTGACAGAACTATTTCATAAGCTTCCAAGTCATTATAATCTTAATTTCAGTGCTGGGAAAAAGAGGTACAGGATGTACTTTGCTCGAGGGTGTGCAGTAATTTGGGGCAGAAGAGGGGAGGGAATAGAGGGATTGGGAATTCTCAGTTCTGTGAAATTCCCTGACCATGCAGACACTCTTCTGAAACAAAGAAGTGCATTTTCTAAATAAGCTTTGCTGAAATCAAGCAATCATTCTTGCAGCGCTACTCACAGAAATTGAGTTATCTGACTGCAATGTTTCTTCAAGGTCTGCAAGCTAACTGTGCAATGAGGCTCTGTATAAACAATTACCTCTTCCATGGGAACAACTTGAGAATAGCCACCACCAGCAGCTCCTCCTATGGAAAGACAACAGTCAAATCACACAAATAAAGGTCTCCCTAGCTAAGGGTGGTAACGTATATATTTTATTAATGACTTTAAGAAGGCAGCTTAGTTAATATCCCTGCATAGCACTTGAGGAAACACTGAAGGACTTACCAAGATTTTTTCTTTCTTAATGAAATGTCATCCTTACTGGGAATTACATAAAAACTACAATGCAGCATTCAAAGATTTTCATTCCGCTATCTTCTCCCATTTAGTCAGCTCATACCTTTTATCCCAAAGGTTGGCCCCTGAGAAGGCTGCCGAACACAAGCAAAGACATTCTGGTGAAGGTGTGCTCCTAAGGCTTGAACAAGACCTATGGTGGTGGTGCTTTTCCCTTCTCCCAGAGGTGTGGGAGTAATCCTGCAGTGAGAAAGTACAACACATACAATGAAACTCTTGTAGTAGGCGAACCCCAAAACACTCAAAGGCAGAACACAGGCACCCAGTGACTGCAGTTAATGCCAATACTCCACACAGTCAGTTTGCCAAAAGACAGCACAGTGACAAGTAACACTATCAAAGTTTCTTTTCACCCTGACACCATGTAAGCGATGTCTCCTTAGTAACTGTAGTACCTACCCAGTAACAACGATGTATTTGCCATCAGGCTGGTTCTTCAGACGTTTCAGAGCTGACAGATGAACCTTGGCTTTAGTTTGGCCATACAGTTCTACCTCATCAGGGAGGAGGCCAATTTCTCTTGCAACTTGATCAATGGGCTTGGGTATGCAAGACCGTGATATTTCAATGTCACTGAAAGAAAGAGAGCAAGGGCAATCAGTAAATATTACTGATCTGTCACAAATGTCCTGCTCTAGGCAGAGCACTTGGTCTACGTTCTAAAAGGGAAGCTTTACCCTCTCCTCATTAAATGGATCAATTCCACCTATATTGGCTACATAGAATACAAGTATCTTTAGAGGACAACAACAAAATAGAACAGACAAAATTACAGAAAAGAATGACTTTCTGTAGAGGCCACGTAAGGCTCTGTTAACACATCATCTGTGGAATACCATGTTTATACCTTAACATTATATGGATGACCCAAGCCTACACTTCAACACGTCACAAGAACACTGATGGTTAGCTCTGCTCACCTTGGAGACCTCATGCTTCTTTCTCTCTACATCACTCCAAACTTCAACCCCAGTTACACTCTACATACTTGTATGCTTTGTATTATACAAAGCTTGCCAACAGAAGTGAGTACTGCAATGTATGAACACCATCAGCAACTTCTCTGAAAGCATTACCTTGGAACAGGCATCTTTAGGGTAAGCTGGTTGTATTGGATGTTCCATTTTCCAGGCTGGAATTTCTCCAGAAAACGCTGCGCACTCTCCACTGTACTCTAAATCAAGAATGAAAAGGCATTACAGCAACAACTACTGTAGGAACCTTGTTGGCTAACAGACCCTTTTATGGCTTTTCCCCTCCTCTTTATCTCTGTTTGAACTAACATAAAATGCTTTAATTTACAACTGCTGCTAACAATGAGGAATGAGGTTTCACTCTGTATTTCCTTGAGAGGAATACAGACAGATTTGTCTAGATCTGTAGAGATACTGATAGATAAAAATCCAGTCCTGCGAAATATATTATTCATTTATAAATATTAGTATATGTGGCATCTTTTACTGTGCTTTTCTTTTTGGTGATGTCAGTACCATCTCTTAAGCAAAACAAGGAACAGAGGGAGCAGCTTTACTCTGCTAACCTCCCCCTTCTTTATCCCACTGCCTTGTGGTGAGTTTTAGTATTACATCCAGAGCTTTCTAAAACAAACCAGTTCTCATAGTTTTGAGAACATACAGTTTAAAAACAAAGAAAACACACACACACACAAATCCAAAAGACTGTTGTTTTTCCTAACATTTTCTTCACATTTACCTTCATTGGTCTGCAAATACTAACTAGACTTGTGTAAGAACAAGGAAGAAGCACCAACTTCTCTTTGTAGTGTGCTGATGGTCAACAGCAATATACCCTGAAGGCAAACATAGAGGAGATGACTTGTGATGTTTCACACTCTGTTCACATACCTGCATTAACATGGCCACAGTCATTGGTCCAACACCACCAGGAACTGGGGTAATGTAAGCAGCTTTCTCTTTTGCTGTTGCGTATGCCACATCTCCTACAACTCTTTTTCCACTGGCCTTTGTGCTATCTGGGGATTTAAGGAAAGATTAAGTTACACAAAAAGAGCAGCAGTGACTGAAGCTGAAGTCCTTTCCTCTGTTGGAGTAACCAAATCAGAAGCTAAGTACACAGGAAGCTGCAAAACAAAGTTAAAACAGCACCCTTAGAAGAAGCTGTTACCACCATACTTCACTCAGAACATCAGGGCTCAAACACTACATCTTCCCATTATGTGTCATTAGTACCAGACTGATCAGAGATTCTCCCTTTTCTTCAGCATCAAATATTTCCTCAGTGGAACTGAGACTGTCACAATCTGAAGACTCCAAAACAAATGCTGCTTCCAGCAGCTGGGGGAAGCAAAGCTTACACCAAATCTTACACCTGTGCATGTAGAGCATGTAGTGCTGTACTACTCTGAAGACATAGCAAACTTTCAGTATTAAGGAAACATGAATCAGTGATCTAGTAGACACTAAAGGAAGATCGATGTTCCAAAAACCAAGATTGACAGTTGCTCTGTTCCACTTTGAAGAAAATCTAGACCTTACTATTGAATAAAATTATCTACCTTTACAGAAACTGGAGACAGAAAGCGCTGAGCTGTTCTATTACATATTGCCACTTAAATGATGGACTGGTAAATACTCCAGTCACAGAGCACAGTCTCATCAAAACCAACCTCACAGGTGGCTTAAAAGAGCTCCAGCAGAACAATCTCCTTCCTGGCAGAAACAAATGCTACCACCTGCTGTACCGCATTAAATTGAAGGTCACCCATATGAGACAAAAAGACAAAATGCATGAGTAAACCATGAGAATCATCTCAGGAACTCACCAGTTATGGACACAGAATGACAAAAAAAGCAAATAAGTTTCTTCTGGAGTGGCAGATCCTTATTTCAGGTATCAGGACTTGAGAAAGCGTTAAGCAGTGTGAAAAAACGTATGGCAGATTTTAATGCTGTTAAACTGAAAAGTTATCTTGCGTACCATAAATGTATGCTAAAGTTACTGATTATGTTCTATTCATGCATACGTTTGATGAGGAGGGAGAATGTAAGAAAAAGCAAACTTGTTAGCAGCTTTCTGTGGTAAAATGCAAGAGGGAACAGAAGCTCCTGTCAACACTGAGGTTTAGCTGCAGTTGCTGACAATCAGCTGTTTGGATTTTCTGCTGAATGTGTGTTTTTAAGACACTTACTTTCCCTAAAGTTCAAGCTTTGAACTAAAGTACAGCTGTTAACATTGTTTCTACAGCAACTGTCAAGTTTTACTTCCCAAACTGCAGACCAGCCCGGCCTTCCAGCCCAGACAGCAGGATTAATTAAGTTTGTAAAAGGCAAATAGTATGATTATATTTTCTCCCTTGGATTCCAAGCAGGCTTACCAACCACCCCAGTCAGGAAGGCTCCAGACCTCAAAATGAAGAAATAAAGAGATGAAACACATGACTTCAAACACAAACAGCCTGATCTGCTACACAGACAGACACTGTGATGAGCACAAGCCAAACAAACCCTAAGTCCTTGCTCCTGCATTCACACCTTACACCAAGTGCTGCTGAGAACAACCTTGAGGTTATCCAGTGACCTTTAAAAAATTATTTTGAAGGAAAACTCATACATAAAGCTCCTTCCTGTTAATTTTACCTTCTTGAATATTCATCATTCTGCCCTTAAACTACAGAGCTATAGAGAGCATCAGTGACACTGATAAGCATTCCCTATGCCTGTGTCTTCTTTGCTACAGTAGGTTATCCAGCTAACTAGAACTTATGATGGACAGCATCCAAGGACTTTGATATCTAATTGATGAAAGACATGCCTACATACATGTAATGAACAGGTGCAATGACCTCAATCTACCTGTGGGGTGCTGCAAGTCCAATTGTAGAACTAATATACAGTTCTACTTTGGTAAGATAAGAGCTGGGAATATTCACACTGTAAACTTGTGTCAGTGTACACTGGTATAATGTACAAGTCACACTTTCAATTATTAATCAATTAGACATACAATAGCAAGCATACAAGACCATACGTGACCCTCATATAGACAACATTTTTGTAGGCTGACTTTTCTTTCCTGGGAAAGATGTCTGACAACAGTTCCAGTACAATCTGCTTTTTCTGGCCTATGGTGCCAACTCGATTCCCAGAACACAGAGATATAAACATCACGAGGTCAGAACTTCCTACAGCATCTTTCTGGCTCCTCTGGTGTTTGAAGAGCATGGCACAGAAATCTCCGGAAGCAGATCATCCTTCACTGCTCTCACATTCTGCTGTTTAAAGTCTTTTATTGGCTAAGGCTGCAAAATCCCATATCAGAGGTACCCCCTGAACACTTCCTCCACCAGGAGTCACAGAAGGACGCTGTGCCATCTCTGGGAAACTTCTCTGCCTGCACTGCTCTTCATTCCTGTAGCAAAGCGAATCCTACAGGCCTGAAATAAGGCATTCAGAACACCTGCTGAACTAACACCCACCTGCAGCAGTGAGAAACACAAATATGATGATGCTTAGAAAAAGATACCCTTTTCTGTAAAGACTTCAGGAGGTCCTCCCTCCCTATCCCTCTACTGAGAGACCTGGAAGAAATTCTGTTCAGTTGTAACACGTAAATGCAAGACCTGATGCATCCCACAGCTGCACATCCAGAGATCTCTCTTTTCTTCAGCTGCATTCACACATATGCCTAGGAGGCACCTAGCTGGGTGCGCTTAAAGCTATGGTAAGACGTATGTCAACTGTGCTATTTATCGCCCCATTGTTCAAAGCATCAATTCTCCCAATTCCTGCACTGACTTTCCAGAAGATTCATCTGAAATCTTTTTCCTCACAATGAAAAGGGAAATAGAGACTGGAAAATTCAGTAGCTTCAGAAAAATCACAGGAAAGCCTGAGGTACACATTGTTTGGAAACCTGGCCATTCCCATGGTGCACTATCAAGCCCTGACCAGCGAGCTTCACACAATGCCATAAACAAACTGGCATATAGCACTGAGTAGGCTGGCAATACAAGAAACCCAGACCTCAGTGCGCTGCTGAGGTGAACTGCAAAGAAACAGGGATGTGACCATAGAGATGCAATTCACATCAAGCCCCCCCCCAAAAAAGTCATCAGGTCAGAAATGCGATGGTACACGTGACTGGAGTAGGGACCAGACTTCTCTGCTTCACCAATCTCAGCGGTGACTCTGCTTCTTAGCAAACTGCCTAACTTTGGGAAGCTTGGCACAAATACTTCAACAAATAGCAACAGCAGATAGGTTTGTTTTTTGTTTTTTTTTTAAACTTTAATTAGACAGAGGATTAATGGCTTTTAATGCAAATCAACGTCATCTTTGAGGAATAAGACTGTTAAGCAGAAATTTCTTTACATTCCATTAAATGGCAACAAGATGACTGATTAATTATGAAAACTACCTTCTAAAAACCCTGTGGGTGTAGCAGAGAGATAGTTGGATGGTGACTAATTTTCCATATCATTGAATATCTGCAATTTGGATTTAAAATGAGGTGAAAACAGAAATTGCCAGACTGCCTGTGCCTCAGCTAAATGAAACCCTACCCCCAAATCCATTATGTTCAAGCACTTTGTTCTATGCCAGAGCCACCGTCACCAATTTTCTTGCAGCACCTGCTTTGTTTCAAGACAACAGTCATTCAAACCTAAGATGTTAATGTTATGATTCAACAAATCCACAGCTACTTTAAGAGACTGCTTGCCATTTATGTGTTTCAAACAGAACAGCTTAATGAGATCTAACTGTGCAAATTAACGACAGCAAAGCTGCATGCTCACAAGTGACAACAGCAGCAGGATTTAGCTATATAGATGTAGCAAATTACATAGATACTATGTTGTAATAATACATAGGCCTCCTCTTTTCCTCTACGGATAATCAGTCTCATGGATGGCAGAAGCAAAACTATCGCTGATCTGCTTCACAACAGTACTTCAAAACCATCTTCGTGTTATTCTTGAGTCTTCAGAGGGGTTGCTGTCATTACCTAAGACAGACTTATAGGAGAAATAAATTCATATGGACTAGAAACACCAAGGAAACTGTATCCATGTACTTACATAGCAACTGCATTTATATACAAATAAATTCCCACTCTTTATACATTACCCACGCACCTGGCACATGGTTAATTCCACAGTCGATTACAATTGCACCAGGTTTGATCCATTCACCTTTCACCATTTCAGCTTTACCAGCTGCAACCACCAGGATATCAGCTTTAGCAACCTACAAAAAAGAAAAACAAATCCTTACGAACTACTCTGTACCACACCAAGAACAGAAAAAAGGCAGAGCTGCTCCAACCGCAACTTAAAATCAGTTTTGGTTGTAGTGAAATTGTGTGCTCACCCACTGCATCTAGAGGAATGGAAGGGCATCATCAGCAATGAAAGGCAGCTAACAGTTCCTTGGCAAGGACAAATTCCCACTGCCAGAAATTGCAGCCTATTTTCACGCTCCTACCCTGAACCGTTTCTAGTCAACACTTCACAACCTCCTTTGAACTCTTCCATGATTCCCAAATGGATGATACACAGTACTTCTAGATGAAAGCCTTCAGCATACTCTGATCTTCCTTCCTTCAAATATCCCTGCATATTAAGCTGCATATTATCTGCTTCTCACTACTAGAAATACACCCAGAACTCATCAGACAGCTGCCGAGAACTGCCGAGAGCAACCCCTACACAGAACAGTAAGCGGCACTTCATTTGTGGCAGCAGCGTTGTGATTTTTATGTCCAGGTCTGCGCAACATGCAAAACCTGGGGAAGCTGATTGTAATTCAGCAGCGGTATTTGTTCAGACAGTAATCAGCAAGAATGACAGATCTGGTCACAGAGTTCCTACTAGAACCTTGGACAAAAACTCCCTGCTACTTCACCTGCTGCTTCATTTGTATCCTTAGGAAGCCGCTATCCCCTGGAATTTTTTTCTTTGAAGAGCTATTTTTAAGATTTCATTGCAAATTAGCACTTCCGTTGTTAATCAGCCTAACAACAGTCTTCTTGAACAGCAACTTAATGGAATGAAGAATTGTAGCGTTTCTGATCTTGCACTTGAGTTATACTCAAGTACACCTACCTCCATTCCAGCTTTGATACTTGCCTATAAAGCCTGGCAGTGTTGATTGCTCAACAAAATTCAAGTAGGTGGTAGCACAGCAACACACTATTTCTGTCATTCTTACTGCTAAAGAAGAAAATGGTACAAACTCCCAGTCATAGAAAATAGACTAGAACAGAAATACAGAGAAGGAATTTGGTCTATCATTTCCTAGACACGAAAGTAGAAGATCACTTGGCATCTTTAGGGAAAAAAACCAAACGAAAACATACACTCCGTCTTGCAGGCCACTACCTGGAGGTTAGGAAGGAATGATTAAATACCCAGTACTAGCCCGAATAAAAATAATTTTATTGTTATAATTGCAGCCCTCTAAAGAAGGACCTTCAACAGCAGTAGATTCAGGCAAACATTTGGAGAACAAGACCAGAAAACTATTTCAGATTAAAAACAACCCAGGCACACTGACTTAGACAACATCAGGCAAAAGCATGCAGCTGGTAGCATTGGCTTGCAGCACATAGGTACAGCCTCACGAGTCCATCCTTCCCCTTACCTCCTCAGCCAGAGTTGAGGTCTTTGAATGGCAAGTGGTTACTGTTGCATGATTCCAGAGCAGCAGGTCATGCATAGGAGCACCAACGATCTTACTGCGACCAACCACTACAGCTCTTTTCCCTGTAACCTGAATGCCTGTACCACAGGAAGGTAGGAGAAGATAAAATGTCATTCTGCATCCCAATCTCAAATAGCTCCGGAGTATATCGGTCAATATGTGTTTTGATAATATTTTCCAGGATACTACTTTTCTTTTGGGTTTTGTATTGCTTTAAACATGGATAATTGCTCCTCTTGCTGAAGACTACTGCATTCATGAATAATGGAAACCTTCTTACCTGTCTGTCTGATAAGTTCCATGCATCCTTTTGGAGTACACGGAATAAAGCAGTCTCCAAGGTCTCCTCTAGACAGTTTCCCAGCATTGATGCTACTTAAGCTGTATTTTGAAGAAATAAAGAAGCCAAGTAAATTCCCAGTCTCATAATTACCAGTTAAAAGGGAAGGGGAGGGAGGAAAAAAAGGGGGAAAAAAGGAGTCTAATTCAGGAGTAGCCGTGATGTTCTCTAGGGGTGATATCAGCTTACCCATCTACATCCTTCTCAGGTGCAACAGCATTGGTTATTTTTTCGGTATTGATAGGCTTATCAGAGTCAAGGGGCAACTGCACTATGAAGCCATGAACAGCAGGATCTCCATTCAAAGAAGCGATGCACTTGAGGACCTACAAGGAAAGACCAAAAACCTAATGGCTGATAAACCGAAGCGAGATTAATAGAAGGTAAAAACAACACAACACAACCCTATCTGGATTAAAAGAAACAGAACACACTTTGGTTTGTTCCACACAAAAAGTATGAATGACTCGCATTTTTTATGCTGAGAAATACATCTGCTAAAGTTTCTAAATTCTATGTAGTTGTGCTTTAGCTTTCTCTAAAAGAAAAGAAAAGGGGAAAAAGCAAACAAAAAACCCAAATAAGTCATCGGGTTCCTGTTCCTCTTTCATGAGTCGCATCTGCAGACAAGCAGCCTTTCCCTCCTATTTTACAAAAAAAAGATAACTTTGCCCCTTTGGCTTGAAATCGAAATGACATGATTTTTCTTTATCAACTACACTACTTACCTCAGCTTCTGTTGCAGTGTTTGGTAGCTTTATGTGATTGGCACTGATCCCAATCTGCAAATGAGAATGCCCAGAAATTATCCGATTTCCAAAATGATATCAGAGATTGATCTGGCTGTTCTTTCAGTCAAGCTCAACCTCATCTTCATTTTGTCACATTTCCCAGGTCTATCTCCTATTTCTGTTGCTACAGTCCTTTTATTTGGAAATGCCATCAGTGCAGAAGATAAAAGATTTGTGCTTTGTCTACTTATATTGGCCCATCTTTCAACTGTTCCGTTCACCTTTTGGCATGAACAACTGCATCTTGGCTTGACAGCATATTGCTCTAAGATGCCAGCATAGATGCCAGCTGTCACCTAGGAAAACAGGGATTCATTAGGTTCCCAGCCCTGATGTAGCATGCAATGGATCTCTTGATGACAGATGTAAGGCAACTGCAGCTACACATCAACAGGAAACTGAGAGAAGGTCAGCACATGGCCACAGGTCAGTGAAGACAGAACATCATCACTTCAGACACGTGTCACTTAGGTAACCTTTTGTGTAATCAGCTCCAACCCACAGGATTGCTACAGAGTACCCCACTCTGCATCAGATTACACATCTGTATTATTCCTTTATAACAAGGAATTCAGGCTAACATCGGTTTCTCCAATACACGCAAAGCTTAAACAAAGGTATTTGGCTTACATCTGTAATTTCATGTTCTGATTAGACCTATTTTAGGGAGGTTAAAAAAACCCAAAAATTACCAGTTTGAGCATTACCTCAGCAGCAGCCTTCAGCTTCATGTTAATGTAGAGGTTCGAATCATCCCGATTTCCAACCTAAGGTTGAAAAGACAGCTCAGACACCCTGCAGAGTAGAGACCCAGCCACAGGCTGAGAATGGCTTAACACCCAGCTTCCTCAAAGCTACACCAAGGAGAAAAAGGTATTCTTGAATAACCATACCACACCGATACAGACTATAGGCATCTGGAGCTAACAGGAGAGCGCTCTTTTAAGTAAGAGGCAGCTAAAGGGAGGCTGTCTGATCTCCTGCATAAATACCATTAACATCTGTTAGAAAACCCTCAAAAACACAGTGAAGCAGAAAAGCAGAAAATATTGCTTGCCATCTCATCCGAGAAAGTTAATTAACAGGATCGGTAGGCGCTGATAGCATCCAATTATCTGAGGCTTTTCAAAAGTTGGTCCCCTTTGGTACTCTGGAGTCTTAATTTTATACACATGTGCCTTTGTGGAGAGGATTCTTCCACTGCTGCTTCATAGCTTGAGAATTTTCTCATCAAACAAGGAAGAAATCAACAAAGTAAAAACAGCGCAATGCACAAAGCAGCAAGTAGAACAAATGTCTGTAGATTTGGCAGAATTGGGTGATTACAGTGCAATTATTTGCATCATCCGTTATGTTTGGCCAAAGGTAATTCTCCTGGTAACTGTTAGAAAACAAAGGGTAAACAGGAAAGAAATATTAAGAAAACTCCCCAGACTCAGCTCTCTGACACTAGGGAGCTGTCTCTGTTTCTCACACAGATCATAAGCTGCAAGGATGACTGTATTAGCCAGTCAACCAGCACGCACTTTTTCTGTGGGCTTATACAAAGAGGCTGCCTCCCTTGTAGAGTCTGCTGAATCATATATAGGCAGAAGAGACATGTCAGCAAAAAGACAATATACGGTGTGTAAAAGAGGATATACCTGACTACAGAACAAAAGTAAAAGACAACTGACTCATTCTTCCAGCTCAGAGGACACCAGATACATCCCAAGAATGGAGCTGGTGAGGTGCTGCATATCAGAAACCTCTGATTGCCCCAACATAAATGAAAAACAGTTGATATTATCTGTATTTGAACTTCTCCAACCTGAGGCGGTTTGACAGCTTACAAAGTGCTGGAGAGCAAACAGATTGTAAAGGATTTATGGCAGAGACAACCCTGGTTTAAAGAGGAAACAGATCAACCAAGAAAAGACTGCAGTAACACTACTGTCCCTCTATGTATTTTAAATCTATTTTAAATTTTAAATTTAGTGGAAAAGGAACTTCCCCCTTTCCCACTAAACACCTGAAGACAAGTCTTCTGTAGAACTGATCTTATAACAACAACAACATAAAAACACAGATTTGTTCCTGGCATTGAAGAGAAGAAAGTTCTTCATGTACTAAAGCAGTCTTAGTGATTGAATCCAGAGACTGCTCTTCAGGAGCCCTAAATAGCAAATAAAGACAGAAGCCCCTTCTCTGGACAGCCATTTTCAGTCTCTCTGTATCCACACAGTTCCATCCACACGTGACAGCTGTTACTACGACTCACCTTCAGATCTAAGCATACCAAAAAGTTTCCATTTTTTTTTATAGCTGTCATGGAAAAAAAAAACCCAACCACTTAATTCTGCCAAATACAGGCCCCAAACCTGAACCAATAAGAGCATTTTTTCCATTCACAAGCATTTATGCATAGATTCTAGCATCTACTCAAGCTTCTGAAGAACATCAATTTCAGCAATGAGATTTTGTTCAGCCCTCTGCACTTAAGGCCTTCTTGGCTGAGGTGATTCGTTCACTTTTCTTTCTTCATGGTCTCATATAACAGCTGATCAAATCCCATATTAACCTCAGCAATATCTGGTGCAATCACATCTGTTAGAGCTGACAGACTTCAGGGCTCATAAAAATGCAAAGACGATAAAACATCAGGGAACTGCATAAACACCCCACGGGGTGCTCTGCTCTTCAGTTCCTTACAAAATGCTACTGTTTAGCAAAGAAGCTCATCCATTGCTACTTACCACAGCAAAGCAACAAAGATTTTCTGTAGTTGTCATTAAAGAAAACAATACCTGCAAAATCGCGAGTCCGGGTGTGAAACCTGGAAACTTCTCCTTCATCTCAGCAACTTGCTTCTTTAACCTCTCTCTCACTTGTCTGAGTGCAAAAACAAAACAAAACCATAGAAGTTAACCACGGGTTTGAATTCTCATACAATGGCAAGACAAGTGGTTGAAAAGCTGACAGACAGGTATACCAGCAAACACAAACTTAGAGTACACAAGTACAAGAAACCTTCAAATAAAACTGATGCCCATAAATCACTATGATGCTTCGTTAGTTTCATTCAAGCTTTTTCTTTTCCCCCCAAATTTTCAAGTTCTCTGCGTACTTCTTCACTCTCCTCTTCACACAACAGCCTCTTAGTTATACAGGGGGATAATACACAATAAGACATGGAAATTCCTGAGATTTCCAGCTCCCTGTTAAGCTGCAAATCCCCTTTCCACATATGCTACACCAAGTCTACCAGTCTTCCACAGATGCCACTCAACACTGTCACACGTTGTCTTGGCAAAGGATGACAAGTTTACAATGGTAAAACTCTGTATAAGAGCTGAGTAGGTTGTCCCCAAACCTACACCTCTGCTGTAGTTGGCCAGAACTGTTTGTTTCTCCTTCCTGTCTGCTTGGCTTAACCCAGAGCTGGATAAGGCACAGTCACAAACTCACCTTCTCGCTTCCCAACACATGGATACAGAAAATTACTCCAGTAATTACTCCAGAGAGAGAAATGAAGCAGCAAGGAAAAGTAAACCCTGGAACGCAGCTCGGGTTAACTCTACAGCAAAAGGCAAGCTCAAGGATACAATTATTAAAACACAACTTTAAGATGAGTACATGGGAAGATTTCACTGATTGCATCAATCTAGATTAAATGTCAGTTCATACCTAGTTTAGAGGTAACAGTTACTCATCACCTATAAATGAGCTGCAAACAGCTCAAAAGCTGCTGTCACTGCCTCACATGCTGGGTCCCAGGTGTGTGCAACTTCAGTGGTGCAGGCATGGTAGTGGGGAAGAAGTCCTGGTGCTAAGCCAAATGAACTCTCCAGAATACGAGTTTCTGTCAAAAAGAGCCTAACTGCAGCCATGGCTCTGTCTCCTCACTGGATGCAGCTTGGATTCAGCAGGAACAGAACAGTGATGTCTACCTTGGGTACATTTACCCTTAAATCAGTGCCCCAGAAGGTTTTATCCTTCCTAAGTGGAAGCAGATCTCTCAACTGGAGGAGCAGCTGTTGGTGCCAGTTTGTTAAATAACGCAAACAGCAAAAGTACTGGGACAGATTAAGTACCCAGAAGGCTGCAATTCCTGCCATATAGCCCCAAAACACCAAGATGACTGATTGCAAGTGAAACCAACTCTATCTTGCAACTATATAAGCTCCAGATCAGGAATGCCAGAGGCAAGAAGAAAGAGAAATGGAAGCAGATGCAACTCAACAGCACTGTTCCCAGGGGATGGTCGCAGCTGGCCCAGCCAGAAGCAGCCCCAGGGCTGTTCTGAGCCCCATCTCAGGGGAATCACACAGCCTCCTGCCACATCCTAAATCAAGCTTCTTTCCTGCTGCATCGCAAACCACATGGCCAGAGCTCTACGCTCTACTGTATCCAAGAAGCAGGTTCAAGGTATTTATAAGCCTTTGCATGGGGCCAGTCTGTTCCAAGTCTCTCAACAAGCTTTGGTAAAAGAGGCTGCTTTCAATCTGAGCTCAGAAATAGTGCTTTTTAGGCATGATTTAGCCTCCATTTGACACTCACTTGGCTCTGACACTTTTCTGAGCTCACAGCCTCATCCTAGAAATTCTTCATTGCTGAAGCAACAAAAACGCATCCTCACCTCTGCTATACGTCCCCTGGGGAAGGCAGCACCACTACAGCTGCTGACACTGTAGGGCCTGAACTCATGAGGAGCCCATAACAGCAGTGCAGGGATCACAAAGAAAGTCAGAAACCCAATGCTAGAGTGAGTGCTGTGGGGCACCATTTTGTGGGAGCTACATCTGAGATGAGGCTCTGAAACACCCTACATGCAGCTGAGCCAGTAAGAAAGATGCAGCAGCGGTTTACAGCCTGCAGACAAGAGGAAATGCAAACAAACATGAAATGCACTGTAGTTTACGATGCAGTAGAGTTCTCATAAGGGACAGTCAACTGAAAGGGTCTCAGGTGTGGCATTTATTTTTAAACCAGCCTTCTCAGTGGAGGAGCAGCAGTCCCATCAGAGGATCTATTTCTCTCCATCCTCTGCGAAGCAGGGCTATAGCATGCTTTTACATCAAGCAGCCACAACTGCTCACACATTACACTGCTGCCATTTTCTGTAATTAGGCACTAGCTCATTTCCCCTTCAGCTACACAAGAAAGGTAACATGCACGAACACACAAGCGGTGCTGCCAGTGCTGAATTGCCTTAGGAGTCTTGAAATCACTTCCTAGACAGCCACCTAGCGTTAATTACTGCTGCTTGCTAGCTACCAGGAAAGCCAAGGATGCAAAGGTCAGAGAGAAAACGAAGTGAAAAACAACAAAAAAGCAGTCTCTGGAGTTCTGCAGATACATTACAGAATAATTCAGGTCTTCACGGAGATAAGAAAAAAAACCATATTGACAAATTAATTAGTAGTACGAACATTTATTCAAGTTTTCAAACATAAGTTGGCAATTGGACACGGCTGTTTCTCCAAGAGCCTTCCCTCCTGAGACACCTCCTGTGCTGCTGGCTCTTCCACAAACAAACTCCCACTGCAAACACAAGTCCAGGGTCCACACGGGTTAAGGACAGCACGCGGCTTTAAGCATACAATGAAAAAGCCAGTTCCAAAGATTAAATCAATTGTTAGCCTTTCCTTCACTAGGCTGCAGAAGTGAGCAGAATTTAAATGTATGCAGTGAATCTCCCAGAATAGCAAAGGACAAACCACGCTCCTCCAGATCTGCTTGAAGCACAGAGATAGAGAAGCACAGCTCTCATGCCAGGATCTCCCCAGGCAGATTCCACCACACCTGCTGGATTCTTTACATGTCACGGCTTAGGTAGCTGTGATGTAAGTGGCACCAAATTTAGGACAAAAAAACATAATCAGGCTGTATTTCCATCCCTCCTGTGGACTTGACTTGACTTGTACTTGATGTTGCTGAACATATGACCCAGCCAATACCTACCTCAGAGACAATGATGCTCTACAAGAGAGGCCTGCCCCCAAGAGAGAAAGGTTTGGCTTCACTGCCCAGATGATAGATTCACTGAAGGTTTCAGAAGTGTGAATCAGAAGCACACTTGCTGCAGTCCCCCAGAAATGGCTGCAGAAGGCCAACAAGCCTACCCAGATCCTACACCACTTTGGCCCTATAGCCATTTTCCATTACAGCCTGCAGCACAACCACTGCTCCACTTGACCCTATAAAAAAAACCAAACAAATGCAGAAACAAATGGCTCTGTTTGGGAGAAGATGCTGTTTAGACAACACAGCTGCAATCAATCCACAAGCCTCCTGCCCTCACCTCACACTGGAGTTCAGTGTAATACATCCAGTATCTCTCACAGACTGAATAGAAGAGCTTGTTTCTACTGAAAGAAGCTGCCTTACTCAAAGTATCATTAACTTAAGCACCAAAATCCTACACAAATCACAATGTCTGCTGCTCTATATGTTCTCCCTTCCATGCATGATAAAATCCCATCTACTATCTTCACATATATTGACTGATTTCCTTTGTGTCTCTTCTGAACCTTCAAAGACTTTTTAGATATTAACTAGCTTTATCTCCTAAGTAAGCTATCCTTGATCACAGAGACAAGGAAGCACCATCTCTCTAAGTATCTTCTCTCTTCAACTGACCCACAAAAGTAAGAATGTCACTATTTACCTTTTTGCTTTTTATTTTAATAAATGACATGACTCCGAATTAGCTATTTCCTTCAGCTTTCTTTGGGGAAGGGATGGCTGGTAGCAGGAGAAGAAAGTTCATAGTACTTAGGAGTTTTTCATTTCAGACACATACATAAACTCAGAATTAACCAGCTGGAACACTGCTTCATTGATTCACCTTGTTTGTTAATATTTGACCGACTTACAAGCAAAATTTTCACAATTAAAGCCTAAAATAGTAGAAAAACCCTACAGGATTGTAACTGAACGGACTTTGCAGGTGATGTACTGAGAAACAGACCCTTACTATGGCAGACAAATTCAGTTGAATATTCCTAGAAAGAGCACATGCCTATCACTTGCTTCTTTCTTTCTCTGATAGACTCTTGGCCTGACAGTGGGCTCATTTCTTATAACTGCTACCGTAATACTGAAAGCAAACAGAAGTAAAAGAGTCACCACTGTAACTGTAAATTAATAATAATAATAATAAAAATAATAAATGTAATATGACCCACCAAAAAAAAATGAATAGATGAAAGCTCAGAATACCACCAAAACATGCTCCTCAAACTACCACCTCCCTGGAATTCTATTCAGTCTAAATTCACACTAATGTGTAGTTTGAAGGAACCAATGTCAGTTTCCACACCAGGAAAAGGAAATCTGAAGTGGGAAGATCACTAGGCACTACCAGCACCACTCATAGGGCACGCAGAGCACAACGCTTTCAAGACTGACAAAAGCATAAAGTCTAACAATGTAAACAAGACTGGCAGACTGAAAGCCCTAAATAATTATCCTGACAACTGGCCCAAAAACTACTGGGTAAAACATATTCCAGGAGGCTTTCGTTGTGGACATTTAGATTCCAGATACATTAAGATAACCTTTGAGAAATGTAGCACTGCCAGCTGGAAGTAGATGTTCCACATGCAGCAACACCTAAGATGAGCGCCAACAACTTCTCAGAGGTTACTTTAGATCATCTGTCCAAATCCTGGCCAAATACTGGAGCAGGTTACCCACTGGAACAGGCTGCCCAAGAAGGCTGTGGATGCCCCATCCCCACAGGCATCCAAGGCTGGATGTGGCTCTGTGCAGCCTGGTTTAGTGATTGGAAACCCTGCCCACAGCAGGGGGGTTAAAACTGGATGATCTTTAAGGTTCTTTTCAACCCAGGCCATCCTATGATTCTATGAAATTCCATGGTTACAGGGAGGTTCATAGAATCATTAAGGTTGGAAAAGACCCCTCGGATCACCTGGTCCAACCCCAATCCATCCCCATTAAACATGTTTTCTCATCTCCATAGTTCCCAAACACCTCCAGGAGCAGCGACTCCACCGTCTCCCTGTCAGCTTGTTCCAATGTATCACTGCACTCTGTGAACAAATTTTTCCTCATATCCAACCTGAGGGTTTACATACCAAACCTACCCCACCACACACCACTAGCACTGAGCATGGCACAAGTGTCACCCTCAGCTAAACACTCCATTTGCCTTAAGACCAGCAGTGTATATATAGTACATGGACATGTACATATAGCAACAACTGCAGAGCAGCAATAGGGAAAGTAAGCAAAACTACACAGCACGAGGGTGAGTGAAAGCTGAAAGCAGAAAGAAGTCTGACAAATCTTCCCAACAGTTCTGACAAGTGTCACAGGTTCCTTAGATATACTTGTGCCCGTGAACCACATGTTAACACTCATCCCTATGTTACCTGATCCACAGATTAACTTAATTAGCTTTAAAAAGAAGCAACCAATACTCTCAAAACAGTGACCACCCCTAAGCTGCCAACTCAGGCCCAAAAAGCATCCTGAGAGCACAGAGAAGAGGCAGTGCTTCCAACTTATCGCATCGGCCTGGGCACTTATCTCAGCACAGAGATACCGAACAACCAGGAGCCGCGCTCCAGGGCTGACGCTGGACGGGGCCAACAAGAAGCAGAGCCCCACGCTGAGCCCTTGGGAGGTCGCGACTACGCTTTCAGTTCTTCCGAAAGGAAAACCTCCCTCCCTCCTTCTCGGCAGACCCTGGGAGCAGAGGGTACGTACGCGGAGACGACTTTGCCGCTGAGAACCTCTGCGGGGGCCATGGCGAGGGTGGGAGGCAGCAACCCAACGCAGCGCGGATCCGAACCGCTCTGCAGGACACGGCGCCGATCCACGTGGGCCCTAAACTTTCAGTAGCAGCCACAGCGCAAGCGCTGCTCCACCCCGGCGGGCGGCTGTGCTCTGCGTGTCCCTCCCCTGCGTCGTTCACCGCCCTGAGGCTGGGGGGAGCGGGGGTACTTCGTAGCGAGATGGCCGCGTAGAGGGGGTTTGGGTTATAGGGATGGGTTTTGTGCTCACGCAAATTGCTGGTCACTTAATAAAACTGCAAGTCGGCGTACTGATGTCTTCAGTGTGTTATGGTCTAGACTTTGCTAAGAGTAAAGGGTTTTTCATTCAGCCGTTTTAATCCCTCAGAGGGATGTCCTTTAAGCAAGCAGAGGCGCTGAGGAAGGTGTTTGTTTCCTTGTTGGCTGCTCTGATCTGTGCAGAGATGGAGATCTGTGATCTCCATTTTATGTAACCAATGCTCTGTGTTAATCTACGGGTGAGTGTGAGCTGTGAGAATCAGCTTTCGGTGCTTTTCTCATGGAGATGGGATGGATTGTTGGATACCATACCCTGAGGCTGCCTTACTTGTGATGCCGGGGCCCCAAGGAGCTGCACAACTCATTGGTTTGTCAGTGGGATGTGATTCAAGAAAACAGGGCCAGGGAACTGACAAAACACAGTTGGTGATGGGATGGAACAGTACTATGTTCCCATCCTACTATAAGGCTTATATTCCTGTTGCTATGTGGTGTCAGTGCAGCAAAGAAACTGCATGACCACTGCAGGTTTGCAAAGTGTGGAGGTCGGGGGTTTGATGCCAGTGCAGCAGAAGTCCCAGTGAGAGCTTAGGACTAAAAAAGCCTGTTTGAAGTGCAGTTTGGAAATGAAAGTTGCTGGTCTACAAGGTTTGCTGAGAAAGCATTCAATCCTGCTACAACGCTGCATTATGCTTCTCAATGCTGTAATCGGGTCAAGAATGGATTTGGGGACCTGTCTGATTTTGAGAAGAGTGGAGTACAGCCATTGCAGCTTCCATCTAGCTCACAAAGCAATGAGGATGGAAATATATAGGCCTTCTGTTTTGGAAGCTCAGAACCTCCAGGGTTGCTTCTCTGGAATTCTGGGAGGGGGATATATACCATATACCATGTATTGTTCAAAACTTGTCTGAGGATAAGTCTTATCTGTGTGTTTCCTTTTGTAGCATGTGGGGTGATGAGTGTTGTGCTTTTTTCTCTGCTTGCTTTTTGTTATTGAGGGGAAAGCTGGTTATTTCAAGTGGTCAAACCAGCTGAAGTTGAAACCATTTCAATTGTAAGAATAAAGGTTGGAAATTTCTCTTTAAAACTGACTTGGAAAAAAAGGGAAAAGTGCATTTGGGGTTTTTAATGCTGAATAAAAAAAGCTAGAAATAACGTTTTCTTTTCCTTTCTATAGTTATTCCTTGTATTTCCTGGAATGTTCCAATAGACAGTTGCAGTGTTATATGATCAAAACTGAAATTATACAATTAACCGAGGGAGGGGATTTTTCTCAGCTGCTTAAAATTCTGTGCCCTGTTTGTTTCTCCTGTTGCTTTTATCTGAGGCCCGAATGAACTCTCGGGGAAGGAAAAAAAAGTGTTCTGGAATAAGTGCTAAAGACTCTTTTAGTTGAGGGAAGCACAGGCAAAAACAACTGCTGCTAACAAAGATTTGACGCTAAAGATGATAATGGATAAATACCAGCGAGAAAAGAAAGCCCATTTATTTAAAGATATTCCAATGGCCTTGTTTGCAGAGTGAGCAAAAAAAAAGCTGGTGCCATCGGAAGCTGTAGATCCCAACAGTTCGCAGGTGTCTTTTCTTCTCTCTGCTTTTCTTAATGGCCCTGCTCCTGAAAAAAGATGTCTCACAATGATGCATAAAATGACCCGGAGTGTAAAAGTAAAACCAAACAAACAACTTCTTTTATCATCTCTTTTTGTTTGAACCAGATTCTCTTTTCATGGGAAGGAAGAGACTCATGAATTTTAACTATTTTATGACAGTAAATCAGACTGGCTGATCTCCTTTTATCACAGCAGAAAAAAATCTTCTTTATTTCTAACTTGTTCCATGCAGCAATCAAATACCAAAGCTGAAATTGTCACTCAGATGCTGTGTGTCATACATTTATGTAAGAACTTTAACTTTTAATTGTCATCTTGAAGTTGAAATACTGGGAGTGAGATGGAAAGGGAACAGAAAAGGGGTTATATGATGAGAAATGGCTAAACAGACCTTTTTGGTTTTTGTTAGAGCCGTATCCAGCCCTGAAATAGAGGAAAACACTTTTGAGCTGCTGTTGTAAAGGAAATCTTGGAGAAACACAGTGGCAAAGGTGTACCAAAAGGTTCAGTTGAGAGCAGTAATCAGTGTTTTATGCTTTCAGTACAATTATTTTGACCATGCTTATGCAAAACAATAAGGAAAAAAAAAAAAATCTAATGCTGTGATAAGAACAGCTCTGAGAATGATAAGCACAGTCTTGTATCAAAAAAAGGCTTATTTTCTGTTGACTGTTAGGATAAAGGTAAAAGCATTTACTTGAATCCTCAGAGAGGTAGATCTCTGCTCTTGAATGCAGCTCCACAGCAGTTGTTCTGCCCCTCTCATCTCCCTGCCAGCTGTTCCTGAGTTTGATTTGGTAACTGCCACATTTTGCCTGTTTACTCTTGCATCCACCCCCTCTTACATAACATGTCAAAAGTCATTGAGGTTGCTGTTTTAATAAAGCCACGAAAGCTGCAAAACGTGTGCCAGAAAGACTTTCAATGTTACTGATGAGCTAAGAGCAATGCCTCTGCTTGCACAGGGCCCCAGAAGTTGGAATCTGTTATGAGTAACTGACCCCACATCATCAAATTAAGGAGTAATGTTAGTCATTGCTTCACCCGCTGGTTAGGACAGGGTATCACCTTCTGTATAGGGAGAATAGAAGGCATAGATTAACTTCATGCATTTTACTTTCCTGAGCAAAGCAGGATTGGACAAATAAGTGATGTTCTCTAGAATGTCACTTCTTTCCTGTGCACTATTTAGTAATGGGGGAGTGGTGGCATTAAGATAAATGCTATTGGTCAACTCTACCTTTGATCAGATGACAGAACTGTTTGACGTGAGACTTGTGATTGACCTCAGCATACGTGAGCCCTCATAGCTAATCTGTGTTAATGTAATGTTGGAAGGTATGATCTAATATTTGTTTCATCATGAGGTGTTTCTGTAGTGTAGTTAGCCACTTAACTACCTCACGTGCCCCATACATTGTAGATACATCACAGAAACTACAGCTTGGTGAAGCAGCCAGCTGTTGAACTATCACTGCAGAAGTGTCTGTCCTGGGCTGAGATGTTATTTGCTATCTGGTATTGAGGGTTTCTCATCCAGTGCCTGAACTGGCACAACCAGGGCTTAGAGCCCTCCACATCAGCTTCAGTAAAAAGGTAGCCAAGTTAATTAAATTGCATCCAAGAGTAATCTTAGCAACAACGAACTGATTTTGCTTTAAAGCAGTCATAGGGTACTTTCACTGTAGATTTTTCCTGGTAGGTTGGTCAAGCTGGTTGAGTTCAACAGAGTGGTAATAACAGACAGGTCTCTGATGTGCTCTTCTGACCTGTCTCAAGCTTGCCAGCTACTTGCCTCCCATGCAGGAATTTTGTATCAGCCAAAACTAATCTGTCACTCTAAAGACAGCAACAACCAGGTCAGACTACCTCTAAACTTCCACTTGCATTCCTGTGCCATTGGCTCATGTACGTGACTGGTTGAGTGCATTTGTTACGGGCTCCTTTCTGTTGGCTTCTTCTCTTGTTGCTCCTTTAGTTATCTTTCTTTAGATACATCACTTTACTTTCAAACAGAAATCTAACAGCACTTCCAGTTGATCTCTTAGGAATCCTGCAGAACAAAACCATCACATTAGCAGCTTGAAGAGTTTTGTGTCATCCATGATTCTACTGAGAACAGTGCTGGAGCGCTTGATGACGTGGGTTGTCCTGACTGATGTAAAGAGACAATTCAGAGCAAAGAAACCATTTCCTAAGTAGCCCTCTCACATAATAACCATTCCTAATACTTCTACAGCATGTTGTGGCTCTCCATGCAATAAACAGCATCCTAATTCACTATCCCAGCCTGCTTGTGAGTAGTGCATTATCACATTTTCAAGGCAGGTAAATGACAAAGAAGGAATAATTCATTGTCTAAAGCAAAATATAAGCACAAGCACTAGATGGTCATTTCTAATTCTACCTTATTGTCTTTGGCTAATGATTTATAGTTAATGGCTTGTGGCAATGTTGGATCTTCCCTCCTTTTTGTCAACTCCTAAATTTCACTAGGTGCCTCTGAAAAATATACTTGCAGTATTTTCTATGTAAATTATTGCTATACTGGTTCTGCCTTTCTGAGTGTGTAAGGATTTGTGGCTGCCACAATGATACTTGGAGCGGTAGGCAGGGGGTGAGAGGTAATTTTCAGGACTGCAAGTGGGGGACATCTGGAAGGCAGTTTTTCCATTGAAGTTTAATACACACAGCATCTCAGATAATTCCTTCAGCACAAGCAAGGGCATCCCTGGTAGAACAAGGCAGCATAGCTAGTTTTATATCATCTCTGCATGAACCGTCACAGGGTGCTCTCTCAACCAAGCAATTTCTGTTTTTGCAGTGTCCTATGGAGACAGGATGGGGCTGAACAGATCCTGAAAAATCTATAGCAGAGGAAGTCCCAAGGTGGCATGAAACCAGATTTCCCATAGATCATTGTTTCAATACATGGGATATTCAGAGGTAAAAACGGATAAATGAAGAATTCTTTGGGCTTGAGTAACACGCTCATTCTGTGTCTCCGAATAATCCTTTGAAAGATTGAACTGTATTTGAAAAACCCCCTTCTAGAATTGTCTCAACATAAGCTTATATATATGTGTGAGCGTGTAACTCCCAGTTTATTTACCTTGTACTGCAAACCTTCATATACAAAAACTTAGCTTCTCATTAGAGTGATCCCATTTTTGCCCTCTGAGTTGTGTGATTTGTATTTTAAAAGAAGAATTGCTCAGTTTATAAATGAAGCAGAGCCTGGCAGAGGTTTGAGGGACGCATCGCTTACATTTGCCTTGAAGCTATGGAGTTTGTCCATTCTTGCATGCTCAAGTCTATTGTTTTGTACTCTCTCTGAGCTTTCCAATTTACAAACCAGCTTGAAATCTCATTGGAAAGTCTGTGCTATGAAATGAGCCATCCTTTCCTGCTATATGTAAGAGCCTGAAATAATGCATCAGGACAATCCAATGCGATGTCCTGTGGCCTGTGTCAGCTGTAACAGGCAAACAGCACATTAAAGACTCATTTAGTCCCCTTCAGCCACCATCCTGAAGCTAACCATTTTGACGTCTCTAGCCTGTGCACCCTATTGCAGCTGAGGTTTGCACATGGAATAGTTGTGCTTTGGAGCCCTGCTGCTTTGCAGAGCTAACCATGAGCCTGTGGTTAGACTCTGGGCCTAGGACAGAGTCAGTGACTGATGCTTGCATGGGTTACTGGAAAACTGATAGCACGTAGACTTGGCATAGAGCAGGAATATGATGAGCTCAATAGGGGAATGCCTGCTGTGATGCCTCCTTATGGCCTAGATGCCTGGAGAAGAACATGAATGATATGTTAAATATGTTGAGCTGTAATGTTACTGGTATCTTGTATGCCTACCATGGAAGTGTAGGACCAGCTAGTGGATTCTCAGGAGAGTGTTCACACTAGTGGTACAGGATCAGCAAAGAAAACATTACAGCGGTGACTCAGTGAGACATTCAACAGATTTGGCCTTAAGGCCATTTCTATATTCCAACATTGACACTAGTATAGGCATTGACTTTGTGGACCTATGTGGTGAAATGTCAGCACGGGGCAAGTTAAGCAGTTTGGCCTGAGCAGCTGCCTCAGTAATACAGGTGGGGCATGAGTCTTACTGCCCTTTTCCTTTGAGGATTCAGTGTCATTCTTGGAGCTTTGTGGAAAGCTCTGATGATGACAACAAAGTGTTTTTCCCTTTGTGAACAATTTTAGATTTCCAGTTCCTTGAATTTCCTATGATTTTTACAAGTTACGGGATGATGGAACTTTTATGATACAGGCAGCCTATGTGTCTTCCAGAGGAATACTGAGGAGATGCTGGGATCTGTGGAGGGGTACACTGACATTTTAAATGGGAACATTTTCACACAGAACTGCCTGGCAGTTTGAATTTTCTTTGAAACATCTGATTTTGAGGCAGCACACACGGTGTCCTTCACTCAGGAAGGTGCCCTTCACTCAGGTACAGAGAGCATGAGTGCTCGTGACAGAGAAGCACTACAGCTTCACGTGAAGGATGGTTTCTAAAGCCTAAAGAGTTGTCTTAAACTGTGCTCACTAACAGGGAAATAGAGCTGACACACAGACAAATAAATAACTGAATTTCTTTTTCAGAAAGGCTATGATGGTTCTGTAGCATTCATGTCGTCCACATTCAAGTGTCAGCTATCCCAAAGAGAAGAGGGATTCAGTTATTACTAGCTTGGCAGAGAGGAGGAACAATTGTTTGTGTAGGGTCACTGCCTCACTTTATGCTTTTAATTTGGGTGCTGCTTGCTGCTGTTACCTGGTGCTGGTGATCAAAAGCCTCAGCTCTGTACACCACACATAGATGACAATGACAGCATGAATGCATGCAGCCTTCCTCCAGCAACTAGAAGAATATTGAATGTGAAGGAAACTGTCTATGGAAACTCAGCAAGTGGCAATTCTTGGTATACTTTCAGGTGACCGTGACACTGTGCCTTCCTAAGCAGATCTAAAACTAAACTCTTGGTGATACATAAAAATGAACCTGTCCCCAGATACGCTCCTTAGCATTTTTTTTCTTTAAATGAGAGGACATTTCATGTTCAAAATTGCTGGCAATACACAGGTCCACGCCTTAATTCCCATTTCCTGGTATATTGCACTAATTACAGTGGATGTAGCACACTCATTCAGACAAAAGGTATCTTGTATGAATGTCCATTACCCTACTCATGGCAGCAAAACTTTCTGCAGAATGATGTGACATTTTTGTGTTTAAGCATCGGAATGTAGTAAATACATACATGCAATTGCTAAGTGGTGATGTCCTCATCTGTGGATCAGTGTTCCCAATGGGCAGAGACACCGTTAGATTTAGACATTAGTATGGGAGCCCCTTCTTCCTATCCATGTACTGAATGACTTGCACTTCTATCTAGTTTATTTCAGCCCTCTACAGATTGGTTTTCAGGTAATTGTGTAAAACTGGCATCATAAATATATTTAACATTTCTTTCTGGTCATTTTCAGACTAAAAGAACAAAAAGGCTGGGATCACATTGCCCCTGCTGATGTACAAATTTTGTTGCACCTTTGGAACCAAAGAAATTGTGACAGGGAAAGAAAGAAGAAAATTCTGACAAGGTAAAAAACATTTGGGGTAAACACTTTCTGCAGTGACACTTTGAGATGGATGCAAGAATAAAAAAGTATTTGTGTTCAACTTATGGATTTCATTATGCAAGTTGTTGCAAAAGGCGACACCTACTAGCAATAGAACTAGAAGGAATGGCCTCAAGTTGTGCCAGGGTAGATTCAGGTTGGAACTCAGGAAATACTTCTTCTCTGAGAGAGTGGTCTGGCTGGAACAGGCTGCCAGGGGAGGTGGTGGAGTCACCATCCCTGGAAGTGCTCAAGAAAAGCTTAGAAGTTGTACTGAGGGATGTGGTTTAGTGGGAAATATTGGTGATAGATGGACAGTTGGACTGGATGATCTTAGAGGTCTTTTCCAACATTGGTGATTCTGTGATTTTATAATGAGGAGGAGATTCTCTTCTGATGACTCAGTGATGAGTTAACTCAGGGTTAATGGAAAATATAAGAATAAGTTGCTCTAGTCACTGCTACCTTTGGCTTTCAGCTTTCTTTAATTTAAAAGTTAAGCTGTATCAAAGAATATTTTTCAAGTTTCATGGGTGCAGATCTTCTGGTTACAAACCATATGTCCCTTCATTAATCAGTCAGAATACTCCAGGGTGGCAGGAAAAACGTATGTACATGAACTTGTATCAAACTAATATCCTGTTTCTATAGTGCTTCCTTCAGCTATGCTGTTAAGGTCTGAAGTACCTTCATGTGTGAAGAAATTAGAAATTATGGGCATATTTCAGGTGTCCGTGCCTACTTGATACTCCATAAGAAACGCAGGGTGAGCTCTAGAGTCCTTAATGCAATGTATGGATGGCCGTCATATGTTAGGAATTCAGTTGCACTGTAGTTCCTTCAGAAAAAATCTATTTCCTGAAGCTTCAGATGACAACATCTGAAACATTTATGTCATAATCTCTTTGTAGCACTGGTTCCTGACCTTATTTTAGCAGGCTTTGCTAATACATTCTTCTGAGCCCTGGACTCTGGGTCGAGTTGTACTCTGTGCTGTTGTGACAGTAGTTGAGACTGGAAGGGACTTCTTGAGAATCAGAGTAGTAGAATCATTTAGGTTGGAAAATACATGGAGTGTACAGCAAGGAGAGAGTGTAACACCAACCCACTTGATTACTTGTTAGTCTAGAATATACTGAAGACTTTGTATATGCTAAGTAGCCAGTGAGAGCTAGCATTTATAATGGAAGGAAGAAATATTTTCCTGAACATGGAAGCAAAAAACACCTCTCATTATAGGGCTGAAGTCACAAAATTAGTAGATCTCAAATGTTTATTTACAGCAGGATTAAGAACCCAGCAAATAGAAGGTTGCATGATACAAAGGGTACCCATACTGAAACCCAAATTGCCATTCAGACTGGATCTGGACAAGATAATGTTTTTTCTTCTGGTGTCACAGTGCAATGGCACCCCACATAAAGTCCTGCAGTCCAGCTGATCCTGCTGTGGTATTGCAATGGCATGCACTGTGAAATCCCAGCCCACCAAAGTCAAAAGGAATATTGCCATTTGCTCTACGACTACGTCAATGACTTCTGTTATCACAGGTGATGCAATACCCATGGCACAGCAACACAAACATCACAGTGTAGGTGCTTGACCCTGTGACATAAAAGCAAACAAACAGTAACAGAAGATGCCAGCCAAGGCAAATAAAGAACTATAGAAAAATAAATTACTAAGGGCTTTTTGTATTTTTTATTTTCCAAAGTGTTCTGTGTACAAAGAGGATGTCTGCTCTTCTTGATTAGCTTTGAAGAAGCATTTTAATCTTTTCTTAAGTAGTGAGAGTATTTTGGCTCCAGCAGAAGTCCAAAGGAAATGCTTCTCACACTGCAAAGGTAGAGATCAGTGCTTCTGTCCCTAGTGGTGTAGAAATATGAATTATACAAAGAACTGTTAAAATATTATTCTGAGGTATAGATCGGGTTATCAGTCTGCTATGTCCACAGGCATGCTGTTCTTTATGAGCTGAGCCTGCGGAAAGGTAAGGAGCCAGCCAAAATCAATCATTTCTGACCTGTTTTTAGACTTAATGAATACGTCCCACTCTGTAGACCAGTTACAGTAGACCCTCCGTCCAGTAATGGTAAAGGTGAGAGCAAGATGAAAATCCGCACAGAACAGAAGGGATGTTTTAAGCTGCAGGTAAATGTTTTAAGCTGCATGTAATGCATGGCCCAAACTCACTCAGTTTTTTTCTACAAAATCTTCACCCTCTCATTGACAAACAGCAGCAAAAGCACACTCTGAACCTGCTCACGTAGTAGAGTTCCCGGTGAAGCACGTGCTCCTCTGAACTTCAGGCACAGAGCTAGCTAAGCCAGACAGCATTTTGCCTGAGGCCTTCACAGCAGCACTAACCTTTTCATGCTCCATGTTCCAGATGGAAGGAGTCGATTATTTATAAGGAAAAGGAAGGCCATGTGAATTCTCCTGTATCATGCTCTTCCCTGACTTTTTAGGATTTTATTGGTGGTGTCATACCCTGTGAGTGGCAATTTAGGAAAAAAAAAAGGCTGTCTTGGAAAAATCTGGATATCCCATGGGTTTATTGGACAGTCCTCTGTACCGGCCAAAGAAAAGGGGAAACCTATTAGATGTAAATCAGTGGGCCCGTGAATTAAGCACAGACCCATTCCTCAAGTTTGTTTTATTAGTATTCATGGTTTTCTTTAAGCAGCTGTGTATTCTGCTACTTAGAATCATAGAATTACCCAGGTTGGAAAAGACCTTGAAGATCATCAAGTCCAACCGCTTGTACCAGAATCAAAAATATTCCTGGAATAAATTCAGTAAAATCCTAAATATTATAAGGCAAAGCAACTTCCTACATCTGGAATAAGTTGAGAAGACTCAGAAGAGTGATTTTCTGGCCATGTGAAATGCCTTTGCTTTTGGAGCTGGGCACATGCATTTCCATCTGTGTATCTTAGCAAAGCATTTTCACTACAGCATGTAGTAAATATACTCCTCTGTTTGCATCTGAAAGACAGAACACAGGCAGAATGCAGTGTAGCGTGACCACGAACTGTGCGGTTAAAGCTGTTGCTTTCACATTTGGCGCTAAGGGGAGCTCTCGTAACAGAGAAGATAGTGCCATACATCTTTTACAGCTGCTGCACAGGAGAAGATAATGTAAAGCAGGCATTAACATCAGGCTCTCCTTGTGGCCTTATTTTGCAAAAGCTAAGTGTATTTGTCTCACTTAGTAAGAAAGAAAGAAGAAAAAGACCTTGCTCAGGCAGGCAGCTAAAGTTCACACAGCTAGTGAAATAATCGAACATAAGTGTGTGCTCCTGAGCTCCTGCTTGTCCACCACAGACAAAGGCTTCCTTTTTGTCTTTCTAATCTTTAGGTTTCAGCCTACAAATTAGTTTGGTCCCTTTGACCCATTGCTTTGTACAAAGTCTAAAAAGCAGAGTGCATGCTTCATCTGAAGGCAAGAGTCTCTATTATAAAGGAGTATCTTATGTATTCCCTGTTATTATTAACAAAAGAATCAAGATGCTAACATTTTGTTCATTCTATTCTGTTTTCTTATAAGACAGGATAAAGAAAAAAGGAAAGTTACGACTAGCTTAGATATTTTTTGGTTATATAGTTGTTGCCAGCATGCAGCAAATTTTTCCTGCTCCCTAAAGGAGGGTGAGGCAGGAGATAAGGGTGGCCACATTCTGGACAGTGCATTCACTGATAGGTGACCGTGTCCCATCCCATCTGATTATAGTGAGCAGAGCTGGATCCATCCACAGTCCCAGAACATGCAAGTGATGAACCAGATCCAGAGCTCAAACAGGGAACCCAGTTAGGAGTAAATGGAGATGGGGCTATAGATTACATGAGTCCAAAATCTATTTAGGGGACAGGCAGAGGCAGACTGGGAGGCTATTCTACAATTTACATCCATGGGGTCATGCAGGAAACCTGTGGCATAGCTCCAAGATACATCCAAGAGGGCGAGCTGGAGATAGGACTGGTGATAGATTTGCATACAACATAGCCTGGGCAATGTCCTTGCTCAAGTTGGTTCTGGTGAGGGCCTAGTGCTCTGATAGCCTCCCTGCCCAACAAGTGAATCCTCACACCTCACAGATTGGGGCTCAGAAGTGACTTAGCGCAAAGTGATTTGGTTTTCATAGGGCTGTTTCAGTGGCCACAGATCCAGGACAAGGAAAGGGAACTGCAGAAGGGACATGGCATGGATGATTTGGAGTTTGGTCAGGTTTGAGGGAGAGACATGGCACGGGCTACTTGGAAATGGGAGATGAATGCTAAAGGTTACCCCTGACGAAACCACCCAGGGCTGAGGGAACAGATGCAGGCTGTTCTTGAGGTGCTCTGGAAGCCACATAGGCTTGGGGAACATTTACTCAGGTATGTTGGGAGCTCAGAGCCCAGGGTCAAACCTGAACCTCAGGGAGTGGAGCCCCACATTTGCTATAGAAAAGCCACCAACAAGGTATACAGTTCATGAGAAACAAATGTGTGATTATTGAAAGAGAGGCGCTCAGTTCTTTTACTAAAGGCAGTTCGTTTTAATTATGTTACCTTTGCATCTTCCTTCCAGCATCTGCAGAAAGTTTATCTGAGCAAGATATTAACTGTTATACTTCTTGGTGTGATAGATCACGGCAGAGGAGAACATCACCTTCAAGTGAAGTTGACTGCGTCCTCTCCTGCAGATTTAGTTTTGAAACTGAGAGCTTTTGTAAACTGAGAGACCAGTATGGCTTTTCGGGCCAAAAACACACTGATCAACTTCATCTGAGAAAGCAGCCAGGAAATAACTGGGAGTGACTGATTGGATTTTGAATTTGTGTGATAAAATAGATTGAAACTTAGAAATAATTACAGTAGCGTTAGCAGATTCCTACTACATCGGTTCTAAAACAGCTATGATAAGAATTGGCACTTTGTTACCTGGAAACTGTACCAAGCATGGCAAACAAATGCACAGATTGGAACTTGTTAGCATTCACTCTGGTGATTGCGCCAACAGAATAGCAAATAATTGATGGTAGTGAAAACATCTACTGCAGGTCATATGAAAGGAAAAAAAAAGGGGGGGGGGATGCTCGTGCCCATACCTAATCATGAAACCATGGACACTTTAAATGAAACTGTGATTAGTTTTTAAGTACCTACTTCTGACACCTGTTTCCATGAGAACAGGAGCAGCGGATAGAAGTGATGTAACCAGAGATCTTGTTCACCGTACAGGCACAGAAACTGCAGATACGGCACATAAAAGCATTAGGACCAGCCAGTAAGGTGTTGTTAGGAGAAGAGGAAGGCTTACTGATGTTTCAAAGAGGCTTAGTACACTTCCAGCAGAACTCCTTAAAGCTAACATCACTGCTACTTTTTAACAAAAACAACAACAAAATTTTTAAGTGCAGTTTTTGATTTAAAGGTGAAATGGTTAGCAAGGAATCAATTCTGTTTTGGAAACCTAAACCTTTCAAGCAGCTAACACCACAAGGATTGAAAGAGAAATGGAGTGTAGCCACAATAATGTATTACTCTACTGCAAAACTGCCTGATAAGCATTCAATTGCCTTATATTACATTCTTTTCCTAGTGATATTCCAATGCATATAATTTTAATAAGATAACATCTTCTTCTGTGTTGCTGAATCATGTTTATTGTGAGCAATTCCAAAAGAACAATCTTAGTTTTATAGTCTAAATATTTTCTTGGACCAGAAGTGTTTTGGAACAAAAATTCAGGCATATTTTCTAATTAATTGGGCAATACTGCAATTTATCTTTTCATGAAATACAATGCCATATTTATATGATGCCATAGTTTTCTCTTTATTGATATGAATGATGAAGGAAAAGAAGGAGCAGAAGTCAGTAATGTTCTCCCAGGGAGCTTAACTGTTATACATGATGGAGTATTGTACTTTAGGGAAGGTTGTCTTTCAGATGTCTTTAGAAGTATGACCATTTGTGCAGCCTATCAAATAACTTCTCTTCTCTTCTCTTCTCTTCTCTTCTCTTCTCTTCTCTTCTCTTCTCTTCTCTTCTCTTCTCTTCTCTTCTCTTCTCTTCTCTTCTCTTCTCTTCTCTTCTCTTCTCTTCTCTTCTCTTCTCTTCTCTTCTCTTCTCTTCTCTTCTCTTCTCTTCTCCTCTTTCTTTTATTCCGAATGGAAAAAGCCTCAATAAAACAATGAACTCAGCCTGGAGGCTGCAGGTAACTTGTGTGCTTGTTACTTTTGCAGAGAGAGATTGGAAAGATTGTAATTGATGCAATTTCTTGCAATAACAAAATGTTCCTGACCTTTTGTTGATCACAGACCAAATGTACTTTTAGTATATCAAGTAAAATCAAATTTTGCTCCTTTTTCCCTCCTGCTAGTTCTCAAGGATGGTGTTATATACTACATAGCTTAATAAAACTGTGAACTAAGTAGATTAGAACAGAATGTTGTAGTTGAAGACCCTTGTAGCCACCAAACAGTTACCTCAATTTTCCAATTTCAGCATTTTCCATATTAAAAACATGAATATATGTGTCTGAGAGCAAGGAAGCTGTCAGCATGGTACTGAAGAGCATAACATTTTAATGCAGGGAGATTTTTCAATGTAAGAATATAGGAAATGGTTCACAGACTATTACTTACATTAACTGCCAGGCAGATCCTGTGGCAAATACAAAAAGCTCCATCAAGAAGTTCTGCTGCAGGAATGAAGTTGTTACTCTGCTTGTAGGTATATGAGGGTTCTACTTAAGCAAGCTTTGTATGATATAAATCCAGGGAAAAAAATCCTCAGTATAAGAGAACTGGAGAGTGAAGCAAGAAGAACACACTACTTCACAATGCAGACCATTCCTAATCTGTCCTTACTTCCTACCTGGGAGATCAACACAACCAAGTTTTATCAGGTGTCCCTGCTTTTCTGCTTCGACTGTGATGTGTCTCCTCGCACCAAAAGGACAAGATAGCCGTGAGCAGGCTTAAAAAATTTATTCCAAACATTAATTCTTTAGATTGACATAGAACTTGGGCAATGATTATACAGAGAACTAAACAACTGATGAAGTTGCATTTACAGTGTGGTCTAAGAGTTTGCTGTTTATATTTGGAAATTTGGGGAGTACTGGATTTCAGTAGTACTGTAATACTGAAGGTGCACTAAACATCTTGGTTTTGTCAACAGATTCTTTCAGACCACTTTGTTTTAGTCACTGTTGAAGTTATTTTAAATGACACTGAATTTCATAGCTGCCACCTATAATTGGGATGTAATTTTGCTGCAGATGTGGTGCCAAATTGACCATAAAATGGTAGAGCTCAACATCCTCAGAGGAAGGAACAAGGTAAAGAACAGGATCACAGCTCCACTCTTTGGAGGAGGAGATTTTGGCCTGTTGTGAGGATCTGCTCCACAGACTCTAGTGGGATAAGATCTTGGCTACAAGAATGGCTCAGGAGAGCTGGCTGAGTTTCAAAGATCATCTAAAATGGTCCATGCACTTGTGCAGGAAATCAAGCAAAGGTGACAGGAGGCCAGCATGTATGAACAAGGATCTCCCGAAGAAAAACAAAAACAGAAAGGGAGCATAAAGAGGTAGAATTGTGGTCCAGCCTCAACGAAGTGATCCTATCTTTTGCAGGTGCTTTTCCTTTTCTATCATTTTGTTTCTGTGGCGTGGCTTCTCCAAAACCAGCTGGTTAACCAAAGAAACGCCTTAACAGGGAACAAGCTCAGAGTTAGGAACAGACCATAAAAAGATCACTGTTGGTAGTACTCTCACGTTCAGTCCTTGAAAGCTCATGTCAAGTAGCTGAAATAAATTGCTGCTTCTGTAACTACTGTAGAGTCACAGTCAAATATCAGTATTTATACACTCGGTAGGGAGAAGTAAGTGAAAGATTCAGAATTGAAAAAGTGTCTGAAGTAGAATTGTATGTCTTTTTCACAAGCGTCAGTTCTACAGCTTTTATGGTTGTTAGCAGTTTGACTATAACTGTATAACAAACGGTGCTCTAAATGAAAGGGAACCATGATAGCCTGCCTGGATCCAGCACACCCATTATGTATTTCAGGCTGGAGTTAGGAGAGAGTTAATCCATCATTCAGCATATGTTATGGAAGTGTGCAGAGCAGCTAAAGGATGTGCAGGGTAATGGGACTTGAAGTAATGTAATTCCTGGAGTTACAAGATGTGGATCATTCAGATTTTTCCTGTGCTTTCTGCCTTGAGCACCACCAGTAGTAGTTATAATGGGTAAAACTTACATTTTTTCATGATGGATGGTGTCACGGTATCACTAGGCAGATTTAAGTGCTGTTTCACAGTAGATGATGGAAGGTTGGAAAATCTCTTTTAGCAGGAGTTTGAGATTCTTCCTATGGGTTTTATTCTGTGCTGGAGGTTACACCATGAGGTATGACTGGAGGCACTGGAGACATTCTCCTCATGGTACAGAATTCCTTACCCAATCACAACCTCTCTTGCCACCTTCCCCACTTTTGGAATCATGTATCATCAGTAATAATAAAGGTATCCTCTGACCAAGAGGACAGTTGAAAAGACAGTATGACTGGGTAGTAGTCAATAGAATTAAGCTAAGTCATAGGAGACAGCACAGATGGTATAAAAGGATGCTCTCTCACGTACCTCATAATTTTTGATATTGATTGCTATCACATGTATTTAAGAAGGGTAATGCTATAGAAATATCAGTGGATTGCTTCTCATTAGTAGTAATGGATGTGGAAGCAGTATTTGGACCATGTAACCAACTTTCCTCTGAGGAGATGCAATTTTAACCCTTGATGCTACATTGAAGCTGTGTCTTAACAGTCATTTTCAATTATTTCAATGAAAAAAAAAAGAACTATTATGGACTGTCATGTAGTCTTGTGTCTAATATATAGGACTTCTTATTGTCCTTGTTAAAACCTAGCTGGAAAGATATTCGCACTAACAGCCACAAGTAGGCTATGTTGCAGCTTGTTAAAAAGAGAAGTCACTACTCCTTGAAAAGTTTTCCTAACTTAAACCAGCTTTTCTTCCTCTCAGAAGTCAAGAAATATACAAGAGATACATGCATTTATAACCTTCATGATATTTGCTTATCCCTAGATTCCACTTGCAGCCAGTGCCTTGTTCTGAAGAGCGCTTATTAATATTTTATTCTGGATGTCTCTATGGAGAGGGAAAAAGAAGAATGGAAACAACCTAGAGAAGAAGCTGAGAAGACAGAGGCAGGTTATCCTCCTATGTGATGTTAATGGCAAGTGGCTAGGATTTCAGCTAAGAAAGGTAAGAGTATTCAAATCCCTCTTTATTTGCAGAGAGGGGAATCATCACAATGACTTCCATGGCTACACTTTTCATTCCTACATTCCTCTGTGCTACCAGAGGAAATAACCTTTTGTCCCCTCTTTCTTGGGGATCACTTGTTTTTATTGTCGTCTCTGGTCAAATCCACGAGCACTGATTTAATAGGAGATGATGAAGGAGCTTTTGTGCCCTTCTCAGCAGCTTCAGCATGCACGGAGCATGTTTCTGGGTCACTGGATGCAATTGGCTTTCAGGTGAATTAGTAGTGGTAAAGACATTGTGTGCAACCTACCTGCTGTGTGGTTATGAAGTCTAGTGGCTTAGCTAATAATGAGGTAAGAGGTGAGTTATGTTCAGGTAAAGTAACAGATGGATTTAAAATCTTGTGCTCCAGCTTTGTACTGATGCAGAATAAACACATCCACAGCAGTATGGAAATAAAAAGATGCTCATAATCATCTCTCAACAATTATTAACAACTCCTACCTGAGCCTGGTTCTTAAAGTGCATCAGTGGGCTCAGCTGTGGGCTGCCACAGCAGGTCTTATTGTCCATGTAACGGTATGAAGCAGTATTTCTCTCTCCACTGCTGCCCAAGAAGGTAAACTCTAGCCAAAATAGCGATAGAGTAATGCTGGCAGAGCATCCATGGTGTTTTTTGTTTATGTATTTGTTTGTTTTGAGCTGAAAGAATTGGTTCTACGGAGACAGAATGCTCTCCTTGAAGCATTACGTACTTGGGCTCCTCACTGTAACTAACATGTTCTTCTGCAGCAATTTCCAGTTGGTGAATTTTTCCTAGAGGAAACATCCTCCCCAGCTGCTCCAGGTCAGCAGAATCAATGGTATCTCAGAAGGAAAATAATTCCTTTGTTGACTTGCCATTCACTTGGTATATCCACGGGTACACTAAAGGTTTGTGTAAATAACGAAAGGTGTTTGCTGTTGAATGAGACTAGAATTCTCTTATTGCACTATATATATTTCAATATTGTTTTCATTCCCTGACTTGAGCCATAAGTAGGACAGCAAACTGTAGCACTGTCATCAGGTACCTATCTTTTTTAACTACATGGTTCACAATACTTTGGAAGAACATTGGCTGGAAAAGATGGACGTTGTACTCTTGAAAAAGCATTGACTATGCAGGACAGGAAATTTAAAATTAGTAGGTGAGATAAAGTGACTTTACAGTAAGAAATACGGTAATGGGAAGACGCAGCAGCAGCTGGCTTCATCAAACAACCAGTGACACCAAGTAAAGGTAGGGAACTCTTATTTACCTCTTCTGACAACTATCATTTGGCTAGTGTCACTGTGAAGACCTATGTTATTTAGCAGAGAAGGAAAACAAGATGTTCTTTTTACACTGTTGTAAGAAAAATTGCATTAATTTATGATACCTCAAACTGCTACTGTGCTAAGGGACAGTACTTGCTGTTCTCGAGTTCAACAGCAGGTCACTTTCTCTTGTTGCTGAGCTTTAGCACCCAGGTATTTCCTGACTACTAAGTTATGAGAATATTGGATGATGCTGGAGGGACCTGAAGCTAATTCTGCCATAAAGAGCACAAGGTACAGATGCTCTCCTTGCCTCAGGCACAAGCAGAATGTTCTTTTTTTCACCTTGTGAAACAAATAGTCAAAAGGTAACGAAATATAAAAGGGTTTTTTTATCCCTTTTGGAGATGTACAGCTTGTAAGGAAAGGGAGTGTCTTCCTATGAGAATACTGCTGAATTTAGCTGCCATGAAAACATTTAGCAGAAAAGACAACAGTTGTGGCCTTTGTCTTAGAAAATAAAAGCAATGTACACTGTGGAATAAGCAGGAAAAATGATTGCAGTTTTTTTCTGAGTGAACTTGGTATTACTCTACTGTGACCATTTTCATAGCCCAAGAAATAATGCCTTGATGTGATTTTGTACTGTTGAGAGCTTTGAGGCTATACTGACCATGCAGAATACTGAAATAACAATAATATTTTCCTAGAGACATCCAAAATATTTCCCAAGGTCTAATTCTACAAACTTCCGCAAAAGAGGGGGGAAAAAGAAACATGGAACTAAAACTCCATTTCCTCCAAGGACAAGACTGAAACTAGCAGAGCCTGCTTTGGCTGGCTGCACTCCTGAGCAACAGCTGCTGGAATGACTGATATAACACCAGCCAAAAATGACACTATAAGTCTGTGTAATGAAAGATCCAGCAATATGCAAGCATAGGATCATAGAATGGTTTGGCATGGATCTCTGTAATTCAAATTGCCATTTCCTTTAGGATTTGTTGGGAGTCTTCATATGTAGAATGTTGTATCTTCCATTTTAGCACTGGGTACAGTGCTTTTCAGTTAATTCTGCAATATAAATTTCATCCAACAGGAGGATTTTAAGTGCGTCAGCAAAATATGGATGTGTGTGTTTTTCGATAAAAGTCTGTTTCTAATATCTATTTCATGTTAGAATTTGGGCAAATCTGAACTGCCCTTTCGCCCTGTGCTGCTGAGAGAAACAAAAGGGGAAAGTTGTGTAGAATATATGAATCCTTTCTCTAGTGAAACTTCCTTCATAGAAGATCCTCAAGTATTTTTGGAAGGCTTGTAGAGGTCTGAAAACAAAAAGAAAAGAACTATCTGGAAAGGTGGTCAGTTTGAGAACAGAACAAATATATGCGGACTGTGAAATAGAGAAGGACAAAGTGTATGTTGGAAGCAGTGACTAATGAGCTGCACTCAGCTAAAAGAACACTTGAAGAAATAGCAAGATGAAGTAAAAAAGAGAGCTAGGTACTTTTTTGTCTGCCTACTGTCATTAAAGCAAATCATTAAGGTCTCTTAAGAGAATCTTAAAAAGCTTATTAAACAGTTTTTTGGATACTCTAGCTAATAGAAGTTGACTCTTTGCTCATAGATTGATGCTTAAGGAGTTTTTGAGAGACTTCTTCAGCAATGTGAAAGAATGATTATTTTTTGGCACAAAGACGTACGGTACATTTGAGAAGAAAATTACTGTTTGATAGAGAGGAATCACATGGGAAGTGTATTGTTCCTTTCAAAAAAACAACTAGGAGTCGGTTTATCCAGAGTTTTAAAAAATGGACAAAGAATGATTTTTGAGGTCTAACTGTAAACAATCAAAAAGGTGTTTTTTAGCCTTTTGAACATCAGAGCTTTTCTAAATATCAGGAAATATGTTCACTAAACCAAGAAGTGGAATGGTCCGGACACTACTTTCAAGACGGGTTCTGTGTCTGGCTTTGCTCTTCGCTGCAATACACAGAGTAGCTCTCTTTCCTATTACTTCTCAGTTTCTTTAGATCAAAATCTGCAGGTGTTCAAAATATCATGGAAGTTGTAAGGTAAAGACAGGTTCATTTCCTGAGGAGCCTGCTCACACTAAGACTGACCAACTGTTGAAGGAAGATGTAAGTAGGATTATTAGAACATCTCTTTCTTTTTCCTCATTGTTCTGCCCACTTTCAATATTAGGGTTTTTCTATAGTAACACTAAGCTGTTTGTTGTGTGCCATCTTTCTAACCTTTATCCTTTTTGCTACAGGTTGGGAGTGTTGGAGATATATTCTAAGAACAACATAGAAAGTGAATCTGGAGAAAATATATGATAAGAATATGTGTAGTTGTGGATCATATCTGATGAAATGTTATATGGGAGAAAACACAGAGAAGGGATCTCAGAACCCAGTAAATCAGGAAGTTGTGCCACCTTTTTTTCTAAACTTTTCCTTTTGCCTGCCTGCCCGGATCTATTATTTGAGAGATTCCTCAAACTGTAGATAATCACCTGTAATGATGTTACTGTCCACATCAGTCTGTCCTGAAATTTTATGAGCTTTCTTTAGGATTGTTAGGTAATCAGTGAGATTGGGTCCTAGAGATGTTGAGTCTGAGCACCTTATAGTGGAAGAAAAAGTACTATTCCAGAAGAAGAGTATCTAAGCTAGAAAGAGGATCTCTTAAAATCACTCACAGTAGTTAATTTTTGTCCCATAGGTTCTCACTGTTTAAAGCTGATGCGGAATGAATAAGCCACAAAGAGAGGAATTAATTTCAGGAACTTGAAATCCTAATTGCATTCCATTAACTTGCTGGCACTGTCCTTCATTTAGCAATTGTCTTGCTGAAGTCCCACAATTCTCTTCCTCTGCCATCTTAAAGACACATTTTAAGTAGACTCCAGTCTGGCTTCAGTTATGTGATCTCTGTTTCAAACATTTGGATCAAATCAGTCATTTGTGATGCCTCGAGAATATATGCTTTGAATGTCTGCAATGGCGGATGATGAAAGTCATACTGGAAGAAGTATTTGTTGGTTCTTGTGTAGCATGATTTGATTGTTTTGATCCAGGGCAATACAGGGAGCACTAATCACAGTGAGAGCACATGTGCTTGTAGGCTTTCTGAAACTGGTGAAGAGCTACTTCTATATTTTTTTTCATGATTTTACTAATGAATGTATATAACCTTTGGACTTGTAGCACTTCTTGGTAGACTTTAGTCCAGTAACCTAATGTTATCTTAATGTAACGTATTCATTAATGATTGTGTCCTTTCCATTTATGACAAATTTTAAAATATCCAAATCAAAGCATATTATGAACATGGAATATTTATTTTCTTTAATCCACTTGAAGTACAAAGTGTGAAAAGGCAGTTTGAGGGACTGTTAATACAGTGCTCATCTTGTAGACATGATTCATAGATTTATTTGGAAATACACTCTTTTTACTCCCTTTCTTATTGCATTTAGTCCCGAAACTGGGTTCATCTGGTGCTGTAATCCTTCATTTTGAAGGCTGGGTGATAAAAGGCAAACAGTATTCAGAAAATAACACACCTCCTTCTCTTACCTGTTGATCTGCACACTTTCAAGACTTCCACTCCATTCTATTTGGACAATAGGTAGAAAATGAAGTGATGACCAGTTGTCATCCAAAAAAACAAAAGCTTTGGCAAACATCTAGGCTGAATGTTTTTTGTGTTGTCCTTCCTCATCTATCTGCAGCTTCAGGTGCTGTTGGGTAATGATGAATGCAGGAGATAAAAAGTTGTTTCCTAGTGTTCAGCAGCAAAGTTTTATCTCTCATAATAAGAAATAAAATGTTCAGTATCTCTATATCACTGCTCTTCATAATACTTCTGAGAACATGACCTGTTGGATGAAAATTAGTCAGTTACTGTAGTTGTAAATGTACCAAAGAACTTCAAGTTTATTACTAGAAGAAGAAATGAAAGCCTGGAAGTGCTAGACTTTGGGTAGGTTCTCACTTATTATTCATGACTATAATTTTATCCACTGGAATTTTATTACAGAACATGCCTTGGGCTTTGCTTCACAGAAATCTATGGATTAAAAACTATACGGAATCATTTATGATTGCTTATAGGCAGCAAGCAAACTCTCACAGTTTAGAAAGTCATTTAAAAAAACATTCGTGCAGATTAATAATCTCATATTGTAGAGCGATATTTAAATGTAAATACTTTCCAATTATGAGATTCTAAATAGTCCTAGTAACCTAAACTGGCACAAAATTTGAAGGAACTAAATCAAAATCAAAAGAAATACAAGCAGTAGTCAGGAGAGAATTAGATCTGTTAGCCAAGTGGGTGTCTTTTTTTCATCCCAAAAATGCAACTTGGGAAATAATAGGCAACTTCAGACTTACTGCATGCTGTGTTGTGATAAAACAGCGCATTGCCCCAAAGATAGGAATTTTTACTTCTGTGGGGAAATATTTTGTTTAAGCTGGCATGTTTCTGATTCTGTGTAGGTTGCTCCAGAAATAATGCCTCCTACCTGTTTCAATGTGCAGATACAAAGAACACAATGACACCATTGGATAGAGTCAATTCTCAGCTACAAAGCATTCTTTTTTAACATAGCTGCCACCATTAGCTATGTGTTTTTGCCAGTGATGAACAAGAGCCTGCAGGCTGCACTAGTAATAATCTGCACTAGTAGAGATGATCCACTGAATCTGTCACAACTGCTGAAACACGTCACCCTCCTCGCTGTATTCATGTCCACTGTTTGGTCTCCATAAATGATCATCAAGTGTCAATGAATTTCAGTGGACAGAGTGTTTTCTGTATGGAGGAATTCAGTAACTCACCTTTGCTTCATTCACACTTCTGTGTCACGCTCCATTTTGTTAGAATGGCCCTCTGCTGCCATCTGTCACACAGCAACAAAATGTGATGGAATATTGCCAGGAAGGTTCAACCTTTACTACCATGCCACCAACATCTGCATCTGGTCAACATAATAAAATAGCAGGCATTACTTGTGGAGCAACGCTCGTAAATATCAGTAGTCTATCCCATGTTTAATCAAGGTTGTTTTATTAATGAGAGTGGAGTTTGGCACTATGGTGCTCCACACTGGAGATCCTCACCCTGTGACATGAGTGGACCTTGGCAAGAGGGTGCAGCTAGGACCAAGATAGCTGGCAATGCTAAGACTGCTCCTAGCACACCTCTAGCAATGCAGAGATTATTTTAGTTTCCATGAATTGGGAACAGAATTAGTCAACAAGAAACCTTCAAACCTAAACTTCTTATGGTGATATAAAATCTTAGCGAGCTTAGCTAACAAGCTTCAGGACATTTAGATGATTGTGTCCTGGCTATGGTTTTTGTGCTCACTCTGCTTTGGCCTTTTTGACACACTCATCAATGAACTCTTGTGATGATTCTTGGTGTTGAATAATAATTTGCCTGTATTTATCCCATACAGCAGTAGAGTTCCTGGCCCTGTTGAATGTAATTGTAGGACGTACAGTGACTTCAGCAAGGGCAGAACTTCTCACAGATACTGAGTCTTCCACCCGGAGACAGTTCCATACAGCTACGAATTTGGAGACAGAGCATAAAAAAATCTAGAAAGGAGGTTCCTTTCCCGGAAAAAAAAAGAAAAAAAGAAAAAAAAGAAAAATAAGAAAAAAGAAAAAGAAAAAACAGAAATAATTTTGAAAATGATTTTCTAATACTAATAAAGAAAATGTAATAGACCATTTTATGCTCCTGTCCTTAGGCTGTACCTTATACCATGATCAGTATAAAAGAAGATGATATTTCCTTGATTACTCATTCAAGAAGAAAATGAGTTCTGTTACCTGAAAATTTAGAAGTTTCCTGAGTAATTGGATAGCCTTTGTACATCTTCAATTTTTGATGTTATTGGGTACTTTATGGTATTTACTAAGATGTTTTAGCGTAATCATTTTCTTGACAGGATAAAATATCACTATTACAGTGAGAACATTCTCCTGACAGGAGAAACCATTTAATAAATTAGATTCTGAATGCAATTTGCTGGTCAGTGAGGCAGAATATACAGTGCATGTGCAAGAAATAGTTTAAATATCAACCAGAAACTAACAATGTAAATTACACAAAAGCATTCTTCATTGTGCTGGCCTTTTCTTTCTTCCAAGACTGCAAAAGGCATTGGCAGGAATAATTTGAATGTCACAAATATGTCGTATAGAAATCTACCTGCTTCAAAATTACAGGCTCTTATTTCAGCGCTGAACACACTTAAAAAAAAAACTAGTTTAACATTTGGAGGAGAGTGGATTAACCAGCAGTATTCAGTCAGTTCCTCCAATAGTCATCAGCCTTGAGGTGTGGATACCAAGATAGGTTCATATCTTCCAAAGCATTCAGTGGGAAGAGCTGCTGCCTGAGCCTGCTAGTCTCTGTGAGGCATGGTAGCTCCAGTGTGGATTCTTGTATGGATTAATGACTGGTTTATTATCCAGTAACAACTGCATTTCAGCAAGTGCCTAATAACAGACTCCTGGTTCTTGTACCTGATGAAGTTTCAGTAGTGAGCATAGCAAAGAAACAGAGGCAGAATAAGGCAAGGTTGTATTTGCATCTCTGAAACTGGCTAAACACGATGATCTTCTGCCAAATACAGTGTTTTCTTTGAGTAGGAATCAGAATGGTACAGCAGGACTCGTTCTAATTTCATGTCTAGATTTTATTTGAACTCGAAGCAAATGGGTGATTTCCACTCATCCAGACAGCTGCAGCTGCTCTTCTGTAACATGAAATATAGTTCCCTTCTGGCCTTTCCCTTCTCTGAGTCTTCTTCGGTTGTCCTAAATGCTGTCACTGCTAAAACTTCACAGCTCCTAGTAACTGTTTTTAGCCATTTTGAGCCTAGGCACTTCTCATAGTTCCAGGAATAATGCACTCAAGTTTAAATTCTAAATATTGATCTTAGTTCAGCTTCGTTCAGTGATGTCCCTCCAGTGTCATCCTTTCAGAGATATGTTGAGAAAGTGAGATGCAAGATCATGAAATGCAGATCCCTGTTTGCTGCTTGTAAAGAAGATTTTTTTCCTTTGATTTCATCTCACATGGACACCCCATGTGAGGAAGGGAAGAGCCAACCCAATTAATACATTTGCCTTTTATCCCTGCGTTTATCCCCCTAACCAGTTCATGGCGTTTTTCTTCCACCCTCAGGCAGCTGACCCTGGTATTGCTATCCTGGAAATTTTTGTTAGCCTTAGTTTGGATGTATTTATATATATATATATATACACATATATGTGGATGTATTTTTATATGTATATATTCGATTGTCTTTGTATAGATACACTACTGACATTTTCTCTAAACCTCTGAAAAGACATAAACCAACCCACTGCCTTTATTCTGCATGTTGTCAAGTTTTTCTCTGCATGGAATACTTGGATAGAATAATTAAGTTATGTTATTGTTATTTTATGTTGACCTTGCTCAGAAATGGTCTTACGTTCTTTTCCTTCATAATTCCTAACACCAGTATCATTATATTTCCTCATAATGCTGCCCAGGCAGAAACTGATGAAACTGAAAATTAATTTCTTAAATGTGTCCAATGTTTATGATATTTTTTGTCTCTTCAAGATGAAATAGCTCTGGGAGAGGAGTAGCAATGCTGTTTGTACTCAGCTACAGCCAGTGTTGCTGTTCTCCAACCTTGTCTTTATTGCTTTCAGAACAAGTGCAACAGAAGTAAATGCTGTCTCTGCTGTTGCCAGCGTTCACAATCATGTGGATTTTGTGAGTGTCCTTTCTTATCTTTCTCTCTGCCTCCTTGTTTCATGTGAGGATCTCTCAGAGCTCCATCCTTCATCTACTAGATGAGGAAACTGACAGAATAAGATTAAGGTTAAAATGTCAAAACTTTCTCTCAATTTTGGGTGCTGATTTTACATGTCCAGGCCCTGATCCTTTCAAGTACACTCTGTATTATTGGACTTTTAGATGGAAGCTGCCCTTTGAAAACTTACCATTGTTGGTTATTGCTTTTCACATCCTTAAAGACTAGGTAAAAATCTCCTTGAGACTGATGGGTATGCCGGTTGCTTTCCATTCTGGTTGGAAGTGGGAACAATGATATGCCCTTTTGTTTAACAATAATTGAAACATGGGAAGATACTTCTGAGACCACTTGGAATGCAAGTACAAGCTGGCAGGTTTTGATCTGCTTGTGGTTGATTGTGTTTAAAAGTAAGGAAGGAAAGAGGAAAGTGAAAAGAGAAGTGTTTCTAGCTTGAGTTTGAGAGAAAAACAAAAACTGCTTGGAGCTTTTTGTGGAGAATCTTTCAGGAAGAGTAAAAAAGAACTGATTTGATTTGCTACTCTGATCAGAGTTTTATGTATATTCTGTAAGTCAACAGTAAGTTTCTGTTAAAGAGAAAGGGCTACAGACCCCAGATAGTATAAAACGTGGACTTAGAGCAGAGATTGACCTTAAATTCTTAGAACAAATTTGGTTAATGAGCACTTAAAAACAGAAAATGTGTGAAAGTTAGGAATTCCTTGACCTGAGCTTGCTGGTACAGAATTCACTTAGGTGCAGTTTATATTCTGTATTTAACTTCCTAATGCTGTACTGAGCCACATAGTTCTCTTTTTGAATCGTGATTGGGAATGAATGTAGGAGTACTGAAAGAGGTGCTTGGGCTGACTGTCTGGCCTCATCAAGTTAACATGCTAAGCAGCAAAGGAAACAGACATCTTCTGGAAAAAAAAGGATAATAAAGTTAAGGGAAATTACTTTAAAGACTGGATTTTATTCTTCTAGTGTATTATGTAGCACAGGGCAAACTTGTAAAGCTGGAACAGTCCAGAGGATTATTTGCTGCTATTCTCTTTCCCCATTGTTATTGTCTACTCGGTAGGAAATCTAAGTTCAATCCATTCAGCTTTGAGCAGCCAGGCAACAGATAGGGCAGAGTTCAATAGAGTAAGTGTGAAGCTGCAGCCAGTCATCCAGATGACTATCCTTGCTAATTCCCTGACCTGGATAGCCAGACCTTCTTTGGGACTATGGCTCTTTTTCTTCTTTTGTTCTTGAAGGTTTGTTTTCCAACAATTCAAACAAATCAGGCTCCACTCCTTTCCTTTTCCATATTACCTTTTATTTAACAAGGTAACAGGTGAAAAGAACAATTTCTGTGCCTTCTTTTGCAGAGGATTTTCCCTAAACTAACTTTGGAGTGTTAGGGAAAATCTAACAGAAGGTATCAGCACTTACACTGCCGGTGCTATGTCTGAATCTTTTGCTTGATAGTTTTGCACTAATGCAATTTAAAGAGGATTTAATCTATAGCTTTTGCTCGTATTGGTTTAAGAGCAGATATGAGCAAGATATTTTTTCAAGGAACCTTGAGGATTTACAAGAATTAGTTTCATTATCTGTTGTGCTTGGAAGAGTACGTTGCTACCTGTAGGATTTACTTAGTCTCGCAGAGCGATTCTTGAATTATAAACAGAAAGTGAAGAGAAAGTCCATGAAGAGAAAGTCCACATCTGTGAAAATTCTGGTAAACTGGACTTGGATCATTCCTCCTCCTGGTGCTCTATTCTGCCTTGTAAACCTTGCCGAATTCTTTGAGGTTGGGTAGGTTTTCTGAGCTAGATAGATTGATCAATTATACATGTCAAAAAAAACCAGTTTTGATCTCAGAGGTTACAGGTTGTTGGGCTGGGGTGAGCCTGAGCCATAGGTTCTCTAGATCATGCAGTAGGCCAGATCAAGGATGAGTTCAGCACTACTAAGTACAGAACAGAGTCGGCTCTTGCATTGCTTAGCAGCACCCTGTTGCACTGCAAGGCATATAAGGATATGTCCCAGTGCTCCTCTCCATGTGACTGAAGCTGCTCTGAAATCTTTCTTTTCTTTCTCTTTGCATGTCTTTCATGAAACAAGGAGGAAGAAAAGAGTATTATTTTAGTTTTTATTTCTGTTGTTTAAACATTTCTCTTCCTATGTCTTTCTCAGCCTTAAAAGAATATAGCAAGAACTCCAAGCTGGGAGGTGAAGAGAAGTTGCAAGGCTGACTTCTGCAATAATTTCAGTCCAGCCTATTCAAACCCTAGCTCTACTGTGATCATTAGCAGCAACATAGGTAGTCCACAGCAGAATGACAGAATATCCCAAATTGGTAGGGTCCCACAAGGATAACTGTTCCAACTCCTGGTTCCACATAGACCACCCAAAAATCAAACCATGTTTCTGAGAGTGCTGTCCAAATGTATTTTGAACTCCAGCAGGCTTGATGTCACAAAGTGGAAGAAAGCTGGTGTCAGATGAAACTGTCACTACGGTAGGAGTGCGCTGTGGGAGAACAACCCATTAGCACAAGGTAACAAAAGGACCTTCCAGGCTATAGAACATACCCTAATGTTTTTCTGACACTTCATGCTGGCTTCTGTTTCCCATTGTGCTGCTCTCTTGCTAGATCAGATGTGGCAAGGGAGACCTAAAGAAACTGGGACACGTGATAGTTCTTAATGTGTTTGGGCAGGTGGCTGACTGCTTGACAGCTTGGGATGGGGGGGGTTCATGTAGGAAGTGTGGCCTGGCTTGAATCTAATTTTATCCTGGAATTTTAACCAGTTGGCGTGAGAGCTGTAGCTAGAAGTTCTTGTAGAAAGAAGGGAACTGATCTGGTTTAGCAGTTTGTAGTCAGCCAAAGGAGCAATCTTTCCTCCTCCACTCTTGCTCGCTTTTGCAGCTCTCTTTCTTTGTCTGACCTCTCCAGAGCAGATTTATATTACTAGTCTAGCAGTAAGATGAGAAAAAGGAGAAACTCTCCCTGTCTTTTTTCCTCGCCTTTTGCTAGGATATCTTTCTGTGCAGTTCCCAAACTCAAGTAACTTACATTGGGTTGGGTGAGCTTCAGCATAAGGAACAGGGAGGGATTAGGAGGTCCTGAGAAGGCAAAGAAGAAACCTGCTGGTGATGGCAGCAAACTGTCAGACAAGTGGAGGTGACCCAATATGACCTCCATCAGTAGCTGCTGCTGTTGAAGACTGATTAGTTCTAAAGGGGAAGTTGAACTAAAACTTGCTGCAAAATGAAGTCTGATACTGGAAACAATGAATAGAAGATTATGTGGGAAGAGTCACTACCTTTTGTATCTGCTTCTTTGTGGTAACATTACCGAAAACTCTTGTTTTTCTTTTCAAACTGTGGTGTTATTGTGTTTTTATTTCTTTTTAAGCAGACTCCTTAAAGGGCAAGTTGTTTTTAAGTGTCTGTATTGATCAAAGAATAAAGCTCAGTTGCTTCAATTGCTGTAAATACTTTGGGAATCTTTCAGCCACTTCAGCTGGCTTTGTAACTCTCTCTCTTCTCTTGTTCTCCTACTGGCAGAATCTTCTGCATCTTGAACTTTGCTTTTCTAGTTGGATTCAGGTTATCTACTGAGAAAAGAAAGTATATTTCTGTTTGCTTGAGTATATTAGTTGGATTGCAAAAGAGACTTTGAATTAAGGACAGCTGTACTTGATGTTGGAAAACTATTCAAGGGTATTATCTGTGAGCAGTTACTTTTTATCCCCATACTGAAGCAAATTCATTAGTTATTGCTTTCAGCTAGCAGGCCTTTTCTATCTTGCCCAGCTATTCTTTCCATCCCCATTGCCTTTTTTTTTTTCCAACAAAAAAGGATGTAATAATCATTAGTAACATTGAGTAGATATAATAAATGAGTGTATGACATCAGTCATGTCCTTCAAATAAATTATCTTCTGTAATTGCATGGTTCACATTCATCATATAATTGTTTGATTTGGAAGGGACCCTTACAGGTCATCTAGTCCAACCCCCTTGCAATGAACAGGGACACCCACAGCTCCATCAGGTGCTCAGGGCCCCATCCAGCCTGACCTTGGGTGTCTCCAGGGTTAGGGTATCCACCACTTTTCTGGCCAATCTGTACCAAGGCCTTGCCATCTTTGTTGTAAATAACTTCTTCCTTATATCCTATCTAAATCTTCCCTCCTTTAGTTTGAAACTGTTTCACCTTGGCCTGTCACAACAGACTCTACTGAAGACTCCGTCCCTTCTTTCTTACAGTCCTCTGTCAGATACTGAAAGGCTGCTTTCAGGTCTCCCCAGAGCCTTCTCCATGCTGAACAGCCCCAGCTCTCTCAGCCTGTCCTCACAGGGGACGTGTTTCATCCCTTGAAGCATTTTTTGGCCCTGCCCTGCATGTGCTCCAACAGGTCCACAGCTCTCCTGTACTAGAGACTTTACATCTGTACAGGGTACTTGAGGTGAGGTCCCACCAGCACAGAGGGGCAGGATAACCTTCCTCACACTGCTGATTGTGCTGCTTTGGATGCAGCCCAGGATGCAGTTTGCTTTCTGGGCTGTGAGGGCACATTTCTGGCTCACATCTAGCTGCCATCCACCAATACTTCTGTGTTTTTTTCAGTAATGCTGTGCTCTGTCCTTATATCCCCCAGCTTGTATTGGTATTAGAGGTTGCTACAACCCAGGTGCAACACCTTGCACTTGGATGTATTGAACCTCATGAGGTTCACCTGGGTCCACTGCTCAAGCCTGGCTGGGTCTCTCCGAATAACATCACATTTGATTTCATCTATTTATTAAATGTAAAAAACTAACTCTTTTTGCTGGTTCTTTGTGGCCTTATAGAAACAAACCTTCTCCAAGTACTTCTGGATTATAAAACTATATACATTGTTTGTGTTTCTTTTTTTTTTCTTGAACTTGTCCAGGAGACAAGTACAGCCAAGAAAGGGCTCATGCCATAGGAAGGATTTTGTATCTGGCATATCTAAAAACAACTTCTCTGGAAGTGGAAAGGCTGGGGAAACAATGTCTGGTTTTGGTTTTTAAGGAGCACGGTTGCCTTCTCCATAGCTTCTGCAAAGAAGCAGAGATTTTAGAAGAAAATTAGTGTTTATTTAGAATAATTTAATTCCTACTTCAGGAGATATGAATCCTAGCAGACATGTTCTACTATAGCAGAATAGTCAAGGCCAAACCCTTAAGGGAAGATATAGGAGCATGATATAAGACCTTAAGGTGTGGCTCAGCATTCTATGTGGAAAGACTTAAATGTAGTCAGAAAGTAGACTGAGTTGTGGTAGTAGGGGAGAGCCTTTGAACCCAGCCTCTCATTATCTAGGCACATCCCCACTCAGCTTGAAACTGGTAGCCTTGCAGAGAATGTCTGATGTTGTGGCTAAAAGCTTTATTGGCTTCAAGAGGTAGTGACAGCGTTATTCTTCAGGGCAGTTTTTGTGTGTGGAGTGGAAATAAACCTTCCCATGTAACCGTGATTTCCCTTTTATAGAGGAATTGTTACGAAATTAAGTGTATGGTACTGGGGTGGAAGCCATGGTAACAGAGTCAGGTATTCACCCACCAGATACTCACTGATGTGAAATGTAGCCTTTTGCCTTTTTGACGTTTCCTTCGAATTCTTTTAGGTATAATTATGACAATTATTTCTGCAGATCTTAATGCTGCATCCTTCTTGCCACAGCAATTTAACAATAAGCATGGAAGAAAATGTAGTCACTAATGAACATTGAACCCAAAAAGATTCCTTCTGCAGTTCTGTTCTGGCCACTTTTCTTTACTCCTCCTTCCGTGTTATCCTTTTATTGTAACAGCTTTAAAACTTGTGGGAGGTGGTGAAAAGGTTCTTTGTTAGGTGAATCCTGAAGTCAAACCACTCTTTAAATTGCTCATATCATGCGAATTTACAGGAAAGCCAAGTTGTGGCTGCGAGACCTGGAGTGCTAAATAGAGTAGGACTGCTAAGAAGAAAACTTGGTATTTACTTGGGAAGTTTACAGACAAGACACAAGCTGCACTGGCATAGTAAAATCTCCTATGGTCTCAGTGTTGCTAGCCTTGAATAAGGTAATAACATAACTCCTTGCAGCTGGGACAATACAGATTTTATGCACTTGTCACTGATGAGCCTGGCTGTCAATCAGTAAGTTTACCCATTTCATTCACTACAACACCTTTCTTTAAGGGAACAGCATTTGAATTTATTGGCATTAATATATTCTTCCTGTGCACCTGTAAACAATGGGGAGCGTGCCATCCCGACCTACCTCTTATCTGGATTATTTTTGTCTCTGTGTATTGTCTCAAGACTCGTTGTAGTTGCTCCACGTGTCTCTCAGCCAGGTGCTGCTCCAGTTACAAACTGCTGTAACTCAGTGCCTAATCACCTCTTTCTATGCAGAGAAGCTCCTGTCTTGACACTGCTCCTCTTATCACCTCTCTGCCTCCAAACCAACCAGGAATTTGTAATAATTAAAGACCTTCTCCTTTTATATTGTTTTAGGAAATATTGCTATAGTTCATATGTATATAAATGAGAGAAAGAAATTTGACTTTTCTTTGCCTGCTGCCTAATGCCATCCTGTTCCTGATTGTTTATCTTGTGAATCTTTATTCCATCTGGCTATTTAACACACAGATTTCTTAATAAAATCTTAATTTGCTTTGATTGAAGGTTTTTGCTTTTATTACCCAGAATAGATGCGGCTCCCAACTGAGGGAAGATCTGAATGGAGGACAGAAATACAATTCATAGGTAACTACTTAAAGCTGTTACTAATACTTGGTGTATGTAGTCTTTGTTCCCCTTCTGGGGCTGCATTTTATGGACACTTCTACAGACCCTGCAGTGTTTTAATCTTTGTCAGGACTCTGCCAAGTAGAACCTGTACATTCTGTCTTGGATATGCCTGTGGTAACGCATCTTGGAGTCAGTGATGGCAATCCAAGTACAGAACAAGTATCTTCTGCAGAAACCTGGTGTGCTGTAAGGTGCCTGATGACAGGGACTGTTGTCGTTTCTGGCAGGCTTGCCCAAAGGAAGTCAGTTTTAGTTTACCTGTTTTAGTAATTGAATTCCTGAGCAAAGGGTGCCCATATGGATCTTTTGACTGCTCTGATGTCCTTTGGAGTCTAACTTCTGCTGTTGGCTGCCTGAAACCCACAGGTGCAATGAGTTATTGCCCTCCTTGTGCTCTCAGATTTCTGAAGTTTTTGCTGTTTGTTTGTAAGAAGGAAAGGGGCCCTTCACCGCCTCCATTGCTGTCTTGCGAAAGATACAGCAGGGTATTTGCTTAAAAATAAACAGAGAGGAGGGGAGCTTTAGCAAGGGCTGGTATTTAAATGAAGGAGCTTGCAGGATTGGGGAGCTGTGCTGGGGCCTGAAGGAGGAAGCCTTTTTAGGAACAAGTAATTAAATTGCTCTTCTGTAGAATGTATCCGTAAACCTTTACATTCCTATGCATTTGTATTTAGGGTGCTCAGGAGCATGACTTTACCCTTAAACAGAGCTTAAGGGCTACCAGGGGCACAAATAGGGTTGGAAAGGTCTGAAGCTGTATAAAAACCAGTGATCAAAAGGTGCTGGCAGTAGGGATTTAAATCCCCTGTAGCTTGCAAAAAGCTTCATCTGTTACAGGCAAAGCAAATCTCAGATTAAAAACATCTATGTTTGGACCTGCAAGAAATAGTAATATGTGGAGATGGGGAAGCTCAAGGAAAAGAATGTAGAGAAACAAGGTAAAAATGCAGATCTAATGCTAAGAAAAACTGCATTAGTGTGAAGTAATTATGGGAACAGCAGACTGAGTGGACAGTAATACCCCTTTGACTTGGTGCTGGCTGTGCTTGCAGGGAAGCTGTTGATAGCAAAGGTGGCAGGGCTATTTCAGCTGCATGGGTTGACAAGAGTCAAACCTCCAAATTCAGATGAAAGATTTGGAAGGCTGTGTAGGCTTGAAGGTATGTTTGCATCTGAAATGCAAGGGTGAATAACATGATGCTTTATCCAAACAAATTTATGAGCATGTCAGCTTCCCTAGAGTAAATGGGGTTAATGCTCTGTGCAACTAATCAAACATTTTGAAAGCAATCCCAGCATATAATTGAGTGTTGGACCTTGATGCATGTCTTCAATTTTCTTTAAATAAATGTAAACTTGGTAAAATAACACCTTGAACAGCTACTAGTTAATTCAGTTTGCTTGGAAAGGAATGTAATTACGTTAAGAGAAAGAAAGAAAAACCCCACAAAAAAAACCCCTCAGCCCCCTCTTTTCCCTCCATATTATTGCAGCTGGTGTTAAAAACATTGTCAAAGTCATTTATTAATAACGTCCATAATGTCTAAGATGATTACACTGCTGGTTCACAGTGAATGTTTGATATATTTCAGGTTTTCCTGTGACAAAGATTGAAATAATAGCAAAAAAAAGTTTGATCTGGCTTTTTAAAAATGTCAGTGTTTTCTTCCAGAATTGCTGGTTAGTTAATCATTCACATTTCTGTGCTAAATATGAGAATGACTGGCTTATGAAATGGTTCAGTAATGTAAGAGCTTTAACTGCAGTGAACGACAAATTCAGAAGCTTGTTATGTCAGAAAGGAGGAGGAGGAACTTCTGTTTAGGTCTTGCCTTCACAGGGAAAGGAAACACTGATAGTATCTGTGTAATCTTGCACTGATGAGCTGGCATCACATTGCTTTGAAAAGATTCATATTTGAGATCTGATGACTAAGTGTTGGTGAGCACAGCTGCTTTAGAATCTGAGATAAAGGAAAGAAGGAAAACAAATCCAGAACTGCTATGTGAAAACCTTGCTGACATGTAATGCTGTCAGAACATTCATAAAGAACAGAAAACCCCATTCAGTGTCAATCAGGTACGTGCTATATTGAATGCAATATTTATCATTTTCAATGTTGCCAATGCTCTGCAATTGATAGGTGCTGGGTTTATGAACAGTAAGCTCTGTAAGTGAAATGGGATGGTTGAAATACTGAGAGTTTTTTGTTTTAGTTCCAGTGCACATTTGTTCTTAGATCTGCATGAACTGTTAGACTTTTCAACAGGTTTGTGCTTTTAAAATTCTTTGAGGGTTCAAAGAGAATTGTAGAAGTTGGCTGTATCTTAGTACTTTGACTTAAAGAGCTGATTGGAATATGATTGCTGCACTAAAAGCAGGAAGGGATGTTTTTGATGAACAGAAATAAGTAGAATTTTTATTTATTTATTTATTTATTTTTAAGATTCTTGACAACTTGCTCAAATGAATATGCTAATAGAAGGTAAAAGCCACTTAGAATCATAATGTTTTTAGGGCCTGACCCAAAGCGAACTGGAGTTATTAGAAGTTTCTTTATTGATTTACCTGAACTTTGAATCAGATTCTTCAGATTGCAGGCATCACCTTGCTTAATGTCTCGGGTTTTGTTTTGACAACTGTTGTGTCTGTCTTGGCAGTTTTCCCATATTCGAGTCAGTGATGTAGGTTTCCAGTCTTGTAGAAGGAAACTGAGTTTTGAAAAGCATCTTTTGAAGTAAACAGGCAGTTACAAACCTGTTTCTTCAGTTTGCTTTCGGAAATGCTTAAAGGGATATTTAACAATAATGAAAGGTGGCTCAGGACCTGTTTACCAAATCCTTTGGAACCACTGCCTGAATGCTAGTAAAGGCTTTTGCCTAGCAATGACAGGAATTACCTGGTCATTTTATCTTGGGCATTTTAAAAATGAAGCTTTACTGGAGAAAATAAACTCTAATCTGAATGGAAAAATGGGATAGAGCAGGTTATGTAATTTGGAATGAATGGCTAGTGAATGTGCAATGTCTTTGTTGGAAAATGTTTCTATGTTGTCATACAGAGCACCATACCTTATATACAGTGGAAGTCTTGATGTGTTTGAGTAGCATGAGAAGCCTGTTTTGAACATAAAGTCATTTAGCACTCGATTCTGACATGTTGAGTTTTAGCAGCTCTTTCCTTCCTCATCTGTATCCTTGAAATTCCTTGATCATCTTTTCTCACCATAAGAAGGGAACAGATCGAAGACTGAAGTACAGTGCCTTTACTGAAGCAGCATTTCTCACTTCTAATGTAAATCTTTAGAACTTATAGTTGCAGTTTCAGAACTTAAGCAAAATTCCTTTACAAGTCTGTGAACATAATTTAAACATCGAATCACCCCCCTGTCCTTTTTGCTCTTTTTGCTTTCCTTTTGTAACTTTCCTATGTCTTTTTAAATAAGATGTGACATGCTTTGCAGACACGGTGTCAGTGGAAGCCAGCAGTAGTGTCTCTGTTCTCAAACTGGTAACTGTGTGTGTAAGTGAGCAGTTCAGCTGCCTTGGACTTTTAAAGGAGAAATAGCAATAAAAACCTTAGAATAAATCTGAGACTTCTTTACAGCTGATCTCAGAAATGCTGTAAATCGTGCAAACCAGTTAATTTATTTGAGCTCCAAGTATTGCTGGAGAAAGTGGAATTGGAAAAATAATTGTTTATCCCAGTGAATATGTTTGTTGGCAACCTGATAAACCTGAAGTGTCACAGGGAAAACACTCCATACTTACAGAGATGATCTGAAAATACTGTCATTGCAGAATTGCCTTCAGTGAGGGTCAGACAGAGTTTCTGTGATGACATTCTGATAAAGAATGGATTGAAGTGTATTAATTAAAAACCCTTTTGAAGCCATGTTTACTATGTGCTCTTTTCAAATACTCTGAGCTCTGGTTGTATAATATTGACTTGAAGGTGCAAGTAGAAGAAAATGTGCGGGGAAAAGGGATGGGGAGATCCAGGAGCTCAATAGGATGTATAACCACTGTGTTATCGTGTTTTTCTTCAGTTACCTGCCACACACTTTTGCTAGCAGCAGGAAATATTCACGTGGAAGTGTTTGCCGGTCCATTCCTCCAGGGACAGGAAATAGGAAGCTTAGAGAGCAGAAATCCCAGGATTAATTTATTCATTTTTTAGCTTTATTGAGATGGAATTAAGGGAACATTCAAGTTTTGCCTTGATTAATACATTGGACAGGTTCCCCTCCTGTGTTAATAAAAAACAAGATTCTGACGAACTCAGCTGAGTCAGGCTTTTACCCACAGATCAGTAAAAGGCAGTTTCTCATGTGCAGTTTAATGAGACAAATCTGGAATAGCTTTTTTATGCTTAATAGACTAAGACATGCCCAAAGCCTTTTGTTACCTGTTGATGACATTCAAGATATCTGATTTGGGATTCCGTGCCGCGTTAGAACAGTTTGTCATAGCTTGCAAAGTCAAGAATAATCAATACCTCGATTTCTGTGTTATTTCATTGAGTTTGTGAAGAAAGGTTACAGCATATTTACTGATTTCTCAGGCAGTTTTAGGTCTTTTAAATCAGTAAAACTGGATATTAGGGAAACTAAATTGTAATAAGATTTTTGAAAGACAAGTTAGAATAAAATTGCAGGGACAAAAGTGTTTTATCTTCTATTAATGGGAAGGTGTGTAGTAGAATGAATACAAGTGAACCAGTGTTATACATAAATTCCAACAGGGAAATCAGAAAGACAGCTGAAATTGTATTGTATTTCATACGTGCCCACACATAGATTTGTTTTTAATCCAATTATAGGACCAGGCATTTATTCACGTTTTATATCTATGGGAAAAAAGATTGTTTGTTGCAGTAAAGTCTAAGGCAACTGCACACTTATTTACAAATGGTGTTTGCATGCTGAGCAGAGCATGCTGCAAACTGGGCACTCCTGGAGCACTTGCAGGACTGAAGCAAGTTTCAGTGTCTCCCAAAGCTCAGAGCTTTAGTGGCTGATGGAATGGAAAAAGAACCTTGCAAGTGGCATGTTCTTCTTGGAAGGACAGTGGTGAAACTCTTTTGTTAAGTCAGTTAGATTTACAGCGTAAATAATTTGCGTAATAATGAGGCTGCATGGGAAAATCAGAGTAAGAAATGTTTTTATTTAAAGGTGGAGAGAGTGGAGTAAGGGATGTTCAGCATTGGTGTGAGAGGAAAAATTCTGCTGCTTTTTTCCTTCTTCTGGTCACCCAGCTCTGACAAATGGCTCCCTGGCAGCAGGTTAACAAAGAGGGTTTTCTGCAGCCTCAGACAGTGTTGTAGTAATCTCTGCTCCTTCTTGGTCTTGTAAAGAAAAGGTTATTTGAGGAGCCTGAGGCATGGCACAGTCAAGGGAACAGCCTGTGCATCACGTCCGCTTAGCCAGGAGAAATTAAATCCTGCATTTACTGCCTTATATGCCAAGCTGAAACCCCCATCCCATGTTTTCTAGCTATGGGAAGTGAGATCCTCAGGTGGCACAGTGTGCTCAGCCGAGTTAGACCAGTTCATGTTGTCTGGGGAGATGAATAAGTCATGTTCCCAAATAACTGATTTTGTTGCCTGTAGATTGCCGAGGGTCTGGGCTTTGGGTGCAGCTATGACTTTACTCTTTTTGTTTGTTGGCCAGGAGGCTCTTAGTCTCATCAGTGGTTTTTATGCCTGGTTTTGGACACCTGCTGCCAGGGAATCTCTTGTCTATACTTTCCTCAGAAGGTGAGATGGACATTTTTGCTGCCTGAGAGAACAGGGGGTGCCAAAATTCCCACTGTATTCTTACTGCTTGATTTGCTTGTTTTCTTTCTTTCTTTTTGTTGCTGTTGTTTTGTTTTTTTTCCAGATATTGACTTTTTTCTTCCCCTTTTCCTCTCCTAAATTTCTGTCTGAAATGAGTGCATTGCTGCTGGCGTTGTTCCCTATCCGCCTGCTCCATCTCCTCACAGACTTGCATGGGGGAACTGCTGCGGGAAAAGGGAATAAACACAGCAGTGTTTTTTTGTTTCTGATTTATTTATTTATTTGAGCATCAGGAGGGACTGATGCTGGGAGATGTGGAATTGTTATAAGAGTAAACAAAAAGAACTTGAGTCGAGTCAGTGTCCCTGCACCAGCTCATGTCTCTGCCGTGCCAGTAACTAAGGCACAGTTATTCAGTAACACGCTGAGTTGTGTAAAAGCCCTACTGTGCAAAACAAGGCTTTTTCTCCATATATAGTCACCCTTTCTGATGGCAGATGATTGAGCTCAACACTCTGCTTCTCAGCAGTCATACAAATTAAAGATGTCCCTCAATACAAGGTTTTGTAATGACTGGAAAACCATGATTGTTATATGGCCTTCTCATTAATGGAGACATGGTGGTTGAAGGAAGTAATCTTCCTGGACACAAGGAACTGGTATGTTCCCTGCTGTTAGCACAGAGCTATGAGCTGATCATCAAACCAAGAACTAGCTGCTCAGAATTAACTCTGCAAGAATTAACTAAATTACTTTGTGCTGGGACCCCCCAAGCGTGCTTCAGAGTTACTAGATACAGACACACATCCTTGCTCAATGAAACCATGAGTCCCAGCCATAGGCCAGCCTGTCCTGCTCTCTTCTGCCCTTCCTTACGTCAGAAGGAGATGCTTTCTTTAAGCAATAATGTTTTTATCAGACAAGTGTGATGTTCTTTTGTACTAGCTTTTGCCATAACACTGCTGTAGGTTGAAGTGTGATTACAAAATCCTTGGACTAATTGATTATAATTGCCACTTGTGTAATAGCTTTAATGGATGCTTCTTTTGTAAGGTAGCATGTTAGAATTTTCCCACTGAAGTCCAAATATTCTTTTTGATGGAATATATATTTGAGTGCCCACTTTGAAGTAATGACATGCAAAGAAGAGAAGCTGAGATCTCTCTGTATTCATTTGTACACTTGAACAGGACAGTGGCTTGTAATTTATGGTCTATAGGTCTGTAAGCTTATGAAATGTACCTAAGAAATGCAAATGAAATCTGTTCTGAGGTCTGATAGCATCGTAAGGGTCTATAAATTGGAAGGTTAAAAAGTGCTGCAGTGAATATTAACCCCTGCTTGAAGCAAGATCTGAAAATCTTTTCCCCTTCTATGCATACCTCCAAGTGATCTAATCCCACTGCAGTGAATATGACATCTCGCTTCATGTATCATAAAGTGTTAAGTGATGGCCATCTTTGGACAGGACCCACAGTTCTTCACTTGAAAGAAGTTTATGAGGTGGCCAGTGTCCCAGGTTATTACCGTTTGTCATGCTTCACTTTTTCCAGCACAAGTAAAATGGAACTTCCTCATCTATGAATGCCTTTAATAGTGGAGGAACATAGTCATAAAAAAAATTCAGGTGGGAAGGAATATCTGGAGAGCAATGAATCCAATATCTTGCTACAAGTGAGGTCAGGTTGTTCAGGGTCATTTTCAGCCTCTCTTCAGTCTCCCTTTTTGTTTTTCTTTTTTTAATGTTTCCAAAAATGAAGATTTCACAGCCCTCCTGAATATCCTTCACTTAATTATTCTCATTGTGGAGATTCTTTTTCATGTCCAACCAGATTTTCTCTTGCTCCAACATGTGACTAACCTCTTGTCCACACTGTGCACTGTTCAGTAATCTTGCTTAGTCTTTGTAACTGCACTTCAGGTAGTAGAAGACTGTAATTAAGCCCTCCTTCGGTTTTCTGTTTCTCCCAGGACCAAACCTGGTTCCTTTGGTGCCTGCACATGTCGTGCACCAGATCCCTGAAATATTTATGAATGTTTAGAAGAACCTAAAAGTTGTCAGTGTCCTCAGTAACACCAAGGCTAAAACAGGGCAAAGGGTGCTCAGTTCTCTTCAGTGTTTCCAACTATTCTTGCTCCTGTGGTTTTGATCTTCAGTATTTTCTTCAGAGGTGATCTTGATCTCTTTGGAAACAAGCTGCTAATTTTGCAGGAATGGATCTGAAAGTCTCTAAAAAGAGCTTTATTTCCCTTTTGCCTTCCTATCTGCCCCCTACTTGTTGCATATAGTGCACCTCAGGTAATAAATAATAAACCTGTTTACTCACATGCCTTCTGTTGGCAGTATCTTGCACTGCTGTGTTTAATGAGTAATAAGTTATCCACAAAACCTGAAGCATAAGAGCTATTTTATGCATCAGTAGTGACTTTGCTTTAATGATCCGTTCCTGAGAAGATGCTTTGGTTTATTTTTGCAATGAGATGCACAAAGTTTAACTTAGCAGAATATTAATAGAATGCTTTCCAAGAAGAGTGCGAGGCTCGGGCTGTGGGGCAGTAGAATGCAGGTTTGCTGAATCACCTCTTATTCAAATGGAAGGAATAATGATTATGCCTTAATTGAAACCTAGCGGAGAGAGGGATGATCTTTATGACAAGAAAAAAAATTGCTCAAAATATGTGTCTTGCCTGGAAAATTCTAAGCACGTTGTTATTTATGCTGATGAAATAGTACCTGAGAATATCCAAGTTTACTTGTGGACTGTTGTGCCTATCTAGAAAAAGCTATTATATTGTTTCCAAGCAGGTTCTAAAACATGGCAGCCTGCCCTCTTTTCCCTTTATTTACCCCTTTCTAATGCTATTTTGTGGAAGGCTTTTAAAAAGGTATTTGGTGTACGTAATGTGCTGTTACCAACATTTGAATGTAGATACCCATTTGAGATTGTTCCAGTAGGTCAGATGGCTTAATTATTTACCCGTCTATCTGTTTGACTATGACATCCAAACCAGCAGTCTTGTACTTGATCTGGTGTTTGTTGCATTGTGACTGTCAAGATACACTGAGTTCAATATGTAGAGCTGTTTCAAGAGCAGAAGCCTCACTTTTTCTTGGATAACATTAACAACATCACGTTTTTGCTCCTGCATACCCATGGAAAGTGGTGCTATCCTTTGCATACTGGAGCCCATGGAAATTTATTGTCATATGTCAGATGTGGATTCTTCCCTTAATGTACTATATATGTGAATGGTAAGTGCTACTGGAGGAATCAGACTGGTTACTTACTTTGTGGCATTTCAGTTGCTTCCTACCTTTCTAAGCTAAACTGACTCGATTGAAACACTTGCAGTCGAGAAGGCTGTACTCTATAAATGATGGATACCTATTTTGTTTCTGGGCCTGGTACAGATCTTGTGCACTGCTGACAGATTAGATCTAAATTACCTACTTAGAGTTGAATTTTCTTTCTTTTCTTTTTTTTTTTTTAATACCTTTATGCAGAGAAGGAAGAAAATTTGGGACAGGAGTTTGGTTCATGGAGTTGTTAATTCTAGTAGTGTTTTCGATAGGAGGGCATCATGAAATGGGACAAACTTATTGTCCTGTAGCAACTTCTTATTGCGATCCTCAGCTTAAATGTGGCAGTGATTCCTTCTGAGGTACTGATGTTAGTGGAGTTTGTCTTCTGTAGACTTGAATCTTAAGCTCTGGTTACCTGAACCTGCAATTCTTCCTCAAGAAGTACAGCTCTGCAGAGCAGCAGTTATTTTGGGGACTTTTCTGTGCAGTTCTGAATGTTTTCTGCAGCTTTGTTTTATTTGTGAGGCTCTGGACTTCCTGTTCTGAATCTCCTGAGTATATGAAGAATATGATCCCATGTACATCCAAAACCTACCATGGCAAAGTAATTTCTGCTACTCAAGTTAATTATCTTAAGCCATTACTGTTGTTTATTTGTTATATTGAAGTCTGATGAAGTGTATTTTTTTAGCCTTCTGGAACCCAAAGTCCTTTCTTTAGTAAAGGAAAAAAAGTCACGAGCCGTCTGTTTTGGAGGAATGCTGTACAAACTTCTCATGCTTGCATGAACTCTTCCCTCTAAAACTTGTGCTGCTTCGAAGCTCTCTGTATATTTCTAAATACTGCCTGTTGTTCTTTGGAGAGAATAAAACCTCCTGCTAAATTGGCAGCTACCCTCCCTATCACTCCAGTGGGTTGCCTCTCTCTCAAAAACCATAATTTAAATCTCAGCTGATTTGGATTCATGAAATTATTGAGTACCAACTCTGTGTTCCCTCTGCTTATGCATCATATGTGCGTGTATTTTCTGAGGGAAACTGTACAGCCAGTTGCCTGCTGCCAAAGCCATTGCAGTATCTTAGCAGAACGTCTTTAGGTCATTCTGGGATGTCACTGTAATGCCTCTCAAGTCCTTCTCTCAGAAGGGTTTGGGGTTACACTGCGCTGTGCACCCTTTGAAGGGGAGCAGTGCAGTCAGCTCTTGCTGGGCAGGGCTGACATCATTCAGGTGCTCCTGTGGAGTGTCCGTGCACACCTCTGAGATCCCAAGTGGTACTTTGCTTTACCTACATGCATTTTGAATTCTATGAGCAAATTCACAGCGTTCACTATGAAAGTAACCGCTGCTGAAAATAATGTTGTTTTTCAGTTCTGTCATTTGCTGCCTGAAAATTATTTGGGCTGTCCATAAAATGCAAGCAAGAGAACATGTGGGATTTCCAGTGCTTTTTGCGCTCTTAGGGGAAAATGTGAAGCATCTGGCAAGGGCACATAAGGCATGTAGAATGTATGAAAAATGAGGTCACATTCTCCTGCTTTGGCTGCATCAGAGTTCCAGTGCAACAACGGCTGGATGTAAACCACTGCTGAGATAATTCATTTTCCTGTTTCCCACAAAGGAATAAACAGCAGCTGGGGCTGAAGTGCCAGAGATGATTTGAATGAGTTCCTCATTACTTCTCCATATATCTTCACTTTCATCAGCAGAGTTCAAAGGGAGAAGAGCCCTAAACTATTTTATTCAGATAGATTTTCTCTTGTTTCTTTTTTGGTGATTCTACCATCAGTCCTGTCTCTAGGTGGGGAAAATGTCGGTACACCAAGATGGCATACTAGAAATGCCATCTAGTTGAGAATTTCTGGGACAGGGAGGTAGCTGGTGCTTCAGGAAACGTATGTTTGGATCTTTAGCATTTTATCTTATGGTTGTGTGAGGCGAAAAAAGGTAAGAATATTTAGCACCCATACTTTAGACACTTCTGGTATAGCAAAACCGTGGCTGACTTCTTATTTACTCTTATTTACTTATTATCTCTTATTGCCATATGTAAATTATGCTGGGGTATCTCTTCTGGGAACCGGAACTTGAATGAATTACACACAAAGCCCACAACGAAGAATGAAATTTAAATACTCTTAAATGCTGCTGTAAAACTGATGGTTCCAGGATGGTGTTTACATCTTAGAAGGTGTTTTGTTGACTTCTTTCTTTTTTTCCTTTTTTATTCTTTTTTTTTTTTTTTTTTTTTTTTTTCCTATAATTTACCTTGAATGATTTGGGTATGCCTAGATCTGGCAGACAGTGTTTCTGTGAGTGTATTAAGGTCCTGTGATTTCACATTCAGATGGAATGAAGGATGGAGAGCAGGCAGCACAGCATGCCAGGAAACTATAAAACTTCCTGACCTTACGGATTTGCTTGAATTCCTCTTTGCCAGCTCAGAAATACCTGCACTTTGTGACATCTGCATTTCATGACATCTACTTTTATAATGGCTCTGTTCAGAGGTGCTGTATCCAAGTACCTTTCATTGATGGAGCTGCTTACTGATGTCCATCCCATCTTTCTCCTCACTGGAGAGGGATGTACAGCAGAGTTATGATTTTGAAAGGTAAAGTCTCTGTCTGTCTGTGTTCCAAACATCTGTTACACACTCGTGTTGATAAAGGAAGGCTGATACTTCAGTAGTGCTCTTGCAGTGGGAGAAGGAGGTGGTGAATTTCTTTGAAGATAATTGATTTCTCAGGACACTCATGCCTCAATTACTCGACACAGAGCAGCTTTACCCCGGTTGCAGTGAATTGCTTTGCTTGGGATCCCAGCTGTCACGTGCATTTTTATTTCAGGCTTCAATTTATACATTTTTTTGTGTTTTAAATGATGTTTGGACTCAACAAGTGTTGCCCCCTTTATTTATAAGGAAGTTCTAGAGAATTTTCTGCTTCACAAAGGTAGCAAACTTGAATGCTGTCTAAGTACGTTTGCTATGTAATCTGTTTTCACAGAGTGTTTTCAGTGCTTTCTGTTTTGTGAATTCCTCTATTTCTTTTACAGAAAAGACTTAAGATAGAGCTTCCTTAGTTTCTAATTCATGGTTGTTGTTTTTTTTCCCCCTACCTTAACATCTTAGGATGAATATTTAAATAATCTTCGGTCTTGCATCAAAATGTCCCTCTGTGCGTCTTCTCACAAGGACTTTTCTCAGTTGCTGCCTCTTCAGGATATTGGATGCAATAAAACAGAAATTAAAAACTCACCTGCTGGTATTGGCTCTCCAGTTCCCTACAGCTGTAATCAATCTGCATTGACAACAGAACACAGTCCGGTCTACATCCCTTCATCTTACATGGAAAACAGGCATGAATATTCTGCAATGGCATTCTGCAGTCCTGCTATGATAAATTACAACATAGCCAGCAATTTTGGTGATTCAGAGAGTGCATCTGTGAGGCAAACATCGAGCCCAAGCGTGTTATGGTCTGCTCCTGGCCACCTCTCCCCTCTGACACTGCACTGTCAGTCATCGCTTCTGTATGCAGAGCAGCCTAAGAGCCCGTGGTGCGAAGCGAGACCACTGGAACCAGTGCTGCCCGTCACCAGGTGAGTGCCACTCACTTCTTTAGAACTTTCCTATCAGTCAATCACAGCTTCTTTAGTTCCTTTACGTCTTTTTGTTATTACTTCTTAAAACATTTTATATCCGTGCGTCTGAAAAACAAAGGAAAAAACCCACACCGAGCACCAATTTGCTCCTGTTACTTTGCCATTGCTTTTATTAATATAACTTCTTTTCAGGTGAAAGGAGTATAGACTCTTCCCCCCACACGCACATTTTCCTACAGTGTTGTTTGAATTCCTGTATGTTTGTTTGTTTTTTCTGCATCACATAATTATAAAGACATTAAGAAATGTAAAAGGGAAGCTCATCTTTTTTAATTTGCTTTTCATGAAGGCAATGTGAGCAGCAGATTCACAGGCTGAATTTCTCAGAACTGAATTTGCAAAAGCGTTGTCCCATGTTGCACAGTGTTACATGCCATGAGAAGTGTGTGCATCATCAGCTGACAAAACAATTCCATTCCTGTTCACAGCAGCTTTCTATAGATAAAGGCAGAAGGTGTTGCAAGGGCTATTCCTGTTTTACCCACTGTGTGTTTCTTCATATGGTTCCTTATTCAACTTCAGCCATTGATGATATGGAAAATAGCACGTCCTGGCAACAGCTGTAGTTCAATATTCAGTAATTTTTACTTTTGGTATTACCCACATTCCTTCTGCAATGGATGGGCTTTATATTGTTTGCCCAGCACTAAGGTATAAAATGTAAAGCCTGATTCAGACTTGTGGATTGCAGAAATCTTCAGGATGGCCACTTGAGTAATCTGCCTTTGGAGTCAGAAAAGGCAATTCTGCAGCGCATATCTGCCTCAGGTGTTGGGTATGTGGACTGGGACAGGCTATTTTAAATAGCACCAGCCTACAAAGGGGTTCCTTGAGCAAATGAGTGGGGTTATCATCCAAACTCTTCCCGCTTTGGTTAATGTTTCAAAACAGATAAGTCTGGGTAAGCAGGAAAACAGGTCCAGGTTAGTGGGCTGACCAGATAGTGGATCAAGCCAAGTGGAAGAACACAGCAGCAAGAGCAGCCCTTCGGATGCTCTGCAGAGTGGCTTCCCTTCAGTCTATTTAAAAGTAAACCCGTACCTCTGGTGTTCAAGTAACTAAGTCTTCTATTGTTTGTTTGGGTTCCTTTGGACTGTTGTGACTCTAGCTGATGATACCTGTATTTAAAGCAGAGAAATCAATGTAATTGAATGTCTAAATATGTGGATGATTTTTATATCTCAGGAGCGAGCAATCACTGTATTATTTGTTAGCTGGACTTTTCCAGTGGTTCATTTGTTCCAGTATGGTGCATTGTAACCCCTCCTTTGTCTTTAGAAGTTGTAAAAAAAAATGGTGTATAATTCAGCATGCAAACACATAAAGGAGGAATTGCAATTCCCTGTTGTGGCTACGTGGCCTGAGATAAAAATGTACTTTCTCTTCTCTTTTGGCAAGATCTTCAATGTCGTGAACATCTTATTTATTGCCATGGGAACAATGACTGTGACACCACATCTTCGAAGATTATACCTTGAAGGAAGAATTCTTGGGACTGAAACTTACAGGAATAGCTCTGGGGGAAGGGAGAGACTAACGTTGCAAGGTGTAAATAATTTTAAACAACACTGTAGTTGAAGGAAAGGGAGTTGTTTGAACAACGAGTAAGAAAACATCAATATAAGCAGGAGGGGGAATGACTGTTTACGAGGGTGGACAGTGATAGGACAAGGGAGAATGGTTTTAAACTGAGGCAGGGGAGTTTAGATACGAGAAGGAAGTTTTTTACACAGAGGGTGGTGACGCATTGGAACAGGTTGTCCAAGGAGGCTGTGGATGCCCCATCCCTGCAGGCATTCGAGGCCAGGCTGGATGTGTCTCTGGGCAGCCTGGGCTGGTGGTTGGCGGCCCTGCACATAGCATGGGGTTGGAACTGGATGATGACTGTGGTCCTTTTCAACAACCCAGGCAATTCTGTGATCCTGTGATCAGTGCATAATTAGGATTATTATACAGTTCATTTTTATCTTAAGGAATAAGGCAAGAGTCTCACTGTGAGAGGGCTTTATTTTCCCTGGGTGTAAACTTCAGTTAACATTTGCTGTACTAATGAGGGCTGCTTCACTGTGGCTGATCTTGTGTAATTTGGAACTTGTAGATCAGCTTAAAATAAGAAACCCGAATTCCACATATTTCTCTTCCTTGCAAATAAGTTCTTCATATGAGGAAATTTATTTAACACTGGAACCGCATAACATTTTCATTTAGCAGTGTTAATCTGCAGCAGTAGCTCAACAAAAATAAGCAGTATTCCAAGGAAAAATAAACATGAATTTTTTTTAGAGCATTTGTAGAACTTATACATATAAAGCTATATATATATGTGTGTGTGTATATATATATGTATATATATATATATATATAGTTTTTTGGATGTTTCCAAACAATTTATATTAAAATGACATGAAAAGAAATGTGATAATAGAATTGTATAATATTTAAGAGTAATCTGGCACGGCATCTGAAATTGTTTTTTTGCCTCCGTCTCCTAAATTGTTTTTAATTAAAGAAACAAAAGATTTATTTTTAAAATGGGATAGATATGTCCTTATAACAAGTACTAGGAAACATTAAGAAGGTTGGCAGAGATGTTTCTGGAACTTAATTTCCTCCCTTTTACTTCTTCTGTTCCATTATTTTCCTTCTGTTTCTGCCTGTACATGTATGGTTCATGCAGGCCTGCAATGCTTGCTTGAATTGTATACAATTAAGTCAATTTCTTGCCCAATGTGCCCCAGTACTGTATTCATACTTTGTCCAAACTCTGCTCTGAAGCCATAATTATTTGCATTGTTCTCCCATCCTGGTTTTAATTTTTATTTTTTATTATTGTTTTAAATTGTGCCCATTCTGTTGGGCACTTGGCAATACCTTGAGGTCCCTTTGTGGTGTTGGGCTGGCATTTCAATTTCATGATGCGGTAACACAGATTAAGCAAAAATGTCCCTTAATCTTTGGGTACCCGTAGCATCAATTTCAGTACGTTAATCAGTGTTTGGGACGTGACAGAACCTGTGCTTTGGAGACTGATATATTCACAGTTATGTGGTATCAGCACTTCCAGAAATGGTGGTGGTGATTGTCCCTAGAAGCTGAGGAAGATAAAAGTGGAAAATGACCCTCTCACTGACTTTTGCACAGCATTTTGCTCATGGTCAGGGGAGAAAGGAGGAGATTCAAATCAATCGGTGCTAAAGGCTGTAATTATAATGCTCTTCTTAGACTTATGGTGCACTAAACAAGGCAAGAGCTTGAGCACAGGAAGTGACCAACACACAGATGCAGCCTTTGTCATTGTACAGTTTAGGTTTGTATAAGACTGAATCTCTCCAGGGAGTGAATGAGCCAGTGGCCTGTGGGAGGGAAGCTTATTAAGAAGTGCTAAAATCTGGACTGTTAATTTTTGGCTTCATCATTTATTTATTTATTTATTTGTTTTCTTTTTTCTGTTTTCTGTTTTATTTTATTTCTCTCTCTCTCTTCTTAAAGCACAATAGTTTAGGTTAAAAAATAAAAACATGGTGCATTATAACTGCTATGAACAAATCTTGCTAACCGCCAGGTCAGATCTTTGCCACAGTTCTTCATTATTGATAAAAAGCTGAATTCAGGCTCAGGTTTTCTAAGCATGGTGTCTGCATCAGACACTTTCAGCTTGGGATATTCTATGAAATCTAGAATGAATTAAGAGACATGATAGACATTGAACTGCCTGATTCCTTCTCCTTCAGGGTAGTCATCTTGTCACTACTGACCATAGAACAAGAGATGGAATAAGGCCTTTTGCAACCTGGTTGAGCTGTGGTGTCCCTGTTCATTGGACTAGATGGCCCTCAGAGTTCCCTTTTAACTCAAATGACTCTAATTATATATAAAAACTATGATTGAAAATAGAGAGGACCACCTGGAGATGTAAAGCAATGAATCTGAATCCAATCAGCTCCTCAACTGCAGTCAGGGTACATTATTTTCCTGCATGGTTTGGTGCAGGGGCCCCGTGAGCACACAGCCACCTCACAGTTTTCCTGTAGGACCTGGCAGCTCATTCTTCTGTTGAGTGTGCTTGAAGTACATCAGTCCTGTGTACAATGCAAAGAGGCCTCTAACCATGCATGAGGCTGCCTGATTTCTACGTCCTTGAGGAAATGAGCATATATGACATAAGTTAAAATTCTCTATTTCCTAGCTCTGTCCACAAAGACAACAGTAACAAAATAATTGCTTTTGAACCTCCCGCTGTGCTGCCACAGCTATTGATGATGAGCAGATTTGATGCCCGATGAGCCTGTGGGAGGGATGCATTCCAGATTGTTGCTCTTCCTGCAAGCTGTTCACTGCAGTAGGCAGAAGTCACGTAGTTTGCATGTGTGCGGAGTGACTGCAGCTGAACCTTTAAGCAGATAAAGAAACACTCGTGATGACTGGTAGGTAGAAAGTAGCACTCGTGTGTGATGTTGCAGTCTGTACTGTTTCTTCATTGTCATCTGGAACAGCTTTGTGCTCTAACGAAGGCAATAAGCATAGTTTGCTACAGCTTATCAATCAGTAACTGAGATGCTCTCTGACTGATCTGGGTTCTCTTCTGATTCTAACAATTGGATCTTGATTCTTAAGTGGAGCTGCCTCTGATACTGATGTGAAACGCCAAACTACTTTTCTCCCAAATACAGGGAAAGGGAAAAGAGTAGCAATGTATTTTCCTCCTTGCTTTAGCATCATATTAGGGGTGTGTGTGTGATACAGCCCCTTTATTCTAAGGGAATGTTTCCCCACATTGGTCTTCCCAGTGTAACAGAAGGGGAAACTTGTCAGTGATTCAGAAATCTCTTAACTGTATGTGTGAATTCAGAGACCAGGAACATTAAACATCTAAACACTTTTATTCCCTGTAAGAGCTGGATAAATGGACTTTTAAAAAAATCTTGCTGTGACTTAATACTATGATAAATACTGTAACTTTTCTAGTTTGGAATTTGCTCAGAGGCACCTTTCTAGTTATTTATTTATTTATTTTCTCTCTAATCTTCTTTTGGAAAACCAGAGAACATCCTCCTCAAAGACTTGTAACCTAGAAGGTTTTTCATTGGCTTGTAGTTGTTTTTGTCCTTCCCTCTCATGAAGCCAGCACAAAGTCTACCTTTATTGTGTTAGCTAAAGTCTCCATGACAGAAATTTCAACATATTTCTGCCATTCTCTTTAAATTTGCTCTTGTTGGTGAGCAGATTTCTGCTCTGGAAATGTAACCTTGTTCTTCAAAAGTCACATAAACTGCATAACCTGCTGTCTTGTTCCAGCTGATGTTTCTTCTTTTTAATGCTGCTGGAAGGGAGCACAAGGAGAACTCTGCACAAGAGGCATCTGTGCTTAGATATCTACCTTTAAGTTCGCTGCACAACTTTCCTTTTGTCAAGCTGATACTGAGAGTTTTCATGTGACAATGTTTTCTCTCTAGCTCAATACTGTAAGGTATCTTACTGAAGGTAAGATATGCTAAAACTACAAAGAAAATGGTGTCCAGAAATGTATACAATGGATGTCCTTCCTATGCCTAAAACCTGCTTTACTGATGACCCAAGTTCCTTTCCTCTTTCTGTTTGTTTTTAGGATCTGAATGTCAAAAATTGGTTGTTCTTTCATGTTTTTATTCTGTTGTAATTTTGAGTTCCAAAGAGTAATTCCAATAAGTTGGAACAACTTGCTGCACTTTAAATGCAACTTGCTAATTTATGCAAAGCAATATGTGTTTTTCTAATATATGAAAGCATTTTATTGATGTTCCTCCATTATCCTTGTATTCTTACCTCCTTTTATTCATCATTTCCATAGAATCATAGAATTACCCAGGTTGGAAAAGACCTTGAAGATCATCAAGTCCAACCGCAGCCTAACCATAGTACCCTAACTCTAACAACCCTCTGCTAAATCATATCCCTGAGCACTACATCCACACAGCTCTTAAACACATCCAGGGATGGCGATTCAACCACCTCCCTGGGGAGCCTATTCCAGTACCTAACCACCCTTTCTGTAAAGAAGTTCTTCCTAATATCCAACCTAAACTTGCCCTGGCGCAACTTGAGGCCATTTCCCCTCGTCCTGTCACATGTCACTAGTGAGAAGAGACCTGCCCCACTCTCACTGTAAGAACCTTTCAGGTACTGGAAGAGAGCGATAAGGTCTCCCCTCAGCCACCTTTTCCCCACTGTTACAGTGATCAGCATTGGTGGTCACCTTGAACAGAAAGCTTTGTCTAACATTTTGAGCTGCTCATTTGCACTTCTCTCAAGTGAAAAATAATGAAATCCTTTGCTAGATTTGCATAGCTATAATGGGATTAGATTCATTTTTTTCCCTCCCTTTTTTTTCTTCTCTATCAGAGAGACATTAAAAAGAAAAACTAATGGCAGTGACTGCACAAGCCCTATTGCAAGTAATCCTGGCTCAAAAAGAGATGCCCACTTCTGCGCAGTCTGCAGTGACTATGCTTCAGGATATCACTATGGAGTCTGGTCATGTGAAGGCTGTAAAGCATTCTTTAAAAGAAGTATTCAAGGTAGGAAAATCAGCTTTTGATCATTTAGCTCAACTAAGTTTTTCATATGATCAGAGACTGCAGCAATTGCTCTGGTAGTGAGTTGATCTAAAATCCTGGTGTGTGGTGTTGCATGTGTAAGTAGAGCAATCTATGACTTGACCGCTTTGTCTTTTGGTTCTTCTGTTATCAACATCTGGAAACATTACAAAGCAAGCAACTCATTTCTTTAGAGAGGAGGTGGAGTACATATCATGGCAGAGCCCTGCAGGAATAGCCTCAGTGGGATGGCACTGCACACCTATGAATCAGATTGCAGTTTGTGTTACAAAGTAGACACAGTAATTGTGAATTTGTTGTAGCAGATGCAGAGTAGGTACTTCTCACAAGCAAAATTTTTGGATGAGCTATTCCTAACAAGAGTATATTGTTTGGAACTACTGAGTCATAGCGTATAATATCTACATCCATGGTTGCTATCGCAGGCTGTGGGCAATGACTTACTCACTGTATTACAGCTTAGTATCATGTCTGCTTCTTACCCTGGGCTCTGGTCATCATATCTGGAGGCCTGTTGGTTGAAACTTAGTCCAACTGACATTGAATGATAACTGCGGATACCAACACAGAAACTTCTATTGTTCTTTGGTCTATAACATTCATTTGGTCTATAACATTCTCATCCTCTGCTGCATGAGGCCTTCAGCAGTCTTGAGCTATTTTCTTTTGGCTCAATGTGGCAGAGTTGATGTCACCATTAGAATCAAACTTAAAACTCGTTTGCCTTTCCAATTTATTGTGCAAGTTCTGTGCAGGTGAATAACAGTTTCTCCAAATTGCTGAAAGTTCTTTTGACTTTTTAAAATGATTGAAGATAACTTTGTCTCCAGTTATCACAAATGGAGTCTGAATTTGGGCTCAAAGTGTTTTCTGTCAGGAAAATTATTTGCCTGCTCTGTGCTGATCACATGTGCTGTGGCCATGAACACGTTGCCTACTGTGGCCTTTTGTACACCTTAATGTACCCTGTCAGGTAACGTTTGTTTGTGATTCAAATAAGTGAAAGTAAGTTCTTGGCATAAAACACTATCAAATGTTCAGTTGCAACTGTTGTTATGAAGGATGCTGCTTATAAAAATCAAAAAGTTCTGGGCCTCCTGGAGACAAGCATTTAGCTTTTGGCCTATCGTAGGCCCAGAATTGAAATTAAACATTATGACTGAGTAAATGTGTGTGGTCTCCTGCTTGTCTAAGTTAGTCATGTATCAATCCCTTATCTCTGAACATCTGCCTGCAAAATAAACGATCTCAAGGACAGGGGAGTTTTAAACCTCTTCATGCTCCTTTGTGCTTGGGTTATAGAGCAACAGAGAGCTTCTTCCTCCTATCCCCCTATGTTGTGTGAAGAGTGATAAACAGTAATTTGTTTTTCAGTCATATCTACCAGAAGGAAATGGGACAAACTGTAACCTGATCTCTTCTTTCTAAACTCCGTTGGTTCAAAAATTCAAGGTTAAAATTATTTTAATTTTGCAAGGAAATGGTCGCAATGGTTCAGTTAAATAATTACTCTTGGGGACATGAACTCTTGGACTTGCTCATGAATCAAGGCAAAACACAAAGCCAAACAAACAACCACCCTACTTGTAGGCTGCTGTGTCTTTGCCTGATCCATTCTTAATGTCTGAAAAAAATAACTCGGGGAAACAGCCTGAGAGAAAAGAAATTAAGATTCTTAATTAATTAAGAATTAATATTTATTTATTTATTTGTATTCTTTGGTGATGACTGCAGTAGAGATCTACACTGTTTGGCAACAGGTAATTTGGCTGCATTTAGATCAACTTCATAGTCAGATCTAGTTTTCTAGGAATAAACTTTTGAACCAGATTATCGGTTAATTAGATACAACAATGTAAAGAGATTTTGAGGAGAAGTGGGGTGAGATAGCAGAGAAGGGAAGACAGCTGGTGCAAATCAAGCAAAAACTTGTTGATGATATATGAAAGTTATACTACATGTTTGTGATTTTCTTTGTTTTGTACAGTATGTGTTAATTTATGTCAGTCTTCTTTCTCAGCCTTTTAATTTCAAAATAACAACAAAAACTTCTATCAGGGTCAGTTCTCAAAGGCTTCATTCCTGGGACTCACCTTGCTGGAGAGAGAGCTCAGTAAATAGAGGTGTAGTTTACTTAAATCTGTGCTGACTGAGGCTGTGTCCACTGCTATTTTCAAGTGTGCTGAGGACAAGTTCTGCTCTCTGCCATCTGTAGAAACTCAATATACAGTAAGATGTTTTAGACTGAGAGTAAATTTCTGCAAGAGTGTGTGTCTCTTTTTCAATAACCTGTTGGTATTATGAGATGCTTGGTTGTCTAACAGTCAACAGTAAAAGCTGGTCTGTGCTTTCTGGTTGCATTTTAGGGTCATAGATCGATGTTTTCAGTACAGGACAAATATGTGATTTTGCGTTGTTTAAGTTAATGGAGCTTAGATAAGAAAGAGATGAGATGCTTAAAATCTCTGATTTGGGAAATAGCCAAGAGAGATTGGCAGAGATGTTAAATTTTCTCTTTTACTCTGCTGCAGGACATAATGATTACATCTGCCCAGCTACCAATCAATGCACGATAGACAAAAACAGGCGCAAAAGCTGCCAGGCATGCCGGCTACGGAAATGCTATGAAGTGGGAATGATGAAATGTGGTGAGTTCTGTGTGTTGGTGTTGCTTACTTGGGATTTGTTGCCTTCAGTCAATTCTGTACAGCTTCCCCCCCCAACCAATCCCCAGAATTCTAAAAAAGGCACAACAATGCAATTAGAACAAGGTTTATGCAAATTTTATACATAGGAATGCACCAATTCTTCAAGCAGGAAGAGACTTCAGCTTTCTGAATTAAACCTGTGGGAAGGAGCAGGGAGTAGATTAAATGCAGGAAAACCATCGTTCCTACACTGAGCTCTGTAAATGAAGCTTATTTGCATGCTATATTCTGCAGAATGGGAACTGAGAATGTTTCTGCCTGCGCCTCAAATCAAACTGAAATCCTTTCAAATGTGGGGGTAAATGAGCCTGTACTATGCCCTGTGGATGAAGGCAATGCAAGAGCAGCAGTGCTGCATCTGAGCAGTAGTAAATTAGCCTGGCATCCTGCTTTCAGTGGTGACAAAGAATGAAGAGGGAAACGTAGGAGTGAAACTCAGGTCTATGTGAAGCTACTGCTGAAAACTCTCAGCTTACAAAAGCATCAATTTGGAAGTTAGTTTACAGTTAGAAAGATCTTCTTGCATTTATTAGGTCTCAGTGGGTCGATCAAATGACGACTTGTCCAGTGTTCCCATTTTTAATCCTGTGAAGTCTCAGCATCTACAACACCACATAGAGAGAAGTTCTGCAGCTTGACTGCATGTCTTGTAAAGAACAAGTCATCCATTTTCCAGGCACTTTCTCTGGGGCTTTATCTGCTTATAGAGGGTTAGAAGGTACTTCTCTTTTTTCTTGTTGTTGCTTCTCATGGGCTTCTTTCATGTGATGACTTCTCATTCTTTCATCAAAAGAAGCAGTGAACTATCCCTGTTTATCATTGCACTGTCCAGCCTTTTATTTTACTCTCCTCTACTTACTTCTGTTTCTTCACTGTAGGTGTACATTTGGAGTTTTAAAGGTTACTTTTAAGAAGAAAATCCCCTAAAAGATGTTTCAATACCCACTGTACTTTTATAGTCAAGGTTTATTGTTCTTATAGTTTTCCCAATGTTCATGATAGAAATAGGCTGTGAAAACATTACTTATGAGCACTAGAATGGAAGGGACGAGGTCACTGAGCCTGGTCCTTGGTGATTAGCAGGCATGCATGTCGTTTCATCTCATTTAATGCAGATACCTATTTCTGTTTCAAAGCTAGACGGTGTTTTTACCCTCCCACCACTTCGATCTGGAGGCTGTTTGCAGAATATTACTTCTTTCATTAGGAACATTCTTCTGAATTCCATCCAGCATTTATTGCAAAATATTTAATGCCCTTTTATTCTTGTGGCTTAGAGGCTCTTTTCTTTATTGTTAACGCTCTGGTTGTATTTATGGACGACAGTCATATCCTCTCGCAGCTTTTGTTTTATTAGATTAAATAAACCAAGCAATCTCCTTGTAAAAAAATCTATTGACATATTTTGGAAGTTAGGGTAGCTTGTCCCATAATAATCTCCAGGATGAACTAATGCATTTTGCACTATGATATTAAGAATTGCAGAAGGTATTCCTGTGAACTCTCTTTGCTGTAGTAGCATTAAAACAATGCTACTACGAAATTAAAACAAAAAATACCTGCAGGAGGTATTCTCTGCATGCAGCCCAGGATGCTGTTTGCCTTTCCCAAGGCTGTATCATACTCACAGTCTATAATCATTCAATGAGCTGTTATGATTGTAGCCTCCTTCTTCTGTTCTAGCTGATAACTTCCAGCTTAGTGCCACAGTTTCAATTGTTCCTTGTATTGCTTTTGTACTTCTGAGGTACATACAATGTCTGTTACTCAGCTCCTTCTGCGCTGCATTCTTGTTTTCTTCTGCAGCAATGTATCTCACCTTTATTGGTGTTGTTTGTTCTTGTGGTCTTAGCTACTTTTGCTGTCTGGTATCCAGAAAGGAAAACCTTCTTACAAAAGGGATACTTACTTTCTGAATAGCGCTGCTGTCTCTTATTCAACTTTATGACTGAGAATTTTACTGCATGTGTCTCTCTGTGAGCATTTATCAAGCTTCAGCTTTGGAGGGCTTCTCAAAAAGTTGATTCTACTGTGGCATAAGATGGTCCTCCACAATACTTCCTTCAAATGAATCCTTTTATCCTAATTGTCCAAGAAGTCCTGACTTGTGATTAGGCTTCACGAGCACTATGGTATTACAAGTAATGTAATGAATGTTTATACAACATTAATGACTCTTTAAAACTCATATATGTGCAACTATATTAGATATCTGTTATATCTGATACATTAATTAGTAATGGGAGTTGTATATTAAAATTTAGTTTTTAAAATGAGTTTCAGTAGCACTGAAACTTGAGAGTTTTGATAATTTAATTTGAGAACCTTAAGAAGTTAATTAAAAAAAAAAAAATCTAAAAATTGCATGCCTGGTAATTGAAGCTGAACTGACTGAATTCCCTGATGAGTTAGGAGATAACTACATGTAAAGCTGAAGCACAGGGACATGGTGGTCCCATTTTTTGACAGATGTTTAAAACAGAGACTTAAAAAGTGAATTTCTTGCATGAAACACAAATGACATTTCTTGCAGATCAGAGTGATTATCTTTCATTTTTTTCTTCTTAGAGCAATGCTTTATAACCACTTTTATGCCAAAGAAAGCCAGAAAAGTGCGCATTTTCTTTTTAATGAAGGCTTTTCCGCAGTCTCTGTGCTTTTCCCAGGTCACTTAGTGAATGCATTGGTTCACTTCTGCTAAAACCTTGGATAGGATGGAATGGTTTGTCAGTGCGTATTTGCTTAGAAAGACTTGTTGTTTAGCAAAAGTGCCTCAGTTACCACTTTGCTGGTTTATGAAAGCTCATCATAAACTGCATCGAATCTTTCAGTCCTAATTTTGTGTAGTATCAATAGCCGCCTTGAGGAAAATGTGTTTGTGTGTGTATTTGTGTATGTTTCTGTGTGTCAATGTACTTGGGTAGTATATGTTATTTTTAAAGTAGTAGGAGAAAGCAGGGAAGTTTTTCTTTGGAGTTTCCTGGAGTGGAGACTCTTCAATGTCATTGTATTTGTAAACGTAGAGAAGTCAACATGACAATCCAAGGGTATTTCAGTGGAGTTGAGCTTGGAGGTACTTTGTATTAAGGTGATAATGGATTTTCTAACAGAATATTTATCATACTGCCGGAAGCACAGGGTCTTAGACACTGTATTTGTAAATTTCTCTGCAGGAAGCCTGTGTTGCCTACTGTTCTAATCAAGAAAACTACTGCTAAATTTTGGCACTAGGAGCAATAGTAGAAAACTAATTGCAAAGAAAGCACTGTCATCAGGAACAAGGAAAACAGAATTACTGCAAATATATTAAAAGTAGATTCTGCCCTGAAAACTTGAATAAAATAGATCAAGATAAAAGAGATCTGCTCTTAGAACTTTCTGATGTTCACCTAGGGAGCCTGAAATGGTCTGAGCTGTTTGCCCAAGGTAAAGAAAGAAGAGTGGAGTTGCTTCATCACTTTGTTACAGCTACCCTCTGTGCAAATATGCCAGTGCTTTTTCTTTCTTTGCTTCCTGAGGCTGAAATAAACATTCTTGGGTAAGAAGTCTTCAGTATCCCTGTTGCTTCTGCTACAATAGACTTAATTCTTCCAAAGATAGAGCTCTGTTTTGCCACCTCCCTGATGAAACGAGAATGCTGAGGGTTCATACTAAATGGTAATGGTTAGATACTGCCTTTGAGTACTGGCACCATTCCTTCAGTTTACAAAAGAAAAGCAGGTTTCCGTGTGGGGTAATATGAATCTTGAAGTTCAGAATTTAGCTCTCTTTTTCCCCTCTATTTGCCTGCTGCTTGCAGTTTCTGGATAGCACCATATAGCAGAAATGCTGTAAACTTTTCTTCCACGTAGAATGTACACAGAGAAAAATGTTTCATGGCATTCTCTGGACATGAAATGTATTAACTCTACTTCAGCTGTTTTAGAACTTACTGTTATTTCATCCACTGTTCTCACATGTTCTTGGCAGACTGCAGCACCTCTGTCAGGCCTGCTCTATGAATACAGGCATATTCACCAGAATGTTTGCATTTCCTTGCAAAGGTGACTTGAGTGATAATGATTTACTAATGAAAACTTGCTCTCAAATGCTACTGAACTGACTAGTTACATAAGCATTTGTCAGGGACCAAAATCAATGTGAAGAGCAACGTGCCCAACTGAATACTGCCAGTAATTCCTGTCTGCAGTTTGTCCCTAGGTGAGTGAACAGGTTCTTTCTAAGCATTTAACACAGAACATCCCGAGTCAGAGAGGACCAATAGGGATCATCAAGCCCAACCTCTGTCTCCACGCGAGACCACTCAAAATCCAAACCCTACATCTGAGTGCATTGTACAAACTCTCCTTGTGCTCCTGCAGCTTGGGGTCATGCCCACTGCCCTAGAGAGCCAGTGCCATGCCCACTGTCCTCTGGTGAAGAACCTTTTTCTGACATCCAGCCTGAACATCCACTCCCGATGAAGAGCTGTAGGCCACCGTGAGTCCTCCCCTTGGCCTCCTCTGCTCTGAGCTGAGCAAACCCAGCAGCTTCTTTCAGTGTGTTTTATTTCTTACGTTCTTGCAGTCATTCACCCATGTGGCTAATGATGCTGTTACCCGAGGTCTTGCCCTTGGTCTAGTGTTCTCAGCTGAATACAGCTATTTTCTTGTGCAAATAATTGCTCTAAATAAGAAGAGTGTAGTAGGAAGAATGAGAGATTTGATCATCTTATGCACTTTTCCAATTGCCTGAATTACCTTTATTTGAATGAATATTAGCTATTAAGTATATTTAGGGAGTTCATGGCAATTTCAGTAATAGTCTCTAATCTTGGAAATCTTAAGTGTTTTATTGCTGTGCCTTTACACAGGTTGATTCAAATCTCTATATATATTGAAGCTAAACATTAAGCTTATCTATCATTATTTCTTACGTACAGATTTAGAAGCATGCATGCCTTTTAGATGCTAATAAGTGTACAGGGATCATTCTTCAGTCCTACCTGAACTTCAGATTTAAATAGGAAGCACAGAAATTCCTTTGCATTGCTTAAATATTGTATTAATTGGAAAAGCTGCTCCTTCCTAATGTGTCCATTGTCTAGCAAGCTTAAATGTTGCTTGCTTAGCTGTGTAATCTTACAGCTCTTTTTTTTTCCCCGCGTATCAGCTGAGTAAATTTAAATGTGGAAGTAAGTAATTTTTCCTTTAACTATGGATGAGTTGTGCTTTATGCGTGCTGCTCAGCAAATTAGACTCAGTCTTCTTTGAACATATGCAGTAATTAAAATTACAAACAAAATTTAAGTGTTCTCTTCCCCATCCCCCCCCCTTTTTTTTATATTATTTCCTATTTCACACCTCCCTTTTTTTTGTTGTTGTTTTTTGTTTTAGTTTTCAAAAGATCTGAGGACAGCTGATCAGAGCACATCGAGTCCCATAGTACTGGGTTCACTTCAGTACCAGGAACTGAATTAGGATTGATCAGCAGGTTGCAAATTCTTGATCTTGTCACTTATGACATGTGTCCAATTTGCTGGAATTTCTTCCTCGTTGTGTCACCAGACATCTCCTTCTCTCACCAGCTCCCTCTTCAGCCAGTAGCTTTTCTGGCTTCTTCAGGCAACTGAGCTACTCTTCCATGTGTTTAATTCAAAGGCTGCTCTTCTTCATGCATTTTCTATTTGGGGATTCACTTTTCCAACAGGTATTGGAGGATGCATGTTATGGAGCAGCTGTTATTTTCTAATAGCCCAAGAAAATTCATCCTCCACAGTGTGTCTCCCTGTGGCTTTTATTCTGCTGTTTTTCCTGTTCTGTCCTTCAAGGTGCCCATTTTCAAAACACTTCAGCAAGGCACTGCTTCCTGCTTTCGTTCCATTCTCTCCTGGTGATTACACTCTCTACAATGCACATTCATATGGAAGTCAGAGCCATGGATCTCTCTGTAAACAGAGCACGCCGGTACCTTGGCGCTTCTTCATTCTGCCTCCAGTTGTTTCAGTTTCTTAGCACATCGCCAGCCTCTCCTCTTTGTCCTTCCTGAAGGAAAATATTTACATACTTTCTGTGCATGGTGTGACTTTAGAGCAGCCCACTGTGCTGTTGGAATGTTTTTCTGCAGCTGATGAAGTGTGTTCAGACTTTCCTCTTGACTTTTGTGCGCTAGTCCGAAAATGAGGCCTAGCGGAGTTCACTGCATCTTCCATGCATGTGTGTAGAAATTAGTCTCTGCCTCACTGTCCCTTGACTTTCTTAAGAAGAAAAGAACTTGTCCAGAGAGATGAAGAAATTGTTTGTGACTTGTGTGGTTTTACAGGTAAAACTTTTAATTTTTATTATTATTATTATTTTTAATGCCATTATCAAGGTTAATTTTGTAAAGGTACCTTGAGATAATGCCTTCAGCTCTGTTTGTCTCTGCTGGTATGTTATTCTCCCCTATCCGCTTCTCAGCTTCTCTGGCAGCTTCTAACTAGATTTCACTCACTGAAATTAGGACTAGTTCTGCAGTTCCCTGTTTATTTTCCTTCAATCCAATGTTTGTGTGAATGTCCTGCCAGTACCCAAGCCATTTCATCTTACTCCTTCTCAGGATACAAAACCATCCTTGCCTACAATGAATGTAGAACTTAGGCCAGTACTTCCAGCTGGTTCTAAACACTGCTTCAAATGCTTCATTCCGCTTGGGTTCATCCATTCCAGAGAACTGTTCAATGAACCAGCTTTGCCTGTTTGTCTTCTTCAGTCTCATCTGCTTCCAGGTAGTGGGTGTTCTCTAATATTCAGATCTTCTTTGCAGTTCCCTGTTACATCTGATGCGGTTTACTGAACGGGCAGCAAATGAGGTTTGTGACAATGTGTAGTTGAAAGTTCCACACCTGTAAAGTCAAGGTGGACTTGTTAGTCCTTAGCCAGTCTTTCTGATGCCTTCAGGTTATACCTGACTGGCTTCTACATCTCATCCTTCTCACAGGTTGACTCAATTGGTGCTTGACAGCTGCTGAAGACAGGACAGGATTGTGATCTGGCAAGCCACATCATCTGGGAACATCCACCACTGAGAGTCTGCATTGACCCAACATCTAATTTAGCAATAGCATCTGAAATTGGGTTTTGTGTGTGTGTGTGTGTGTGTGTGTGTGTGCGCTTTACCCCTTTTTATTTTTTATTTGGCCAATATATGAACCTCTTACTTTGCTAAATGAAACTCAGAGCCAGAATTGCATTGCCTCATTAGAATTTAGACAATTCATGTTCTATGCAACTGATAGTGTGGATGAAGAAAATTTCTGAGTCCCGTAGCTTGATAGAAGGAAAACTGCAACATCACTACGTCTGCTAACAGTAAATATGAACATCTGTTGCTATTTAAAAAAGCTCAATACCTATATCCACAGCCAGCCACACTAATTGGCAGGCACCTCATCTAGCACTTATGCAAGTGCAAGTAGTGGCAAATATATGGTTTTATACAATATGTATTCCTCCAGTAGCTGGGCTTAAACACTCTGTCTGTCAGGTAGCTGGCCCCTACTTCCCTAGGTCACAGGAACCAGTGTCTGGTACTCAGTCCTTTTCTCATGCATTGGTGTTATCAGTAGCTGGCCTTTGGTTGCTGTGATCTTCCAGGTGTCTTGTTCACAAATTCTCTTGCTCATATGCATGCATGCAAATGTGTCTCTGGCAACTGGTCCAAACCCGTGGTCCTATTGACAGGTGACACCCAGATCCTCTGGTATGGCTAGAGATTGGCTTGGAACTTCTGGTTGCTACAAGAGAACTGAAAAGCTGACTCATCTGGTGGGATTTTCAGACCACAGGCTGGTCATTGTTATTTGATGGCCATGAGGTTAGCCAAGTCAGGGTGCTGGGTAGAACTATTGGGATTTTTCCACCTCTGTTATTCATCTACTCCTTTTTCTTTGTGTGCTTTGTGAAGTATATAAAAATAATAAAGAAGAATCACATTCTGTGGCTGTGATGTTGTTTTGGGCAGCACACCAAAAAGGCTTAATTAGTTGTAGTATTGTCAGGATAGCAGCACTACATGAAAGGATGCTTTTGTGTAGTCTGTGGAACTGAAACAAAATGAGACAGCCTATTACTATGCTTTTAGACTCCATGGTCTGTACTAATAGAATAATAAATGTTGATCTGATATAGATTTATGCAACCACTGGCATTTATGTATGTATGGAAAATCAGTGTTTGAATATCATGTCAGTAAAAGCGTTGGCTAGCACAAAAAATTCTTTTGAAAGATTTAGAAGAAAATTTCTTACTGACGTTGCAAATATTAACTGCTGGAGGATTCAAGCTTATGAATCTATTTAGTAACTTAATATTTTTAAATAACTTGATTTATTACTATTATTTTTTTTTTAATGTGATGAAAACTTGCATGTTAGTTAATGCCAAAGTTTATTTATAAATAAACAAAAAAGGTGTGAGGGAAACAGACACCATATGGCTGAGCACTGCATCAGATGCCCACTGTTTATAAATCCCTCAGCCTCTTTCCACAGCTGCTATTCAAGAATAGATCACAGCGATCCCACCAATAATACTGATAGGCAGAGAATGTTTGATGTTGTTTTAATGAAGAGTAAAAAGTCATTCTGAGAATTTAAGGCCTTCGTAAAAGGACTGCTCTGTGAAAGAGAAATGGTATTCTGCACTTGTAACTCCAAAGTGGGGGCTTGCTCTGTCTACTTGCAGATACCCAAGTTCTCTTTCCCCCAAACATTTGGTTTTGTACAATGCAACAGTGAGAGAAACATATTCCAATGCAATTGTGTACCTCTTGTGTCAGGCTCAAGAAGAGAACGTTGTGGGTATCGAATCCTGCGCCGCCATCGTAATTCAGAAGATTGCATGGGCAAAACCAAGAAGTTCAATGAAGCTGCAACCCGTGTAAAAGAGATCCTCCTCAGCACAGTCAGTCCAGAACAGTTTGTTTTAACTCTGCTTGAAGCTGAGCCTCCCAATGTGTTGGTGAGTCGTCCTAGCAAACCATTCACCGAGGCCTCCATGATGATGTCCCTGACAAAACTGGCAGACAAAGAGCTGGTTCACATGATTGGCTGGGCCAAAAAAATTCCTGGTAAGAGTTTCAATGTCTTTTTTATCTATTTCATTTGGTGTCATAATGGCATAGCACTATAAATGCGTAGTATGAAAGTCCTATACTTGCCATGCCATAGCAGTCATGGACAAATTATTGCTCTCAGAGCTTCACTTGGAAGCATTCTGAATCAGAAAACAGCCTTGCCCGTATTTGATATCTCTTGCTAGCTGAGTACTTGTTGAGGTTGCTAAAAAGCACAGTTGGTGTAATTTTTATCTCATCAGCTTTAAATGCCTGATTAATCAAATGTGTATTAACTAGACTGCTACTGGAGAAAACAAAACCAACACAAATGGTTTCCTTGAAATCTAATGAAGACTTTGTATTGACGTTGGTGAAAACTGCTGTGTAGCCAAGAACTGAGTCTCCACAACTGCTTCAGCTGACATAATTGGTACATGAGAGAATCAGATTTGGGTACACTGTATTGATCTCAGAATTACTGTGTGTTTTCCTTCAAACCAAAAATGAACATGAATGGTTTGGGTCATGCAAAGAGCATTAACTGAACTACAACTGTGCGTGTTGCCGTGAACGTAACTGCTCCCTAAAGTGTCCACGGATGTGTTATTCTTTAACTTCAGATATAATGCTCTGCTAGAAGTGAGTCCTCCAGCTGCATGTGCCTTGTACAGCAGACGTGTTCTGCATTGCATCTAGCAGTCCTAAGCCTTGTCCATCCACACTGAGGAGTCTGCACTGCATGGCTGCCGGGCTGCATCTCCTCATTATAGAATGCCCTGGTTAAGCTTCTGTGCTGACAGGTGCAAGTGTGATAGTTCTCAGGTGTGCAAGTTCCAGGTTGGGTGCTGGGAAGGAGATGCTAGCACTGCACGAGCATCTGAAACCATGCTAGCTATCTGTAAGGGGATTTTCCTGTTAACGTGGATCATTTTAAACTGAGTGCAATTAAGCAATATTTGAAAGGAAAAAATAAAGTAACTTTTCTAATTACAGATTCATTTCTGGCTTTTACTTTCAATTATGTCAGTTTAAAAATGAGAATGGCAACAAAAGAAACCACAACCTTGGTCAGAAATGAAACTGTCGTATTTCGAACTTCCAAACCAACTCCAGTTTTGGCATCGGTTACTTCTAGTTTGTCTTCAGTTTACATCAGAAGTAAAAGCTTTTTCTTAGCAGTAAGAGAATTGTGTGAAGAGAACCTGTTGAGGCGACCAAAGTCCTTTAGAGAAGCTCCTGGGAATGTTTACACTTGATCACATGTGTTTGTTTTTTGTGATCACTCATGTCACACAGAACAGAAATAAACACTATTTCAGAAGAACGCCAAAAATAGATGTGAAATGCAACATGTTCCCAGTTACGAATAACATTACAGTATAACGTGGCTTTTACAGCATCTTCTTGAACATGGCTTTTTTTTCTTCCTATAAAAAATAAACGTGATGATGAAACTCAGACCGTAGGATTTCAGTTTGCAAATTCTTCCCTGAAGTTTGTCATCTAGATCCATGCAACAAATAAATAAATAAAATAGTTCTCGACTAAAGGCCCGCTGAGCACTCATTTTACAATGATTTTAATACATTTCCCTTCTAAACTAGTAGATGGATGACCACCACAGTAATATCCTTAAGTAAAAGCAAATCTTTTTAGTGTCCTAGTGCTGTATGTGCTATATGCTGGTAGGGGTTTGTCTGAAGAGGAAATCTAAATCTCTGCTTTTTTTTCCCTTTACTTAATTTCTAATGACCTTCTTTTATTACGAGTCTTGCTCTGTGAGTATATTTTTGGTATACAGTCGGCTTATTGGATTGAAATTTTGTTGTTGCTCATAAAAGTAGAAGGCAACACCTGGACTGTTATGTTTTTTTTTTTCTCATGAGTTCCGATGAGTTTAATTTGATGTTATCAGCGGGTATAACATAGCTTCTATAATTGCCTTTGACTTGGTTGACCTAGTTTAAGGGTGCTTAGTTTAAGGGTGAATGGAGCTCATGGCTGTACCCATGTGGCTGAAAGATGGGATGTTGTCATGATGTTGAAGTTTGGATTCATTATGGAACACAGTGGCTGGCCAGAGTGATATCTTTGGGTAGTTACTGCATATCCAGAAGATTATTTTTCTATTTTTCTTTTCTTTTTTTCCTGTGCTGTTATAGCAGTGTATCTTAGTAATGCCTACTAAAGGATTAGATATAGAACACAGAATTTAAAGGACATGTTCTACAGCCACAGAAAAATGAGCAATTTACTGTACTCTGTAGCAAATGAAAAGGGACTTCAGATTCTGCAATAGGAGCTGTCATGCTAATGTGCTATCCTCAACCTTTAAACATGATTGCTACAAGGAGAAAAAGAATAGTCCTAATAGCAGTGCTCGATGTTCATAAATCATACTGTTGATGCTGGTAATGCGTATTTAGCAGGTGTCATCTGGGATACATCTGAATCTCTAATTACCTTTACACTGAAAACTGGGACTTGGTCTGACAGCTCTACTGAGATTTGTTTTTCAACCCCATAACTGGTTGTTTATGGTGGAGGAATCAGCGCACGCCTCTGTAACTGTTGATTTAAATAACCCCCTGAAATGTCTTTGAGCTGTTGTTTCCCAGGAAACCGTCCCTGTCGGTTTATTCTATTCACACTTCCATGGGTATTTTTCTAAAAGCACTTTTTAAATGATGAGGGTTTGGGTCTGGCAGATAATCTGCCGTTGGCTGTGAGTTCTGTAGTAAATTCTTTGACAGTGTAATCCGTGAGGGAAAGTACAGCTCATGGGCTCCTGTTTGCTCCTCTTGGAGTAAAGGAGTAAGGCTCTCGGTGTGAAAGGCAGCAATTTCAGCCATGCAAAGCCAGAGTACGCATTATCCAGCTTATGATAACCTGGGGATGTCACCGACTGCCTTCCAGGACAGTACTTTAATAAGTTGAAAATGTATGGAATACATTCATATAAATCACTGGGAGCAGATTTCATGGCAGCGCAAATGTACAGCACGCATTTGAGATGTCAGAGAACTGTCCAGAAAGAACTGCAGGAAACCCATCTCCCATGGCCAGGCCCTGTAATGAGTTTTTTTTACCGTTTCGAGCCGTAGTTACCAGCACCTCTAAAGAACCTTTGTGTTGAAGCACCTTTGCTAGCAGTCTTATCTGAAGAGTTTCCGCTTTGAAAACTTGGACCTGGTCTTGATTTGGAACAGGGGTGCAGACTGAGTGCAGAACTGAGCGTCATTGTCTTTGTGATTTTCTTGGGCTGGCATTTTGGTAATGGGCACTTCTCCATTTTCTGTGTGGTGGTCGTTGTTAATTCTTTATTTCCCTTCTGTGTGCATGCTTTGTTTTTCTTTATTTGTAGAACAATTGAGTATCCCAAGTCAGAAGGGACCCTTAAGAACTATGGAGTTCAACTCCTTCTCCAAGGCTTTTCTTCTTGCATGTTATTGCAGAAGAAGGGACAAGCAACAACTTTTTCTCTCTTCTGGCTGTTTTGCCACATTATCTGGCACTTGCTCTAAGTTCCAGTGAGAACTAAATGCTAGAAAAGGGTTTATGCCCTATTGCATCAATTCTGTTCTTACTTCTGGTGTGCTGCATATGGAGGTGATGCAGACGTTACTACCACTGCCAACTAACCTTGTCTTTTCTTTTCCTTGCTTTGATCAACATGTGGCATTTAGAAATAAGGTGATAGCACAGGGTGACTGTGATGTGGCTTATTTCATAGGTACTGAACAAACCTGAAAACATGGCTGCCTCTGGAGATCAAATCAAAACTCCAAGTGACAGCCCTGCAAACAGCAACCTTACATGTAGTGGGAAAAGAATGGTCTGTTTTCATAGGAGTCCTCCACAGTACGATGTGATAAATCTTTAATAGATGTGAGTTTCCAGAGTGGGTCCTTGGTACCTTCAAAAGGTCTCTGGGGCTGTCATCTAAAGAGGTGCCCACATGTTAGGCGGGTCTGCATTCACCTACATGCTGATTGCACTTCAGCACTGCTCTATTTATTTATTTTCCCTGAAGACATTCAAGGCAAGGCTGGATAAGGCCCTGGGCAACCTGGTTGAGCTGTGGTGTCACTGTTTGTTGCAGGGCAGTAGGACTAGATGGCCTTCAGAAGTCCCTTCCAACTCTAAGTTGGATTCCATGGTTTCATTTCAAATGTTTTCTGGAAGGTGTGTCAATGATAACCACAACTATTTATGTTCCCAATTGAGATGGCAGCAATGCACTTTGGACATCAGTGCCTCTTTTTCCATCTTTCTTCAACCCACGTTTCTTTTTTCTTTTTTTCTTCTTTTTTTTTTTTTTTTTTTTTTTTCTTTTTGTACATTCAAGACATTTTTATAAAAACAGAGATGTAAACAAGTTGATTTATTTGATGCTGTTTTCATCATTTCAGGCTTTATTGATCTCAGTCTCTATGACCAAGTCAGGCTCTTAGAAAGCTGCTGGATGGAAGTTTTAATGATTGGTTTAATGTGGAGATCGATCGACCATCCTGGGAAGTTAATTTTCGCACCGGACCTTGTACTGGACAGGTAAGAGAAATCAGCTTCTTGAGAGCCCTTCAGTTAGCGTGTTTGGAGGGAGATGAATGGAGAAAGGAGGGGATGAAATATTGGAGATGATGTGAACATTTAATTTAACAGTACCATTCACTTGTATTTTACCAGTTCTATCTTGAGAATTCACACGCTGAGCATAAATAGTGCTGTCAAACTTGAGAGTTCCTGAATTCCACTACCACATAACAGTGTTGAGTTTCTCTGTGTTTTTCACTATTTTTGTTGGTTTTGATGCTTTTGGCCCAGGGCTCCAGATGCTATAACTGTAGACATCAACACAATCTGCTCCGTTATCAAACAGCTTCCATTGGCCAATAGATTTTCTCCCTAACCCTTAAAAAAATAAAGAAGAAAAAGGAGTAGAGAAAGTTTCAGACTCTGTTTTAATTACTTAAAGTAGTTTATCTCAGATTTCTTCCTGTAGTTTCATATTTACATTAATGAGTTTTGTAGCACTAGCCAAAAGGGATTTTAAAAAGTAATTTGGTGTTTAATACAAAAAGTTTTCCTCAAGCTTAAGTAGAGTGTTTGAAAGTTTAAAACTTATTTATCCATAGCTATGTACCAACAGGGAAGAATATGGATTAGTGAGGATGTTTTTCCACAGCATGTTAGAAATATTTGATTTGGGCTTCACGTTGGTAAAAAGCCAGAGAGAAATCTGCTGTCTTGGCAAGGAGTAAAATCACTCTTAACCTTTTCAACCTGGGGAAATTCGTATCTGCGCCAATCTGGGCTTGAGCTAAATAGTCATCACCATCATAGATTCAGAAAGCAAAATGGGTTAGTAAGAGAAATAAATTTGAATTACAGAAGATTTGAAGTAAATTGTGGTTTTCTTATATAAAATTCAGTGCAAGGACACACCGGGTTGTTCAATGCAATGATAAGAAATTGATGAAAATGTACAATACGTTCAGTTCCTCAGGAGCTAATATGAGCCGAATGGAGTTGGCTTGATAAATTCCTTCAACTCCATAAGACTTAACAGAGTGGGAGCTAGCAAGCATCTGCACACCCTGTATTATTTCTAAGATATGCTGGTGTGAACTCTAGCTCCATTGCCCACACAGTCTTTGTAGACTTACTTCTATGATGCTCGTGTCTTTGTCTTGATTCTGCCAGCTGCTGGTCCTCCTCCAAAGCTTGAATTTCTCCTTTGCCAAGAGAAGCCTTGCAGTAATGAGGCAGCTGCCTTTCTGCAGGCCGTACCTTCAGCTCCTGGCTGGTGTTACCTGCCTGAGTGCTCATCACCTCCCTTTGGGAGCCAGGAGTGCTCATGCACCACTGTCCTTAGGTGTGTCCCACGTTAACAACACAGCAGGCAAAACTCTTGGCTTACAGGTGGTGTAAGAAGCATCTCTTTGAATACGGCATCACAGAGCTTAACTGCTTTGTAATTCCAGTGCCTTTAACAAAAAATCTGAAGCACTAACTGAAGTGGTTTAAAATTACTTCAGTTTTCATTTTAAGCCTATTGGAATGGCTTAAGGTGTAAGTATTTTTTCAGTTCATCCTCAGAACTGGAAACGTTCCTGTTTCTAATATCCAAAATGGAGGAGGTTAAAATCACCGTTCACTTGCAACCATAAACAAACAAACAAAACCAGCCAGACAAAATCCAAAGCTATTCAAAAGTGAACACCTTCTACAGGTGGTTTGGATGGTTGTAGGAATCTTATTGTTCCAAGAAACTTACTTTAGTCAGGCTTTCTTAATTGTTAATTCCTTAGTCCTCTGTCAGGTACCATCAGGGATGTTGTAGGTTGTGACATGAATTCCTCATGAAAGGACTGTGGAAAACGATTCAAGGAGGTGTCATGCTCTGCCCTGTAGAATGTAGTTTAAAGCCGATTATCAGAAATTATGCTGGTTGTGAGGTTAAAGTCTCTTTACAGAAATATGGCCATACTTACCTGTGGTCAATCCTGTAAGCACTTTAAACACTTTACAGAGAAAATTAGTTTCTTGGAGGTGCTGACCTCTTATGCCATTGTAATTTTCCATTTAGATTTCCTGATAGAAGCTTTTGAATGCTCCCACAGACTGGACAGATAGGCTTCTTCCAGCATTCTTTTTGCTTTGGCTTTTATCTGGCTGAGTCAGAGTTCCTTAATTCTTCTTTTTTGGTAACATTTTAAATGTTTCCATAGGGACGAGGGGAAATGCGTAGAGGGAATTTTGGAAATCTTTGATATGCTCCTGGCCATGACCTCGAGGTTCCGAGAGCTGAAACTGCAGCACAAGGAGTATCTGTGTGTCAAGGCAATGATCCTCCTCAATTCCAGTGAGTACACAATTGCCTCTGACACTCACCAAATTATACTTATTTCGACTGCGGCTGGGAAATCAGTGTCTAAAAATGACAGAAATATCAAATGAGATAAGGCAGAATTCAAAGGGAACGCTAAAAAGGGACTTCATGAAATCATAAGGGGTTTTGCTCAAGAAACTTCTAAGCCATATTGTTTGGATTTAGGGTCTCTATCCTGCTCTAAAGAACTGCACAAATAACCCCAAATCTGAAAACCTGCTCACAAGTTGGGGTTTGTGACCCAGGTGGTGGGTATGTCCTTTTCAAATCTAAACCCCAATGATCAATCAGGATTGCAGCTCATTGCTCCATGGATCCTGGTCATGGGTGATGCTGCTTCGTGCCTATACAAACCTGTTCTTTGCTCTAGTAACATAATTTAGTCAACTGAGTGGCAGTCAGTTGTGCTGAAATATTCCTATTTAATGATAAATAATTGGTAGAAATGCTAGAAATAACAGTTCTGCGAGATGAATGTGAGGACAGCAAGCTTGCTTTGCAGCCTTCTACAGCCTATGGTAAAATCCTTCTGCTCCCCAGGACGTTTTGTAAGGGCATAAGAAAAACAACAAGAAAAAAACAACTGAAAACCATCTGTATGTAGAATGATGATACTATTTACATCTATTGTTTTCAGATGAAGCTTCTGTGTAACTCTCAGCAAGGTTTCTGAAGGGGAATAGTCCAGCTGTTTTCTGACTTTGTTTGTAGAACAGATGCCGTTATTTCAACTGACAGGAAAACTCTTCCATTTATTTTTATTTAGCCAAAGGGGGAAAGAAATGCTCATTAGCCGTGGCTTTTCTTAAAAGCTTCACCTCTCAAAAAAACCCCTCTCTTCTCCTCTCAAGGCTCTCCTTCCTTAGCAAGGTTTATCTGTTACTTCTGTTTTTTGGGGTGTTCTGGAGCTTTCTCCATCCATAAGCATCTTTGGGATTCTCTATCAAGAATACTAGTGCGTGTTTCCAGGCTTTCCAAGTGGCAGTTTCTTCTCTCCCCTCCCCACTCCCCTTTCTTCTGCTTTCACTGACATCTGAGGGGTCTCACGGCAGGCAGGTGCTGTCCTGTGGCACCATGGTGAGCTGTTGGGAGCCTACAGCGGTCAGTAAGAACAGCTGCTCTCCTTCCCTTGGATTTACTTGGAGAAGAAAGGGGTTTTTTTTTCAGCATGAACGAAACTGCACCGTATGGTGTAAAAGGAAAAAGTCCTGGAGAATGGAGAGCACGTCTGCTTCCCCACAGACTGAGAGCTCAGTCTGACTGTGGAGTCTGTGTTCAATGCGTCGTCTTGGGAGGATTTGGGAGAGTTAATCACTATGCAGTCGATGCAGAAATCCAATTTGGATGAAGAAATACAAGCTGAAGCTTGGTGTGATGCATGCAGCGCTGTTTGCATTGTGTTGGGGTGTGTGAATGTGTGTCAGGAAATACAACTTTTCTTATCCTGTGAATTATTACATTGGAAGACGATCCACGGTCATAGTTTTTTGTGCCTCACAAGCAGGATTTCTTTGTCTTCTCTGGTAGGCATGTTTCCCTTGTCAGCAGAAGAACCCGAAAGCAACAGGAAGCTGCACCACCTGCTCAATGTGGTCACAGATGCTCTGGTGTGGGTTATTGCAAAGAGTGGAATTCCTTCCCAGCAGCAAACAACTCGCCTGGCCAATCTGTTGATGCTGCTCTCCCACGTCAGACATGCAAGGTAAGCCTTACAGAACGTGAGAGATATGCCGGCTGTTTGTGATTGCTTCTTATAGTGACAGAGTCAGCCTAGAACTCCACAGTGCCCCTGAGGGACGCTCTTCATCTCTTTTTGTAAGACTATCCTTCCTAGCGTGGCTAACTAGGCAATGTGATCAGGTGTTGGCTGGCACTCAGCGTGTCATCTTAATATTAAAGCGACCTCTTAACTGTGTTGTGTTAAAGCATTCCTACATACTCTCCTGAAACGTTTAGCAACAATAACACAAATTCATCCCTTTGACAAAATAAAAAGGAATAGTGATAGTAACAATAAAAGAAACACGACAACCACAAAACTCTTCTGTCCAGAAGTCCCTTTCGAAGCTGATCCACAGCATGGAGTTTGGAGGAATGAGGTGTGGTTTAGACTCTGTGCTTGTTGCGGGCCAAATATTTTGTGTATCCTGGGAGCCACAACCACTCCTTTTACTCAGAACCCTTGCATTGTGCCACCCATTGCAGTGATCCCACACTCTGGCATAGTGATACGGTAGCGATACAACTGCAGAGATCTGAAGTCAGCAAAGTGTCACCGTACCTGGCTGTATGGCAAAAAAAGAGAGGATTCTTAAAGCCTGTAGTTATCTGCAAGATCTAATGCTGGACACGCAGAGAGGAAACCAACTGCTTGAAGTCAGCCACTATCATATGGTCTTCCCTCTCAGCAAGTTGGGAGAAGTAGGTGGTTAGTAGAGCTACGTGGTGTGAATTCCCCTTTTGTTTACAGCTGCAGCACATGGGTCTCCCGTGTTTATGGCACCAAAGAAGCTTTCTCTTTCATCTCAATAGGAGTGATACATCTGAATCATGTTCTGATGACGCTTTGTGTCAGAAAGCACAAGTCCTGGTTCTCTAGATGGTAGATCACAGCCTGAGAGCATTAGGATGTTACTGCTGCTAGCAGTACATGATCCCACAGACTGCAGCAGTTATGTCTCTTAACTCATAAAAAAGGAACTCCTGAAGCCACGAGTGTGTTTTCCTTCTCTGTACTGTCAGACCCACATCACTGACTTTATTTTCTCTGTTTTCCTTCGCAGTAACAAGGGCATGGAGCATCTGCTGAGTATGAAGTGCAAAAATGTGGTCCCGGTGTATGACTTGCTGCTGGAAATGTTGAACGCGCACACGCTGCGAGGGCAAAGGAAGTCCCCAGTCACACATCCTGACTTTGAACAAGTTTCGCATTTCCAGGTCTGAACAGAACTACGGGGCTGCCCCGTTATGCAGGCTGTACCCAGCCTCTGTTTGCTGAAAGCTGTGGGAGAAAACTAAGCTGCTGTGATGGGACTGCTGGAGCGTGACCTGGTGCGAGTTCTCATCTCTCCTAGATTTACTGTGGGATACCTTGGGAAAAGCTTGCGAGGCGCACACCTCTGTCTGTTTCTGACATTATAATAGCTGCACTTTTATAGTGCCTTCTGTGAGACTCTTAAAAGCACCTTATGAAATTAAGCCTCAGAACAGTCCTGCAAGACAGGGAATTATCGCCTCTCCTTTTTAAAAGCAACTGAGACAAAGAGATAAAGTGACCGGGTTGAGATGACAGAGGTCTGTGTCGGGGCCAGGGGTCAGGGCCTCGCTCTCTGTGTCCCAGACCAATCCTTTTAAGCACTGACTAACTGATCTCCTTTCAGTGTGAGGCAGTATGAAATATACAGCAGCAGTGTTTGGGACGGATCTGCTTACCTGTGCGTGCTGGGCACTGGGGAACGCTGCTTTGCAGGTGATGTGCACAGTGTAAAGGAGTTCCCTTTGTTCTTAAATATGCAATGGCTGCGTGGGCCCTTGTTTGAGGGCCATTCTGAATAGCATCTTGGGCCAGTACAGAGCCTCTTCAGAAATGTGAAACCAAGCTTACATTCGCGTTTTGTGAGCAAGTTCTTAACACCCATGTTATTCCTTGTGTATAATTCCTCAGCGCTTTAAACCAGCACCAAACTGCCGGCTTCTTTCAGTCAGTGCTGACCTTTGAAATGTGTTCTGTCCGTGAGATGCAGATGTTGTTTTCTATATTTATTAACGATGTTGAATCTATTATAACGTTTAGGTACAAAAGGTTGCTCTGTGAACATCGTGTGCGTTCGTATATGCTCTGCTAACTGGGGCTTGTGAGATCAGCGGGGAAACGCACCGCATTCCCTCCCATTCTGACTGCCTGTGGGTCTGGGTCCTGCCCACCCCAACCTCACTGTAGAGGCAGGGGATGGGAGGCTGAGCTGGGCTGCTGCCCTCAGGTTTGCTGCTTGCTCGTTCTCCAAGCATGTGACACCTGAAGCTGTTCCATATTTTGTGCAGGATCCTTCAGAGGTTTGTTTCACAGGCGCGATGGCTCATTGGAGTTGAATGTCACTTGGGATGCAGGCTGAAGCCTCCCTGTAGTGCTGACTTCTGCATGTGTTTAAGACCCTCTAAGGGAAATAAAGCAGGGAAATATCTCATCTGACCACCTCAGTGAAGAGCAGGATGGCACCATTTGTTCCAGTCGCTGCCAATGTTGCATTTTGATGTGAGCTACGATTGCAGCTGCTATCAGTGGAGGTGTTTAACTATAATACATGCATGTTCTTGGCATTGCAGGTGCGGTGACATTAAACTGGGACTATCCCCAAAAGTCCATTTTGAGCCTAAGTCTTTTGGATGAGGGACTTTGCGCCGTTCCCCCTTTGCATGCTTTGAGTTCCTTGCAGACCCTTCATCCTGGTGTTTTTTGAAGCCCGGGACAGTATTTTTTATAGGAGGGGCATAAATCACTGTCAGTGAGTTGCACAAATCTCTTGTCCTGATTTTGATCTTGTACTATACGGGATGCTGCTGCTGTCTGGATTTTTACTGGCTACCTTTCTATTGTTTTTAAGAACTGTAATATAGCAGTGCCCTTCTGACCAATCTCATATTTACTACAAAAAGAAAAAAAGAAGAAAAAAAAAGGGGGGGGGGAGGGGGGAAATGTAAGTTCAGTTCTTGAATTCATTGGCTCCTTACTCATTTGGAGGGAAGTTTTGCTGTCAAAACACATCCTTTGGGTGCCATCACCTCCTGGCCTCCCCATACTGTAGTGCTGTTCCTCTGGTTTTCCTTCTCCTTGTGTGTTTGTTTTGTTTTAATACAGTTTTTGAAAGAAACACCAAAGTGCTATTTTTTGTTCCCCTATCAAGGCGCCGAGTTGATGTGCACACCTGAAGCAAAGGACTGGGAAACTGGGGAGGAGATGGTGTCAGTTGTACAGCAAACGTCTGGATGTCAGTTTGCTCTGGGTTGATGCAGAAGGGCGACGCTGCAGAGCTGTGCCATGCTGTGATTCCCATGCTGTTTCTAATGGGATATAATTAAAGCAGATTGTGTTTTGTTAAATGTCGTTTCATTAAAAGCAACTAGCAGTGTTTTAAAATGGGCAGAACCCAATAGCTCTCACGTCTGTGGATTAATGTGACGGTTCATGTGTGGGCAAAGAGAAAGGTGTTTGTCTCTAGTATGGCACAGCTGATGAACAAGGACCTTGTGACAAGGCAATGAGCAAGGGTACGTTGTCTCCCAGGTAAGATATTGGGTTAACTGCGGGTCTGTATCCCACAGATCTTCTCATGTACTGCAGCCCAGGTGAGGAGAACATCCGTGTCCACCCCAGGCCTGAGCAGAGCTGTCGGTGCTTTTCAGCTCCTATACAGGGAGCATCGCCATGTCCAGCAGGAAAGAACTGAGGAGCTGCAGAGGCCCATCAGGAGGTGAGAATCTGGCTGCACTGCAGCATCCCTTCCCTGCTGCACATCACTGTCTGCCACAGAGCGGGACTGGGCCAGAGGAGGCTGTTTCTGCCTGGACTGTGCTGTGGTTCTGGGAGCTGAGATGAGGGTGTCACGTATGATTCATCTCCAGCAATGCTACACCTTTTCCAGAGCTCCGTGTTCTTGCAAATTACATTTGGTGCTGCCCGAGGGGAGAAGATGAGTGGGAAAATCCTTCCCTGACACAGTGCCTGATTGGGTGCTCCTATGAAATGTGCAGGAAAGCAAAGACAGATCACACATACTGTCCGTATCAATACGGGTAGTGCCATAATATCTAGGGAACCTGCTTGAGATGGGGGTTGGACAAGATGCTCTCCAGAGATCCCTTCCAAGCCCTCCAATTCTGTGACTTTTCAGTTAACTCCTTCCTGATTGAATGCAACACGGGGAACGTTGTGATGAGTGGAGAGCATCCTTCTCACTGCTGGAAGCTTTTGTTTTCCCCTTGGTGGTGTATGGGAGATTGGTAATCACAGCCTGAGCCTCTGATTAATCAGCTGAGGCAAGTATGGGGTCAGCTGCGGGAGCACAGGTGAGAGTGATGTAGCTGTGCTCCCGGGAGGGGTGGAGCTCGACTCCATCCCTTCTGAGACCTCATTTAAGGGCTGACTCCCACTGAAGCAGTATCTCTTGGAGATCGCTCACCAGTGAGGACTGCCCCAGCTTCTTCAGCCAAGGCACCACCACTGGTGAGTTTTCCTTTACTTATATTTACTTATATCTTCTGTACATTTGTTACCATCTGTACATTAAAAACCAATACAGGTGGCATGTTGAGAATCAAAGACATCTGCTGTGTTTGCACCATTAGAGTGGTTTAAAGAGCTCCTAGAAATGCAGTGAGTCCTTGGAAAGGTGCCTCTTTATCCTTTTGAACTGTTACCAGTGGGCAGCTTAATCTAAGGTAAGAATTATAGTTTTGTTTGGACATCACTGGAGAATGTATAATTTAGACTTGCTGACAGAAGATGCCAAATATGTAGGTACAAACAGACACAAAAGATTCAAAGGGCAGCTCAGCCCGAGCACAATGACGTTGCTGATGGCCGCAGGTTTGATGGGGTTCTTTAGAGGCACAGCACTGCTCTGCTGCGGGATGTTCCTGGCAGCTTTGGGTCCCAACTATACAGAAAGCAAGGATGTGCTTTTTTCTTTGAGTTAGACACAAATGGCTTCTAAAAGCCAGGCCAGAGCCTGCTTTTGTGTGTCCAAGGTTGTTCTTTCTTGCCTGAGTGATAGAAAATAGCTGCGCGCTGATGAAACAGTGTCCTTTCTCCTTTTCTTAGGCTGTGCTTTATCCCTCATATATTAAAAATGTTGTGTTTATTATGGAGTCTATTTTGATCTTAGCACTGAGAGCTGATGGTAGAGAAGGGGGCAACTCTCTCCCTTCCCTGTCCTTTCCCATGAAGATAAAAAAAACTGCCCATGGCAAACAAGTTGCTCGTACCTTGGCAGCTGATGTTTAAAGCAAGGTATGGATGTGCATGGCTTCATTTGAGACGCCTTAAACCGAGTATGGTCTGATGTCCTGTCACAGCAATTACCGGTTTTTAAGGTCGAATTTTGATCTCCTGGCCAGTTCCCTGGATGGCAGACTAGATTGTAACAGCTGACCTTGGCTGCTGTAAGCCAGCACAGCTATGGACGGGAGTCAGGGACGTGCCTTGGCTGTTGTTACCATTCTTCTAAGAAGAAAGAGTTGGACATTATTATTTATGTCCTGCATGATTTTAACTTGGCAAAGTTAAGGATGTGGTTGTATATTGTGCTGATATTAAGGCTAGCTTTGTAAATGGGAGTACAGAAAGCAAGCGGATTGCTATCATGTATTGTTATTATTTCTAGTGTTTTACTACTGAACTGAAGTGGTGAGTTAAAAGGCAGGGTATGTTTCATAGCCAAGGCTTCATTTTGTTGATGATCTGGATATTTTAGAACCATTGTCCCTTCTTTAAGCACAGAGGTCACCTACGCTAACACGTGGTTGAGTGTCAGCGATTCCTATTTAAGTGCATTAAAAGCAGACTGTGATGGTATAAAATGCCAGCTTCTGCTGATACTGCCTAAGCAAATCTTCCTTTACTCATCACAGCGTTGTGTAGTGAAGCGATCCCGTACCCATGAACAGTTCTTTCTGGACATTTCTTATGTCTATTGTCCATAGAGTTTTCTGAGTCCTGCTTCCTACGTGGTATTAGCTTCAGTGGTTTATCCTCACTGCAAGTCTGGAGTGGAAACAGTGTTAGGAGTGAAGCTGGCGCCTTTTGTTTCGTGTGTGGCATGGATGGGAAAAACAAGCCAACCAACCTCCTTCCTGTCTCTTGGCTATTTAGTTCTGTGAATTCAAAGTACTTTTCCAGTGATGCACGCATTGTTCAGTTGTAGACGTTTGTGGCTGAATAAACAGGTAAAATGAAACCTAAATATGTGGGTTTTTGCTCATTTCTTTCTTGTATAGCTGATCTCAGCCTGCTTTCTGGAGCCTATGAGGTGTGGAATCGTGGTGTCTGTGGGTAAGTAAGTGTCTCATCCTTACCTTCACAGTCACCTTGTATGCTGTAGGTGGATTTGTCAGGTATGGGAGTCCTTAGGAAGTTTCACAGCTCCAAGTGACTCCGTAGGTTTCAGGGATGGGCAAATTTAATGGCAAAGGTGCCAATTTGTAACAGTTCTGAAAGCAGAAAGTGGAGGGCTGTTTGTTTGCTGACCGATTATGGGGAGGAGTTGGGCTAGAAACCTCGGAGGGTCCCTTCTGACTCAACTGATTCCATGATTTGGGAAGGAGAAGTACAGCTGGAGGCCAGTTTTAATCCTTCATACAATGCCTGTGCACTGCTGTGCATGTGCACACTTTGCTCTCCCTATCGCTCCTGCCCTCTTTACTTTTTCCCCCTCTTCACTGAGCGCTAACAACTCAACGCCGAGTGCCTGAGTGAGAGGATGACAGCAGAGATAGGTGGAGATGTATCATGACTTGTTTGAAGCAGACATTCGAGTCAGCCATACTACAGTACGGTGGTTATAATCAACCGGAGGTAACACTATTTAAACTAGGGTTGGGGGGAAAAAACATTTAATTTCCCAGAATTTATCTTTTTGCTACATTTTGAGATAATTTCATAAGAGCTCCTCATATTATACATTACATCAGCTCAACAATTTGATATAACTATATAATAAGGAAATTGCAGGCTATGAAATTTTCCTTCGACCTTTTAGCATTGTTCCAATTTTTTCCCCTGCTTAAGTTGCTTAATGGCAGTAGAACTGAATATCATGTCAGCAAGTGACTATTAGTTCTCGGCAGAAAGGTTTGCATGGGCATTTGTGACAACCTGGCAATGAAATAATGGCGAGAGTTGGCTGACTTCTGCAGGGCCAGAAACTTAAATGAGCTCCATCTGAAAGTAATTGCTTTCAAAATACAAAATGATGATAGCGGAGGAAGCGGAGGAAGGAGAGGTGTTGGGGGGGGGAAGGGCCCGTTCTCTACCTTGTGGTATGTTGTAGGCGCACACGGCAGCAGCGGTACTACAGAGCTGTGAAACTCAGATTCCAGTTTGGAATTCTTCCTCTCTTGCCCTGCTGTGGTAATACAGCTTTTGTCACTGCTGTGTGAGCATGCAAATATGTGGACTGATCAGGGTATAGAAGGCTCATCACTGCTGGCACACATTGGTTGCCCCCACGCCACACACACACCACTACGCCCTGCAGACAGTGGCAGAGTTTTAATGAGAACTCAAACTGTACAAAGGTGAAGCAATGGTGAAGCTGACTGTACACAACGTATCTCAAGCCATTGCCTACACTGTAAATTTCATATTTAAGGTGGAGAATCTTACAGCAAGTTTATATATATATATAAAAAAAAAAAAGCAAAAAAAAAGCACAATTCTCTGCCAAGATCCTGTACACTATTCAGCAGGTTAAAAACTGAAAAAAAAAACCCACTTTCATTAAAAAAGTCATTACAGTATTTGCATACATCAGGGATAGTTGTCTACACAATCGTGTTCATCTAGAAAACCTGTGCATTTAGAAACCATTTCCGTGCACTGCAGCAATTCCACATTTCAAAAGTGGTACAGAAAGACAACACAGCAGTCCTAACCACTAGGAAATTACATGTAAAACAAAACAACTGCGCATCCTTTTATTGAATGTGCCAGATGAATAAAAAACACAGTAACAAAGATTGGGAAAGATGCAGATTTCTGTTTCTGCCCAGTGATCGCAGCTCCAAAAGATAACAGTAATGTGAAGTGTGTGCAGTAATTGTTTGGGGCAAAATGCCTCTTCAACTGCTCGTTCATCGCGCTGACCCAAGACCGACTGCTGTGATTGAGATTACTGTGAAGTAGTTTCTGCATCTAATAACTCAGCATTTGATCACCTTGCAAGCTTAAGTGCACTGCAGCTACAAAACAGTGTTCTATTGCATCAAAGTATAAAGTGTGTTGCTTACGGTTTAAAAATCTATAGAAAAAGTTCATTTTCCATACAAAAATGCTGTAACTTCCTCAAGATATACACTTTGAGATGTGAAATTTAACACGTTCCCATCCACCAGAGAATGCTAAAATGTGAGGCTTTATTCAGCTGCAGCACAGGCTTGGGCAGCGGTGTGTAGGGTGGGAAGGTGCTGCAGTGGCCTGTTTAGGGAACTAACACAGCATACAAGTTTCTGTATTTAACTACGTGATATCACCGTTTCATTGAAGCAGCATAAAAATAAGCACCGCAAAGAGTGTGTTTTGGTATAACTGAAGACCCCTGGGCTTCTTCCTATGTCGGTGGAGGCCCATCAGTGTATCGCAGCATGAGATAGAAAGAACGGGCAAAGTTGTTTGCCTGGGTGCAGCTGTAGTCTTCCTCAGAAGATGGAATCATGCACGCCAGAAGTAGAAGCAGTAGAAAGAATAACTGTAGGGGTAAAGCTGCTCGTAACACACGGTAAAAGAAGGAGGGGGACCGAGGGACCACGTGAGTCGGCTGTGTGTGGCTTTCAGCTCTGAAACGAAGACACACACACACACACAAACACACAAAGAAACAGCACTTCAGAGTTTGAATTAAGAAGTCATTTTAACTGCCTCTCAGGGGTTCATACCCTGTACCTTCCAGGGTACAAAGCTGCACTGCACAAGAGCGCTTTAACTGTAACATCAAAGCATGCAAGACTGCTCTGGAGAAAGCCAGCTGTTAGATTAGCTTTATATTTCTTCTTTATAGATCTTTTTTTCCTTTACGGCCTGTTTTCACTAAGTGCCTCTAAGGTGCAAGTTGCTTCGTACAAGTATGGTGGTGACTTACTCAGAACTCAAATATTCCCCCATGTGGCTCAAAAAGATCTTCTCAAGAGGGAAGACAAGCTCAGATTGCACAGCAGTGCAGAAACTGAGAAGCTCCATCTGTATGTTAGCTTACTTAAGAGGAACAGCTGCCTTGCCACTTGTGTTGATACAAATTCATACCTTGTGTTGCTGTTTTTTCTGCCATCTGAAGTTCTCCTTATTGTGATCTGTTGAGAGAAATAGGATCGATTATCCAGGATTCAGAAACCATAGCAAGGAATTTCTTTCTTTAAGGAAGGCAGCCGTAGGCCTCCAGTCCTGCTGTAAGTTCTGTAGTAATGCATGTGCATCTAAAAGGTGACATGATTTCATCTGAGGAACCTTCAAGCAAATCACACCCAAATAAGCTTCATGCTGATAGTGAAATAGCTTAAACAACACATAAATAAAAAATACTAGCCTTCTTCACAGGAGGGCTGGATTTCACTGCAACTGGATGATAGACTTCTGAGTCCAAGTCATCTGGAACTGGCAGGAATACTCTGCTATCCTAAAAGGTAACCACACGTCCCTCTTTAAAATGCATCCTCAGAATTCAAAACCAATGGAGTTCACAATCATCTTCCATTGTTTCTCTACAGCTGCACAGCTTCTTTAGCTGTGCACAGCCAGCAGTAAAGAGATGCTCCGGTTCTCTAGTGTAACAAAACATTATCTGCTATACCTAACCAGAAGGAACTACCAAGGAACAAGTATGTGCATGTATTAACTTGAAAACATCTCCATCTGATAGTTCTCACTGATAAGCAGCATATTTCTGCAGACTACTGAGCTTCTGTGTGTTCATTACACACTCCTAGCCTGATACGCGGTATAGCTCAAAGGATCAATTAGGTTAGAAGGGACCTCAGAAAGCTGATCAAGTTGAATCTCTTGCTCAGAGCAGGGTCAGCCATGAGATCACAGCAGGTTATTAAAAGCTTCCTCCCGTTCGCTTTGAAACCCATCAAGGATGGAAACTACACAACCTCACAGGGCCATCTATTTCAGTAACCAACTAGCCACGTGGTGCTATAATTTTTCCTTACATTGAGACTGCTCTTAGCTTCTGAAGGTAGAATTACTGAGAAGTGTTTATAAAAGACTGAATTGAAACTAATGCTATTATTCATAAATAAAAAAGACTCCTGAGCAAGTATTCAAGCTGACTCACCAGACTTCCTTGTACTGTTTTCAAGTCATGTGAAACTTGCTCAATAAGCTGTTTCAGTTTCTTTCCAATCACATGGACCTTCTCATCAGCTTCAATGTAATCTTCGCCATCAGATTTAAGCAGCAGGTAAGCAGAGAGCTCTTGAAGACAGTTTACTTTAAGCTGCTGTTCCAGCAGCTCTTTCTCCAGTTGCTTAAAGGAAAGAAACAAAAAACAGCACGACAAGCTGTTACTTCCATCTTGGTGGATGCTCCCTTAAGCAGATGAGCTTTTGAAAGCTTTAAAGAACAACTCAACCTGCCTGTCCAGTCCCAGTATATGGGAACTGCTCTTACAGCTACACATGAAATCGCCATTCCTTTTGTGGTGAGAGCTATTGATTTACTGGAAGAAGTGAGGTGCTATAGTCTCTACTTACCATTAACTCTTTCTGGCTTTCCAGTACTGTATGGGGGTCAGCATTTGGATCTGTGATTTGTGCCTCATTCCTTCGGCCTTCAGCACTTGCTAACCACAGGATCAGTTCTTGGCTTTGATCATGGAAGTCCTAGAGGAAGAAGTGAAGGTTTGCAAAGAAGAGAAAAAAGATATTTTTGCAGCATTTCCAAAACACGAGACCCAGCCCCGATGAGAAAGAGCTGACAATTAATTAATAATCAGGGAGGCTTCAGTTAAACGAGTACATTCATAGGATTAAAAGAAGTATTATCCGTTCCGAAGATATTTTTGCCAAACCCTTCAAACCCAACCAAGTCAAGTTTATCATGAAAAATAACAGGTGTTCCATATTGTAAGCAACCATTTGGCAAACAAGTAGGAGTCTGCCCCTCTGTTCTCTCCCCATATCTATCCCACAGTAACATCCTCCAGAAGACTTTCCCATATTAGCTACATGTTGTATGCACCTGGCAATGCAGTAGGGCTTGCCGTAAACCTTTCCTCCAGTTGTCCAACGCATGAGTGGCTTTCTCCCAACGCAAGTTCACCTTCCGAAGCCTGTTCTGAAGCTCTTTGAACTCTGTGCTATCCGCTTTCTGGAATTCTTTGCTGCTCATGTTAACTGAAAGCACCACCGCCTTGTAGTTATCAAACGCTTTAAGTATGTCCTGGTAAGAAAAGAGGATTAGGAGCTTCTAAGAACAATGAAAACTTGTTCGTTATTTGCCATAAGATATCCCCACCATAAAACAAATATATACAGGTATTGGGGAAAACTGTTTAATGTGTTCCTTAACAGTGTCTGAAAAGGTACCAGACTCAAAGCAGGTGCTCTTTTGTATTTTCTTCGCTTCAAAGAAAACCAAGGTGCTTGGGCCTGTTCCATCAGTCACAAGCATTATGTCCTAATCCCCTTCTGCCCTTCCTTCCTCTGTGCTTAGCATTTCTGTCTCTTTTTTTGACATTTGTTCAAATATTCTCATAGGTCATCGCATGATATTTCTTCTTCATTTATAGAGGTTTAGCCACCACTCTTGGACCCTCAAAAGGTTTACAGTTTGAATCAAGGATAATCAGTCTTTTTCATGTTGCAGCTCTTGCAGTATAAAAGTAAGAGCTGCAGGATGAGTGCTGCACTCAACACAGCTCCAACTGAGATTCTGTTACAAAGACTAGTCAGAAAAGCAATCTGTATATTCTGTATCTAAATATTCTCAAGATCTGCAGCCCACTTGTTGAAAACCACCGATCAGCCACATTTTGCCCAACAAAGAATCCTATATCCCTCCAAGCAGCAATGTTTCTTTCAGTATCAGACAATACAAACAGTCCAGCATAGAAATCTAAATACCAGTAAGCCAGTCCTCAGCCAGACTGGTTTTATCCTTATCCAGGGCCATTTGGATGTCCTGATACCTCATAAAGTTCATGGTCTTACACATGTATGCTGGCTCTTCTAGGGACTCGGAGACACAAGCTGTCTACAAAAGGGATTTACAGCCATCTGGACTCCTCTTCAGCAAACACACAGGAGAAAAGCAGAAGTGAAACTGTGCTCCTCAAAGGACCAGGCACCCAATTGACAAAAGGCCCTTGCTGCCATATGCAAGGCATCACTTCAATCTTTCCTTGCACTTAGTGCCTGATCCAGGTTGGCACAGAGAAGCAGGGCTCAACCTGAGGCATTTTGTTACCTAAGTCTGCTGAACCTAACATTCAAATGTACCCTGGGCACCCTGCCAGTTCAACCTGCAGACCTTATTTAGTCTTACTTAATTTATGGAAGCTGAGAGTCACAGCAGGCAACACAACATGACTTCAGAGGTTGACAAATGTTCACAGTAACGTGTCTCTAACCGTTCTATTAATTACTCAGCTAAAAATTAGCAGAGACTGACTAATGAGCTTACTTTGTTTCTTGGTTTCAACATGCTGTTGAAATGACAAATCTACATTTGCTGACTGAAAAACACAACCCCACGTTTTGAAATGTTGTATCTTCCAACTGCCCAATTCTTGCTAAGACAAAAACGCTGTTCACAGCTAAGATCTGCTGCTAAAAAAAGAGAGCTTTAGGGCAGAGCTTGCACAGTCACCTATTAGAGCTACAAAGAAACAAAACAAGACAAAAACATGAGCTACCTCGACCAGCTGTGAAGTCTTGACTGAATTTTTATTTTTGTTTTAAATTTAATTAATTTATAATGCCTTTCTGGTTTGCATCAAGGGGGACTGGCACAGAACAGAGGTCAAGGCCAGATGCTTGGCAGCTGCAGAGTCTAAACCTTCATTTTTTAATATTTTCTCTGTATTTTTCCTATTTCTAACACAAAAAGGCCTAAAGGGAAATGTTTGGGGTTGAATGTCTTTGTATAGAGAGAATAAATTGTCTTGGTAAAGGAACAAAAAAGGAGAGGCTTTTATTTACACCTGGCTGCCAGCAAATTACTTCAGAAGGAGGTGGCACCTTGCTTAACTAGCCTTGTCAGTCCTCCCAGCCAACACAGCTTAGCTCCTCTGTGCCATTCGCACACTGTTATTAGCACTGGTGCTGCTGACATACCCTAGGAGCACAAGAGGTAACAATAAAGTGCATCAGCATCTTGAAACCCCGCTTCTCAGCGTGCCATAACTTACTTTCAATTTCTTGACCCTTTGTTCCATTGCCTGCATGCTAGTTGGAGGTTTTGCTTTTCGCAGTTCTTCCAGCTCCTCCTCAGTTTTATCAAGCCAAGCAGAGACGTCGCTGAGATCAGAGTTCACCTGCTGCCACTGCTGCAAGTGCTGCTTTATCCTAAGTTTATTTGTGAGGTCTTGAGCTTGGATGAGCTCCCACCTATCAATAATGCCTGCGAGTGACAGAACAACAAATGCTTACATGAACATTCCATAAAACTGATGGGTTTTCAGAAGTAAATTACTCTCCCAGTCTACCTAGGGTCAAATAACTGCTGCCATGTACTACTTCACTTTTTCTTTCTTGAGATAACAGTCTACCTTTGCATGCTACTGGGCGAGTTACCCACCATAATGCTATAGAATTTTTATCGCATTACTTCAAGACTGTTTTAATTCAGCTGGAAGCTTAGGACAAGTACAAGGAGTTGGAATTCAGTGAACCCCGTTGTAAACTGATAGATATGACAATGGGACAAAGTATGATGCAGCAGTTTGGACTTGGGTTTATATTTTACCAGTTCATGGATAAAGGAGATGGGAGATAGCACTTGTGCTATCCCTAGCACTGTTTCTGGAAGCCCTTGTCAGAGGGTGTCCTATTCACCCCACGTATGAAACATGGTCTATTTCTGATATCTGAAGCATGAGTTTAGCAACCTGCAGCACACAGCTGCATTCTTCTTTTTACCACTTAATTTGCTTTTACAATTGCAGTACAGACATGATCTTATTACAGACTCAAGAACCTGAAACCAGGAACAGGGTCCAGAAAGGTTAAGAGAAGCATCTCACTGGCCTATTTAAGGACCGCAGTGAACACAGTGAAGAACAAAGTACACTCCCAACTTTGCAAAAACATTTATTTAAATGGGAGCTGTACTATCTTGCTGTACAGACTTCCAACAGCTAAGAGAATGAAGTCTGGCAACCTTGTTATAGACAAAGAAACAGATTTCAAATCTGAATAAAAGTCTCCAAGGTCCTCAGTATCCACGCAAAAGTGCAATTCTTTCCATTCACTCCAACCAGCCAAGAGACGTGAGTAAGAAAAATCTCAATTCTGGCAGAAAATGTAAAAGCTTTCAACAGAAATGCTTCAGGCTGGACAATATTTAGTGAGAACGCAGCTCAATTATTCTTAGCAAAAAGCATTCATTTGGGCTATAGCAATTTAATTGTATTTTACTCCCAAGGCGAATGTGCAGCCTTTGATCCATTTCTGCTTTGTATCCCCAAGAGCCTCAGGACAAAAACTACAGCACACTGAATGCTCTGTACCTGACTGCTTCTCTGCAGGTGCAAGAGTCACAAGCTCTTGGTCATCCTGGGGTTCTTCATCACTCATATTAGCAGATGTGATGTTCTCCTTGCTGCTGCTGCTTGCAGAGCTGAGCTGCTTCACCTGGAATGACATTTTGATGGGTGAGCCCAGTGTGTTAACAACTCATCAAAAGTCAAGCTTCATTTGTGTTTGGGTTGCTGCTGTGCTCTCGTGAGTCAGATTTAGCACTGAGCTTCTGCTTCTTTCCTAACAGTTTATGCTGGCTCTTCATGTTTCTTGGAAAACAAACACACCGTGTTGACATTAATTATTACAAGACTGGTCATGGAAGTGGCACTACGTGTACCAGACAGCCTACATCTGCTGATGCTCTTTGTTAAGATTTCTAGTTCTTGGTAATATGATACTAAGGCTTCACAACTGCATTAATGGTGACAAAAACAGACACGTAGCAGTACCACCTTGTGTCTGAAAGAGGGCAGACAGTTGATCCAGATCAGCTGAACCTGGGAGCTGCTGGTGAAGCCACATCTGGGACGGCTGGAAACCAACCACCAGCAGACAACAAGGCCTTCCCTCACTGCTAATCCCAATGTGTCATTTTTTATATTGCCCTGAAGCAGATTAGACGTAGGATTGCAAGCTAGAAAAGGATTCTCCAAATCAGCCTGCTTAGTAAAGGGAGATATTTCAAGTAAATACCAAAGGAAGATGTTCACACACTCTCTTTGGGAAGGTAAGCTCTCCTAGAATCATACTACGACCAGAGGATGGTCCTCTGTCATGGTGCTATGATTTTTTGACTGATTCCGATCAGGATCCTAACACATTGCTCTGAATTGTTTTAGAGAAGCTTCTCCAGTGAGTGCACAGATGGAGACTCTCAGCAGTTCCCTGAGCCACCAGAATGAATGTCTATGTTTCCATACAGTGAACATCCCTGTCATCAACCAATCTTTTCCCCGATGCTGGAGGAAGGAAGAAGATGGAGCTACACATAGCGTAGGTTCAGTGCCCACAGAGCCTCCAACTCACATAGCTCGGCTTATAGGGGGTGCTTGTCTCAGGACCAGGCAGTACATCGCCAACAATCTCTGCCTGGTTGTACCGGTGTTTCCTGCAGACGGGGCTCTCTGGAGAATGCCAGGGATGAGCTTCAGAAACAGCCTTTCCTGAAACAAATTAAATGAAGGCCGTATGCCATGAGTACAATTTCCCACCTCCGTAAGGAAACTGTTGCTTTGTATTAAGTTAGAAAGCGCTCTAAATAAAATGGCATCGTTATGGCATAAAAACGACAGTTTTGCAGCTTTCCTTGCAAAGCATGCACATTTGCAAAACATCAACAGTGTTTCAAAGGTAATGAGATGACAGCCATGCAGTTATGGGGCACTCTGTTCTCTTCTGGAGAATGCTTGAATACAGGGATGAGTTCAAAATAAATAAATACACAAAAATGAAGAAGACTGCGCTGCGGTTTTGGAAAGCATCCCAATGATATTAGCACATATCTGCAACACATTTCAGTAGAGACGAGTCTACACAAGTCCTAAACACTCGTTCTGCATCTCACAGACAGGACACGCACGGTTCCGTCACACACGATGCAAAACCCCCCCAAAAAAAAAACCACTTTCAGAATTGGAACTGCTTCTCTCAGTAATAAGATAATTAAAACTGGAGACAACAAAAAAGGTGATACCACCCAGAGCACATCACCAAGAAAGTACCAGAAGACTTTGGATCGATACAATGAAATGCATGTTAAGCACCTTGGCAAAATTGAAATGGCATGTTTTGGACTGCTTTGTAATGTACATGTGAATACTGCAGCGTAAGAACACCATGGCAGGATGAGGCATGGTGTCCACACAAGGCAGGAAGTCAGACATTACGTATGAGAGAGGTTGAGGAATATAGCGTGCAGCACAGGGAGATCGCCATGTTCAGACACATGCATTAGCAGGTGCCTACCAGAAGATGCTTTCAAAGTTTTTGTGGTCATTTTAAGATATGCCTCAGGATTTTCAGTGATTTCTACATCTGAAAAAAGAATAATGTCATTTTCCTCACTATGCAGTATTTTCCAGCTATTAAAAACAACTGAAACAACAAGGGACAGCAAAGACAATAAAATAAAAAGTTGTTGGCACTACTCCCATCAGACATTTTTAAAAAGAAAGGTTTCCTAAAGCTTATGTTTCTTACAATATAAACTAGGTTTTGACAACACCATTCCCTCCATCAAAACACTTAAGAGATGAGACTGCTTACATTTATTAAGAGTACCTTAAAACCAACCAACAATGTGGAAACAAGACCTCGACCCCCCTCCCTTCCCACACACAGACATCCTGCAACTGTCTGTCTCCAAAGAAGCAGCCACCCACGGGTTCTCACCTGACAAAGCACTGTAGTACGTTGCTTCTTCTTCGTCCTCGTGAGATGAAGAGCCCCCCACATCACCTGTGTGATCCCACTCGAGTGGGATGGAGTCAACACTAACAGGGGTCTCACAGCCTGATCGTTCGTGACCTTGAGTAGGTGGCATAAGGTGGCAAAGGGACTGTGGGGAAGAGGGTCCCTCACTGATGGCCTTTTTATGCCAGGGATCGTTCTGGATTTCCCTGGAGTCTTCCGGATCCGTTTCATTTTCAGAGGTCTCTTTTTCATCATCTAATCCCTAGAAAGGTAAAATGTTGTTGTATATTAGCTATTACTAACAAGCAATAATTGTCAAAGATCTGCACTGCTAACTCAGCAACACAATACTACCTGGGACAGTTTTGAGGTAACTTGCAGGAACCCAAGACACATGTCCAATGAGAAGCACCATTTCTGCACCCTTCCTCTTTTGCCAAAACACCCCTCACATCAGCAACTACCACTTGTCTTCCAAGACACTCAACTACTACCTAGCATCTCTAGTTTGCAGAGAGCAGTCTCCAGTTCCAAGCAGACTGCATGGATTATGCAATTAAGTGATGCTCAGGTAGGGGTGACTCTCATACTCTCATGTTACCTACTTCACTTGCCTTTCAAATAAATGTTCTTTCTTTTTGAGCCAAAGCAAAATGGGGGTCAAATAAATGTTCCCAGAAGAAAGTAAAGAGCCTGCTACTCCCCCAGCTCAGAGGTGCTGTAAGAAAAGGGACTGATGGACCTCTCAAACAAATGTATAAGGAGGCATCATAAGCATCTTACTAGAATTAAAGAAAACAAAGTGATATGAAAAACAAGAAAAAGCTTTTAAAGCCCTACTACTATGTCAGTATTAACTATGTGAGTTACTTCCGTGCCATCATCCAGATTCTGCAGATGGAAACCCAACAGGAGAGAAGCACAGAGACATGGCAAAAATTTAGCAAACTTGGTCAAGCTGCTGGTGATAAGCACTAAGCACTGCCCTTCAAACACCAGAATCTTGCCTAAGTATCAAAACAACTCTTGCTTCTTACAGGATGTCTTGAAGTCAGCCTTTGATGGAAGCGGGCAACTCGGCCAAACACCTCCTGGCAGTATCTGTGAAGTTCTTCCAATTCATCTTCAATGAGGATAGCATCCAAAGGCTCGCTCTTCTGAATTAACTGCTCCCCAAAAACGATTAGCTGATCAATCTTATTGGTGTGTAGTGTTATTTCCTGCTGAAAACCCTATTTGAAACATACAAAACAATTAGTCTACCGTAGCATCCCTTCACAGCCTAAACTTTGTCCTATTCTTACTACAGTAAAAGGAAAAGCAGCAATTGGCATTGCTGGCTAATTTCATTTGGCAAATATCTTTTAACTGAAGAGGTGCAAAGGTTTGTTTTATTAGCAGGATTGTAGTTCTAAATGAAGTGTTGTTTTCCATGTGTGTACATCAATACGACTGCTCTGTCCTGAGCCTGCAGGGGACTGCGGCACGAGAATTTCAAATACTCAGTTTATTTTTCCATTGGGTACACAAGATGTTTTTCTCAGTAGCAGAGAAGTTCATCTGCTTAAGCCTGCAGCAAAACAGCAAATCTGCATCCCAGAGCAATTAATAGTGTAGGAGAAGAAGGGAAAAGCAGCATATGAGCAAGTAGCAAAGAGCCAATGTGTATTTTCGAATCACTACACATGCATGTTGTCTTCTCTCTCTTTTAAAGTTCCAGTTACAAGAAATGCACTCGAAGGAGAGACCCTACCTTAATACTGATTCAAAACAATGTTCCCTAGAAAAGAGCGCCTGAATTTAGGAATGCAGCTTTTACTATTAACTCACACATGTTCCTACCCAGATTTCACTGTCACTGACACTAAAACATTTGGAGAAAATGGCAGGATAGAACTGAGCTTGAACACTGACTCTGAATTAGAACACTGTACAGCTTACAGTCTAATACTGATTCAGAGAGCAAGTCTTAATGAAATACTGGTGTCCAAAAACAAATACAGCCTTACAAAGATCTGTTGCCTATTGTGAAGATCCAGAAAAACAGATGATTCTGTCAAGAGAGGGCAGCCCAATAAGATTAGCTTGGTTCTATTAAACAGCTGCTTTATAAGGATACGTACATTTAACTGGCGCATTTTGTCATCAAAGTTACTTTTTGAGAAGTGCTCCACATTCGTCAGCTGGAGATCCATTTCTGTCAGCCAAACAAGGATATTTTCCCTTGTTGCCTCAAACTCATCTCGGCGATTGGTGAAGTGCTGAATAGGAAAAAGGAAGCCACTGTTACAAGAATTCCTAAACTGAAAAAAGCCATCACAGGAGCTTCCTGAAACAACTTTCTTTTCATAGCTATTGTTCATCTTAATGGCCTTCATGACACAAATGACAGCATGTCATGTATACAAACTGTGCCCTTCCTGCAGCGCTGCTGGCATGAAGTGTCCTATGCCATCACACTGTTTGTATGGGACAGGGAATCAAACTACAGCAGTGCAGGGTGCTTTTATAAAAATAATTCTTACTTGCACACTGTGTAACAAAAATACCTTCTCCCACATTAGGGCAAGTCATTTGGACTCAGGGTTGATCATCTCATTTGTTCTAAATTTAGAAGTAAATCAGACAAAGGAAGCCATTCCCATCTCTATTTAAACTCAAGTAATTAAACTATGGTAATTAAAATCGATAAAACAATGGAGAAGCAAGATTGTGGATGCTGACACAGATGCAGTCGATGCACCACTAATCATGGAAGGCAGGACGAGTCCTCTGCCCCTATTTCCCATGGAAGCTACTAATGGCTTTGCAGGTTGCAATGCTCCAGTTCTCAGTGGATTTCCTTCTCAGAAAGGGAATTACATAACTTCCCAAACATGACACCTCCTAACTGCACAGATCAAACCCATTCAGATATCTCACAGCCTCATCCACTGGCCATTGGGAATGAATAATTATCCCATCCCTGTTGCAGTGTTGCTGTATTTAAAAATCAAGCAGCAACAAGATTTCTGAGGGAACATCAGGGAAAATCTGCCCAGAAATCAGTTTAACTTGAAATGGGAAAAAATCATCCTCAACTACAGGATCACACGAAGTCACACACACACTCTTCAACAACATTATTTTGTTAAGTAGACAGCATAGCATGAAGCAGTGACAGCACACACCCCTCCATCACATCTCCAAGCTTCAAGCCCAGTAGGTGAATCATAACTTGTCAGGAAGCAGAGCTGCACTGTGAACTCCAGAACGTCTGTATACTGGAACCTTCTCCTCTCTGCCTTTTACTTTTGGAAAGGTGCAAGTGCATGAATGAATCTAGCCATGACAGGGATGACTAAAAGGAGAGTATGATAGGAGTAGTAAGGCCTACAGCATGTTTTCCCCAAACTCGGGCCAATTCTTCACCTTTGCTTTTTCAGTTATGAAGATCCCATCTGCCAAGGTTTGCATCACATACTTGGTAACCTTTCCAGAGGTGCTCTCCCACCCTGGTAACTCAAGACACAACTCAACACAGCTGTTCATGAATATGTGTTTTGCCCTTCTGTATCTCCTATAGGAACCTGAAAGTGCTCCTTAACTCCCTTACCCCACCACTCCGTTACCTTGAGTCTCCTCAGAATGGCAGCAACCCTCCTCTGGAGGTTGTCCCAGCGCTGGTTGCCTTCGTGTACCATCTGCTTCAGCTTGCTGGCAGAGTCAGTGCGGTTCTCACGGGCAAGGCGCCTGTACTGTTTATTGATCAGCTCCAACTGAGTGAGCCGTTCATGGATCTGCCGTTGGAATGCCTGCAAAGCAAATGGAGAAACTCAGCCCCCTTGCTGACAAGAGAAAGAACTGGTATAATACTATCCATTGAGAGAGATGAAGTTGCCTCCTCCTCTTCAAAAAAAAAAAGCCACAACAATGGACTTTCCAACTACAAAATGAAATCCAGAGTAGGATCCATATTTCAAATTACCTTTAGCTCATTTAGCTTTAGCTCATTAGGAAGAAAAAAAAATAAAAACTAAAAACTAAATCTTTAACTTTGAAGAGGGACTGTGCTAGATCAGAATATTGTGTTCTCTCCAGAAAAAAAGATAAAAGGAGACAAACAGACCAGCCAGATATCTGGTAGCCATAATATGGCTATATTACGTATGGTTGCTGTATCTTAACTTCAAATTACAGGATGTATTTTTCAGCAGTTCTAGCATTTGGTAGAGACAGTAAGCATTCAGCAGCCTGACTGCCCAGCCAGCTGCTATGCATACAAAGAAGTTGTTAAAAATTCACCTCAAACTTCTTCAGCTCCTCCTTTGCATGTGTATACAAAACCTCTGAAGAATTGGGGCTAGCTGCTGTCCTTTCAGCTGCTTTTAGCCAATCTTCAAAGCGAGAATAGTCATCCAAAAACCTCTGCCACAAGCGCCAGGTTTCCTCAATTCTGACAGGGAGATACAGAAATGGAAGGGTTTTATCACAAGCTTATCAGTTTCTATTTCTTTCCAAAATTCAATTTGTGGCAAAAGCTTTTCTTCTGAATGCTGACCCAAACTTCTTTAGGAGCTGTTGGGCACAGACTTACTTCATTCTCCTCTCCATTGACATGGCACAAATGTTTCTCCACCGTCTGTCCAAACTCCTGCTAGTCTGCTGGATGGAGTCACACTCTGTCTCATTAGCACATGCATCTGAATCGTGCAGCAGGACTTCACAAATATTAAAGACAGACTCCACCCCAGCTGTGTGCTGTTCTATGTCCCGTTGTAGATCCTGCATAGACAAAAGAAGATTTTTAGAGGAAGGCAACACACGTGGCTAGACATCAGACATCCATTTTCAAAACACTGAAGAAGATTGGGAAAGAGCAATTTGTATGTCAGTAAGAGGTTACTTGGCTTTAGGACGCAGACTTGCAGGATGGGCTGTGTAGGAGACGGGCTGACAGATTAGGAGAGAACTGCCACAGAAAAAAGGAATTGTCCAGATGGGTTTCTCAGTGAAAGCACAATCTTTTCATGAACAGCATGGACAATTTTAACGTGCATTCAAAATCCAAACCTTGCACGCGCTGTAAATGCTTACTTATTAATTTAGGCTGTATCAGATGACAGTATGTCCTGTCAGCTTACCACAATATAGCACTTGATAGAGAACTCATCGTACACTTCCTGTACTTCAGCAATTGCAGGATCACAGACTGATATCACAAACCGCAGAAGCACAGCAAAAGAGCAGCCAGCATTGCACTGCTTTTCTTATCTCCCTTATTATCATAAATTCTATGATTCTATGCTTTCTCCTTCCAGATCTCCTGTTTTGACAGACTATTTAAAAGGGTCTGGCAAAGACCCTTTGTCTTATCTACATTACATTTCTTCTCCATAGATTGCTTCTCTATTTTATTCTGGTAGCTCCTTCTGTACCTGTAACTATTCTGAAAGTCAAAGTGAGTGAAGAACACAAAAAAATAAAGCCTTACCAAGGTATTTCATCTTAAAAAAGCAACTCTGCGCAACATTACCAACTGTGAATAGTAATGAAGTGACACTGTCCACTCTCTTTCCATTTTTCAACCCATTCCTGGCTTCCCTAAAGAAGGGTACTCAGAAGAGTCTCTAGCCAAGAATAACACAGAACAACAGCAAACACTAATAAATATTTTACTGACAACAGCAAATGAACTCCCCTTAGAAGGCTGATTGCATTGAACAGATGAAGCAGACCTGGTTTAACTCCAAACTTAAGTCAAACCAACTCAACACCAAAAAAACCACCCAGCTGCTGCTTGTAGGAAATCCAAGAAGAGTGAAGGAAGGTCTTCAAAATTAACAAGGTGTGAGGAGTTGAGTATCACCTTGTGGAAGCCTTCACTGTTACATGAGTACTTGAAAGAAGGGCTTAGCCAGAAATGGTAATAATTTGACTTGTAGGATATGTGATAATGTACCAAAATCTTTACTCACATCTTTACACAGACTACCAGAATTAAACCCAGCATCTTTTCTGATAACTTACTAATGATTCACAGCTGTTCTCCAAGCACAGGGTAGACATTCTATGATTCTATGTCCTTGTAGTCTGCTACTTCTTAAGGCAGCCCTACCCCACTGCTGTTACCTAGAGAGATTCTTCTGAATCTGTTAAGCTACTCTGGATTTACAACTGTATTTGTAAAAATGAGAATTGGGAACACAGATTACAAAACCACCTTACTTATGTTATGACACAGTGCTGACACCAGGTCATTGCTTTTGGTCATGCCCAGGTTCACATGCAATCACCCTAGGCAGAACTGTTGCTGTTTCTACAGCTGTTATTCCAAATGACATGACTGCATTATGCTGAGACAAACACAACTGAACCATGGGGTCAAGAACCCATCCCGAGCCCCAAAAAGTACTTTTCCATCAGCTTAAGCAGTCTACATGGTGCTAGACTTCTGCATTGGTGAAATCAACTTGAAATCTAAAAAGGAGTATTATTCACATTTCAATCTTCATCTTTCAGCTGAACAAACATGCCCTACAACAGCTCTCTCGATGCACAATGCTTTTAAATGTCATTATTCAAGACTGAACAAGTAAAGCTTTTCCAGTTGAGGATGTCAAACAAACAAAGCCTGCAGGGCATATTTCCCACCAACACTCGCTGAAATAATTGTTCAGATAAAACCAGGAAGGATCTCTTCACTTGTTGCGTTTACATAAAAGGTTTTGCTAGTATGTTTTTCCTATGATCTTTTTAGTCAGCACAAACTTCTCATGCTCAACCTGCTAAAAGCTTACAGTAGGAGCAGTCTGGAGGTGCCCACAGGTCTGCATTGACAGAAACTAAACAGTAAGGTAGTAGATAGCTCTGAGCAGCAAACGATGGCTCTTGCCACAACGGCTTCAGTTTGGAAAACAATTCCTATGCATCTACCGTTCTTCTCTGCATGGCAATATATCACAGCCTGTGAGAAATTCAAAAGGTTTGGATGGGGAGAAAATACTTCCATGTTGTCTACACGACTATTCACAGTGCACATGGAGCCATGAGACCACAGGACCAAAGGTTCTGGTGTTTGACCAGCTGCAGGCATTGGTGGGAGCCGTCCCCACTCCTGTCACAGAGGCACTATCACATGGGAAGCCATGATCTCTGGGACATGAGGCACCTCTGGGATATGAGGCACCTGAGAGCCATAGCAGCCAGCAGAGCACACAGCCCTCAGATCTGGGTCAGTAAGGGAAAAGTAAGCAGAAGCCAGAGACAGAAGATGGAAAGGATGGAAAAAACACTCTCAAAAGGCAGATGCCATAAAGTTCCACACTTTACAGCTTTATTCTTGATCTTCAGTTTTAGGACAAATACTCCTGTTAGAGTCAGAAGACAGTCATGGTGATTCTCATCCTTCCTAGGGAGGCACTGCGAACCTGGCACAGAAGAAAGGCTGACACAGTTTATGCTGCTCTACCAGGAAGTCTATGCTTTGGAGAAGCTCCTTTTCCTTCCTTGGCTGGTAGAGAAAGAAGTTTTACTATAGGACATCTCAACCTGCACATCCTTTTGGCTGGAAAAACTTGCACATTCAGTTGTAACCAGTCCTTGCCATCTTCAGCACTTAAAAACTAGCACAGATCTTTAAGAGCTCCTTGATAAGCCACTGTATTGGAGAAATGCCTACATGCACTCCACCAACAGCCAGTAGTGCTAGGCTGGTTCATACTTATGCCTCGGCAGGATTCATGCACCATCCCTCAGGATACTGTCTGCAGGTAGAGAGGGAAGAGGAGTGAGCTAGAGAGTGCAGTACCTCATATAGCACTTACATCTGCCACAGCCAGCTTGCTTTCATGATTCAGGCTTTGCAATGCTGAGCCTGGGTCATATATCATCCTGGCTGAGGGAGCTGGGCTTCTTCAGCCCAGTGAAGAGAAGGCTCTGGGGAGATCTCATTGTGGCTTTTCACTACTTAAAAGGAGCTTACCATCAGGAGGGAGAACAACTTTGTACATGGTCTGATGGCAACAGGACAAGGTGGAATGGTTTTAAACAAAAAGTGCCTTGTCTGGCCTCTATGAGGTTGAACTTAACTGGGCAAAAGCTCTGACATGTGAAAAAGCTGTTCCTTATACTTTGTGGGTATTTTTCAGTAGAGGGGAGAAGAGAGAACAGAGCAACACTTACAATACTGAAATAACAACAAGCAAATAAAAATTTTCCACGCAGTGCATCTTGGCAGGAACATGCAGTGAAAGTTAGAAGGCCTGGCTAAAGAAAAGAGAAAGGTGATTTTAAACTAGGACCAATTGTCAGCAAATTTTTAGCTCGTTCACTTTGGCTGCTCCTATTTCCCACCTGCTGTTCCGCCAGTCTCTTCTGGATTTCTTGGTCATCACAGATGTCATAAACAACAGGCTTAGAAAGTTCTGACTCAATCCGGGCCAACCAGGTGCGAAGGTTACTCATGTTTTTGTCCAAAAGTTGTATAAAAGCAAATGTTTCCTTCAGTTTCTTCACCCTAAGCAAACCAGGAAGAATATTTTGTTACAAAGATCTGTAATCAGTGGAAATTAAGTTAGCAGAAGATGACGACAGTCTTGGCCTTCTGAAGGATGTACTATCACACCAACCTGCTGTCTGCAAACCAGAGCCATATTTTAGTTAAAAGCTACCTAAATTGGCTCAGCAAGCCTCTGCCCTACAAACAGGGAAGGTCTTCTAAGAGTTACTGAAGCTAAACGAGCAGTGTCAAGTTTTGTAGCCTCATTCATCTGCTGGTCAGATCTTCTGCTCGTTCTTGGGCATTTATCTAAGTGGGTGCTTGTACAGTAATGCCTCAGTTAAACTGAAATGGGTATCTGTGCCCCGATGTACCTGCTGTGAATGATGTTGAAGGCTTTCTTCATCAACCACCAGGCCTATCCTATGCAGCAGGACTACCAGCAAGGTATTGCTCTGCCAATGCAGACAGAACTGTGCCCACACCAAAGCTCCAACATTCTGGGTAAATGAATGCTGACAGTAGAGGAGAAGGCCTGAGCTATAACAGCTTCAGACCTCACAGAGCTCTGATGAAAGTTCCTCTAAGCAACAAACTGAAATGTGTGGAGAGGTGCCAGACTCTCCTAGTGGGTGAAAATGAAAAAACACAAACCCCAACCAACACTGAAAAAGGGGAATATCCAACAGCTGGAGAGTCATACATCAGACAAGCAAATAAACCGTATAGAACACTTACTTTTTGTACAGCTGTTTATAGCAAAGCTCTCAAGGCACAGACAAACTTCTTCTCTTACAGCCTTTACAAAATATTCCCATGTCAAAATCCTTTATAAGCCTCTCAGCCCGGTTATAGATTTTTGTGAATTTATCTTCATGTGTTGGAGGAGTATCTGCTAAACCACCTCACCGCTCTCACATGTCTTCTTGTAATTCTCATTTAATGCCATTCCCAATAGCAATTACTAAAAAGCACAATACTGGGTGAAATATATCTCTTTATATATATATCTCTGACTTCAGTTTGCTATCAGTTTGCCTGCCACACTTTGATAGTTAATAGAAGAAAAAAATATATATGAATTCTAGATCCTGATTTTAATCTGACCTGTTTTAAACATCTAGATTATAAAATGGGATGAACTGCACCGAAAAGCACTTCTCTCTGTGAACAGCACTGGTCTATAATGCAGTACTACAAACACTAACTGGAGTCAGGTGATTTCTCCCCTGCCCTAGAGAGAGTCTGTTTCCAGCTGGCATCATTTCCCTACACAATCCTTCCTGGCCACTTTCATCCCTCTGCTGTCTCATTCTGACCCTACACCTGGGGATGGACGTTTGGACCTCACACGAGGTTTTAAAAACACCAATTTCTGTATTAAGCTTTAAGTAACCACCACCTGGTCTAAAAAATGCTAGACTATCTAATTCAAGTGCAGTGCTAAAAGTTCAGTACCAAGTATAAGAAGGCCAAAACATTTCCCATTTATCAATTACCGTGACCTATTTGTCAAATGCTGCAGCAGGGAACTGTCACCATCTGAACAATGCCAGCAGCTGGGACATCCAAGATGAATCCTAACTCACTTGTTTGCAGCAGCATTATGCAAAGCTAGGAATGGGGCTGGGAGGGAGGGAGCCGTAATCTCACCTAGCGCAGGCAAGGACGGATTACATGAAGGCAGAGTCGCTCTGACAGCGTTCCAGGCTGCAGGCTTCATGCAAAGGACCTGCCCCTCCTTGCAGGAAAAAATGAGTTTTCTTGCCCACTGTCCTGCCTGGCAGCCAAGCTGTCCTAGCCAGTCTTAGAGGAGTCCAAACTGCCCGAAACTGAGTGGGCTTTGCACTTGCCTATTGTAGCATATGATAAAACAACAAGAGATATGTAGGATAGCTAATCCACGATGAATATATCACTCTGTGAGCAACGACTGATCTTATTAGCAATCTTAAGGCAACCAAACAGGACACAGACGTCAGCTGAACACTTGATTTAAGGTTAAATACTTATGCAGATGTGGGAATGATAGTGATGGATGTGTTCAGACCCGCTGAGCGTTGCCAGGGTATCGAGTAAGGCCAACAAATGTGGGACATGGACTATCAGCAGAGGAAGCAGTTTCCCCTACCTCTTGTTCCAATAAGGGTCAGGCAAAATTTTCAGGCAGTTTTACAGCATGTGGACAAGAAGAGAACAATCCTATAACTCCTGGAGACAGTATTTAGTGATTCTGCACTCTCCAGAATGCAAAATTAGTCTAGTCTGGTCAATGCAACCTTGTAAGTCAACCTGAAGAATCTGGCCCAAGTCTGTGCTTCACTTGCAAGGCCACTGATACTGGCAAAATGTGCAAGGCAGTCTGCTCCTTTACACCAGTGGTGTTTTCCACTGCTGCAGCTGTCAGAAGAAGCCAGGGGGTGACAAAAGCATTCAGCAGCTCTTGCTTTTATTAACAAGCTCTTTTCAGAACTCTGCACTCAAGTTCAACCCTTTATGCAGAAGGCATCTGGTTTCCAAGCAAACAGCTGTTACATAAATCTTCCTGTTACTGGTCCCACTTCCATTAAGTGGTTCTCAATGAAGATGTCACACTCCAGTAACCATACAGCTTTTTCTTGTGCTGTCACAGGCTGGCAATAAATTGCCCAAGAAGAACTAATTCTCACTCCACTCTCTCCCCTACTCCTGTCCCACCAGCCAATTTTGATCCACTTGATTGTAACACTCAGAAGGCCTGTGGCTCACCAAAGGCAGGTGACTGACCTGGCAGCCCTTTTGGCTGGAAAGATGGGACAGTACGTGCTCTGTGTTGATTACAGAAAGAAGGAACCAACAGAAGAGCTGCAAAAAGTTTAAGCCAAACATGTGCACTGTTGCACTGCTAGTTCTGCACAACTTCAGACCAGTTAGAACGAAATAAGGCTTGACCGCTGCCCTAAAAATTGAATGGCAGGTGAAGCAAATAGCATCATTCAAAATGGAGAACTCTAAATATGTCAATACACCGGCATAAATATGGTTGTCATCAGACTTTTGACCAACAACTACCATTATTCTGCAAAGATAACTGCCGTTCTCTTGTACAGAGGTTTTCTGCTTTGGGAATGTCTTGCAAGAGATGCACATGTTGGAATTATCCAATGCCATTACCTACTTGCTGAGTCCATACTTTAGGACACAGTATTGTTCCTGTTTCCTTTACTCCTTTCTTAATCTAAATCCACCTATTTTCTTTCTTGAAGTCGCAATACAGAAAAATTTAAGGGTTACAAGCCATGAGTTACTTTATTCAACCTGCACACTGGGTAACAGGTGGATATGAACAAGGAGGTCCAAAGCTAAACTAAGGGATATTCAATTACAATTAGACATTTACATCTTTATGATTGACAGCAAATCCATCGAGTAAGACAAACAACAGCTTCAAGGAGAGTGGTACTGTGAACTTGTATCTATGCAGTTGCCTTCACAGATGCGCCGCTGTAAATATCTAATTTAATTTGTTACATATTCTGGGAAGAATATGGCATTCCTCAGTCATTGGACCACCCTGAATGACCAAAGTCATCAGTCTCAAACACTGAAAGCAACAGGTGAAATGATGAGAAAGCGGAGCAGAGAGATCTGCCGTTACTCTGGCTAGAGATCAAAACAATCAGCAGTGAAACTTCAAGTGCTCCTCCCCGTCACCCAAAGCATGCCACCACTACTGATAATGGAATTCTGAAGGATAACTCTCTCAAGTTATTTGGTCAAACAGGCAAAACTTACTGTTTTGCAGATGAAGGGCCTGGTGATACAGTTTGCTTCCCAACAAGAATTAACCTGCCACCTTCCAACACTTCAGCATTCTCCCAGAAACAAATCAAATCAATCAAATCAATCTGAATAATATCACAATCTCAAAAGGAAAACAAAAACCAATAAGCCCAACTTAACAATCTCTTGGTTTTTTTGTCACAGGCCCAACTCTAAAGGCATCCTGATTAAAAATAGTGCTTAGAAACATGCATTAGACACATGGATAAGCCAAGCGAAGCCCGTTGTTAAACATCTTCATCTTTCCAACCAAAATACCCGTGGCAGAAAAAGAACAAAAGCAGGAGATTATAACAAGAAGCTGGCTGCAAAAGTGAACAGAAGGACTAACTGACCTGACTCGACAATGGATTTGGGCCTTAACAGCCCTGTGAAGCTGCCAGCATTGGGTTGCAGGAGGACTGAATTAGGGGCTGATCAGTTTGGGACTGAATTGCTGCACAGCCCCACAAAGCAGCAGAATATTTGGTACTACTCAGGTATTATCTGCCACTCTGAGGCGCTTCCAGGTTGAGTGAAGTGTGTTCACACAGCACAAAAGATGACAAAATGCCTGCCAACCGCATCCCATTAGCTGTCAAAGTGCAGCAGGGAAAGGCACAGGAGAGCTGAAAGGGTAACAAATAACGTTTGCATTTAGCGTCTAATGAGATGAAAAACACCCTGATGCATATTCCGAGCCGTCCTTCACCAACACAAACGTCATGCAAGCCAGGCAGAAAAAGACACCCGCCTCCATTTATGTGTAGCAGCAGAGGGGCTGCTGCCAGCTGCCAGGATTGTTTACTGCGGCAAATGAGATGCACGAGAGCCGGAACCTTTGTTCAGCGAGGTGCGGGGCGAGCTCGGCCGTGTGAAGGACAAAAGACCTGATTCCGAGCCGTGATGCCAACGGTGATTTTCAGGCCTTCGTATACAGGGCGAGCACATTTCAGCAGTGCTGCTAACATGACAGCAAGCCCTGCGTGCGTGGGCTGTGAGCTCGGCACACATGGGCACGCTGGAGGATGGCTCTCCTCACATCCCCCTGCAGTCAGCCAAAGGCTGCCGCTGCCCATCTCCTCAGCCTTGGCTGCAAGCTGCCAAAACATCTGATTTGAAGGCGGAGGCCCCGAGGGCCGTTCCTCCTCCAAGCCCCGCGCACAGCCTGCTGGCTCGGCCACTTGTCCAAGGGGAACAGCGCTGAGGCGCCGGCGCACCCGCGTTGCGGAGCCGTCCCCCGCAGCCCCACGACCCACCGCCACCGAGCCCGAATCAGCACTTACGGTTCGCAAGTAGCAACCATTCCTCAGCCTGCAAATCCCAAGCTGCCGGGGGACCGAGCGAGCGGCTGTGCGACCACGGCACGCACGGATGAGGAAACCCCTCCTCCACAGATGCCCTATTTATTCGCTGCTTTAGCATCCCGCGCTGGGGGGGGGGGGGGGGCGGAGGGGGGACTTACCCGTCCTCCTCCCCGACCCCTGAGCTGGGGAGCCCACGGCGGCTCTGGGTCCCGCAGCATTTTACCTGGCAAACGGCCGCATCCCTCCTCAGAGCAAACCCGCCAGAGCTCTATTCTGACACAACAGGAGAACACGAAGGAACGCACGCATCACAACCGCCCGCGGCCGGCGACAGCACGGTGACAGGCTGGAGGCTTCGGCACGGACAGAGCTGCTCTCAGCGCTCATTTCGTCTCTCTGTTTGTGCAGAGCCTCAAAGCAGGGCGATTTGCAGCAGGGTCAAATTGAAGCGAACCCCAAATCAAGCAAAGGTCCATCCGCACACAGACCCACGCACACGGTGTATCCTTACTTCCTCTGCGCTCTTCTCTGTCGCCTGTACCATTCTATCCCGGGTCTTTAAGTACGAATTAAATCTCCCACACACTGCCCTGTCCTCTCTGTAACCTCCCAGTGCAGGAGGAAGGCCTCTCGAGCAAGGAGCCTGGAGGACAAAACAGCCCCATGTCTTTTACGGTATCACTCATCTGTGGAAAAACACACTATCATAATTTGTTTGTTATGACTGCCAGCGATCATGGGGCAGGGAAATAAGGCGGAAGTCACGGAACCCTGGGTTAAAAGTCACTCCCCACTCAGCAAACATCAGACAAAAAAAATAGAAGTTGTGGTAATCCCCCCAAAAATGCAAGGAATGGACTGGAAATCAAAGGCTGATCAGCATTCAGGTAATCTGCAGACCTGTGTGAGCTCGCCAACTGCTCACATTCAACACATGGCAGAAGAGAAAAAGCCAGGCAGACGCCTCTCACTGCACAGTTAAATCACTCGGGCTCCGTTCCGCTATGGCCCAGGGACGGTCAGGTGCATTCAGCATGGCAGGTCTGGGACAGGAAGGTGGGAACAACAACAGCAGGGAGGCATGGCCATGCCCAGCCCAGCCGGCTCCCCCCACTCCCAGCACGCTTCAGCGTGCATTGCATAACCCAATAAGCCTAACCACCCTGCCTGAGACGATAATGAATCCTGTCACAGCTCCAAACAGAACCATAATCCTTGAAGGATGGGGAATCTGGAGAGCAAGGAAAGAGAGCGGGCACTTTGTGAGTGATATTTCAACTACAAAGATCATTTCTTTTGCACCAAAATGATTACGGAGAATGAGATTTTACAGTGGTGCTGCCACAGACCAGTATAATTCTACTGAACACGGCTGTACGGTGTAACCACGGCAGCAGACTTTGTTTTGCTTGCTGTGCAGGGTCCGTCTGCAGCAGGTAAGAAGACCTTTGAGCTCAGAGCACAGCTGCACTGCAGTGGGGTGGGACGGCAGACCGACACGTGGTGCTCACTGTGCTGCCCTGCCAAAGGGCAAGCAACGTGGCAGAAAATACGCCCAGAGAGCAGCTGAGGGCGGTGTGAACTCGCTCGATCCCTGTGCCTACAAGGTGCAGCCTGCTGCCATCCAGGCAGTTATGGGGCAGACCCACTGCAGGGAGGATGCAGGGTCAGAGAAAGCACAGAGCAGAGGAGAACTTCACCGGAGCTCCCCAATTAATCTAACAGCATACAGCATATCCTCGTGTTGCAAGCGCAAGGCATTGCCAATGGAGAGCTTCATCTAATTCTCCTTTTACTGCAACCCATGGGAATTTAACAGGGAATCACAGAATGGTTTCAGTTGAAAGAGACCTTACAGACCACCAAAGTCCAACCAACCTGCCATAGTGAGGCACCATCCAGCCTGGCCTTGAGCACCTCTAGGGATGGGGTACCCACAGCTTCTCAGTGCCAGGGACACACCACCCTCTGATTAAAGAATGTCTTTGTAACATTTCTTTTTGGTACGCAGTAGAAAACACCCTTTATCTCCTCAGCTCAGTGTGAGAAGGAAGAGGTTGAGCAGACATTGTAGCTTAGGCCTCTCAGACCCCATGATGAGGGCTGTTGGATTGCAAATACTAAGAAAAGCCCTAATTGCCAAGGATTTATTAAAATGATAAGGAGGCACACATGGCATTGTTAGTTTCACCACATTTTCACGCTTGCACTGAGTCAGTCATTTTAACCCATTCCTGGTACAGACCCAACCAATGTGCCTTCCTCCATGAAACAGAGCCACCAAGAAACACATCACAGTGTGCCCACAGCCAGAGCAGCTTAGAAATGGCATCCCCCTTCCACAGCTTCGTGAAAGTGCTGAGAGCTGCAGGATGCCAGGAGGCACAGAAATCACAGAGCCATAGAATGACTTGGATTGGAAGGAACCACCTATTTCTAATGCCCCCCAATGCAGATATTTCTTACTGACCAAACCAGCCCATGGACCCCAAACTACCAGAAGCAGCCACAGATGAAGGCAGAGATTTTCCCGGATGCTCAAGATGCCCACCTGCAACCAGTGGCTGCTGCTCCGGTCTGACTGCAAGCTCTGTGCACACAGCAGTTGCTTACCTCTGGACTGGGAAGCAAAGCATGCAGTTTGTGTCAGTGGCAAACAGGCCATGGAACAATAAGGGATACGCCTCTGCCTGTGTACACAGTGCAGGTCCGGTTAAAGCAGGCACAGCTTGGGAGTGCTGCTCCAGAGTACACCAGGGATATAAAAGCCATTCCATGGATTTTTGGCTGTTTACTCACATGCACGCTGCCAGTGCACTGCTTCTTCTGCTGTTTCTGCCTTTGCTTGGGTGGGAGTGCAAGCATACTATGTTTTTTTCTCACAGAGTGCTGCCACAAGGTCAGCGACCGAAGAAAAGCAAAGAGATTTGATGCCCATCTTCATGGTCAGCTCAAGGTTCTCTTTTGGCCTCTTGGTACACTCGCATTCCCCTTTTATCAGCAGAGACTTCAGCACAATAACCTGCACTGTTAAGAGTATCTTCTGAGCTGCACAGAATTCATTTGTTCTCTCACCCAAGCACTTCACTGCCTTAATGCATTTTACCCCACGAAAGCGAACATTTTGAGACCTTTCCAAGTTTGCACCAATCTACTCTCCAGCTGCAAAGTATGCAGCAAGGCTTTGTCACTACACAAACTGAGCACAGGCATACAATGAAAGTGCTAAGTCCTGCAAGCGTTGCCATATGGCAGATCTAAGCTTGTCACCATGAACTAAGAGAATCACTTTAAAGACTAAATGGGAAGCTCACCTAATTTGCCCATCTGTCCCAGGATGCTTATTGGTTTTAAAAGGTGCAATAAGCTACCAGGTGGAACGTTCTGTATTGAACAGACTGGCTTGAGATGGTTTGCTTTCATTCTGGTATCACACAGACATACACATACACTGCAATATAGAAATGGTAGATGTTACCCAAGTTGCTGGGTCAGCCATGGAGACATCAGTGACCACAGAATTGATATCACCTATAAATCTCAATTACATTCCCTTGTGGATATAGGTTATTTTATACCCTCTAGCCACAGGGTCATTAGTGCTTGTCTACTAGAAAGATTCAGTGTCCAGGATAAAGAGCTAGCTTTCAACACACTGGTCTTCAATAGATACTTTCTCCTCCAATTTATAGCACACCTCTGTACATTACTCACTGCACACACTATGGCCTGTTACAATAACAGCATGAGATTCAGTGCTGCCACGCGGGGCCACCAACTTCATTTAGTGCCATCCAACCTGGCCTTAAACATCTCCAGGGACAGGGCACTGATGACATCTCTGGGCAGCTGTTCCAGCACCTCACCACTTTTATAGTAAAGAACTTCCCCTTGATATCCAACCTCCTTCAACTTAAAACCCCTTATTTATAACCTTCCTCCTGCCAACCCATCCTACACACTGCATGGACCTGGCAATGGTTGATGGCTGAGATCCTGTGGATTGCAATGTTTTCATGCAACAAAGCTGATGCAGTTTTGCCACCACACTGTTTCCATGCTCTCCTTTGGCACAACTTAATTGTTTTGTTGTTGTCGTTTATTTATTTTTAAAGGATTGTGCAAAAGAAAACTGAAAAGGAAGAAGCATCACAGTGTGTGTGGAGCATCACAGCCCACATTCACAGGTCATCCCACCTCCAAAGCTACTTGCTCTGCTCCCTCATGAAGGAGTCCAGCTTCTGTCACACCTAGGAGGAGTAGAACTGCTGTCTCCTCCACAGTGTCTGAGCTTAGAATCATAGAACTGTTCAAGCTGGAGAAGACCACTAAGATCATCTGGTCCAACCGTCAACCCATTGCCACCTATACTCTCTTCTTGAAAATCTCCAAGGGATGGTGACCCCCCCCCATCCACCTCTTTGGGAAGCCTGTTCCAATGCCTGAATACTGTGTTTGAGAATAAATTTTTCCTAATATCCAATCTGAACTTCCCATCATGCAACTTAAGTTCATTACCTCTCATTCTACTAGGAGACACTACCCGAAAGTGCAGGAGGAGCCTCCTCCTTAGTGCCCTAAAACACACGACAATATTGAAAGCAGAGCAAAATAAACGCTCCTAGAGTGTGGTGGATATTTATAACTGAGCAACCAACAACAGCCCAAATGCCAGCCCTGCCCCACACAACAAGGTGAGGGAGGAGATGTGCTACATCCATGCTGCAGAATTGGTCCAAGCACTGAACCATTTTCATCCACCTTCATTAGGCATTAAAGCCATGATGATCAGCAAAACCCACTGCGCTGCTTGATAACCTTGGACCTGCTGCTTAAAATAACCTTTCCTCATCTCCTTACAGTTCATCATCCTTGTCCTGAATACAAAACTGATAGAAATCGCAGGTAGCAGATAGTACAATCCAAACCTTTAAAGGCGAGAAAACAGGAACTGTATGAAGTCCACACACCAGCTACCCAATAGCTGAAATACCCTTTTGGATATTCAATACTGGGAGCCACATTGATGCTTTAAGCAAATGCACACAAAGGTACCTCAAAGCACTGCCATACATGTACCTGAAGGTAAGGCTTGAAGACACCCCATGTAAAAAGACAAATGCTCTGTTGGCAGAGACTACCTGAATAATAACATGTCAGATCTCTCTCCATCCCAACAGTTCTTAAGCATGCTTTGCCTAGGTATTAGTAGAAACGTGCCACGTCTGCTTCAGTTTTTAAAAAAAACATGTATTTTGATCTACATTTAAAAAATGTTACGATGCAAAACTAACACAACAAGACATAAATGACCGTAAAGGTGTTTGAAAAGTGACGTGTTACCATAAGATGAGAACAGAAGAAGTTCTGTTATTAAAGCAAAACGTTCTTTCCTACACAGTATCAAACAGAAACGTATCTGGAGACAGACGAGCTGTTGCAAGACTGATCTGCAACCTGTTACATCTTAAGAAGGCAGCTTCTGCTTAATCATTCATGGCTCATGTGTCACCGTTAATTCAGATCTCATTCCTGATTATGATCCAGCACACTTAAGCACTATGTTTTCAAGCACAGCCACCCACTTCACCAAACCTGAGGCCCAGGGAAGCAAGCAACAGGCAAAACAAAACCTTGGGAGATAAACTGAGGCCAATACTAATTTTTGTGTTAGCCTTGTTATTTCTGCACTACTAATAAACTCAGGTAGGAGGTAAGACCAGCTCAGCGTTCTCCTCCCGATCTGTGGTAGAACCTCATAGATGCTAGTTAATGTGATCATCCTCCCAAGACTAATACTAAAATGATTGTGATGTTCTTAACTCAAATGTTATAAAGATCTTGAATCCTGTAAGAGGTCACTGGTTGGACTGCACAAGTGTTCATTTTAATTTCCATCAGTAGCAATTTCCATTTCATTACCACACAGAATATACTGAATGAACAACAAAATAATTGTACTACGGTCTTCCAGATGTTTTTAGGAAAGAGGCTGAGTAAAGAAATAGGCCTAACATTAAATGAAATTCCATACACTTCTGAAGGTCAAAAGGAAACGTAATCATTATAGAAATCACGCTGTCCACAGAGACAGGCCATGAATCTGTTCCCAGATTTCATGCATTCATACATGTAATGGTGAATTGGAGGCTTAACTTAAAACAGGATGATCTCCTGAAGAGCCCGAATGAACTCCTATCATACAGCCTTAGAACCAGACTGCATTTGACAGATGCGAGACAGAAATCTCCCTGACTCTTTACACAGAACCCACAAATAAAATTGTGTTTCATATGAATTCTCACATCCTGCCCTCTAGCACTAGATAAACTGTCTGGTGTCATAATACAGCAACAAGTCACAGTAATAACAAAAATAAGAGGCTAACTTGACTCTCAATAGTAAACTTGAACAGAATTGAAAAGTTTTGTCAGTCAGTTTCTGATGCATGAGCTTCTGACTTTTATCTCACATAAAGCTCGAAAACACATCTTCTTACCGTGCTCCAATAACATCAAAGAGATGCTGCCAGCGATCATTGATTTTGTTCAGCTTATCATCTATTTCTGCAACTCGGTTCTTGTTGCTGGCCTTGATTAGTTGGTCGCCCATTTGTTTCAAGTGAAGCTTATTTTCACTGAACAGGTTTATTTCTTCCATGCAATCCTGAGAAATATAAACAAACATCGCTTAATTTCTGGGCAAAGCAAAACAAAACTCTCTGTTTCTTTCCCCATGTCTGAGTTGTTCTAAACTTGCCTCCACTTTCCTGATTTAGCTTTTCTTATTTTTTAATCAAACTACTTCAAAAGAACCCAAATTCAAGTCTGGGATGGCTTTATTTTGCCAGTATTTATACCTAGAGGAGATCTGAGATTAGACACCGAGTGCTTTAAGCCATCGGGAAGAACAGCAGCCAGAAATAACAATTAAACAACAAAAACACCCTGTTTAAAATCAAACCAATACGAAAGTATTAGACAACACCAACTGCACTGAGTACTGAGAAGGGGCAGAATTAGGCTTCATTTTTGGTTGTGATAATCTCTCTTTTGCCTGCCACAACACCTCCCATTGTTCAGTCTCTTCTTTGCCCTCTGGCTGCCAATTGCATAACAGTGAGAAGGGAGGAGGTAGTGAGATGCTCCCAGAACATCAGTAATCCCTAGCAAGGAAGCTCTGGGCTGTGCTATGCATGTCTCAGCTCAGCCCCTCACCAACACAACTCACATTACACTCATGCCTAAATGCAGTTAGGTGGCATTTCTGTCTGGTGCTTTGTCCCAGGTCCAAACACCAAGAAGAGCTTCAGACAGAGCAGCTCATCACCTCACAAAAGTCTGTACATGCTGTTTTTATAGCATCTGTTGCTTCCTTCTGGGAGGCAAGGAAGAGATGAGGAATGGCTGCTGCATAACCAGCTATCAGGAAGCAATTGTAGAAAAGCGGCAATGCTACTTACCTTCTGCAATTTGTCTATCATGTCCTCAATGCTAACATCTGCAGTCTGTAGCACTTTGCTTTCCATTTGTACCAGCCAGGAGCAGAGCTCCTTATTCTTTTCATTGAACACAATCCAGGCATTGAGTCTGTCCTCGATCTCCTGCTTACGGAGAGACACCTATGGATAAGGACACAAATGAAATGCTGACAACATCTCTCTCAGGAAGGAAAACAGTTGATTATGAACCCTCTAATTTCTCCTCTGCATTCTATTATGTTTCATTTTGCAGGAGCACTTAATAAGTATCTCTAGCTTTCTTTTCAAAACCGTCAAGCAGATCGTTATTACAAGTTATTTTGGATAGCAAGGCCAAAAGTTGACTAGCAAACACCAGATTCTCTCCCTCAGAACTGCACTGACTGACAGCCTTATAAATAACAGCACCGTGTAACAATTTACATATTACTCAGTGAAAATCTGAAGATGCCAAACAAGGTAATATAAAGTATATAATTACCATATACTACTTATTATGGCCTCATGTACAGCACAAAAAAGGTAGCACCTAGGTAAGCTCTTTATTTTTTCCTATTGAAAGAAAAGAAACAGGAAACCCCTTGTTCTCACCCATAAACTTTGTGCAATGAAGATGGAACATAACCCCGCTTGCCTCTGTTGCAAATAGCCACTCCAAATACCAAACCACGCCAAGAAAAGTATTTCCTCCTCACACCTAATGTGCATCTTGTGCAATATGTGACTCATCAAAATCCAGTTACTGATCCTCCTAATCTAATCTCTAGCACTATCTGGTACCTCAGAGTAAAATCTAAGACTGTCGTGTGGATGCAAGACCAGCTCCAGACAACTGGGATCAAAGTGGGAGGCACCAACTGATATTCTCTCACTCTATTGCTTTTCTCCCTTATTTATTTATTTATTTATTTATTTATAAGGAAGGGGGTAGGGAGATGAAATGTCTAAATCTTTGATGATAATCTCAGTTAAGAGATCATAGAATGACAAAATCATTAAGGCTGGAAGAAACCAGTAAGATGACCAAACCTACAAGTCAGCCCATCCCCACCATGCCCGCTAAGCCGTGTCCCTCAGAGCCGTATCTCCACATCTCTTCAGCACCTCCAGAGACAGTGACTCCACCATCTCACTGCGCAGAACATACCAACATCTCACCACTCTTTCTGAGAAATGTCTCCTAACATCTAACCTGAACCTCCCCTGGCATAACATAAGGCCTTACCCTCTGAGATAAGGGGCTATGCACGTCAGTAATACTGTTATTACATCTTGAGATGATCTTGACTCTATTTTTGTCTTCTAAGCATGGGGCAACAACATTTAGAAGGAAGTTCTTAGTGGACTAACTAGTACAGGAGTAAAGCAGGAAGGAGTCAACAGATCCCACAGAAGCTTCTAAGAACACAAGCCCTTCGAGTCATGCTTTGCTTTGAGCACTGTCACCCCAAACCAGCTGTCCCCAGTACCAGTTCCAGCTCTGCACCCATCATGCGATGCAGGAGCTCTCTGGCCATCCTCAAGGCAGGCTGCAGGTTTACCAAGCACCAGACATCCCTCTTGAACACTAGCATTTGCTAGGACAGGGCTCACTGATTAAAAAAACAGTTAAATCTGTGACCAGCCTTAGAAGGGCAGCTATGCAAACACTAATCCCTTGAGTGCATCTGCTCACTAACCATGTTTGTGTCCCTGTCCAGTGCAGCACGGACATCTGGCAGTTCTGTTCCCATGGCCGTGACAGCTGCAGTGATGCCTCACACTTAAAGGCTTTCCCATCTCACTGTTTACACTGTAGTAAAAAATACTGATGCATTTTTACGCAGTACGTGTTGACTCCTCTAATTTGATAGCCAAAACGAAGCAGTTGTGCTAGCAGCAGAACCAATGAAGTGTCCAGCTCTGAGCATCCATGCAGGCTCTCTGGAGGCTCATTAGGGCTGTCAAACATTTCAGTATGTCCCTCTGCTGCAGCATGGAATCGATTTACTCCCACTAAGGATTTTTTTTGTCTAAAACTTATGTAATATTTATTTCCTGCCATATCTCCAAGGTAGGCAGGACACAATACTGTTCCTTCCAGAAATCCAAGTGGAAATCTTGAATCTGAACTGAAATTATTATACAGCCTGGATAGGCAGTAGTTGGGTACATACATAACACAGATCAGTTTTCAGGGCTGTTCGCCAAAGTTCATCATCAGTTCACAGAAAAAATAAGGAAAAAAACTCAACAAACTTCTCTCCTTATAGGTTTAACTGCAGATTTCCATTAGGTAAATGGCTCAGGCATTCCAATTTACATCTAACAGCCTTGTGAGAGGGGAGGGGGGCTGGCATTATTTCCAGAGCTCAGAAACAGTAGCAGAGACAACTCTGGTTGTAGATTAACTGTCAAAGATACTAAATCCTTTCTTGCTGCAAGGCCAAAAAGAAACCCAAATAACTATTTCATCGCATCAGCGTTTGTGGAATAAATAGAGCTGCTCATTCCTTGCTCTGGCAGTGTTCCCACAGACGTTGCTTCACCTTGGTCTAAGTAAGGGTTGGATGTGAAGCACTTTTTTCCTTCTTATTTATTTTTTTGCAAACTGTGGAATAAAAGCTTGTGAGAGACAACAGTTTGGCTGCTGACAAGTAGAGTCATCCTGACTGACTTAAAACCTGAAGTATGTTGCCTCTTCCAATCCTGTTAAGGGGGCAAAGTAAACACCCATTCAAAGTGCATAATAACCCAATGAATCAAGTTCATGTGACTTTGCTGGTACTTTTTCCCTGGCTATTTCACACGCAGAACTAAATTAAGTGTAATAACAACAAGATACAAAGAATGCAAATGTTTTGCAGCGTGTTGCTGCAACAGAACAGACAAGCCAGTTCAGAATGTGTTTAAAACCCAGTGTCTGCATTTAAACACATTTTTCTTTATCAACCCATCTGGCATTCTTTGACACCAGATCGCTAGGGCATCCCCCTTCCTTTCCCAGTTTCAACCCCTCAGGCAGTTCCTGTGTTTATCCACCCTCCCTCCCCCTCTCCCTTTGGCGGCCCTGAACAAAGCTACCTATGGCAGCGCACAGTTGCATCTGGGCTCCTGCAAAGCAGGCGCTTACTACTTACAAAGGGTGTGCAGTGAAAATAAATAAATCAATAAATAAAAGATAAAGAAATCACAGCACTGTCGCCAGGAAACAAAGGACAAAGTTCAGCCCTTCTCAGCTGCCCCAGGAGAAGTCCCATTCCCTCCCAATGCAGCAAAAATAACCCAAACTCAAAAGAAAACCCATATACTTGGCCTGCTCCCCCTTGCCTTCCAGGCCCTATGAGCATCTTGATATATAAAAACGTTATGCAGAAAACTTACTCGCAAGCAGAGCTCTTCCCACTGCCTGTGCAAATGTTCCACTTGCTCCTGGAGTACCATCATGTCCTCGGTGAGGATGCAGTGCGCCAGCTCCGCCTTCATGGCCTGCAGCTCCTTCATGTTGTGGGCCCAGTCTGCCAGCGACTGCTCCAGTTCCTGCATGGAAACACCCAGCACAAGCCTTGGCACTAAGCTCCTCTGCTTTCCAAACCTGCTCGCTAATCCCTTGCCTGGCCTGTGGGGGAGGAGAGGAGGGGAATGTGCGGTGCTTGTGCAGCGCTCTGCAGCCAGACTGGATGCGGACCCTATGGGTTTGGCTTAGGGTTTTACCCTGAGCCCAGGGCAGCGCTGCTGCTCATTCACTAGGGCTGCTCTGGCCAAACGTGTCAAAATGCTGCTGGAGCCCAGCAGCTCCCCGTGCTTCAGGACAGAATTTCACAGCCAGGAAGATGTGACCATTCCTTTAGGTTTTCAGGTTATTTTTTTTATTTTGGCCAAGCTGTTCCTGCCTGCATTTGTTCCAATTTCAGGTTGCTTACTTATATGCTAAGGAAAAAAATCGGGTTCCCTTTGCTAATGCGTGACTTCACAGCCACTTCATCAGATTTCTCAGAAATCTGAAGCTTTAAATTGCTCACTCACATAAACACCACTTCTATGGCTTCTCTCCTCCCACTCCCCTTTGCAACATGGTTATGCACTTTCCTGATCAGAATTAAAGAAGCACTGCGTGCAACTGGGAAATGGGAGATTCTAAACATGAGGTCCCCCTTTTGCAAGGTGGTCACTGGCTCCTCTGACAGAAAAAGCTCTTACATAGAACTCAATTGGTCTCATTTTACAGGGGAAAAAAAATAGCAAGTGGCAGGAGAATCGTTCTGGGTCTGAGCCCTATGGGTATTTTCACAGGTCTTTAGATCCAGTCGTTTATCTAAATCCTAAAAGCAATTTCTGGCCTGCTTCAACACTGGAGGAAAAAAAGATAAAAAAGTGAAGCTGAAACATTTACTTGAGTTCAAAACAAATTACTGCCTATAGATGCACAGATATGCATTTGTTTGTCTTGATAAAGGTCGAATCCCTGCAATAATGAAGTCAGTATCAGAATTTCATACCATTATGCTCCTGGTATTTTATTCTGCTGTGATATCCCAGAGTAGCAGCTGCAGTGGTCCTGTCTAACCCTGATATCTCTGTAGCCAAATTTCTCTGCTTGGAATTAGAGGCAGGAGCTGTCTGTTGCCATTTCACTAATAGTTCAGGACTGCAGCCAGCACTGCTGCTGTGGCAAAGGCAGCCAGTGCTCACAAAGAAGATTTCAGACAGCTGATAATGAGTACAAAGCCTTGGCTCACTAAAAAGCTTATTTATTCCCACCATACAAGTCAACGATTCACTTCATAAAAGAATGATGAAAAACTGACCAGTCCAGAAATAACACCTCCCATCCCTTGGAAATGCTTTGCCATTTAATTTTCATTAAGTACTGTGGGCTGCAAGGGTTTATGCCACTCCCTTTCTCTAATTTTCTTTCTTTTTAATTATTTCTGGATCCCACAGGTGTGCACAGTGCTTTGCATCCTTTCAAGCTCTCTTGCCTGAGGAGCTCTCCATCCAAAACAGATTGGAAAACAAAAGAGAATATGCAGCCATTAGGATGCAGCCAGCTTGAGCTCAGACCAGGGACTCTTTAACATCTTGTTTGAGAAGCAGCTTATTTTATAAATTCAGATGGTGGGAAGTGAGAAGGAGGTAAAAAATATTACAGCAATAACTTTTTTGCAGGAAGAATCTCTCTCATGCATGCAGACAGTTCAGCTGCACTTTGCAGATTGGCAGCAACCAGGATGGTATAAAGGAGAAAAATTCAGAGCCACTGAATAATGGGAAATTGACTTCGAAGGGATTGAGTGACGTGCAAAGACTATATCCATATAAATACAATATGCTCGTTCAGTACCTTAATGTGTTCCTTGGATTTGTAGAGTTCTTCATGTTCGACCGGAAGTGGATCTTTTACTTCATCCTTCAGCTCTCGCAGACTGCTTTCTAACTCCTTGGTTTGTTTTTCACAGCTGTCCCAGCTCTGCTCAAGGAGACCCAAGAAGTTAAGATACAGCATGCCGGACACAGATGTGACATGATGTACTATATATCTAGGTTCCACAATAGCATCTTCAGTCCACTGAAGTAAATAATCATAGGCTCTAGGTATTTGGATTTTCTCTTTGATACATGGTGATACACCCACAGGACTTTAGTGCACTGATTTACAGAGAAGAGTGCACACTCTGTAGTGATTAAAGGTGTTTTAAGGAGTATTTCTGCTTATCTTGTTATGTTCAATGTGAGAGGCGTTTAGTATAAATCCAAGGCTAGGGATCATTTCACTGATGATATTAAAATATGCTGTCTGGCCATGAAAGCAGATCTGTTGTTCTAAGGAAATAAATATGATCTGCGCTTCTGTTTACAGGTACAGCATCAGGTGGAGCAGTGAGTAAAGTTAAACCTCTATAGGCTGAATTTTTGCTCAGGCATCATACCTCAAAGCAGGGCAGAGCTCTAAGGCCATGGATGCATGACAACAATCAGAGTGGGAACATCCATTATGGTAACAAATGGATATGAACCTCATTTTCCTTTGGAGAGCTAAAGGACTATGTTTTTAGCTTCCCACAAGCCCTGATGACAATTGCTGCTCCTCCTTTGGAGGAGCATTTTCTACCTGCAGGATGCTGCTGAGCTGCGTCTTCATCTTCTCCAGCTGGACCTGCGTGTCCCCCCAGCTCTGCTGCAGCTGGCTGAGCTCTTCCTGCAGAACATCGCTGGTCTCAGGATCGGAGTCGGTGCGCAACTTCTCGCCAACATCAATGATAGAGGAGTACATGCCTTGCCACCTCTGAAGAATCACTGCCTTACTCTTTAAGACAAAAAGTTTCTTAGCTGTTAATCGTGACACACTCCAAATAAGCCATCAATATTAATTTGCCTACGACTCAATTTAGTCTATAACACAAGCAATATGATCGTTGTTTCTTTCCTTAAAGCAACAGCAGGAAAGAAGGGCAATTTGGAGTGGGAGAGAGAAGATATTCTGGCTTTTCTCACTAATGAAAAGCATGAGCATTAACTTGAAAAATCTGCTGTAAATCATCCTTAAACAGCAGGTAAAAATAAAGATGAAATGAAACAAGGCTAGCAGCAAATGGAATACTGGTAATGTGTTAAGTCAACATTAGCTGTGTGGGAACATGAGAAACTTTGGAAAGTACAAGTAGAGGACTTCAATGCATTTTGAAGTGTTATAGATTTCTTCAAGCAACCACCAATTTCACCGATTCTTCTTGTCTTCTTATAAATCAAGGAGGTTAATTCAATGAAAAGCCAAGGCAGCCAGTATGAACAAAGGGAAATGGGCTTTCCATTGCACACAAAATGGTGCTGCTATGAAAAACTGCTGCCTGGTTTCACTGCATTCTGGAGTGGTGGCCACAAGGACAGATGCCCTTCTAAGTTCTCTCCCTTCTGCTTCTGGCACCTGGTGTCCATTCCTGCACACTCACGACACACATCATCACACATTCAGGTTATTTTAAAGCTTTTTCTTCTTACTGGAGAGAAGTTTAAATCTGAGGAAAATCACAGATTTTAGATTTATCAGATACAATACCTTGAAATCATGGATTAGATTTCTAAGGTGGTAAAGGCTGTAGCAGTCCTGGCTCTTGACAGCTGTGAGGAAACTGTTTGTATCAGCAAGGAATCTGCTGAGGCTCCTCAGCGAACCCCTGAAGAGCTGCCACTGGCTCACGAGTCCATCGATATCTTTCTTCCTCTGCTGAACCAACCAGGTAACGTTCTGCCACTGCTCTTTCAGCAACGTGAGCTTGGAAATAAACTCTGTCCTGTAGACAATAGGTGTTGAGTGGTAAAATATTTTGACCTCAAGGCTGTATTTCCAATAATTGTGATGGATTTACATTTGGAATACTGTAAAATTCCAACTACAGTGCCCAGCTAAGCAAAAAGCTCTACACATCCACAAGCTTAGCTCTGCTCTACATATTCCACGTTTTAAGCAAAACAAGACAACTTTTACATGGTATAAAAATAGATAATGCAAGTCATTCTTGCTATTAATTTATAGCAACATATGTAGTACAGAAATCACAGAAACAATATGCACTAAATATCTGTCTAAAGAACAAGGAAGATAATAATGCAAGTGACGCGAGATCTCTCATTGTGCAGCAAAATTGATTTGTGCATTTACCAGATTGCAATGGCAAGTTCAGCCATCACTGAATCCTACAGCAGGGGGATGTCACTGCAAAGTGAAAAGGCTTTGTGTTGCTACTGAACCCATCTAAACACTTTCACTTCTCCTGCAACATGTTTAGATGACCCATATCATCTAGATGGGATGATTAAAGTGAGCCCCTGGCTATCCCTCTTGCTTCTCTGCAGGAGGTCATGGCCCCCATATTAGCTCTTATACAGATGTGTTTCTCCATTTGAAATGGAGAACTCTGGAAAAAGAGAAAGGGACCTTTATATGCAGCATTCTCGTTACGTCTGCAAGAAGTTGGCCTCTCAATCACACTGTTCAAACAACTGCAGAGAAGCAGCAGCAGAGAAGGAAGCTTCATGTACAGGACCAATTAACTAATCTTATTTGGCAGAACATCCAGTTACTATCAAAAGTGGAGTCTGAGCACCTGTGTTTCTGTTTGCACCTCCTCACACTTCTGCAAAAGTTGCCAGGAGATTATTCAAAGAGAAAATCTGGTCAGCACTTTGAGTTTGTGTCCAATACTGAATGCAAAGAGGAGAACCCATTCACTGAATTAGCAAAATCTTTGAGAGAAAAACAAACGTATTACCTTTTTTCTGCCTCTCCAGATTCCAGGAACAGTAGAACTTTTGCTATGATAGAATTAAATGTCTGCTGATTTATGGAAATCTCAGTTTGCAGCATCTGAAAATAGCACAAGAACAACAGTTTTAACTATTCATTGAACAATCTTTGCTGTGAAAGCTGGTTCTGCTCCTCTGCAGTGACAGCACAAGTGATTTTAAATGCCAAAAGTATTTTCAAGTGCTATCACATACACACCCTAAAAGGTTCCACACTTCTGTAATACCAGGAGGAATTCGCACCTTCGTGGTAACCCAAAAGGAGCTGATGTTTGCTGGATTATGAGAAATACAATCTAGACTATATGATGGGAAAGGTAGAAGAAAAGAGACATAAGGCCGAATTCACCCCTTGCTATACTTGTTTTACTACATTTTATTGCAAAGAGTGAACTGATTTGGAGAGGTGTAAGAGAGAGCAAAGAACTTCTATTTCCAAGCATTTCCGATCACCTTCATCATTCGAGATACTTTGATTTTTAGAGTTAACTTTACCTCATAGACTCTCTGTTGCTCTTGTAGTTCTTCAAATTGTCCTGGGACGTTACTCTTCAGGGCCTCTTTCATTTTTTCTAGGAATTTCATCCAGTTTTCACATTTCTGAAGGAATTTCTTTTCATCAGTTTGAGTTCCCTCCATCACACTACAAAACAAAAGAAATCTTCAGGATCTATTTTGCCGGTGGTTGGTTTTGTGCATATGTTTGCGTATGTTTTAATGTGGCCATTACTAATGCTAACACAGTAGGGTTTTGGTTGACTTTTCTACCTTTCTTCACTCATAGCCTTTTATGTTTTTGCTTCAAGTGGCTTGGAACAGAACTAGCCACTAAATCATAGAATCACAGAACCATAGAAATACTCTGGAGTTAATCTGGTAGAAATCCAATGTAGAAGCCCTCCAAGAAAGCTGTTAACAGCTAGTAATACTTCCCATGCTTTAATTCCATTTTCACTCTCCTCAAAGAAAAGAACACAGTTAATAATGACGTTTTGTTTGCCTGTCACACCTGCAATGTTCCAAAGCAGTTGCTGTCTTCTGACTCCACTGCCGGGTCAGGCTCTGCATCTTCTTTAGGGTGAAGTCACTGAGGGGCAGCTTAATGCTTGCTTCATTCAAACTCTCTATGCTTGGAGAAAGGGCAGCAAGCTCCAGTGTGTGATTCTGGAAGTAAAAAGAAAGTTGATTGCAATCAAAATGCTAACTCAAGAAACCAGATTTTTATGTTAACTTCACAGTTTATAGGAAATAAACACGTCTGTTTCCTTGCAGGAGGCTTTCTTAGTAGTATTGAGCAGATATGCATGTGCCAGCACTTGCAGATTAACTCTGTACCCTGCATATATGGTACAAAAACAAGGTAGCTGCAGAATAAAGCTGGGAATAAGGATCTCCTATCAACTCCAAATCCACATGACTTTCCTCCCCTTTATGCAACCCATTTTGCTTGTGACGCATATCTAATTTTTACGTATTTTAATAATTTTTGGGGGATGAAATTACAGTTAACTCTGTTGGAAGTGCTCAAGCTATATTTAGAATGTGTATTTCCTTAACTAGGACTCTTAAATCCTGATTACTTCTACTTTTGTACTTGGGAAATGGAACATACCATGAGTAGTTGTGAGTTGTCTGCTTCTCCCTCTAGATGGAGGCTATCAAAGGCATCTGTACAATTCTTGACGTGACCCTCCAGAGTTTCAAGACAGTTCTTAAAATCCTCCAGTTGTGAAAGATTAAACTGGAATGAACATTGAAGATTTACATTAATTACGAGCTGGTTTAATAAATGTATTTGCTATACAAGAAGGAGCAATAAGCAATATCATCAGATAGACAAACATGTCCAATCCAACTTCCAATGTATTTATAACTCACAGAGTGAAATTCATTGTTTGCACTGGATAAGTGCAAAAACAGATTTCAAGAAACAGAATCAATAATTCTTGAGAGATTCTTAAGTGTCTGGAAGAAAAATAGGCATCTGGAATACCTTCTTGTAGATCTGGATTGGTTTTAGGTACATTGTTTTCATTCTTTTTGAAGCAAACTGAAGCCCTTAGGATTGTTACAAGGCAGAGCTGAGCAAGTTTACAACTTAGTTCAAAGTTAATAATCAAAAATGATTCCTGACCTGTAATCATCTGAGGGTCCACTTATAAAGGCATGTTATAGCAACACCAGCACATAAGAGGCCGAAACCCTTCCTTCATCTGTCCTTTTGGTTTCAAGTGTTATTTCCTTACATAATTGACCATACCATCAAGTTTTATGTTCTATAAAAACTGAGTTTTAATCTACTATTTTAGTTTCATTTCCATTCATGGAATACAGGACTCCAGTGAAGAAGTTAACACACTTTGACAACTACTTTTCTATTCACAAAAATACCTGTAATTCATCTAACTTCCTCTGCAACATCTTTTCCAAATAGGATGCTCTCTGGAGAGGTTGCAGCTTCTCCAACAGAACGGCTTGTGCAGCTGTCCCAGCCTGCTGTTTTATCTGATCAGCCAACTCAGAAATTTGGGAACGGCATCCCACTATGCTTTGAAGACCATGCTGTAAATTCTGATGAGAGAAGAGGAAATTAAAAAAGGTCAGCAAATGAATCAGATCTTCATTCATGTGCCATTTTCATTTAGTATCTTTTGTTGCTGTAACTAAGCTCTTTTGGTTGATCTCCTCCGTGAGCCAAATTCATACTTTCACTCAGAGGATAATAGGGATTGCACCCATTGACTCTAGTGCTGGGAAAGGCACAGTTCAAAGTTCAATGAAACATCAGTGCAGGCAGCAGGCTTTACTGTTTTTACAGGACAAATCAGGGAGAGGAATTAGAATATCTATCTCTACAGACCAGATTTACACTAGCAGATGAAGAAAATTGCTCCTACTGCAGATGAGAAATATCACTGTTACAGACTTGACACCTGGACAAGGAATGGCAAGAAGTCATTGTGAAACACACCAATTACTACAAGTGTCATGTACTTTTAGCCATGACTCTCCCTGGAATTTGCTGCTGTATATTGTCTTTACTGTATTGAACAAAGGCTTTTGATTGATGGTAAAGAACAGACATGATTCCCTAAAAAGCAAAATGGCTCTTAGATCCTTACTTTGGAACAGATCATATTTTAAGCTACTGCTTTAGCAATTTAATAATTTGAAATTATAAAACCATTTAGGTCAGAAAAGACTCATATGATCATCAAGTCCATCTATCGCTTAACACTACCAGGTCCACCATTAAACTACATCTGTAACTTCTATAGCCACACACCTTTTAAATACCTCCAGGCATGGCAACTCTATTACTTCTCTATTCCAATGACTAACCTCCTTTTCCACAAATAAATTCTTCTTGCCATCTAATCTGAACCCCCACTGTGCAACTTGAGGCCATTTTTCCTTGTGTCCTATCACTTGTCACATGAGAAAACCCATTCTGATTTCTTACACTGCGTACTGGACTTTACCTGTATTTATTGCGGTAGTATCTACCAGAAGATAAAATCGGAGAGATTAAAATACAACTTAAAATGCACGTGTAGTTTCATATACATGAAACACGACTTGTCACTGTTCCCCATTCTTCCACTTCATCATTCATTTTGCAAAACAGAGTGAATTGTACATGTCCCACTCATGCAAACTAGAACAGGGCCTACAGAGTAACTGGCATACTGGTGGTTATGCCATGCTTAGTAGGTGCAAACATCTTCCCAAAAATTTCCAGCAAACGTGTTGCCTCGTAGCTAACGTGTTTACAAATGTGCATGTCACAGCTATCAACAGGGCAGAAAGAAGTTGAAATGCTTTGTTCTAAGTTTGGCCACTGTTAGTTATTTCTGACATGGTGGGAAACACATGAGTTCTCTTCCTCTTGGCAGAAAATTTCTCAGTTGGCTACATGCAAAATAGGATACTGTGGACCTCTTCCGATATGTGGATAAAGTTCCATAAGGTGTGACAAATCATTGCTCTGGCCTGAAATAAGGATTATTGTATTTCTTTATTGCATTTTGAAGAAACCAAAAACGTCAGAACCTAATGACAGTTTGCTGCCTGAAAGAGTCAAATGTACCCTGGGGTCTCAGTATGAAATCTCATTTACCTAAAGTCAGCAGTGTCTGGAATAATATAATGAGCTCAGAAATCTGTGAACTTATCAGACCAGGCCAAAAAAAAAAGACCTAAAGCAAATGAAACCAATTTAAGGATGACTGTAGAAGACCTCAAGATGGTTCTGTGTTCTGGAAAACTGGTCTTTTTTTTTTTGACAGCTATTGATCTGGTGGATATTATCTCTCCTCCCAAGCTGTGCTGCTTAAAGTAAATCACTTTTAGCTTAATGATCCTTTCCAGCATAGCCATGATTTTCTGTATGGAGCAGAAAGGGACTGTAACTAAATATTATTGCTCCTCTTTGCTCCCTATGCTAACTGTAGTTTGATTTGGCCTCGGGATCTGGTCAAAGTATTTGAAGGGAATAAAAGTTTTTGTCAATAGGAAAAATCAGATTTCATGTTTTGCATTGACTGGATTATTATTTGATGCATGGGTGGAGGGGAAATGAAGGTGTTCATTAGCTTTCATTAGATTTATTTATTTATTTATTTTAATAAATCCTGATTTGCATAAGGCAGCAGAAACATATTCATGTACCTTTACATCCTGTATCCTCTGCTTCAGGGTTTCTATCATATTATCTTCAGGCATGCGGGCATCCAAGAGCTGAGTGCACTGCTCTTCATGCTGCTGTAACTTGGTTGCTGCCTCAGAACATAAACTATCATAGGGCTCCCAGAGCTGAAGCGTTGCTTGTGCTGTCCGCAGCTGATCAGTGATGTCTTCATTTACTGAGCTCCACCTGCCAACATATCAAATGGTGATAAGAGCATTTTGCTTGGAGATGCTCCTTGTAAATAAGAATATGATTTGGTGTAAGAGTCCTATGGGGGTTTCTTTGCATTCACAGCCGGGTTACTGAAAGCCAGTTGACACAGTATCATTTTGTGCTCTGTGTTCCACCACAAAACAGGTAGCACCAGCCACTCTTCACAAGGGTACCCTGAGACAGCTAAGCATCGCTAATGGATTTAAAAATGTGACAGGGTTTGAAATCCTACCTCAGCAATTTTATTTAATACTGACAGATGTGGCTCTTTTTTGTAAGCATACCTGGTGTGTGCCTCTGTGCACTTCTGGTCAATAATCTCTGCAAAGGAGGGGGAGCAGTTCTTCTTCAGATTATTGGCAGCCGCCTGGAGCTTGGCCCAACTTTCTTCACTGTTCTCAAGCTCATCCTGAAGAGACTGCAAAAAAGATTATTGAAATGAGTTGTGAGGATCATTGATGTATCCCATAGGCTGGAAGGGATACAGTTGCAATAAAGCTACACACTTGCAGCACAGATCAAAAAGTTTGCAAAAAACAAGAACCTAAAAATTAAGAAATTAAAAGAGAAGGGGTCAGAGTGAAAAGATCCTTCAGTCAGCTTATTTTAACCTGAAGTGAAAACCCATAGCTTTGAAGTTACAAAATTAATACACTAGAAATCAGAATGTCTGTTTTTTGGCTGCTGTTCCATGGAAATTTCCATTAGTGGTAAAGTCAGCTCAATAACTCATGTCTCCATCTCCACTGTATTCCTCTCCTCCTGACACAAGTGATTGCAGAACCCTGCCATGGATCACGCTGGGAAATGATCCAGATTAAAAATGAATGAGGTGAAGTAAGGAGAGAGGTAAGAAGGTTCCCAGTTCCTCTCATTTATTATTTGTCCCTAGGTAAGAGTGGAAGTGCTTAAGCAAACTTTATTGCTGAGACATGCCCAGGATTTACCATCTCGGTCTGACCTGTACCACTGCTGATGTAACTTGAAGACAAGCCAAAAGAGGTACTCTGACACAGGTGTAAAGACAGGTAGGAAGATTTTAGCCAATGTCTTTTTAAGGCAGTCATACCCAAGGCCAGCCAGAATGCCCACTGTAGACACTCTACCTCTATAATAGCAGCAGAGCTACCCACAAATCTAGAGACACAGTCCCTTGCCCAACTTTCTCTCACAACCCTGGTGCACAATATCTCCTCCAGCTGAAGCCTGGTGGCAGGGCATCTCTGTGGGAAATACAAGTGAAAGGGTAAATTCCATTTCAGCCCGTGAGCCAAGAGCCAACATCTTTCACTTCCTTAATGAATGCAAAGTCTACAGTGAGAAATCTAGAAACAAGCCGCAGTGTCTATGGAGAGTAAAGAGCAAATAAGTGGGGAAAATAAAATCCACTGACTTCTGTGGCACTACAGTAAAAAGGAAGCTGCTTGAGAGAAAAACGTGTGGTTCTTTCTCAGTGGAGTTTGCTTGTTTAAAGGCACAGAAGTAAGCATAGAATTAAGGCAAATTCAGGAGATTTACCTGGAGTGTTTTAACCTGGTTTTTTAAAGCGTCCAATGACAGCACAGAAGGCTTGCACTGGTCTATGCAGTACAAATATCTTGTCATCAGCAGGCTGACTTCTGCATAAATGTCATCATATACTCTCCACTGCTCCACTATTGACTGCATTGAGGTCTTCAGCTGTGCAACCTACAAACAAACCACTTGTGTTACAATCTCTTAACAATGCAGCCTGCCAAAAATACCATCTAGGAACGACAGGATTCTCATGTACAGTCAAGTGACAGATTTCCTTCTCGTTTTCTCTTTACTTCTTTCATTATTGCAGTCTTGTAGCCTGTACTGGGGCAAGCAAGTTTCCATCTGCCACAGTTCTTCAGTGTGGTTCATCATTTTTACCCGTCTGTACCAGGTAAGCACACAGTGTATGTCCTAGGTTAGACGAAACATTAATCTAGTTCAGTATCTGCTTTCACTTATGCCAATATCAGATGCTTTGTCAAACTGGGCAAAGCAAAAAGCATGTTTCCATGGAACCTTGTTCAGATTCCAGGCCCAGCTATGCATCCACTCAACACAAGATGAAAGCTTTTCCAAACCACCGCGCACGCTAAATAGACTGTGTGAATCACCATATCATAGTATCACAGTTCCAGGCACGCAGGAGTAGATGGATTAATCAACATTATTCTCATTTGAATCATGGTGTAGGTGGGAAGAATCTCTAATTGCTTTTTGTAGTCTGCAGCAAATTTACTGCCCACACAATGAAGACAGAAAGACATGCTCATGAAATGTCTCTGGGCCACAGACTCACAGTCTCAAGATCAAACAACAGATAGTACAAGCAAGGTAGTACATCTCCTTAGCCATGTATTTGAAGTCACAACCAGGCTCTGACTGAGGCCAGTCATACACAGGAAGAAGACTGCACTTTGCGTTTCATTGCTCATGCAAACATCTAGGATGTAACAAGCTGCAGTTTGTAAGTTCCATACTTAAGTCATAAAATATTAAAATTAACATGACCCACAGTGATTATAATTAGAGTCACTAATCATTACGCTGCTAATCCTGCCAAATTCAAACCCCAGCTCCACACTGAAATGAAGAACTTTCCTTTTTTTATCATGCACATGCACACAAATCTGTTTTCCAGATGAGAAACAACCACATAATCTGTTGAAACATAAAATGAGAAGGTGCAACCTCATCCTGGACTGATGTCTCATACGGAAGAGTTTAAGTAAAAGGATTCAAGTTTCACAAAGTTTTGAGGAATGAAATCAGAGCACTTGTAAAAAGTATATATGTATCTTAACTACAAATACAATTACTGGATCACATATAATCCTCAGCAATATATGGCTACTTATTATCACAAATTAAAACCCTCAGCTATAGTCATTATTAGATCTTTGGTATCTATCAATTACACCTAGGTAAACAAGATCAGCTTCAAGTATAAAGCTAATATAACTACATATGCAGACTGTCTTGGAGTCAGCTTGTATAGAAAACCAATCTACCTGCTTGTCCTTGAAGCAACAGAATACTATGTAGGGTTTGAAGACAGTGGAAGCTACCCAGTTATGAAAAGGAAAAAGTAGCTGGGTGGCAGAAAAGCTCCAGTGCAAATGGAGCATACTGCAGATGAAGAAGACCAGAGTACGAAGTAGAGAAGCAGATCATGAAGAAAAGCATAAGACAACAGGAAAATATCCATGCCATTTCTTTATTTTCTTAAACTGCAGATGGGTCTCTGTACCTCCTCCCCCTGTACTCAAACTGCTTTGACATCAGATTTTTTTTCTTCCTTAATTTTGGAAACCCGTTAACTTCTGGTACAGGACAGGCTGAATTGGAAGTTCTTAGAAGGTTAACATTAAAAATACTCTGCTTGTGCTGGAGGAATTCTGAAATGCAAGCAAATCATTTACCTGGCTGACAACATTGTCCTTCATTTCACACAGGTCAGCTATTCTGAAAGACAATGCTTCTGGGGTTTGTTCTGTATTACCATTCATAGACACACTCTGCTTGAGCTCATCAAGCATTTTGGATTTAATCGCAAGCTGATTTTCTAGGTCCTAAAAGAGGAACAAGAGAGAGAGAAGGAAGATAAGTAAAATCAGTAATAATAACGATAAATAAGATCTATTAATGACAACACAGAAAAACTTTTCTGTGTAAAGAGCTTAGATAGACGCTGCTTCTTAAAACCAGTCCTCTTTGGCCACACAGTACCACCACCATTTTAGCCCCAATACCAAACAGCTCTTCATAGGAATTCAAAATGACAGCAGTTGCTTAGGCAGTCTTCTGCAGCTAGAACCAGAACTATTTAGTGTCAGTATGGACATCATGACTGGGAGGAGAACATCAAGAGCTAACTCCTCATCCACCATGTGGGCCACTTCGTAGCTCTCCAGATGCAGAAAGGCTTCATCTTAATACAGATGCTCCTTACACAACAATAATAACTATTCAGACACTGGGCCATAGCAATTCCCTATACAGCTACACTTAAAGTCACGACCTTCCTTTCCCCAGTCTTCTGTCCCTAAAACTTCATCAAATTTTGATCTCATTTTTATTGAGCAAATAATTTTAATGAAACATTTAAGCCACCCACATCCTAGCACTGCATCTCACTGTGAATAGGGCAGTATATTAGCCAAAGGTACCCTGTCTTTCTCTCATTCTGAACCTCCAATATGTTTTAGAGTTCTTCATGGAGACAAGCAACTCTGTGTATAACAGAATATTCCAGGGAATAATAGCAACCTACTATGAGATAGAGACACGTAACTATGGCAATGAAAGAACAAATCTTTTTCCATGTAAAAAGATAGAGAACACTGTACTGAATGAAAACAACAGACAGTCAGGTTAATAGGATCTAGTTATTAGCTGGCAACACCTGTTCCAATTATGAGGGAGCTGATGCCTAGAAAAATGCAACAAAACTGAAGTTCATCCAGATTCTTGAGGTTTGCTCAGAGAGATTACATTCTAGAACACTTGCATAGTGTTAATGCTTTTCCAAATGAGGCTGTGTAGATCCCAAGATTTTGCCACTACGGAGCTCTTCAAACTAACAGAATCCATAGCATTTGCCACAACTGTGCTGGACAGAGAAAACTATTTCTTTTCAAGGCATCTCAAAATACAATCTCTAATATTGTTGCACGACATTCCAACCACCATGAAACAACAACATGATGCAGATGCATCTTCAGCTGCAGGAGAAGAAAACATAAAATAACAGTTCACACTAACAGCAGAACTAGCTTGAACCTCCCATGCTCTAATTAAACTGTAATTAATTACACTGTAGTATTTTAGGAAATGGCAACCTCCTTTACATTTTTTTTCTGCTCAAATCTCTGCAGTTCTTCAGGCTGGATTCAGTGAAGTGCTACGTACATTTTGTACAATAATAACCCACTTATATGATATTTTACCTTGCAGTCATCTAATGTGTTCTGTGCAGAGGTTAGACTTGCTGGGGTTTGTAAAGATCTCATTCGATCGCTCTGTGCTTCCAGCCAGTTGCATAAAGCCTGTGCTTTGTTCTCATTTTCGGTGGTATCTTCCAATAGGTGTTCCAGGTCTTGTATCTAAAAGTTACAGAACATTCTAATTTACACAAACCTAGAGGTTGGCAGAAACAGGGCTGCCCCTTCCATGACAAAATTTGAGACTACAAGTACTTTTTTTTCCTACACAGAGCTTTGGATGTAAACATAAAAATCTGTGTTGTGTTTTTGGAGAAAGAGTGTTTGCAAAATAAAGGACACTGGTATTGCCAAGATCAGAGTTGTGAGACAGAAAGCAATTAAATGCAATCACACCTTTCTGTTGAGGGATGCCTGCAGCCTGTGCCACCTCAAGTTCACCTCGCCAAGACACTCTGCAAATTCTGTCCTCTCATAGCGCTTGCTTTCCACATCACAGGTGCTCATTTGCAAGAGCGACTGGTTAACAAAATCTACCATCCACTGCTTGAAGTTCATTTCCATCATATATTCCTGGTTTAATTAAAACAAACAACCAAAAAGGAACAAAAACATAAAGCAATTAGTTCAGCAGTTTTAATCTGATCAGTTGCAGTGCCACAGTGTGCAGCTGAGAACTGCACCACCACAGGCTAGGAAACATTGTCCTGCCTGAGCCCAGAGCTCAGGTTTGGTAGCTCTGCAAGACCAGAGTAAAATAGATCCCTGTAGGGATTTGTGCATTGGGACTGGGCTCCCTGACATCTGGAGATACATAAGAATGGTGCAAACACTTCCCGTGACTGGGGCAAAAAGCCTCCGTCATTGGAGCTTCAGCACCTAAATAGTCATTGGTCTGCTGCAGCCTCTCTGCAGGGTCATAGATCTGTTCCTTCTTTCTTAGCAGGTCCTCTATTGATAAAATGTTATATTCAAAATCCAAGTTCTCCAGTTAAATGGGTCCTGGCTACAGTGCTCCAAAATTATGAGGTATTCCTTGGTGAAAAGGCAGACTAAAGCACAGCACAAATGGAGAGACTAACTCTGTAAGGAAGCAAAGCTTTCCTGTTCAACACATCCTATAATCGAAATGCAAGAGAAAGAGTGAGACAGACTGGACTGCATGAATCACCATATCATAGTATGGATATGATGTGCATGCAGGTCAGGCAGTGTTTTCTGTGCCAGAGAAGCAAAAAGGTTTTATAATAGAAGATGGTAAGGCACCTTACAGGCTGTGTGGGGAACCCTCCTGAGTGCAAAGGTGAGGATATAACAGGCTGTTCAGCAAAAAGAGTTACAAGCTAAGCCTGGACTTTCAGTTTCCCATTTACCTTGTACTTCTGAAGAAGACTTCTGACTTGAGCTACACTGTTTTGTGTATTTATTGGTTCTTCATGTCCTTGCTGTTGTTCCACATGGTCCAGCCAAGTCATTAGTTCAGCAATAGCTTCCCGTGAGGAAAGTTTTTCCATTTGAAGCTGGGGGTAAAAAAAAAATATATAATGAATCCTCCGTACTCCACTTGTTGGAAATATCAAGAAAGATGACATCTTGTATTTTTAGAAGGGCTTAGACATTATAATTGCAATTATGGGGCTATGAATTTTACAGTGAGCTCCGAGATTCAGACAAAGTATGACTTAAATTTAAAAGACCTTAGAGAACTTGGAAAATTGAAATAAAATTATTACTAATTGCAACCAACTTTCCTATAAAACCAAAAAGGTGACAGATATGTGCAAAACACTGTAATAATTAAAATGAAGTATAATGGGGATATTCTGAAAGCAAGACAGACAGCTAATTAAGAAAGAGTTGCTTTGCAGGCCTCATAAAGCAGCCAGCTGAATCCCAGTAGCAACACTTTAAAGTAATTACTTCACTTGAACTGAGAGATAGTAGGAGAGTTTCTCCTCACCTGGTGCAGCTTTTCTTGGATAGCTGGAAGCTGTGTAATCAGTTCTCCCCATTTTTGCTCAAACTTTGCCAAAGATGACCTAAGTCCTGCAGTATCAGCCTGCTTCACATGAAAGAGCTGGTTGGCAGTGCTCACCACAGAAGACTTCAGGGAGGATTTGTCATCAACTTCCTTAGAGAATGTCTGAGGTGCACGACAGAATTTTAAGAGAAGGTAAATATTTATACACTTATTTAGATAAAGAGGACAAATTATGTTTTCAGTCACTGGATGAACTATCTTAATTGGATTCTAGCTAGTCTGTAAAGTTCAGAAAATCTAAACTCAACATGCTCTGGCAATACATGAGGCCTTTTTCTGCCCATCCTGATATAATGCTGAATACTACCTCTTGCTCCATGGGGATTAGAAATATCCCTATCTCCAAATCACACTGAGGTCAAGGGAGCAACCCTAGCTCTCAAATCTCCAGCTCACACCTACCTATCCAATCTCTGCAATGCCTTACTTTTCCACCATGCAACACTCCCTCTGTCAGATTTCACATCAAGGCAGAATTATTCTGGATAATAGTATAGCACCAGGGAGCAGGCAAAGACATGAAATGCAATTTAGAATACACTTTTCTACTGGTTTTCTCTTTCCTGACTCTGGCTGACCAGCCCCACAGTCCCAATGATTTCATTCCTGCTCCGTGAGTTCACTTCAGTTGGTAAGAGGCCTGTCAGCTGAGCTGAATTGCTGTATCTGGTATTTGGCATAAGGAGTAAGAGAGAAACCATGCTGTTGTTATTCTATACGTGCATAACAGATCTTGGCTGGACTGTGATATGTTGTAACTGGGAACTAACTATGAGAGGATCCCATTCTGATTTATACACAGGCAGGCCCAGCAATCTAAAGGAAGTTTTTATGTGGCCTCCCATCCTCAAAGTTCTCTATCCAGATAATGGAGTAGCCCTGAGGCATGCAGGCATTCAGTGTCATACTTTGCTGGCAGCTTCTAGGTCACAGTAAATATAAAAATCACTCAAAAGTATCACGTGCATTAGAAGTTGTGATGTATCATCTCAATCTGGTAGCAGATCAGACTTACAAACAAGCTGTCAATGTTATCCCTGATGGTGGGAAGATCTTGTGACACGTTGAGAGACTGCTCCTTCCAAAATTTCATCCTCTGCTCAGCAGAATCCAGCCATTTCCTTAACTCCTCTGAGTCTCTGTTGTAGCTAGAAGAAGGAAACACAGACACATGTCTCCTATTTGAATCTAGGATGTATTTCTCACCTTCCAAGTTGCCCTTTCTGTAAGGAGTCACCTGTGCTGCACTGACAGTTGGCTAGAGCCATGTGAAAGCACAGAGCACACTCGGATCTTTCCCATTCAGAGAGGTTTGAAATGCAGATTGAGGCAGCATTTCAACCAGGTCTTAAGTGTCTATAAGGGGGATCATTTACATGTGGAGTTGCGCACTGTGCCTTTGGGAATAAAGGCTAGCCTGCACTCATAGTGAGTCAAAGTACTTCGGTCACCATGATTGCAGCACCTGTTAGTACTTCAAATATATAAGTAGCAGCACGATGCAGCTAACTTTCACCTAGGTACTCTGACTTAACAATGACAGCAATCAAAACTGGGAAGCAAAGCAAAGATCTGCTGTGTAATAAAGGGTCAGTTTTCTGATCACCACTGCTTTATTTTTTTCTAGTTTAAAGTAAAAGGCACTACATCATTTCATAATTGCCCATCAGTATTTCAGAAAACAATTTCTAACTGTTATTTCAAGCTGGTATCTCCAATTGCAGCCTGAGTTATAACCCACCTGACCAAGAGTTTGAGTAATGTTTGAAGTCTGTGTAGTTCGTTGCCAACTTTTTTGGTTAAGGACAACCATTGCTCTTCCAGCTTCCCAATCTGACTTGTTATTTCCGGACAGCTCACAGCAATCAGCAACTTCTTCCCTTCTTTCACCATCTGGTAAAGCCTGGCATGCTTCTCATCAGCAGAGCTCTTGATTTGCTATTAGAATATGGCAAGTTTGTAAAACAATTAACATTTTAAAATGTGAAAACACAACTAGTAAAATACATATTGTTTGTTCTAACATCTTAATCTTACATTTAATCTGTCATGTATTTTATTTACCATCCTGAAGCAATCTGTACTTTACTGTGTGTAAACTTCAGGCTATGAGTGGGCGCTGTCTATAAGATCTAGCTGCCTCATCTGAACATATGACCATCACCAGCATAAAGCTACTGCCCTCCTGTTTCTAGCAGGGCTTCTATGTCTGTCTTGTTAGAAAAATGTTACCAGACTTCTGAATAATGCTGCTGGGATAAGTACTGAATGATGGTGGCTGGGAGGAAAGAGTGCCCTGAAAACTGGCTTCTCCTCATACCCTAATTATTATATTTTTTTGTCCACACCTGCAGATTCAAGCAGAAAATCATCTAGAGAAACAGGCACATCGATACCTGGAGAAGTGCAATCCTCTCCATCAATCTTTCTTCTGTTTCTTCAACCAAATTCACAGATGGAAACATAGAAGTAAGTGCCTCTAGCTCCTTACTGAATGCTAGATATTCATCATCAAATTCTGTCCATTCCTAAAAAACAAATTACATCATTAATGTTACACACACTGGCATTTTTCCTACATCAGACTTAATGCTTAATCTAGCACGTTATTAACATGAGACATGATTTTAACACAGATGAAATAACCCAGTGAATATCTTCAAGATATTTAATTTGAAAGAGGTATGCTTCAGCTTTTACTTCCCTGGGGGTGTTTTAAGTACAACTTGTATATTTAATTTAAAATAGTACCGGTATTTTAGAACTATAATGGCTCTACTGTCTGTCCAGGCACTACAAAATTACTGCAACAAAGTGAAGCAGGCCCACCCCTATCAGAGTAATGGATTGAAGTGCCCACTTCCAAAGGTGTTGCAAGGAAAAAAAACAGTTTACTGACACACAGAGAACAAGCTACTATTCAACAGAGATTTGAAAGGACAACTACTAGACAAAGAATCACCACTGTAGAAAGGGTCCCCCTAGAAGCAATTACCCCTTCCCTTTAGCTTTTACCGTGGGTTTCCTTTGGCTCATTACCTTTAACAAGCTCTCTAAGTGTATACCATACTGACTGGCCTTCTGCTCCAGCAATCTGACTTCATTCACCAGAGCTCTCCAGAATTTCTCTCTCTTTTGTTGGACAGAGGGAGTCACTTTCTTGGAAAATGCTTGCATGAAAGCCATGTGAGTCATGAGGTTGTGGAAAAAGTCCTGAGAAGAAACAAGTTAAATCTTGCCATGTAAGAGAAATCATGCACCAGGGGCAGGAGTATGCAGAAGAGAGAGAAGGCTCACTGTGACAAGCAGACACTTTCAGGATCTATCAAAACTGGATCAGAATTTTGCAGTCAGACTAGGAACCAGTTGTGAGTTGCATACACTGTTTCCATTTATACATTTATAAAGAAAATTATCTACATTTACACCTTCAGTTTATATGAAATACAAAGATATTGGAAGACAAAAATGGAAGAGTTTTAGCAATACTTAAATTGAGTTTAGTGTGAGGGGAAGATCTGTCTGTTACCAGCCATTATTCAGTTTCTCTCACCTGGATGGGAGATGACTCCAGTCATCAGGCATGATTAGTTCTAAAGGCTCAGAAGTGGGAAGGGCACAAAGGGCTGGATTTAATTATGGTTCAGTTGAGCCCTTGGGAAAAAGCTGAATCTCAACAAAATACTTTACACCATGAAAAAGTCTTAAGGACTTAAGATTATGCTTTTCCATCAAGATTTTCTTCACTAAGAACTATTATCTAGTACAAGGATTTCACTTTAGGAATGTATCCTAGGCTGTGTGAGCATCCTGATAAGTCTTGATAACCAGGGCAGAAACAATTACTTTTACAGGTCCTTTTACTTTTGTAAATCAATGTGTATAAGTTTGGAGTGTAAATCTAGTCTATATTTAATTTCCTTTGTAAATACATTCCAAACATTTTACTTTGCTATGTGTAATCTGTGAGCAAGTGATAAACATCATTCTTATGGCTCTAGAGTAGTGATCTGCAGAGCCTGGCATCCTGAAGCAATTCTGTAAGGAGTCTGAGCTGCATGGAGCAGTTAAATCAAGGCACTGACGTAACAGATATTTTGCATTGGCCAGGACTTCTTGTCAAGCAGATGGACAATGGGGATGCATGTGTATTCTCAGGTTCTTCCATCAAACACACTGCACCTGGGAACAGGGAATGGTGGACTGACAAGAGGAGGATCTAAACCTCCCTTCAGAAAAAAGCTGTTATGACTAAATTTCCTCCATCAGATCACAACGGCATAGAATGCTGGAAGCAAAGCCTCAGCTCCCAGTTGTTAGACAGCAACTTCAGGAATCTAATTATAAAAAATTAGAAGGACATGTTTTCTTCACACATCATTATGTCCTGAGATAAGCCACAGCAAAACCGAAATCCTCATCTTAATATACAATCAAAACTGCAGGTTGTAATAACTTCTCTTTCTTGTTTTAGTGGGTCCTATGTTGGATTACTAAAAGCTTTGCATTGTTTTCTGCATGAACTTCAGTCCTTCTGGTATGCTAAGAGATAATTATTCCTCTCAATGATACTCAAAGAAAGCCTGCTAAAGGAAACAGTGCTCTTGATATGCTGATCTGACCAGATCTGGGCTGTGATGAGAATCACATACCTTGTGATTTTTCAGGTGAGATTGCAGGGCTGCTCTGCTTTTTGTCAGCTGCTTTGCATCTTGTGCAATCTTCTCTTGTCCAAGAGCAACTAGCTCTGCAAACCCACGAAGTAAGTCCTCATATTGGTTCTCACTGATGGAAGAAGAATTCAGCTCCATATATTTTGCTTTCAGAATCCCCCACATGTCATCCAAAACATCCTGCAATGTGAACAAAGTTTAGTGATTCATGAAATTCAGAAATTCATTCTACAAATCCAAGTGCACATTCCCAGACTGCAAAATAGCTCCCAACCTTTTGATGCTTAAAAAACCTTGCAGAGAAAAACCTTGCTGCATAAGTAGAAACCGTACTGTGTGCTTACCTCTAATTTATAAGCTTCCTGGATTAAGGTGACAGGTAACTGGAATCTTTCCCCATAACCTCTCAGTTTTGCCACCTGGTTTTCAAAGTTTTGCAGTTCCAAAGCACAGGCATCAGTTTTCTGAAATTAAAGACAAAATATGAGTTTATGAGATAAACAGCCAAGACTGTCCATGACACACCTTACTGGGTTCACATGGCACAGTCGGGAAGGAAATTCAGGTCTTGTGTCTCAGTATGACATTCAACATGTTTCGGTTACTAGATCAACAGCCATTATTAGAAGGAATCATGGCCTGAGAAAATACCATTTTCTCATGAATTGGAATGATTCAATCAGGGATGGACTGAAACGTGTTCTTTCCGGACTAAGGGAAGTTATGTACGGCTAATGCTCTTTTTCTAAGAGAGTTTGCTTCACTGAATATGTTCAAGGCAGCAGCCTCTGCTTGGGATCTGAAATGGCTTTCAGCCTGGCAGAAATTATGCTTGTAAGCAAGGCTATGAGCCAGTAACAAAAATGCTTGCGGAACCCCTTTTTGCTCCAGCAGCAAGTAGATGAGCATTCTGGGGAGGATATGCAGTCTTTTCATTTTTAATTCTCTGCTATTCCCTACAAACGTTGAAGAAAACCATAACTGGTCAAACACCACACTATGATGAAGTGCCTGAGTGAGTAGATACAAATACTGCAGTCCTATTTCCGTGAACAAAAAGTGGAGTTTTGGACATTAGGAAGGCATAATGTGTGGAGTGTTGCACTTCAGGTAGCTTTTTCTCTTCTCTGCCATAGTCTGGGGTGTATTGTGTATTTGTTCCAAGAGGTTGTGGGGAAACTGGTTCCTCCACATCAGTTAGGAAAAGGACTGCAATTAAGTCCAACTATAGATTGGGATGTAGTAGGTAAAAGGGGTTGATAAATACTGAACTCTCTCCTTCTCTAGTTCTTAAAACATAAGTGAGACTCAAACTTTTGAAAACATAAAGCAGTAAATCACAGAAAGCTGGAACCAATAGCTTTCCTCTTCCCACAAATGAAATTACCTGAAGCTGCTCAGAAACATTATGTCCACGAATTGCATTCAGACATTGTTGCAAAGTAGCTTTTTTCTCAGTTAATTGATCATAAAGTAGCCTGGTTTCATTCTGAAAAAGTAACCATCGTCAGAAGTAAATCACTTGCAAGAGTATAGTAACAAGCAGACAAAATTACACAGCAAACAAGATGACTTTCTCTTACAGAAAAAGCCCTTTTTTCACTTTAGCACACAAAAAAGCTTACATGTTCTGGGCTCAAATGAATAATTTAGAGAGGAAAATTCCCTGTCAGTTTATAAAAAAAGAGACTTCCCTGTCACAGTTATCATCTGTGACTGTAAAGATCTGTGAAACATACAGAGAAACAAATTCTTCTTTTCTGAAAATGAGAAAATAAGCCTATTACTGACAACTGATGGAGCTCCGTGGATTCTGACGGAGTAGAAATAGCAGTATCAGCCCTGCTGCTGTTTAGAGACAACATCCAAGTGTTCTTCAAACAAAGTATTTTACTGTTCAGCAGCACAGAGATAGGCTGACTTAATGATGAGCCAGTGGAGCTCTGCTGAACATCGGAAACTGTATTTCAAAGAGCAAGTTCTTCTCTCCTTTTTTTTTCCAGAAAGGAAAACACAGCTTTAAGACTGTGACTTCTGTTAAGGTGGCACAAAATCTCAAGGAACAGTAAATACCAAGGGTTAAACCAACCTCCAACACACAGCCGTAAGCAGAGCATTGCTGGACACTGCATCAAGAAAAGAAGTGTCTCATAACATACATTCTGAGAACAACAGAGCTTTTGGCACTGCACTAACTCTGATCACTCCTGAGTGCACAAGGCAGACAACAGGATACACAGACCTTTCACCGGCCTAATCTTTCCCCACAGAAAATTGGTTTAGCCTGTAGATCAGCATACATAGGATTCCAAGTTACGTCTATACTTTGCATGTAAATTTTCTACTGTGCTCAAGGCTCATAAGGCAGTCAGCTCTGTAAAGAACATTGCAAAGAGAAGAATAAATTTGTTTCTTGAGACCAAAACAAGTTTGTTTAGTACCAAAAAAAGAAGACCATTATAGATGACTCATTTGTAACCCAAATGCATTAACACTGAGAAGTCTAACAAATGCTGTGAAGCAAGAGGCGCATTTGGAAGTGGAGTACCTGATAACTGGTATTATGATCCAGCCCAGCCTTCACTGAATTGCTCCTTGAAGCAGTGGCAGCTTGAGTCTGTTCCAGCCATGCCTGTAAGTTGTTAAAGCACTCACAGAACACATCTGTGCTCCCACCAGCGCAGGTAATAGACTTTAAAAGATCATCCTTTTTATCACTCAGATCAGCGTGAAGTTTTTGCAGCTCAACAGAAAGAGTCTAAAGAGTTGGAAAAAAAGATAACATGAGTGAAAATGGTCTCTGTTCAGGGAGACATGCCTGCAAAATGCAGTGGTACATGAGCTGATAATTTGTTAACAGGCAAAAGGCCCAGATCTGTGCACCACCAAATAACTTGATTGTGCTATTCCCATGTAATACCAGCAAAAATGAGAGGAAATATTAGGCCATATACATTTTTCTCGCAAAAGAAATCCACCATGGTTCCTCCTTCCCCTGGATGCTCTAGGAAAGCTACCTCATAAAGAACCTGCTGCACAGCTGCCTCTTCGGTGGAGAGGACTGAGGTGTTTAACATCTCCTCCATATTATCCAAACACCGGCTGATTGCCAGAAGTAGCTCAAACAGTTTTTTATCCAAATTGGAAGAAACTTCTTCTGCCACATTCTCCTGTGTAAAGGCAAGTCAGAATTTCTCAGTACTTTAACCCAAGGCATACTTAGGATTTATGTGCGTGCATAAAGTTATTAGTTTGGTCAGCTAATAATAATAAAATGCAGTTCATGAAATACTGAAGGACAGTCTTAGACGGGACAGTTATATACATGCAATACTCAGAGCTGTCAAGGCCAAAATTAAGAGTGAGCCTCAGTGTATTAGGAGTGGATGTAATTTTACAGGTTTCTAAACTCAGGAAGAAGCACAAGAGAATTTGGCCTCGTCAGCTCACATATTGCATACTTACTAAAATCATTCACAGGATCCTCATTTAACAGAGCCTAAGGAACAATCCTTATCCATACATCCTTGGATTCAGGTAGCAGAAATGTCATGGTTGACACTTGGAATCCTTCTCTTCAAAATCCTAAGCTGAATGTATGCTATACACTCCTGCTGTTGCAAAAGCTACACTACAGTGTGTCCCGTTTGCAGTAATATGATTACTGTCCATGTTTCTCAATGACCAAACAGTGCATTGTGTCTAGAATTCCTGGTGTTTTTGGCAATGCTAAAACATGCCATTTTTACCTGTGCATGTACCACATTTGCTTCTTGGCTCAGGTCTCCCAGCTGGACAGTGTACGTTTTCAGCTCTTCCACAGTTGAGGCTCCTGCATTTGGGAACGTGCCCCGGGGCAGCATGTTCAGTTTTGTTGTAATCTGACATCAGGAAAGAGAATATTGCAATTATGGGAACATCTTAAATGAAGTTTGGACTACAGGCAACTACACAACATTCTTTTTAAACAACATTGAAATGAAAGTGTTAAGTTATTAATATAAAGCACTTGGATAGCAGGGTTCCCTTTTTGCTGTCAAGAATAAATCTGTTAGGCTATGCCCTGGTTGCAGCATGACTGAAAAAAAGAGCCTCTGATTCCTACTTTCAGGGGCTACAAGCTATAGCCTGTATTAAGGCAGGCCTGCTGTCTACTGCAGTGCCCGAGTAAGAGCAGACATTCATCCTTTTACTTGACTGACATTCTTCCATTCAATGTAGTACTTTTCTTCTTTTAGAGTTGAATCAATCTAGTCATTCAAATTGAATGTGAGCAAAATTGCTAGTAACAGAAAACACTTTGTGCAAGCAGTAAAATTCTGCTGTCTGCTCCATAAATGCATAGCACTCTCTTACAGCAGTGCAAAATCCACTTTTGATACGTCAGAGAGAATGTGAGAACACTACAGTGAATCACAGAAGAAAATTCAAGCTAGAAATTTCTTCTGACCAAAATGTTTTCACTTGCAGGAGCTGGAACTTAATCCACACCTATAAAAATCAGCTGGGAGCTGGCTGGATAACTCATCTAATTCCCTTGAAAGAATTAAGCAGATAACATCAGGTCTGAACGCTAACTGCCAGAATTCATCTACGTGTTCCCACACTACTTCATAGTCACAGCTCCAGAGTCATTATCTACCTCAAAGTAAAATTAAAAGACAATCATAAAAACCAGTATGCAGTAACAATTACTTCTAGAGAGCGCTTGCAAAGATTTCAGTTATCTGATGAAGAAGAGACATGACATGAAGACTCAAGGAAGATACCCTAATACTTATCTTCACCCCAACCAACAGGCTGCACAAACAGTGCTTAACTGAATTTAAACGGACCTGAGGTTCCACAAGCTGGCAGAGTGAAGACTTCATCTTTGAGGAAAGCTCTTGTTGTAAATACTGCCATTTATTACCCGTTGGGTCCTTTGGAGCTAAGGTGGGATCAGCCTGCTTGCTTTTTGGATCAGATTCTCCATTGCTGTATTAAGAAAAAATTATTAGAATGTCAAATACTAAAGTAGAATAAACAAAATCGGATTTGTAAATCTGCTTGTGTAGGACTAGTTTCTATTACATCTGCCCCCAAAACAAAATGCAACCAAATGCATGGCTGGGAACAGATATCCAGCTTGCCTCTGTTGGGCCTGCTTCAGCTTATGGCAGGCATCAGTCCTGCCTGACACCAAGTCTGACACTGGACACTCCAGTCAGCCCACTATCAAGGAATCTGTCCAATAAACAAAACTCAATTTCTCTAGATTGCTGATAGCAGAAATCTCCCAGCTGCTGCAGTTTTACTTCTACAGGCACATATCACTCCAAACTGCAAAGTTTCTGTAGGTTTGGGAAGTTGTACGTAACGGAATCTGGGGAGCAATTCTGTTGCTTTGTACCTGGGTTCTGATTTCTGAGTCACACTATCCTCAAACTGCAGCTGCATTTTTTCCACACATGACTCAATGAAGTCAATGAAGCTCTTCTGCTCTGCTGCTTTTACTTTCAGATCCTGTGAACAGAAAGCAGAATGAACAATAAAAATCAACTGTGTGCACGGTATTGCTCTGAAATGATTACTGTGCTTTTCCAATCGTGTTTCACATGAATCTGTTTAGCGAGCAAAGTTAAGACTACATCTAGCAGGAGAAAAAGCAAGTAATATGGAAATATGATGCTACCAAACAATTTTCTAAAAACATGTATTTTTACAGAATATATTTCAGCATTATTAAAAGTTTCAAAAGCAAAGGCCCTCAGTCAGAAATATGTTATGCATATTAAGGAACGTAAAGGCTGCAGAATGCCATCCTTGTACAGAGAAATAGGGGGATGCTCAAACACGAGTTAGAAATGCAGTAGCTACAAAGGGAGCACTGATTGAAAACTCAGCAATTTTAGTAGCCAGGCTCAGTCACTTTCTCTAACTAGGAATATGAAAGGGGAAAAAGCTGATTTTCAGTTAGCAAAACAGTAGCTTACAGAGCATCACACGATATCCTTATAATGTTAACAATGACCTCAAAGTCATTCTGAGACAGTCCACGGGAGAATGTTCACAAAGCCTTTGAGTCAAATCCATCTTCAAAAGCAGTTTGAGTACACAGCTTCAGATTTCAAAATAAACCAGTGCTTTAAACACAGGACATCAGAGGGGTGGGTGATGCCACCTGAATCTTTGTGATATGAGACCATCCAGTTGTGTAAGGATCACAAACCTTTTGGACAAAAAATTCAGAGTTTTCAGGGGTTGGTGGCCCTTCTCCATCCTCCTTAACTTCCCAAATCCTCTAGGAGATGTGTGTAAGCTGCCTGCCCTTGGAAGACTTGATCCCACAATGAAAACTGCAGCAGGTAATATACGCAGCAGCCCTCTACATGCACAGTGGACATAGAGCAACCTGACTCCTGGTCATGCAGAAGAATTACCTGTGGGTGCTGGAAACCATTCTGCTGGAGGAATGGTTGTTCAGTGAGGCCAAGCTGGGGCATGCTGGAGCCATTGGAGCATGCGATCTTGAGGGACTCTGGGTCAATTCTCTCCCTCCTGGGAATCTGTAAAGAGAGATCCATTGCAGGAAGGCTTTCAGATTTGACAAGAGGACAAAACCTCCATGTACGGTCTGGGGAAATGGCAAAAGCAGAGCTGTTTTGGACCACTTGTGAACAGAATCAGCACTGCAAAAGCAGTTGGTACTTTTGCCAACACTTCTATCCAGCTCCTGTCCAGGTCTAGCTTTGGGGCTGTGGCACTGGAAAGCTGAGTCACTGCTCATGCCACTTAGGTGTTCTTTGAAGAAAGTTATTGCTTTAAGGCCTGTCTGCTGTGATACTAACACAAACTCTATGGCAATTTGAAGGCATTAAAAATCATCAAAACAAACAAAAAGAACTTCACCAAAAGTCTTTATCCTTTTCCTGCATTCATCACAAAATCTCAACTACTGCCACTGAGCACTTCAAGCTGAAAAGATGTAGCTCAAGGACTCATTAGAAGTCCCCCTACTTACTGCAAATGAAAGATAATCATAACACAATGCAAACAGGAAAAATAACAAGTCTGACATTTCTGATTGACTCTTCTCCCTTCCTTGTTATACATAGTGAGCTCTAACTGCTCTTCTGCTACTACAGACCTCTCACTTTTCCTCAGCACGGAATTCATATGCTTTACCTGCTCTTCACTGTATTTATCCTGAAGCATCATCTGGACTTTTTCCAAATTACACTTCACTTCCTTCAGCTTCAAGGAAAGATCCTCTGCCTCCTGTTGGTGGCCCACACTTTTTCCACCGTCTTCCAGTAAACTAAGAACCTTCTGTTCAATCTGTGATAACATCACCTAGAAGTGACAGGAGTCAATTATTCATTCTTAGAAGTACAATATTTGTTTCCTGATAACATTCTTTAGACTGTGCTTATGCTTAACCCTATCTAAAATGAACAGAAAGTTAGAAATAGCTTCAAACTACCTGGATTTTCTCTAACATTGTCTCTTTTTGCTACAAATAATAAAGTGCATTTATTACAATGCCAAAGACAAAACAGAAGACGTTCTATGTGGGAAGTTCTATTAGCTCAGACATTAAGGAATGAAAAATGGAAACAGAAATTACTGACAGACTTCATTTAGATGAACTAAGAGGACAACACACCCCACTGGAGAAGGCAGAGCACAGACTGACTACATCACCCTTGGGGAGGGTCAAGTTCTGTGGATGTAGAGCTTAACAGACCTCACTGTGAGACTGAGGCACTACTAAAACTGTGCAAAACTACGATAAGTGTGGATTATCCTTGAGCTGATGCTCGCTGTGAAGCCAGTTCTCATTCCTTCTAATCGCATCAACCAGAAATATGGCAGAACTTCTGCTCATATTACAATACAATGTCACTAGTGTAGGGAGGGTGGCATTTAAAAGGAGGCCATCAGTTCTAAAAACAGTCTTGGCTACCAAAAGTTCATTGGTAGCCAAGATCATTGGTGTTGACTGGTAAACCTGACGCAGATCTTGCTGTGATGAGTTAAGGAGTTATATCTAACTCTCCACCCCGCCGCAAGGAGCTACTGGCTTCACAACAGAATCAGCAAAAGGTGAAGCCTGTGTCTCAGCTGAATGAATTTACCACCTGTTAGCTTAGTTTAAGGTGACAACTACCTCTGAGACTGTTTTATCTGAAATGTCACCGGGCTTTCAATGAAGTGATAAAGTAGAGGGACATGCATATCCTAAGGCCAAGTGGAGCTGAGGACAGAAGTCCACCTCCCTGAGCAGCCCTTCCCATCTGTAAAGAAATCCTTCCTAACATACAATCATCCAATCTAAACTACCAAAACACAGTACTGGTACCATGTGTTAGCCTGGCCACTGGAAACGGTTGGGACTTGGTTGCTGATTCACATTGCTTAATTCCCAGAGTTCAGCAGCCAAGTTGATGAGGATATCGACCTGGCACTGCAGGGAACTCCAAAGCTGCATGCCTGCACATTTTCTTTTAATCTGTGTGCCAGAGAAAGAAAACTGCTCCAGAACTACCACCCAGCCCAGTACTTCATGTCAGCTCTGTTGTCCTCCATCCATCTCCACTAAATAGAACAAACACTCTGTTCCTTCTGCTGCCACCTGGGCAAAAAGGTCCTAGACCTACAACAGTACAACCAAATATAGGCTACTCAAGGCGGATAAGTGTCTTCCTTTCCCCCTACACTGACAGCTTTGGGGCCCTCAAGTACAAAAGAACTTACAGTTTAGGAGCTATTTTACTCTGGTCTTTTAAATCTCTCTAACAGAAATCAAAAGTGAAAATGTCTAAACAAAACAAAACAAAAAAACCTTTATTCTCACTGATTTATCACGACAGAGACCAACGGAAAGCTGCCTTTAAACAGAGGGTGCAGAGTTTGCTGAGCCATATTTTCACAAATGAACTAAAGAAAAACAAAGCTGTGGAAACACTCAGAGTTCAGAGTGTAGGTCCTGCAGGTGTGTAACAATCCCACAGCCCTAAAAACAGGTATTAACTGAGCCCTAGGAAAGCTGCACCTGAAACTGGAGCCGAGCAGTTACCGGCTGTCTGCCAGTGTAATGAAGCTGAATAAGCAGGGAGAGGAGAAGCAGTAACTGTAACTTTCATGAGTTCACAAAGCCCCTGGAAGGGTGGCCCTTGTGGATGGCCAGCAGCACACAGACTGCTCCCTCTTACCTGGAAATCACCAAGCTGCAGTTCCACCATCTGCTGCATTTTGGGGGTGTGGGGATCTGAGCCCAGGGACACCTTAGTTTTGTCTAGCCACTGTTCCAGCTCAGCAACTTGGGCCTTGCACGCCTGGAGGATTGTTTCCGGCTCGGGCCTACCACCATCCACTGCTTCCTCTGGGTCTCCCTCTTTCCCTTGAGAGCCCTGGGTGGCGTTGGGGACAGGAGGCAACGTGCCACTCTGAAGCAAAGCACATGAAAAAAAAAACACGTGGTTATCTACCCATTGCTTTCTTTCTTCCTTTCCTTCTCTCTTTTCCCTTCTTTCCCCACCCCTTACCGGTGAGAAACATTTAACTTTCACATTCACAGGGCTCCCAAACAACCCTGTCACGGACTTCAGTTTAAAAAAAAATAATAATTAAAGATAAAAGAAAAAAGGAAGGAAGATTTAGCAGGCAGGCAATCCAGGATCTGGTGTAACAGGTTTCCAGGCACAATTTGCATCTGCACAGGTATACCTGAGCCACAGGAAGCACCATGACTCACCATTAACCAGTTCTCCCCTGAGGAGAGGTGTTTTGCTGTGGGAGTTGGATGGAACAGCCATGCAGTTTAAAGCTGCAAAGCAGGCTGTTGTGCATTGTTTAGTAGTTCCTTGAACGCATTTTGTTCCAATAGCCAAATGAGTTTTATTCAGGCTCTACCTCACACAGAAATACAGTGTGTATTTTCAAGTCTATCTTGCGTAATTCTTTTCTCTTGCTTGCTTAGCTTTAAGAAGCAGTACTGCATACTTCCGCAATAAGGAAAAGTCTAAAGTGCTTGGAGATACCAGCAGTTGCTTAGAAGCCTGCACAGGTCTATATATCCATATGCAAATAAAAGAAGTTAACGAGTAAATGAAGTGCAACACCTCTGTTGAAAACCACCTGTACCGCTCCCACAGCTCCAGAGCATACACACACACTGAGATGGTCAGTCATAGTGCATTAACCTTGTGCTAAAATGAGAGCACCAAAATGCATCCTTTCAGTTATCAATGTCTTACTTCGATCATTACATTTCTAATTTCCCTCTCAGATACCTTGCAGCAGTGTCATTAAATGCAGGAAATAGACTGAAAGTACATATTCTGAAACAGGAAAGTCTGTTGAGGTACATGCAATTGAACATACAGAAGTACCAGTTTACTTCAACTTCCACCTGAAATTTTTGGCTTTAGTTTTCAGCCTGTTTGTTCTAATTCAACATTTAAATATATTTCGCCAGTTTGGGCACAGTATATATATATCTTATATATATGTAAAATATATAATATATATTTTTTCTTTTTTTATTCCAGTGGAACTGCAAAACATTTTGGTCCACTAAAGTAAACCTATTTTGACAATGCCAAAAAATAACCAAGTACTAAACAGAGCACACATGCCCACAGAAGCATTTAGCTTTCATCTATGGGATGCTCTGCCCTTCCCCAGGTAAATAACGCTGCTGCAGAAAACTCCATCCCCTCTCTTTACAGAAACAGAAATTCAGATATGCAGCCAAATCAGATGAATAAAACAAACCAGTATCTCATGCAATGTTCAGCTTCATGCACACATCTGAGATCGTGTTCTAAGAGTTCATGTTCTAAGAGTGAGATCATAAAGGACATGGAGCGGACAGGTACCAAACCTTACCTGACAAGTAATAATTCAAACACGTTTCTGAATTCTATGTTGTACTATAGGCTGCTAAAACTGAATTTGGAGGGAAAACATTGCAGGAGCAATGAAATTGTATCATTTAGCAATCACCAAGATAGTGGGAATAAATTAATGTTAGCGTATACTTAAGCTCTAAATGGAGAACATGAATATAATCAACGCCACATACCTCTAGGCTTCAATACATCTCTAAGGGGAAAAAAGTGAATATAGCATTTTTAAAATAAATGTCTTCCTTTCTCCAAATAGTAGCTGATCTTGTAAATAAATCACTTAGCAGAAAAGAAATAATGTTTCTAATGGGAGCTATATAGCACGTGGAAATGGCACAGAGCAATAAAACACTGAAATGGAAAAGGTTTTGCAGTATTGTAAGGCTTTTTTGCTGCCTGGCATGAATTGAGGAAGAACAACCTTCTCTGCAGGAGCAGAGGAGAACTGTGGCTCACAGCCTGACCACATTCTCTGCAAATAACACAGAGCAGCTGTGTCGACCTCAAAACACTGCTCTGCTGAGCTTATCTATCACAGGGTTCAACAGGTTGTGGGCTTCCGTGAAGACAGGAGGCTGACAGACATGGTGGTGGCAGACTCATTTTTAAAGCCGATGCAGATCTTAATCCTTCCACTCACTCATTTGTGAATGCCAGCATCTTTTTTTTCCTGACAGTACTCCATCTTGTTTCCTAGAAAACTTAATTTTCAAGGAGCAGATCAGAACACAATCATTTTCACTCAAAGGATCAATGTGAAGAAGCCCATAAAGGGCTGTTGTTATCCTACCGTATCATTAATCTTGCCACAAACTCTAGTACCATTATCATATCAGTACCAGTAGCTGGGTTATACAGTAGATCACCTTGTTCAGCCTACTTTAGGTTTTCAAACTCACCACGGTCTGACTTTCATGACCTGTGCCAGTGCCTTCTGTCTTCTGCAGAGTTTGCAAAAACGATTCCTTATCATCTTTATTGCATGATTGCACTATCTCCACAGCATCCTGTAGAGAAAGAGGCAACAGTGGAAATATTTAGAGGATTACTGCCTTGTTCACTTACTTCAAAGACTTCAGCATTACCTACAACTTCTGTAAATTCTTTCCACGAAGATGAGTTCCTGCCCTGTTGAAATAAATCTGAGTTCATTACCTGAGCACCACCATCTGACAAGGTTCCAGAAGACCAAGAGGTTGCACTGTCTTCCTTATGCTTTTCCTTGTATTTTAATGAAGGCCAGAAGCTCACATCTATTTCTGTTGCAGTACTTCCCTTTGAAAGTAATAACAACTCAGCATTAGCTTGTGAATACAAAGCTCAGGTATTCCTTCAGGCAATGTAAATTACAGCAAACCTTTACTAACACTTAGCTCTCTTTCTGCCTTGTTTATCTACCTTGTGTTTTCCAAATCTCAGCTCTTCTCTTGCTTTATGGCTCTGCCAGATGAACAACAGCTGGATGACACTCCAGAGACCTCAAGCGTACCCTCTGTTTTTTCATGCTATGCCCGAGCAAAGAATAAAACAAACCCAAAACTCACCACCAAATCACTCTCTTTTCCTGTCCACTAAAATCAAAAGAAAATAACCCCAAGTCCAGCATGTAAAGAAAAACACACCAAAAAAGAGTGGGTAGCCAGGCTACAATCTAACCAGCATTTCTTCTGATTTTGTCTGAAAGAAAACCCACTTTTAAATCTTGTTTTTCAGGCTCATGTTTGCTGCTAACACATGCATAAAGGAGGTGTTACTGTGTAAGTAATCCCATCAAACACAGGACCACACATCACAGAATGAGTTACTGTGTAATACTGACATTTATTCAAGTGCAGTTTCTTTGTACTTTTTCTTGTTGTAACAAAGTTGGTTTTGTTTTACTCTAAATTATTTCATATCTTCACTGTAGCAAACTAGTTTATCTTACATATATAGCTGTATATGTAAGACACATACCAAACTCACCTTGCTGTGGGAAGAGTCTTCTGACTCCTCATCTAAACAGGGCAGAAGGGACATCAGTCCTCTCTTCTTCAGCTACAAGATACACAAAAGAGGCAGCCCAATTAAACAGTAAAAGCCTCTGCTCTTTTGCCTGAACACTAAAAGAAACATTTCAACATATTTCAATACTTTGTAACATTTTGACATCACAGATATAACTGGGATAAATTTTATTTTGCTGAATTTACTGAAAAATCCACAACGACTGATCATCATCAGTAGTACTGTGCATCTAGCAGTTTGCTGCTGACTGTTTAGTGTGAACTCCACGTTCAATCACCTCATGCAAAAAAATAACCCGAGGCACACCTCCTTCCTGCCTTCTCCTAGTCATGTATCATACCCAGTCTCCCTGGGATCATTTAAAAGCACAAAAAGAGAGAAGTAACTTTGCTTCACAGCTGCAGGGATGCTCTGCTCTAAAAGGCCACTGCTTCTGAATAAAGTAGGGCTTCATATTTTCCCTCTTCATCTCCTGGGCAAGTGATCACAGAAATGGTGCTCCACTCACCTGCACATCAGAAACAGCCCCAATCAAGTCAGTCTGCGCAAACACAGATGCTGTGGGCTCATCTCCTGGTTCAGGTACTTCTTCCTGTAAGCGCTGGTGAAGCTCAGACATTGAATTCTTCATCCCGGTAAGGATATCTTCCTTTCTTTGGCACAGCTTGATGATTTCTTCTTTTATTGCTTCCATTTCTCCCTACGGAGCAACAACATCTGTAAGTATGCATTCTTCTTAGAAAAACAAGAGATAAAGCAATAAATGACACCGTGCATCTTACTGAGAGCGGGTCTATTTGCCCTCTTCCCTTTTTCATAGCTTTGGGACAGTTCCCCATTGTCACTGCAGGAAACGTCCTGATACATGCAAAAGAATAGCAACAGATTCTGCTCAGGACGGCGCTTGCCACCTGTACTGCTGAAGCTGGTAGTCTGGAAGGAAATGTGAAAGGCTGGATAAATGAATCAAACGAGGTCTTGCATAGCCAGGGGAATATGAGTTTCCCTCAGGACAGAGGGAATGTAGCTGAGTTACATTACTCAGTGAGTCAAAGCAGATGATATTACTTTCAACCACCTTTTGTGGAAACCTGACACAGAAGAACTGGGATAGCTTAGATGAGGGCAAATATAGCTAGGGTTTAATTCAGGGCTGAGTCTTCTTTGCAGAAATTGAGCTAAAAGAAGCAAACAACAACAAAAAAAGAATGGTTTCAGTAACACAGCTAGGGACAAGAATTATCCCATGTCTTAGAATGTGACACTGGGAGATATGGTCCATCAGAAAGTACAAGGAACATGTTTAATGTTCTGCAGGGTCTAAACAACAATCCAAATAACCCTGCATTAACAAACAGGAAACAAATCTGTCTGGCTTCCCTCCTTGTTCATAACTGTTACACCAGTCAGTGTTCTGCCTTCAGAGCCCTTTTCTAGGGTCTTTCCTCATCACTTGTTTTCCAGGTAAGCAAAGAAAGCAGAAGCGGTAATAGACCAAGATAGGGCAAGGAATAAGATGTCTCACCTCCTTCACTACTGAAAGTGCTAAAGCTCTTTGAAGTACTATGGCTTGATTAGAAAACTAAGCAGATAAATAGCCCACTGCAGAATGGGGTCTGTCCATCAGAGCAAGCTTTGATGCTAGGCTTAAAATTATAAAGACACTGATTCCAGGGTTCGCTCTATCATGGTGTGAATAATGCTTAGCAAGTAATAATCTGTGACACATGAAAGCAATAAGACTGCTGGATTTTGTCTCAACTACAGCTTCTTCCATAGTGCAGTTACACTAGTGTGGCTGCATGACTAGGAGGGTGCAGGCAAGAAACCCAGCAGATTTTCAAAGGCTGTGGAAACTCTGCTCAGACAACAATTATTTTTCCTTTCATACACTGGAAAACAGAAGACAAAATCTTCCAAAGGTTAAAGCAAGAAAAAGTCACTGGAATGAAGAAGTGACCATCTATGATAATTTACCACCTTATAAATGTCTGCTAAGAACAATATTCCTATTTGTTTTATGGCAAGAGCAGACTTTATACTACAGATATCAGCTATTGCTTTGCAAACTTAAGTAGGCAAGAAACCAAATCATTACTGACACAACTTCCTCATTTGAAGCCCCTCAATAAGAAGGGCAATTCCAGTGCCATATCTATCAATGAAATGCTACAATGGTGAAACAGATCTTCTAAAACAAGAGAGCTTAAACAAAAATCTTATGCTCAAAGACAAAAACAAGAGCCAGGAAGTGAGTCATGCTTAGTACTAGCATCCAACATCCAAACACCTGAGAGCAGAACAACTATGTATTTAGGAAAATACTAATTATAGTTATTTAATAAGTACAATGTATGTTTATTAGCTGTATTGCTACTGACTGCAAAAAGCTGAGCATCTCAGAGGCACTTCATAAAAATACTTATTAAACTTAATTAGTCATTTCCTGACTTCTGCAGTGCTGTCTTTAAAACACTTCTTACTTTTGCATTAAATAAGCAATTCATCCATTACAGAAAGAAGCCAATTGCTGGCAAAAAAACAGCATCTGTTACCAGCTGATGAAAACACAGCATGTCAGCAAGGACAAGGAATGGAAAGGAACCTAGAAGATCTAACCCTAACCGGAATCATCAAAAGTACCTCTGCATGGGGAGTGATCAGAAAGGGATACGGCGCTCTCTTTATGTACTATCCCAAGATGCTACCCCAGTTAACATGTGCTGCTGTGTTAGCAGGATGATAAGCGCAGGCAAGCAATCAGTGTTGCATATTGTTTCACCACAACAGCTGACAACAGCACTTAATTTTCACTGGAAGTTGGTTCAGGTAGAAATAACACATCAAAATCAGTGATATCAAACACACACTCAACTTGAAGCTAATACTAATTATATCTCTTGGTATACAGCAACTCATGTATGTATAGTCACACCACAGTATTCAACTGCCTGCTTGACTGGAGCAAGAAGTGAAAGCACACTACTATTTCTCAGTGCTATGTGTTGTCATAAATTTAGGGCAAGATATGAAACCCACCTCTGGACAAGAAGCCTTCTGAGTCTGTGGCTGATATTCATGTGACTTTTCAGCCAAGTGATTCTTTAGGAATTGTTTCAGCTTCTCAGTTTCTTGCTCACATTCTTCTGTTTTCTTCATGGCTTCCTGTGGAAAAATAACTCTTAAAAATAATTTTGTATTAACTAGGACATAAAAAAATGGTCAGTAATGCAACCAAATTGCACCAAACAGTGCCCAAACTTCTTTTGTTCCTGTAATTAGATGTAAAAGAAATTGCTTGCTCTGCTAACTCTGCAGAACTCCATCTCTGCCACGTTAAGAATTCTGCCCGGAAGCATATCATTGCCTACTCTAGAGTAGGACTGCGAATTGCAAAGTGGAAGATATTTAATCACCTTTACTACAGCTTATAAAAAGCTAAAAATAAAGAGAAATTATAGGGTCAGTTGGTTTCATATCAAGTTAGAAAGCCTACCTGTTTTAATTGGTGCTCAGGTAGTTATTGCCAGCCAGCTCTGCACCGGCCAGAAATTAACTGTGCTCTGCAGGCAGAAACTGCAGCTCAGAAGATAAGCCAACCACAATTTCTAACAATTTGAATAGTTTCTTTAAAATAAATATTTCCACCTCGTGTGAGCTTCCTCTTCTTGCATGACTTATGGGAAAGCCTATTACATGTCATCAACAGCCAAATTCACTTTTACTCATTTGATAGGAACAGCAAAATCTCACCAATCAGCATTCCACACAGAAGCTGGCATTCTCCCCACATTCATTAGTAATGTTTTCCAGCCGCAGCTTGTCACAGCGTCTCAGGTAAGTAAGAAATTGTTACATATACAAATAATAATAATTTGTGAAAGCATTTAATTTGCAAAACATTTTGTGGCTTTGTTTTCCAGCCTGTGGGCTTAGAATCAGATTATCAATAGACTCTCCCTCAGGCAACTGCAAAAGAGAGTGAAGAAGAAAATACTTTGCTAATAGCAGCATGGGAGCAGCCTGGGAGGCAGAAAACTTGTCTGCAAAGCACCCACAGACTCTTCATTTCAGAGCAAAGAGTCTCTCAGTCTATGAGCAATAATATACTTGTTGTTCATTCACTTCTTCACAACAGCAATTGCTCCCACACGTTAGTAAAGTTTTGCATTATTGTTTTTTAACTTACTAGTTTCAAAAGGGCAGAAGGAAGTCTTTTTCCCACTTGGATAAATAAATGAATAAAAATAAAAAGCCATTTTGGAGAGGAAAATAACTGTTGTCTATAATCTTAATGACAAACAAAGAATCAGACAAGGGGAATAAAAATAGTTATTCTGTTGCTCAGCTTCCATAAGAAACTAAAAGTCCTTCTAAAAGAGAGTCTCTTACCCATACCTGCACTCTCAAATTCTCATACCTGTTCATTAGTAAAGTAAATATCTCAATTTTACTTGACTAACTAAAGAATACTCTGTATATAGACTCCAATTTCCACTCTCAGAGGCCAATATGTGAATGAAGTCACTCGGCTACAGATCACTCCTTCATTCCCTATCTTCCATCAATGAGCAGAAAATCTTATTTTATCCTTTTCTTGGAAAAACATAAGTTATGTCATATTAGTGGGACTGAATCTCTAACAAGAAGCGATGCCTCTCCCTTTACTTCATGCTTAAATTCTGTTTTTCCTATCAAGTAGATCTACTCATGGAACAGTCCCTGCTGCCGGGAGTGTGAGGGCAGATAGTAGAAAATGTCAACAGTGCATCATCAAATACGCAAATATTGCCACTCCTTTGCACAGAGATCTGGTAAAACATTGTGGCTTCCAGCTCCTCTTCCTGATGACATTGTTTAGGTAGTGAGAGGTGTGGTTCTTAACAGGCCATAAAAGAAACACAAAGGGCAACACACATTAAGTCTCCTAAAACCCTACCCTGAAGCATTTGCAGTACCTATTACGGGTTTTGTTTCTGTCATACTTCTTCAGATGCTAAACTGAAACTTCATTATTCCTAGTATTTTAACAGGGATAGCAAATACGTGCAAACAAGCACAAACACTAAAACGTCAAACTAATCCACAAAGCAGGGGAAAAAAAGGTATGTATCTGCAAAAGTAGCCTGTGTGGCCTTCAACCTATTAGAACACTTTCTGTTTTTCTAATGCAGCACTAAAAAATACCACCCTTTATTGGCTTTATCCTTTGTAATGTCTTAGGTGGCAATAGACTCATGGTAGCACTGCTCGTTTCAACCCACTCAATAGAATGGGAAAGTCTTTTTTGCACAGCTGGATATCATTGCAGCAAAGAACTAATTTTTCCAACCTGTCTTCTCACAAAGAAATTTTACTCAGCTACAGATTTTTGGAAGTGTATAAAATAAAGACAAATGCTGAGCAAAAAAAAAGGTTACAGCAGCTTCAAAAAGGCAAAAAATCTAAACCTTGACCTAATGCAATACACAAAGGAGTTAGAAGACTCACAGTAATACTCAGTAATGGCAAAGCACCAGGATTCCAAGGGCTTACAAGTACTCTGAAAATTATTGACTATTTAATCTGGTAACTTTTTATCTGAAGTATTTATGTTTTACCATATCTTTTTTTCAGAACTAAGAAGATATATAGAGTAAAACTCCAAGATGTTAGGAATCATATAGATCTCAGAGTCATTTTCTAGTTTCCACACTGGCTGGTCACTTTGCAGTCAAACAAAAGCTAAAGCACACTATTATGAACATTATCCAAACTTCTCTAACACTGACAGGAATGGAGCATCAGTTGCCTTTCAAAGAAGCCTGTTCCAAAGCTGGACCACCCTTGTGATAAAGGTACATTTCCCAGCATCCCCTGGCACAGCTTTGTGGCACTCCCATGTATTCTGTCACAGGTGACCAGGGAGTAGAGCACAGCATCTCGTTTTGCACTTCCCCTCCTCAGGAAGCTGCAGAGAACAATGAGGTCTTCAGCTGAGCTACTCTTCTCCAGACTAGAACACCCAAGCACCCTCACAGCCCTCTCCTCATAGGATGTGCCTTCCAAAACCGTCACCAGCTTTCTTGCCCTCCTCCAGATAACATCAAATAGCTTAGCATCCTTTTTATATTGAGGACCCAGAATTACAACTGATATTGAGGGTGAGGCCACACCAACACAAAGTACAATGAGAGAATCACCTCTTTTACCATGCTGCTGCTAATTGTCCAGTGCTCCAAACTATCCAGATTGCTTCCATGCTCTCCATGGAGTCAACACCACCGCTCTATTTACTGTCATCAGCAGACGTGCTAAGGATGCATTCAACTCCTCCATCCAAATCATTGATAAAAATAATGAAGAGGACTGGCCACCAGTAGCCCCAGTCATAACAATCATTTGAGCTCTGCTACTCTGCCAGGTTGTCCCCCAGTGTAGCATGAACCCATTACCTCAAAACTGGACAATCTGTCCACAAGGATACTGCGAGGAATAGTGACAAAGGCCTTACTAAAACCTAGAAAGATTACATCCATTGCTTTTCCTTTGTCCACTAAGTGGTTGACCTTACTGTAAAAGGAGATCAAATTACTGAGACGGGACTTTCTCTTCAAGAACCTGTGCTGATTCAGCCTGACAATAGCAATGTTCTTTGAATGCCTTAATTTCTCAATCTGAAAATAAAAGGCAGGGATTCCCATTTTAGCTGTACGGTGTCTACCTGGCCTCTGAAATGCTTAGTAAGAAGCTACATGTTCTAAAGCACTTTGCTTTATACTACAGTAGGCTTGGGAAACCAAACTGGCAAAGATTATGCACCAATTGAAATTCATTTCAGTTTTCTGTTTTCATGCTGTAATGTGCAATTGCACATACACAAAATCAGAACATCCCCCAAAACATTACTTAGAAAACATGGTAGATGCACTACAGACCTGTAAAATAAAGGTATTTGAAGTGATATCTTATTAAATAAAATAACATAAATGAATGCAAATCAATTACCTCCAGCAGTTCATTTTGTTCCTTAGTAATTTCTTCTATTTTTTCCAATTCTCTCAAAAGTTGTCTTGCTCTTAGGAAGACTGAGACAGGTTGTTTTTTCACCCCTGGTAGCTGAAGGGCTTCTTCATAGGACTGTATGTGAACGATGGTCTTCTGCATCGGACCAATATGATCAAGTATAACCTATTAGGATACAGGATAGATGATGAATGATTCAGTGAACTGTAAAAAAAAATAATCAAATTTACACCCATGATGTGCAAGAGTAGCCTTTTTTGAGTTTCCTATTTAAGAAGGAAAAATATTTTGTTCTTAGAATAAATAAATGAAAATCCTTGGTGATGCTCTTTAAAGCAAAAGGAAGATATAACTTGGTATAACATGCATGAAATGGGTATGCAATTAGACACTTCAGCCTACATTTCTAAAAGTATCTTTTGTATTTTTCCTTCATTTCTGGGAAAACAGGGCCTGATTTGCAGGCTTCCATGTTACTTATTGTTAGATAAGTGGAGTGATACATATTGAATGAATCAGGTCTTAACACTCCCAAAAATGGAAGACTCAAAATATGGTGGGAACACTTGTATACTGTAGTTACAAACTTTGACTGTCTATTGGCATGTTCTCAATTGTGCTTTAGTTTCAAATGTTCTAGGTTAGACCTGGACTGTGGTTTTTGAAGGGATATCCCAGCAGTCTCATCTAAGAGTTCATTTAGCACACTTGTCTGGGTATATGCAAATTTTATTCCCTTCAGATGAAACTAAAGCTGAAGACACTATCCAAAATAATACCTAAAGACCTTCAACTATTAATAGATGTCCAGCATCCTGGACAGGCACTAGTCTGGTCCTAAGTCATCTCCCAAGACACAAACAGCACAGACATCAGGTCCTTTAAGCATTTCACCCAACCAATCTGCTCTTTTTGTATTTCACTACTTGTTACTATAAATGTGCAGCTGAAATTATGTTTGTAATAACTGTCAATGACCTGAGAGTTAGAATATGTGCAATACTGACATTTCAAAGTCATACACTAAATAGCTCACATAGGAGTTTTCGCAGACCTGTCCATGTTTAAGTTGGTCTTTAGGAGAAAGTTCCAAGAGATCTTCTGATGATAAGATTGTCTTCATTTTCATTACATCCTTCTCAAACATTTTTACATGAGCTTCAATGGCCTCCAGCTCCTAGATTTTGGAAACAAGGAATGTTTGTAGATAGTACAGTTTTGAAACTCCCTTCCAAAAAAACAAATCAATGTGAATTTCTGCATTTACTCAACACTTAAAAAGAAATACTGAAAAACAAATGCAGCATATGCAGAATATGAACAGATGCTGCTGACCAAAAGGCTAGCTACTACAGACTATGTGTTGTCACAACATCTAAAAGAAGTAATAACCTATGGTCACTTAGTCTATTTTAAACCCCGAGTATGGAAATGAAATTCCCCTGAAAATTCACATTATAAATCACTACTGGCAACAATGCACTTTTTCATTGTTGATATTTACCATTAAGAAACAGGTCCTAACATGCATTCTAGGTGAAGACTTATTTCAGATGGAAAATGGGTCTGCATACAGTACCACTCCCAGATAACTCTCATGACAACAGAGTCAAAATAAAAACTGTGTTGGAAGGGATCTTAGAAAGTCTCCAGAGATTGTTTGGGGCCTGATCCTGCTGAGACATGGGAACCTCCTTCCATGAGGATTTCACCTTCACTTTGGGGTGCTGAGACAGTGTTTGACCAATCCCTCTAAGGAGTATGACGCTATCTTGTTTATAGTAATCAGTTATATAGCAGCAGGCAATGGTTCCAATTCTGTTTCCTCTCAGCTCATTGGGCCCTTCAGCGATAACGGCCATGACTCTATAAAACTTTCTTAAGAGCAGCTGTAAATATCAGTGTGTTATCAACATCGTTTTTGTCCTAGAGCCAAAACAAAGTATCATACTGACATTCTGAAGAAAACAATTCTGCTCCAGCTGAAACTAAGACATATGCAGACAATGTAAGCTGTATTTCATAACACTGTGATGCTCCAATAAAAAAAAAAACTTACAGATCAACCAAACTTACATCAGCCACATGCTGGATCTGTGGAAGAATCTCTGCTATTTCTTGCTGTAACATTGCTACTTCTTCCTCTGCTTCATTCAGCTGCTGCATTATAGTGTCTGTTTCAAAGACGGGAGTAAGCTCCTCCAGCTCCAAGTAAACACTGTGCAGGAGGTTTTGCTTTTGTTCTGAGTCTTCCAAAGCCATCTACAGACAAAATAAGAAATTAGTTTGTCTCCATCACTGGTGACATCAAAGTTCAGAGATGACATGGATCGGAATGAATCAGGTTTAATTTCCTGTATATCACTGACCACTGCTTGTATTTCCAAAAGCTTAGTTCAGATTAAAACACTCTGTGCTTAATGAAACCAAACTGTTGCATCCTGCAGGCAGAAATCTGAGAGGCTTCTGCTATGACTACTAGGGAATCAATTAGATAAAATGAGTCTACATGATCATAATGAGTCATGTAGAGGAAGGTTTTAAATTCTGGGATCCCACCCCCAAAACAGAGAAGTATGAGATCATGGAAAAGGTTCCTCCCAAATTTCTGTGCAATTATCAGGCTGACCCCAAGTACATACATGTCAGACAGAGACATGAAAAGGGTTTCCTGCACACCAGTTAGCAGATGAACTGAAGCTCTGCAGAAAATATCTGTCCAATTGTGCATGAAGCCATCCCTGGAAGTATTTAAGAGCTGTTTGGATGTGGTACTCAGGGATATGATTTAGCAGAGGGTTTTTAGAGATAGGGTACTGGTTAGGCTGCGGTTGGACTTGATGATCTTCAAGGTCTTTTCCAACCTGGGTAATTCTATGATTCAATGACTCTATGTGAACATTCTTCCCATCTCCTGCAAGTAACTGCATGATTATTTATTTTTTTTTTAAATCAATAACAGCAAATATCTTAATACAGAATAGTGAAGTTTGTAAGCAATATTTCTGATCCACTCATCTTTTTGCTACCAGAAGAAAAGGACTGAATGTATCTCTGAATTTTATTATGAGCCTTTGGCACGTTTCTAAATCTACAAACTTTCCAGCCTAGAACACATAAAAACCCCAAATGCAAAAGAAAATAAGCTTTGGTCAGGAAAACATACACAAATTTTGTCAATTGCCATCTCTTCATTGTTACTATTTGATCTATAACACACTGGTCCAGGACTGTCAGCCACTTCTTGTAATATAGGAAAGAAGCTCTGATTAGTTTTAATACAACAATCCATGTTCAGAGCACCAACTTTTTCTTCTGGAGTAAGTCAAAAAGTGGACATATAGAAAACTTACATTTTAAATATGAAATTGTTAGAAATCATGTTGGCATTTGCCTGGCCCTGTAATATTACAAACATTTGATTCTTGAAGTCAGAATTACCTTCAAGATACAGTGAGAACTGCCTTGCACATTGATTCACTTCAAAGTCTCTGGTGAGCACACAGACAGCAAAATACCACTCTATTTTGGATCATGTGCACAATAGAGAATAGGTACAGAAAGGTACATATTCAAGAAGTAATAAACGTTCCTAGTCACGCAGCACAATGCCATATATTTTTGGAAGAGAGATGTACTACATTTCAGCACTTTCACAAGATGGTTAAAATCCAACACCGAGAAGTACCTGTCTTTATTTCATGCCCTCAAACTGTAACCATTTTTCACTTGAAGCATTTATTGAAAATTATTTATAACAGTAAGACTGAAAAATGCAAAACTGTATCTTTATAGTTATAAACTATAAACTATCTAGTTATAAAGAGAACATATATCTGTACTAACACTTACCTGAAGGCCATCAGTGTACTTGTGTAGTCTTTTTGCGGAGTCGTTCTGAGCATCTGCTCTTAGCAAGCTGTTGGTGTTTTCTATCCAAACTTTCATGTCCTTCAAGAGTTCATCACATTCTTCCATCTTGTTGGCAGCCTAAGAAATGATGTTCTTATAAAAGGGCACAAATACATTTCTATTTACACTCTAGGATAAACACACTTATGGGCAAGGCTTGAATAAAACTGGATGTGTTGTATCAAGGCCAGATTAGAATGGTGAAATAGAGAAGTGCGAGTTAAATTTTTCTGAAACAGTTTCATCTTCTAAACAAAAGTAATTCTGGCATCTGTGGGCTTACATCTCATGGGGACATTGTTATGATTTCAGTGGCAATGTTATTTAATTGGATAACTCATTGGCAGAGGTATCATAAACTGTAACACTGTTGATCCAGGGACATGGATTGCCCATGTTAACTCATATCAACCACAATGCAGAGTTGGTTCTATGGACTGGAAACTGGAGGCAATGTTTGTTACTCCAGAAATTCTTAGCTATGTTAAGTCAACGTACCTACTTTTAGCTTGTCATCTATTTGAGAACCTTTTTTGTGAAGCCTTCAATTGTTTTTTGTCATTTTTGCTGCTATTGCTTTTGTTTCTTTTTTAATATGACACAAATTTTTCAAATTGGAGCAAATATGAAGTTTACATTTGTCTCTACCTTGTTCAAAATGGCTGTTCTGCGCTCGGCAAGTTGTGAGACTTGTTGGTAATGCTGAAGAGGGGTCATTAAGATATCCATCAACTCCTGTGCATGGCAGGAATCCTGCTCTACTATGTCATGCACTTCTGCATCCAGTTCATTGAGTTTGTAATGCCAAAGGTCCAGCATATCCCAGATTTGCTGCACATAAAGAAAGAAGAAATGAAATACATGGTTGGGCACAAAGAGTTATTTCTTCTTGTTGAGCATGTGGAATTGCAAAGCTTTCTGAACTGATATAACAAGAACAGAACACTCTGCATCTGCCAGTGTGATTCACAGCAATAAAAGCATGCATTTTCTTATTCTCCTGTGAGAAAGAAAAGGTAAATGTTCATCACATAAATGCTTGCTTGTACCTCTTCTATTAAGGACACAGAATGAATGGAGGCAGCTTTACACTTCTGGTAAATCAGGCTCTATAAAAGCAACCAAAAATCTTTCAATGCCCACAAATAAATAAATAAATAAAAGACAAAACTACCTTCTGAACTTCTTTGGCTTTTGCAACGTTTTCACTCTTCTGTTCCAACATCTTTTCAATAGCTTGAAGGCCATTGTTAATAGTCTCCGCTTTTCCTTTCAGCACATACTGAGGAGAACTCTGCAAGTTTTCAAAGCTAACCTGTCACAGTAAAGAAAAAACGACAGTAGAGATTACAAAGATCTGCTATTTTCTGTGTACCTCCTCACTAAAAATAATAGAACTCTCTTTACGTTTCTTTTGATGAGTCACTTAAAAACACCAGTATGGAATCACAATTCCTGGGAGAAGCATCAACGTGACCAGACTGAATGCTCACATCTCGTTCAACAATTTCTCCTTCCTTTAAATGACTGGCAATCATGAACCAAAAAATAGTAAGGTGCTGAAACTCCTTGTGTTCAGCTGACTCCTTTCTCGTCTGCAGCAGATGTCCTCCATTACTGCACCACAGAAAGGGTCACACGCAGATTTCTGTGATAAAAAGCATCATCACGCCTTGACTATTTCTTCTGTTTAAGAAATAAGGACACTAAGAAGCATCAATGTGCAGTGAATCCCTAAACAAAAAAATTGCATTTTTTGCTCAAATCAAAACACCAAAGGGCCTAATTTCCAGTGTAAAGAGAGAAGCTCTCAAGTACGCTGAAGTTGAGTCACTGCCAAAGCAGAGAGCTGAGAGACACAAGGAGGTACCAGGTTACCATGAACTAGAAGAACTGCAGGGGGTGAGAAAGCCCTTGCTTGCCCAAGGTGATGTCTCTTCTCACTAAAGCCTGCCAGCTGTTAGGGTCAGCTGATTATCAGTACTCTGTTAAATCACAGTGAATTCTTTGTGTGCTGCAGGCCTGGGATTTGTGAAGCCCAACTGCACGTACACAATGCACAGCTGTATGCTGCGTGGTTACATGAGATTTCTAGTTTACCAGCTATTGAGGTTTGTCACTACTTATTCTGAAATACTTGTCATTCTGTGGGAAATGAGGATCGTTACTTATTTAGTAAATTATTTGCTTTTATTTCTTTATGCTTGCTAGTTTATAAAGATTCTGACAGGTATTGTCTGAACAATATAATACCCATTCTGAGGCACTGTACTGTACTGATAAAACTACAGTAATTAAAATAAATGCATAGGAAAAAAGACCTACAGTCCTACTCTTTGGGTACTTTTCTTACACAGAACAATTTATGATCCCACCCACAACATATTATACCTACAACCCTGTGTAAAAAGCAACTCAGACTGTAATCACCAAACATTTCACCCTTATTACAACCCTGACATATATTCAGCATGAATAAACTACTGATGTGTGCAGAGGTTGTTTCTTCCTGCAAAATAGAGCAAAAACACAAAACAGAAACCCATATGAGCAGAGTGACACAGCTGGAAATATGAAAGCTGGCTGGACCTGTCAGTGTTCTGGTCACCCACAGGGCAGGATTTCATTACTTTCATTAATTCTTAGTGGTCTGAATTTATAGTATTTGTCATGCAAAATGCGTGGCATCAGAACTACATTTTATGTTCATTCTTATGTTAGCCTACTTAGAAGAAAGCTGGAATGCCATTAAAACAAGACAAGTTAATTCTGTTTAGCACAGGCTGGTACCTCCTGCTATGTACCTACATTGATCTCCAGTTGCACTATAATTCATCTGGAATTACATTTCCAGGCATTGAAAGAGAATTCCAACACATTCTGCACTGTTTTCCTCTATTCAAAACTGAAATGTTTCCAGGGCAGTTCTTGCTCTTCAGCACATAACATATGCATTGGGATAACCCTTCATCTCAGCAATTGAAAGAGCAAACCAAAACACAAAAATCAACCCAAAGCATAAACACTGTTTTATTCCCCATTCTCCTTTTCTCTCCTATCAAGTTGTTGGTTCTGAAAAGACATGTTACAATTTGAAAGAAAAACTGTAAAAATAAACCTAATTAAAACTAAGAACTGTAACTAATAGGTCTCTAAATATTTAATACAACATAAAACAAATGACTAATCCGACAGACAAGACATGTAACTGGATTTAAATATCGTTTCATTAAACATTCGGGTTCTAGCTGCTTACATCCCCTTTATACAGAAAGCATTGCAAAAATCACCTCATTGTAATTTAGTTACCCACTCACTCTGCCTGCTTTAATGCTGTCATGTACTGAGAAGTGGTACGAAGAGCCACACTGTCACCCTTTAACATACATGCAAGTTTAATCTTTAGAAAAGTGGTTTCAAAGGAGTCTTTTGACTCAACTATAAAAACTCTTCTCAGTTAAGCTAAGCTAATATTCCAACCAACTCTGACTACAACTCTGATTCTACAAGACAGTTAACATTAGGAGTTTTTCTCCAGCACACTTTTTCACCAAGAGTAAAAAGGCAAATAAAAAAATATTCGATGTTTTGATGTTAAATTTGTAGTTACAAGATACATCCCACCTTGCTGTATGAAAATCCCATAAGCAATTACCTTGTCTTCCAAGTCTTGTAAGGTTCTCTTGCAATCCTCCAGCTGTGCCTCAGTTTCAGCAGGAACTATTGTGTACATTTCGGAATATCTGATCCGGAGTTTCTCCATGATATCCTTCAGATTTTGACTTTCTTTATCAATCACACTTTGAACTTCCTATGAAACAGAGATTTTTTCAGCCATTCTTTCTTGAGCACATGCGCATGTATGTATACATACACAAAGATCTCATGGTTTATATTTCTTGCCATAAGTGTGATTCAGAAAAGCTGTTTTTGTGACATAAATCCTACTTCGACTACCTCTGCAAGCAGATTAACCGAAGAAATACTCATTCATTTAATCAAACGATGCTTTTCAATCTCTAAGAATTAATTAAACTTGATACTATTCCATGTCATTGGTATTTATTGACAGGTATAACAATGTAATCACACAAAGCGCACCGATGATTAAAGGTTAACCTTTGTGCCATCCCTTCTGCCAAAAGTGTATTTTCTCTTTTAAAGATGTTTAATAGCCAATGTTCATTCCCTCATTATTATTAACAACACAAAAGCCACAAAAAAGCAACAGATTTCAAGCTGAAGTGTCTGCTTTCAGGCAATTATGCAGAGCAGCACAGCAGGCTCCTTTCAAAGCAGTAGTTTCCAGTCCTGCATGAAGAATGCAGGTTTTATGAGATAAAAGAAACTTGAACAACTATCTAGAGTCTGTGGCCTAGAAATAAAATCTGACCCAAGTTCTCCTGCAGAAAGAATGAAGAAACTCATTTGTTTCAAAGGTTTTCTAGAGTTTCAAGTTGGAAAGTTGTGTTTTATGGTTTCTTTTCTCAGTATTCAGTCATTTGAGAAACTCAAAAGTTAATGATGTTATTGGGCAAAAAGCTCCCACTGGGCATTAAAATTAACACCCTTTTTATCCATTAACTCCCAGTCTTTGCATGGGAATCTTTTCTCTGATACAAACACAGTTCATATAAGATATATGTGAGAGTCTGAAATTGATTCATTTCCTGTCATCTCAAGACAACTGGCTCTGATTGAAACAAATAAGTAAGTAAAATGAAACCATGAAACAGCCGCGTGCCTAATTCTACAGCAAATAAGCTGCTGTACCAATTAACGCTATGCCAGTATTCACAGGGTTTTAGCGACTCCCTGACCTGAATTTGCAAGAGACAGTTACAATATCAGCTACTGCACCAGTGTCCAAAGGAAAACGTCCAAAGCATGTCTCTGCAAACTGGTTTCTGAATACAAATGCATGCCCACATTTCACAGGTTGGTTATTTGGAAAGCATTTGCCTGTTAAAACAGTCCCTTTGTTTTTCCTGGGGATTAGTTTGACAGAGCTCAAATAGACTGGAATAAATAAATTATAACATTCTGAAGTTTAAAAATAACTTAAATATAGTAAAAATAAAATCTAGATCAAGATCCAAAAGTTAAGAAAATATAAATAAAACAAAACTAAATCAAGATCAACATAACTGAAATAATAAATAAATCGATGCATATAAACCCAGATTCTGGAACTGTTAGCAATAACATTTTGTAAAGTCCAGTATTCAAAGAAAGCTAACAAAAATATACTGGAATGATAAAAATGTATATTAATAATGTACCGGATTGGTGCAGAGTTAAGGCTGGTGGGGGCTGCAGTCCTGATCACAATTTGGCTTCTAAAAAGCAGTTACCAGATTAACCAACTTATGTGGAACATCAGATCCAGTGCATTCGAAGCTGCCCTGGTTATGCATGCAGAGGAGGAAAATGCACAGGGTATACACTAAGCAGTCCTTCCTAAAAGGCATGCAACTGGTTGTGAATCTCTTAGCAGTCTACGAAGGCTTCTGCTAACTGAGATGGTAGAGGAAAAAGAGTGCAAACCAAATCCAGGGCAGGCCAGTTGCATCCTGTTGAACCAGACTCATTCTCTTTAACTCAGTGTGCATATGGATATACATGCTTTGCAACTCATTTTATTTGGAGAGATTTCAATCTCCAACATAAAAGAGAATATATTCCAAAGATTCCCACAGAGTCAGAGAGCAACTACTAACCTTTAGCTGTGCTGCCTTTCCAACTGCATCTTGGGATAGCGCAGACAGAGCATTCTGTAATGCATTTTTCACAGCATTTATTTCTTCGGTGATCTTGTTCCTCTCTTGAATCTCAGACTGTACCAAATTCTTATGGTCCTGAGTCTTTTCATACAACCTATGACAGATTTCCAGCAAGAATACACTGTGTTTGATTTAACACTGAGTAGAAGTTATCAGAGCACACAATTTATTTGAAAGTGAGTCTTCAGATATTGCTAAGTATAAATGACAGATCAAAACAGACAGCCTGGCTATTTAATCAGGAACGATGCTCCAGAAAACATCGTAGAGTCTAAAAGCCAAGGCAGAGAGAAAAGACACTAATGAAGATTTCCACATAAAAAAATAAGCATGCAGAAGGGTGATTGTAATCTCAGATTTGCAAAAAACATCTGAGGTAAAACTTGGAAACATTCATCAAGGCACTAATGAAGGTAAAAGTTGCATTGTGTAAAATGTTCAAGGTCTGACTTTCAGAAGAGCAGAAGACCTGCACATCTCATTCAAGTTCACAAGAGCTTGGAGCTTCCAAAATCAGTCATGAACCCTGATGTTTTCTTCTACATTTGAATCGCAGCCCACAAATGACATGATCAGGCTCAAGTCTTCCCCCTCATCAAGTACCTCCCATTGGCCATTCTGAAGATAGAAGATGGCTTAGATGGAGCACTAGTGTGACTCAACAGATTATCCTTTTTAAGCCCAGTACATCTATCACACATCCTTCAATATCTAACAAAATGCTGCTCTTATAAGTAATCGTGTTACAAGTTTCACCAAACTTTTGCACCACTTACTTTTTACAGCGGTCTTGCATAGTCTTTATCTCACACAAGGCAGGAAGGGCAGCTTCTGCCTCCACATTTTCAGATGTATTCAGGATGTTCCTTATTCGGTGAAGAAGTAAGAGCAAGAGGAGCTGCTGCCTGCTGACGTTTTCCTCAAATGCATACACAGAATCCAGTAATTCTACCAGTTCCTCTCTGGTGGCTTTTTCTTTTTCTTTAAGACTTTCTGGCTGTTCTTCCTGGAGCTTATCAAGAATTATTGCTTCTCGTTCCAGCTAAGTAAACAGCATGTCAAAGAATGAGCTCAAGTGCTTTTTTAATTCATCAACTTAAGTTATATTATTTATTTACTCATATGCATAACTGACTAGTAGGAACTGCATATCCAGAAAGCTCGAACCTCTGATGGGTGCCAAAACATTTGAGCTTGCTTTAACAAAGAACACAGCCGCACACAGAGTCGGCTGGGTGCAGGCAATGTATGCTGTAAACATCCCCATCATTTCTGACTCCAGGTTCAAGAAAGTCTGGAGGTAACTGACTGATCAGTGTGGGAAAAACAAATGATGCTCTGTATTGATCTCAGCCCTGCACAGGTAGATTTACTATCTAAGGGTCTCAGCTCTATCACAATCCTCAAAACTTACTGTTTGTTAGGCAACTCACCTCCTCATTGATGAACTTCCATTCTTGTTTTAGTTCTTCACAGTTGATTTCCAGCTCTTTTGCTGCCTCAAGCAAACCCAGCCAATTTTCCCACAGTGCTGTTACAATCCTGCCCAGGGCCCTGTCACTTCCCTTGCATAATCTCATCAGCTCTCCTGAGACCTGCCTTAGCTTCACAAGATCATCTTCAGCCGAGTCAATGTTGGAGACTAAAATCTTATGCAAAAATAAACAAGCAAATAAATAAATACAGCCTATCAGAAGTGTTAATGAAGCATTCAGTAACATGATTAGAATCCTCTATTACAATGGCAATCACTCCGCTGAGCAGACTAAACACAGTTTTAGTGAGGGAATTCTGTATCGACTAAGACTACGGAGAAAGGGAAATAAAACAAGCAAAACAATCACAAGAACAGCACGCACAAGAAATTAGGTTGCTTTTACTTTATGGTTATTTGGAAGTGAAATGAATGAGTTACAGACACACAATATGAAGAGTCTGTAATACGATGAGTACTACAAGACAGCAGGAAGGTTCATTGTAGCAGAGGTATGGTGAGGAGAAAGCAGCAGATTCTGGATGGGGAAGTGGAAGTACTCTGACTTTCCCATCTGAGGGAAAATAAAAGCAATTTAAGAAATCAGATCAATCCAGGTCCTGCAAAGCAGCAATGAGGAATCTGAACAGAAATGCGACACCAACTAAAGCACAGGTAATGTTTGATTTGTACAGCAAAAGTATGTACTCATTTTACACAGCACATTACAATCCAGGCTACTTATAGATACCTAAATACATGTTGTGATTTACATAAATGTAAGATAAATGTAAGCATTTCTTACTACCCTGATACAATATGCCCTACACAAGCGCATCACAGCTTTGCATGAGTTTTTCAAGTTCTTCAGATCCTCTCTTACCTTGCATTCCTGTAAGTTTTCCAAAGCTTCCTTATAAGACATTGGTATTTGGGATAAAGACTGCCCAAGCATCTTTCCCAGACTGTTAAGATCATCACGGACTTTATCTTTGCATTTGGAATAGCTTTTGTATTTTTCCAAATATCTGTAGGAAACAATTACAAGACCAATTATAATTTGTTATGATTGACTGTCTCTCCAAACATAACACCCACTAGCATAATAAGCAAAAAAAAAATCTTTTGAAGTGGCAATTCTGACTAATTATTTGGCAAACTATTTTCAATTAGTATTTTTTATATCTCAGATTTTGGAGCTGAAGTATATTAAAGAGATACAGGTGTAAATATCCCAGTGGTAAAGAAATGGAGGTAAGAATATAAAACATCAGCCAGAGCTACTTGAAGGAACTGTGTGTCTTCCCTTAAGTCTCCATTCTTTTCAAACATTTTTTTAGAAATACAATTATTTTCTGTTAATTTTCCTTCCATTAAAGTCACGCCTAAAGACAACAGAGTTGCTTATGGTTCTTTCAGCTGAATTACCTGGCTAAGAGAAGAACCAAAACTGCATTTTTTGGTCATAGGTAGGAATAACATTTAGGAACATGAACATACCTCAGTCTGTCAGCCTCGTTTCTCTGAATCTTCTCTTTTAATGCCAAAGTTTTATTGACTATTTCTCTTAAAGTATTTTCCAGACATATTTTGTCTTCTGGTTTCACTACATTTTTCAGCTTGGAGTACAACTGCTCTAAGTCAGCCTTTGCGGAATCAAACTCTTCTTGTTTCCACTGTGGGGTTTGATAGGCGTCCTCTGAACTACTCAGCTCTACTGCAGCAAAACAAAGTTGAGCTTCACAGTCCTCAAGGAACTTGGCAGCCCTCTCAACAGCCTTGGCGTAAAGCTCACCAGCCTTACAAGCCTCCTCCAGAGCGGACTGAAAGTGTTTGAAAGACAAAGGAACAATCAAGAAACATTGCTGTGCTCCTCTGGATGGCCAGATGGCCTTCTCAGAATTTCACAGGTGGTTGGTCTTCAAGCCCCAAACTCATAGAGCAAATGCCCTCTACTACTCATGTAGCCATAGAGAGGTGCTGATTGCCTTCAAACATAGGGAAGGGGGGTATAAAGGAGATACTAATACTGGAAAAATCCAGAGTAAAGAACGGCAGAACATAAGAATCACAGGTTTCATTACAGGCACAGACATACACTTTTACTAAATATACTTACAACACGGGCAGCAATGTCTGTCTTCAGTTGTATTTCATGATCTGCCAGCATTCTTAGTTTTGTTTCTGTATCAGCAGCAAGAGATTTTTCTCCTTGACTTTCCCTCTCTTTTTCCATTATAGATTTAATAGCAGAAAACTCCGCTGACAACATATTCTGAATTGATTCCCATCGCATCTTTTCATATTGCATCATTTTCATGTCTACTAGCAGTGGCTGCTGGAGCTCTGACTGAACACGCTTTATGGTATGGGACAGATGTTCTGCCACATTCTGAATATCTTCCTTGTTTACACACTGGAGACTAGAGACCGAGTTTTGAAGAATCTGACCCAATTCTTCAACATCTTTCCCCAGGCTCTTTATTTCTTGCCTCTTTGATTCTTTGAATGGCGTGTGAAGAACCTCATTCTCGTTTATTTGATTTGCTACCTCCTGGATTAAGTGCAACATTTGTTGAATTGTCTGAAGCAGAATCTGTGCAGATATGAGATTCTCAGCAGGAGAAGAATTAGACCTATCATTTAATATATCTGCTTCTTTTCTTACAGCAGATGTCATAGTCTGGATGTCATTTAGCAATGCATGAAACTTATCATATTCCCTAATAACGTTTCCAAAATGTGTTATCTTCTCCTTAATTTTATCTTTAATTCTAAAAAATTGAGTTTGCAATTCACGCAATTCATCCAGCTGGAATGCATCCCAATTTAGACCTATGCATTCAAAGATTTCTTTAAACTTCATTATTTGCGACAAATTCGACTGAAAAGATAATACTTTTTCTTCAAGAGCTTTGCATTTATTCTTTACTTCTTGTGTGGCCTCTGTTAGTTCTTCCAGTTTCAATTCACTACACTGCAGATCACTGAGATCCTGCTGCAGCGAAGTTATTCCTTCTGCAAACTCTTTGTATATTGCTATTTTTTTCCCCACTTCGTGACATTTACTCTGAATTTGCCTCTTTGTCTTCCTTGCTCTATTTTTCAGACTTCTTAATTGGTCAATCAAAAATAATTGTTCAGATAGACTGAGTTCCCCAGCTGTGATCTGATTCTCTTCACAATGGGATGAGATAAGACCTTCAATCTCTTGTATGTCCTTTAAAATCTCCTTTAAAATGTCCTGTTGACTGATTAATTCTGAGCACGTGCTGATTCGGTTCATGTCCGGCCTGCCAAGTGTCTCTGCATTTCGAAGCTGACAGTGAACTTTTTCTACCTCTGCAATAAGTCTTTGCCTCTCTTCCAGCTGAAGCTCTAGGTGCTGTAATCTTTCAACGGACTTTAAAGCAAGAGCCTTGTATGAATTCTGTAATGCTTGTAGGAGGGAGGTCATGTCAGCGATCTCCTCTGGCTTCAAGTTGGGAAGGATGTGCTGGAGCTCATTACCCAGCATTTCAATCACAGGCTCTCTATCTAGAACTTCATTCCTCATAAGCTCACAATTTCTGATCTGTGATTTAACATCGCAGGGGAAAAGTGCTGCTTTCTGATCAAGAGAGGACAGCAAATCTTTGACCCATGACATATTTTCTTTCAGCTTCTTCATTATGTCCTGTTTCCTCACAGCAGGCCCAGTGATCCGAACGTCATCCCGAGGAGTACATTGCTCTGATAAAGCTTCCAATTTGCTCTGCAAATCCTGTATACAGCTCTCCAAAGCCAGCTTTTCTTCATCGCTCCAAATTCTTTTCATTTGCAGCTCTATCTTTCTTTTTAACAGGGAAAGACCATGTTTAATGTTCTGTAACTCTGCGGTCCAAATTATGGGGCTTTTGGCTTCTTCTCCAGCTGAGGAACACAAATCTGTTTGCAAATACTGCTCTTGTATCAATCTCTGAATATCCTGTGCTTTATCCATAAGCGTGTTAAATTCATTGATTTCTGCCAACACCTGATCATGTTTCTTTTGCACTGCCTGTTCCATGTGCTGCCACCACTGCTCCAGTTGCATCATCTGGCTTGCAGTTAACACTCTGTCCATGCGTGTTAAATGCTGCGACAAAAGCTCTTGTTGAGCCTTCAGCTGGTTTAAAACATCTCTTTCTTTGTGTAATGACTGTACGCACGCTTTAATTTTCTCCAGAAGAACTGTGTTATTCATAGGACCCCTGCCAAAAATATGAACAGGTTTGTAAAGAAAGAAGAAAAACAATATGAACTATGCATATTCTAAGAGAGTTTTGTCACACAGAAAATGATTCATTCACTTTCATTCACGTATATATCTTTCTTAATGCTCTCTCACAAGTGTCCTAACAATCCTAACAGGATGACTTTCTTGCTTATTCATACAGTGTTAATTATTTCTGGATATCTCTGCAGGTAAAGGTAAACTCTAACTAACTCTAACGTGTATTCTTTACAACTACAGCATATACAACAGAATGTGCCATTTCCTAAAATAAAAGTTGTCTTTTTATAAATCAACAATAGTGCTAAGTAACCTCTAAGTGAATTAATAATTAGCAAGTTACATTGCTATGCAATTAAGGAAAAATCTTGGCTAAAAGAAGAACTTGCAAAACTCTCACTCCTTCGGGATTAATTTGGAAAAAGGCTTCTACTTGTCTTTTATTTCCAAAAGTGCTTTGAAATTCACTTCTAAAATACATCCAGCTTCTAAATTCACTTCTAAAACACATTTTTATTCAATTCTTTCCAATCTCTTTGCTGCAAATCAACAATTTCATAAATCATTTTAAGACGTCTAATTAATGTGTTACCTTACGGTGATCAAGGGGCTAATTTCTATTGAACATTATTGATGTTAATATCGAACATTAATGAGATGTATAAAACAACATGTGCCTCAGCATTATTGAAGCAGAACATGAAATTCAGCCTACATCAGTCGTACCAGAAACATTAAGGACCACATTTGTATGCAACCTATTAACAGCAACCCACAACTATACTTACATTTTTATGTTATCTTTTTCTGTTGACAAATTTTTCATTGAGGACTGAGCAGCAGAAAGATTTTTCTGGTACTCATTAACTAAAGAGCACTGTTGTTGCTTTACTGCCTTAACAGCATCCAGTTCTTGAAGCAGCCTGTCCCAGCAGGGCACCACAGGCTCTGGGGTTTGCAGCTTTGCTCCGTGTGATCCTGTTGCATCAGGAAACGTTTCTTGACTCGGACACAAAGATTTTGCTTTCCACGTTTCCAGTTCAGTTTGTAAATTCTACAAACAAACCCACCACAGAAAGGATTAGAAAAAGATCTTAACCACTCTCAGCTTCAGCACAGAATACTGATGCAGTCACATACATACGCTTCCTTGGTTACGTGTAACAAGTACACATCACAGAGGTACACACACAATCACAGGTGCATCTAATAGAAGCCTTCAGAAGGTTGGTACAAAAGATGGCATTTACGTGGACATATTTACAATAAGGCACAGTGTTTGTAGATTACCTGTTACGCAAACTGCCTCAACCACGGAGTCAAATCTCAGTCAAGATAACATGCAATAATTTTGTTCTGCCCAACTGAATTGTACTTCTGTAAGTGTATCGCTACATTAACAATGAGGAATGGCTTTGCAATTTCCATACCTCCAGCTCCTTCAGTTGCTCATTTATAAGCACAATATCCAGCTCAGCCACTTCATTTTTCAGCTCATTGACCTTTTGTTCCTCCTCAAAATACTCAGTGTTTGCTTGCAGTCCAGGAAATAGCACCTTCTCATTAACCCCTGCTGCACCTTCTTTCTGCAATGCAAAACAGTATGTTTTATTTCTGAAGAATTCCTAACATGGTAAGTTTTCTGACTGCAATGCTTGGCTTCACATGTGTACGCCATGACTAAATCCTGCTCTTGCTTCATCCTAGGAGGTCCTCCCATCACTATCACCCACCTCTGCAGTCATTCTGTCCTGCAAGCACTGTTCAATTAGCTGAGAAATCTCAATTAAAGTTTGAAACTCTGACATCTCCTTCAAGTAACATCTTCCTTGCACCCCCTTCTGCCTACTGATAACTCAAAATTCATAGGTCTATCTATCCTGCCTTCCCCTTCTCTTCTGTACACACACATGGGTCTTTGGGTCTTTTTAGCTTCTCCTCACACTCATCTGGACATACAGATACACAGATGGTGTCAGTCTACCTGCAGATTACTTTTAATGTTTTCCACAGTTTTTCAGCTCATTGGGTGGTGAGAGGTAAAGCTGAGAATGCAGGGGAATGGGGGTTGCTAAACAGGTGTTGTTCTTCAGGAATAAAACTGCTACTCACTGTTCACAGTGCAGCCCTGTGGGAAACTGCCAATAATGGGGATACAGGCCAAATATGATTCTGGCTTCTCTCCACAGTGTAGCCCAAAATCTATATCCTGGTTTCTTATCCAGACATGCAGACATTCTTCAGGAAGTCGGCATAACCTACTTCACTTTCCCTATGCAAAGTCCCAAATTCAACTTCCAGTGGAAAGATCATCTGCAGACTTGCATAAAGATTTAACTATGAAGGCCGTAACTGGCTTCATCTTGAACAAGGAACAATAATCACAAAGCAGAAGGAATTCTCAATAAGGCTATTTGTGCTGAAACACTATTATTCGTAAAGAAGAATACACTTAGAAACGCCATTTATTAAGGCACCTTATTATTCATTCAATTATTTTTTCTCTGTTTTATTTTCTTTTGGATTTCAGCTTTCTCCCTTCCTGATAATGGCAAAGACTATCACAGCTAACTACCATAACACAGAACGTTATAGCAAACAGCAACTTAAAGAGAAGGCCTATATATAAAATACTGATCATGACTCTGAAAACCAACGCTGCTCTTTTGAACAAACCCACTGGGGAAAAAAAAATAAATAAATGTGTGGCTAGTATTTCAGATTAAGTTCAACATTACTATGGACGTGAAGTTGAATTATACACAATGAGCTTGATTTCTATGTGACAATAATTGCCTCTTCATTTATAACAGAACTTCAGCCAGAGCCTCTGTAACAAAAATCCAATAACTTGAAATACGAGACTGTGTTTTACCTCATCTGTAGAAACTGAGGGGTCAGATTCCAGACCATCTGCCTCAGCTGTTACAGGTTTCAGTACTTGACTCTTCAGGCACATACTCTGTTGAACCTGCTCCTCATCTTCTCTCTGGGATTGATTCTTGACATCAGCAGGTTTCTCCTTTTGCTGTACAATAATGAAAATAATAAACAAGCAACAAAAAAAACCCCTAATCAAACGTACTGAATAGTAATTACAATGCTTGAGAAGCATATTTATGAAGCCCACCCTTACAGGTAAATCAGGGGATGTTAAACTAAAGGTCTGAGAGGCACCTGGCTCCATCATCTATGTGACAACTCCTCAGGGAGGTGACAATGACAACAAGACCCCTGGATTAGCTTTTTGTCTCCAACAAGAACTTAGTTCTTCCCACACACCATCATAGTTCCAGCTCTATTTTGACAAAATTCCTCTTTTATCATGGTTCACAAAAGAGAACACAGCATTGCATGTATGAAGTTGCATTAGAAAAGTAAAGAAGAAATCTAAATAAATGAAGGAGACTCAAGCAAAATAACAGTACTCCAATAAACTAGTTAAAAGGCATCACAATACAGTCTGGTGATTTGGAGTATCATGTCCTCAGAAAGCCACTTTGTGGCAGCCCACAGTAACAAAACAGTCCCCCCATGCACATTTTAATTGTACACGAAAGGATTCAGAGATTTAATGTATATATAATCTGTATTTACTGCACATCAGGTAAAAATATCAGGTTTTTATTATTTATTTGTAGTATCATCCCCATTGCAACAAAACTGTATACAGACATCCTCAAATTCAATCACTTTCTTCAAATTTGTGCTCAATTACCTTCACTGGACTTGTTTCCTTTCTTTTTTCATCACTTTCAATATCAACATCATCCTGATGTTCTGTGCTGTCCAGAAGGTTCTCTTGGACTCCATCACATCTGTCCATAACTGGGCTCTCTTTATCATCTTCCTCCTGATTTGAAAAACGCATAACGTTTACAACCAGTAAAAGCCACAGCCCAAACTCCAAGCTTACCATAGAACACTGCACTCCATAATCTTCCTGCCTGTTCTTCAGTTTAGCTTAATGAAAGCAGGTAACCCAAACACAGTTTCTTGGAGAAACCTGCTCAGTTCAGTCTGCCAGGACCTTAGTAACTATGAAACAGTTTCTGTTTCCCCAGAAATTTCTGTATGTGTGGTTATTTAAGTGGTCAGCTCTCTGCCTGCAACTGCTATTACTGGATGGTCAGATCAAAGAGGGAGTTTGCCAGGTTTCTCCTACAGCTTCCACAGCTGAAGTTATTTGTGGTGTAATTATCCTGGGGTGATCTAGAGACCAGCATCTCCAGATTAGTGACCTCTCACTATATACTTGGTGCCTCTATCATTCCTTTTATGTGGTGAGGAGTATACGTCTCTGCATGACCATAAATTTTAAGGAATTAAACAGGCATCGCTAATGAACAGACACACATATATACACACTGACATCTATTAATAATATTAGTCAGGTACCTGAGCAGTTTGGCTGTATCTGTCCTTTCCTTGCTGGATATTCTGTAATAGGCTGTCTGACAACACACCGCTTTCTTCCAAAAGTGAACCATTTTGCTTCTCTTTCTCTGATACGCTCCCAATTACAACTTGACCCTGAGAGAAATAATATGTCACAAAACCTGTTTTACTGTAAATATATTTTAATATTTAAAAAACGAATGCATTAAAAAAAAATGTAAACAAACAGGAAAAATATTGCATCGCAGCTCTCAGTAAGTCTTAATGGCATAAAAGAAACTCTCTAAGTTCTCAAATTACTGCCAAATAAAGGACTAAGGTTTTCTAGCAGAGGCACACCTGCAATTTTCACATCTACACATTCTTTTCCCCCCAAAGGTGGCTTTGTCTTATTACACATAGATTGCGCTTGTATTGAAAGTTGCAGTTTTGAAAAGATAGTAGGGTGCAATATAGAATGCAAGACACAAAAGGCATTTGAGAGACAGATGTCTCTTTAACCAACCCTTCACTGTCACTGTTGTCAGGAAATACACTCACATTATGCATTTCTAAACACTCCCTTAACTCTTCTGTTGTGGTGCCCTCTTCTGCAGCAATAGAAGTATCTAAAGTGATCTGCATCTCCCTCTTCAGCATTGTGTCTGTCTTATTCTCCATCTGTATTCCATCCGTGAGATCATCTTTTAACTCAAGGGCTTCACTGAAAACATTTTCTTTCTTTTGCTTGACATTTTCAAGTTTTTCTTCAAGACTCCTGTGTTCACTCTGAAGTGTTTCAATCTCATCCTCAATAAACTTCTGTCCTGGTGAAGAAGTGTTTTGTTTAACAGTTTCTGCTAAAACCAAAATCTTCTTTAACATGTCTTCAAATTGACAAAGAGGTGCTTGTTGTTCCTTTGAACAGGAAGAAAACATGCCATTGAAACATATACTCACTCAGTATACTTAATGCTGAGATCTCAAGTCAAACACAAAAATCATAAATATTTACTGCAAACAACAAACTAAGCTGAGAAGTACGTGAAGACCCATTTGCTGCAGAAAATCAAACACTAAATTTTAGTCAGCCATCTATTTTTACAGAGAGCACCTGAAGCAATATGCATTAAGACAATGGTAAAAAAATCAGACAGAATTCCATGAGGTGAACAATGATCCAGTCAAGCTTTAAGAACATAATTCCTCCCTCTTACTGCTCAATTGTGAATTTGTTAGAGGCGTGGCAATTTGTGGAGGTAGAGGGATAGCAGTGATCGATATCTGAGCTACAGTTTCAGCTTTTAGTAGTTCCCAATGCTCACAGCTACAAGACTGTTCTCAGGTTCACCAAACTGCAGGAGAATGTCTGCCTGTGTGTGAAGGATGCTCCTTACCACTGACCTTAGCTCACTGACACATAAACCTTCTTCTCTGGCTAATTTGAAGACACATACTAACATCAAATTCAACAATCTCTTTCTTCATTATGACCCCCACAAATCTACAACCAACCAAATTAAGTCTACATGCCCGACATGAGGACAATTTTACCTTCTGTTCAATTGACAGTAAAAGCCCATTAAGAGTGGACCTTCATTAAGAGTGATTTCAGGCCTACATTTACATTTACAACATTAAATGATTGCAAAGTGTTTCTTGGCTTTTCGGTTTGACACGAGCAGCTCTTTTATAAATCAGATGATCTCTATAAGCACCCAGGTGATGGACCTACTTTCTCCACGAAGCAAAACCTGTAACATACCTGTGATTTCAGTTGTTTTTGCTCAGTGGATGGTTGTTCCACTGCTGGACTCACACAATCAGCAAGCTTTTTGGAAGCAGTTTTTAGCTCTATGCTCAAGCCTGTTACCATATCCTCAAACTGCTGGTGCTCTTGAACATGTCTTTCCAAGGTCTCCACTGCAGCCTAAAAATCAAGGAGTTTCTAGGATTAGATCAGCGCTGACATAAATGGACCTAAACGAGGTGAAAACAATAACAAACAGCATCCAGGTGTCGTTCATTCTTCTAAAAGGAGAAAACGACTACATGACCTTGAGATTTCTAGGAATGAATGCTTCAGATCAAAACTATCACAATCTGCTTGCGAAGGTATAAACTATTAGTCTTCACACTTATCTTGCTCTCATTTGATTAAATGTTTTTTTCTTCTGAAAATGGAAGTGAAAAGTAGGAACTGGTGCCCTTTTTTCCATGGTAAGAGAGAGAAAGGAGTCCCCTGCCCCTTTACAAAGCAATTTTCACCACTCCTAGTTTTAGTCATCAACTTCTCAGTTGAATGAGACCTACAGGCAAACAGCAGGACCTGCAATAAGATAGGCTTTTTACACCACCATTCTCATAAGAACACAGAGTAGGGTTCCAACCTGTAGCTGGCTGAGCAGATTCTCATGTTGGTGTTTTAATTCCAGCCACGATTCCTCTGTGAAGCAGGGATTCTCAGCAAAGCTCTGTAGGTGATCTTGGGTTTCTAATTCATTAAACTGAGAAGTTAGATCTTCTGCTCTCTGCAAGAGCTTGGTGTAACTTGCCAACTGAGCTTGCTTCTCAAGCAAACCAGGCTGAAGGGCAAAACCCATCTCTTGTTGCTGTTTCTTCAGTTCAATTAGAGCCAGTCTCAGACCTTCTTTGCTTTGCTCATACTGTTCCCTGTTGAACAGAAGTTGGTCTTGAAGGCTAAGAAAAAGATACCCATTTTAACGGTACTAAAATATTTTGCATTTATTACCTAAATGAAAAGTTACAGTCAAGTCAATAATTCGAATGAACACCAGCATACTGAATACTTTTCTTTGGATTTTAAATTAATGACCAACTTTAGGCTGGAATTTTCAAATATATGAAAATGAAAGACCCTGAAGTTAGTGCTGCTGAACTGGAGCTAAATACAGGACAAGTGACTAACCCTCTTACATATGCCTTAAATTGTAACCCACAAACCCACAGTTTCTTCTATCTGCGGCAAGATGCTCATGCTCTGTATTTTCAGCTCTTTATTCCATCAGAAGTCCTTTCAAAACTACAGCAAGACTATAAATCTTTTTCCTTTAAAAACACTTTCAGTCTCCTGAAAGGGAATGTTCTGTAGGACTGAAACATTGCTTTGGTTAAGGTGGAGGTGGTGGGGGAGTGTTTCAGATCTGCAGACAACAAAAACAGCATACACAATAAGGATTGTGCTATCACAATCCAGTAACCTCAACATCAGATTCTGATTTGTTTCCTTTCCAAATACACACAATGATCCACTGAAGGTGAATGGGTTACACTTGTCCGCAGAAAATACGCAACCAAAATTAGTGAGACAAAAGGCCATTAAGCAACAGCCGTACACTCACATTCAGTGATGAAGCTACAATAATTTCCAGATGGAACTTAAATGCCAATATTTCAAAATATGATCCCACTCAAAAAAAGTTCAAACAAATAAAGTCTGGTTACTATTCTACAAAGTACAGCAGGGAAAATGAGGATAAAAGTAAAGCTTTGGTGCTTTGGGATTTTTTTGTCTCAAGATTCATGGTTTTGGGTCAGTCACAAATAGATCATAGCCTCCCAGACATTACTGTATTAAATTTGGTGTTCCCATTTTGTGATGCTGGATGTATCACATCTGCTGTTCACAGTCCTAATTCTGCAAAGTCCTGAACATCATTTCAGATCTGCTGAGCACCTCATCTCCAGTCTTAAACATATTGTGAGGAGGACGTATGCATGCTGTTAAGTTGGATCTAACATAGCCACTGATCTTTCTGAATGCCACTTGTACTGCTTGTGCTGGGTGTTTATTAATAACTGAATACTCTGAAGAGTACTTATTTTAATAATCAATTCTCTGGTAATTATTACAAGTATACAGTAGGTCTGCACTAGCTCCATTTGTCTCAACAGCAGATTTCCCAGTGATTCTATTGAACTGTTCTAACATTCACGGATGTTACAGCAGACAAACACCTTGAAATTGTCATTAACTGCAAAATCAGAACTTCAGTCTGTTTTCACCACACACATGGAACCATGTGACATGTTTTAAAGGATCGATTTGGTCATCAGACACACTCAGCTCCCTTTGCTGACTTATCTATGACCAGACATTGGCAGAAAATAACTTGAAGCAACAACAGCTGCCACAGCCAAGAAAGTATCTCAGCCAGCTGGAATAACCCAAACTTTAAAACTCTACTTTAAAAATTCCAGCCTACTGGATTTACATACAAATCTCCTTTAAATCAGTAAGGATGTGTCCAAGGCAGATCACAGCTCTGCTGGGGAGGATGCCTGGGGCCCTAAGCCCAGCTCACAGCACAGGGAAGAGCAACCACAGGGTCTAAATCAGTGCAGCCTCCTTACTATAACAAGAAGATCCATATCATACGTTGGCAAATTTCACATTACCTTCCATATGCAGTGACTAACTGACAGGTCCTTTCCCACTGATTCTGGAGGTCAGAAACAGTCTGCTGAACCTCTGGCTTCTTAACTTTGTCATTTCTTATCAACATTTCTCCGAGAGGCACTATGTTCTGTATTTTGGCATCTCCTGCATCTTTGAGAGCTATGATTTCCTGTATTAAACAAGAAGCAGCACAAATGCAACAATCTTAGGTTAGAGAATAAAAGGTATTACCAACAATGTCTTTCATTCTTGATTTCAAGAAAAAAGAATTCTCCTTCTAATATGTCACGTAGCAAATGTTTTAACAGACAGATGTTCTAGTTTAGAAAGCTTGGATAAGAAAGCTCAGATTTATTCATTATACTCTATGTGACAAAATCAAACCACTACTGGTCTGACATGATAAAAGAACTCCAAATCTCAGGGAGATACATTTATCACAATACTATCCCTTCCATGGTAAGAACAATGTAAATATAAGCAGCCTCGTTTCTGGCTATTCTGTTAGGAGCCTCTTATGTTCTCAGAAAGGAGACAGCAGAGAGGACACGGGGGCCTAAGAGAATCATCACTCAGTGAAAGAGCAGAGCAGCCCAGTCCAACAACACTGTAGCACAGCCAAGAATCTACACACTTTGCAGAGGCTCTCCAGGTGCCCCAGCTACATTACTGACCTCCCTCTCCACCTCTGGAGTAGTTTATGATGGAAAGATGGATGACACCAGCACCCATCCCTAGGCTACAGATTCAGTCTTACTCCACATAGAGGCATAGCAGAAAATTTCCTCTAATGTGTTTAATGAACTTTGCAAAAAGAAAATAAGAAGAAAATACTCCCCCCATCACCCCAAACAAGTCACAAAACGCAAGCAATCAGCAGCGGTAGCATATCTTATAATGTATCGACTCATCAAGCATTTGCTTCATATTAAGTGCAAGCTGTGTAGTGCAATGGGAATAACACGATACCTTTATTTGATTAATCCTTTCGTCTGGTGGCAACTCACTTTCCTGTGAGCTCAGATTATTAATAGCCTCCTCGAGTTTTTTGATCCAACTAGACATATCCTGGGCAAGTTCCCTGAAATGTTCATCCACTGCGAGTCCCTGAGTATTTCCTGCCATCTCATTTACATTTGCCATTAGTGTTTGATATCTACTAACAAGATCACCAGTTTCTGAAATGATTTCATCTTCTGTCAGCCCAGTCTCCCTCAAGGAATTTGCGAGCTGAGCCAAGGAATCAAACGGTTCTCTGAAAAATACATCAAATGAACAAACATCTGTTTCTCATACCAACACAGAGCAATCTTCCTTACGTAGAGCTCAAAGACAACAATACCTCTGCATTAATAATGTTTTGTACAGGTTTTCAAGTTTTGTCTCATCTTTTTTAATCTCTCGCAGTTTTTCTTCTTGAGTGGTGAGCCACTTTTCTAAGACTGTGCTGCTTTCTTGAAGGCTGAAGGGAGAATAAATACAAGCGCAGGTCAAAATAAGAGGCATTACACAAATAAAACCTGCTGACAACACTGTCTGACTGAGAAACACAAACACCAAGCACCCAATCAAGCTCGTATGTAAATCTTAGCTTATGGATAGTTTTAAACACCCTGGTTCACGCCACTGAAATATGTAAGTACATGCTCCTATGAAACACATCACTGTATGGTCCTATGTGACACTAATTCTACTATGTAGACCTGACATTAATTCCATACCTATTGAGCTGCTGGAGAGAAGTACCAAGTTCCTTTTCCCGCTTCTGACATTTGGATATCAGTCTTTGCAGTTCTGCTTCTTGATCTCTCACTCGGCTGCTGAGCTGATGAATGCTTGCTTTGGGCAAGTAATGCTTCACTTTATTCAGCAGAGCCTTGACCTCTTGGATATCTCCATCTTTGCCTTCAGAAGTTAAGAAGTGCTGAACGAAAACACAATCGTGTTTATGAGAGTCATTATCATATAATAGATCATGCAGTCAGGATGGCCGAGCGGTCTAAGGCGCTGCGTTCAGGTCGCAGTCTCCCCTGGAGGCGTGGGTTCAAATCCCACTTCTGACAACCTGCTACTCTTTTCATGACCCTGACCCCCAACCATTCCATGGTTCTAGGATACCTTTAAGTGTACCTTGACCCCAGCTATCACCAACATGCCCTACATTCCTCCTTCTGACAATGACACCATGTTACTCATGTAGTCTTTCTGGTTGTTTTACTCACAAATGGAGGAAATAAAGAAGACAAGTTGGATTTTCTTCACAAAACAACAGACAAAAGTAAGCAAAAGTAGCATCCAAATCTAGCACTGACATCACTACGCCTACTTTTGTTAAGCCCTGATTGCTACTTGCCCATGGTGCATTTCCATCTCTTTTCTGTTGTTTCTGTCTGATCTAGAGTGAAAATTCACAACATTCAAACTCGTTTTCCCACATTTTAATCCAGTAGAGGTCAGAATGTCATTTTAACCTCTACAGAATCATAGAATCATTAAGGTTGGAAAAACCTCTAAGATCATCTACTTAAACTGCCAGCCAATCCCTTACCAAGCCCACTAAGCCATGTCCCTGTCATATCCCGTGACACATCTGACTTTCTGCATCTTCGCACACTGAACTATGCAATTAGAGTCCACTGACTTACATTAAGTACTGTCCTGCCTCTTTCATGAGCAACTCTGAGCTGAATTTGAATGGTATTATTCCATTTTAACACAGATTTACTTTCCACTTATTGTCCTAATACTTTATGTTACACAAAATGCTCTTTGGGCCTCAAGTTACAAATCACAGTATGCGAATTCACTCCCCAGAATAATCTCCTGTAAAAGAAAGTAAAAGTTCAAGGTGAACCAGCAATAGAAATTAAGTACATTTTAATACTTCACCTTTAGTCTCTGAAGTCTTTCTTCCAGCATCTGTTTTGTTTCTGAGGGGTCAAAGCAGTCCTTCAAAGACAGCTGAGTGCTGCTGAACCAATCATTAAAATTCTTGCACTGACCTGAAAAAAGACACGCCAATTTTCTTCATTAAATGTACTCTGAAAAAAGAAATAATCCCTATTTAACATGAACATTTCAAGGCAATTCATAATTGCATTTATCAGTGCTGCTGTCAGAGGCTATTTTCCCACGACAATGTGAAAGAAAATGCTTTAATTAATGCTTCTTTTTACTCAACATTTATTGACAATAAACACAGCCACTGGGAAAGGACAGTCCACCAGTCATAGCAGTTTTAGTAAACAAGACCTGGAATAGCATCTTATGAATTGTTCTCCTTTCTACACAAATATTACTCATCTGACAACGCGATTACTGCTGTATCTAAATAAAAAATAATTGGAAAGAGTAAATATGTTTTATTTTTATATGTTATTTTTAATGCAATGTTTTGACATTTGTTCCTGAATTCTGTTGGAAACCAAAGCCATTTTTATCTGAATCTTCAGCTTGTTATTTTGGCAATAAATTTGTTTCTGACAATGAATCAAAATCAATTAATTTTGCAACAAAACTGATTCAGAAGGAACCTGCAAACTGAGAAAGCTACCTAAATGTGCCATGTGTTCACTTACGATTCAAAACACCCATAAAGTGGTCCTGAAAGACGTGCTTTTTCTTATTGAACAAATCGGTGACACATTTAAGCTGCTTATTTAATTCATCCACATCGGGGCAATCCGTCTCTTCTTGGAGTAACGTCACGTGATGTTTTTGTTGCAGAATTTTCTGATGTATCTCCTAACGTTAAAAGAAGAGCAGAAGTTTACTGCACAGCTGCCTTGCTACCAGTCACAGACTTTTACAAAGGGGTTTATTCCCGCCTGTACGTCAATGTACATTGACAGTAAGAAAGCATTCAGTAGATAGAAATAAGCACTGAACTTGTCGTGTGCATATATAATCACAATGTGGTGTATATTTTTCATCACACAGATATGTGAGATAATACAGTATGTTCCAGAGCATGTAATACCTGGAACCAATAATGCCTTAGCTGCCACATGCTCTATTCTGTTCCTCAGTGTTTTAGGTGGTCTGTAAAGTCCCTGCAGATAGAAAGATGCCTTCAGGACAGATGGGAGAATTAATTTAAACCCAGCAACCCAGTACTGCCACGTCTGCTTCAACATATCTTGAGTAGTACAACGCTGGAATTTTTACCACTAACCTTTTTCAGTAGCTGCAAGGGTTAACTAACTACATTTGATAACAACCAGTGAAAATTGGTTTTTCTTTCATGTTTCCAGCATCTTTAGGAAGTATTCAAGTGAAGTTCTTCTCTTGGGTTACTCTATCAACTTAACATGGGTGCAGGAGGAAAACTTAAGAAGATGTACCCAGGAGAGAAACAATTAACAAAATTGTAAAAGATGCTTAACTGGTGACACATTACCTCTAATTTAGTAAAGATCTCTAAGGTGTCAGAAGGAGATAAAGCTTTTAAAAGCGATTCAGTCATCCCAATCTGCGTCTTGGCCAGATCAAGGTCTCCTTTTAGCTCTGCTGTATTCACGCTGAGTTCACTGGTACGCCGCTTCGTTGTCAAAAGGTCTTTTATTAACTCCATTTTTTGCACAATAGATGATCTGATAACCTTAACATTGGAAATTAAAAAAGAAAAGTGTAAGAAATTATAGTAGATTGATTTCCTATCATGCTGCAGAACTGCACAATAGATATAGAAAGCAATTACATGAGCTGCAGAGTCCAGACACTTCAACTACAGTTTCTTCCCTCCCACCCCAGAAATTGAACAATAATGCTATTTAAGCCTTCCTCTGAGGAGGAATGATTTCTGTTTATTTTCATTAGTGATGCATTTACTTTGCCACCAAATTTATTTGTTGGTGTACTCTAGCGCTGACTCAATTTTACTCAATGGAACTCCTCTGACTTCACTGTCTGTTGAGGACAAATGCACAAATAGCCAAATAAGGAACTGGTAAAGGATCAAGGAAGGCTCATGTGGTCTCAAACAGTGGAGAAAGACTCATTCTTTGATGTGTGATGTTAACATAAAAAGATGAATATTTCCTTGTGATATCCCAAAGGAAAAACTAACATAATAAACACCCCTTACTAAATACCTACACACTACAGAGCTACATTAAGCCACACACATGTAAAGGTACATTTTAAAACTGACTGTCTGTCTTTGTGCCATGTTGTCTGCCAATAGCAAAAGAGTACATGTTGGCATTTTTAGGCAGGACTGCAGAACAGTTGGACCAGGTCTGAGCCCATAAAAGGCACGTGACACAGAGAGGCTTCTGTGTTTACAATGGTAATTTTGGTTCTTGTCAGCGTCAGCTTGAGAGAAAGACAACAAATGAAGTCTTAGTGCTAACAGCCAACAAAACACCCACAATTATCTTTGGGCGAGTCAAAACAAGAAATTGCTGTGGCAAAAGTGATGCTAGAAGCAGGTCTTATAGTCATGAATACCTTAACATCAGCTGAAAAATCATCTTCCTACCTGGAGCTCCAGTGGAGGTTCATTACTATTCAGAAGTTCTTCTATCTCAGCCACTGTGTTGTCAAATTTCTGCAGTTTCTGCTCCTGGACACATATGCATGCCTAATGGTGGGAAAAAAAACACAGACTTCTATAACTTTCTTTCTCTCAAAGTTAATTTTCACGTTTCTGTTAGAAAAATATATTTCTCATTTTCTGACTCTTTGTTTCAGCATATACGGCTCCCACTGGTCCAACAGCTGCTAACTTCAAGATTTTCATTGTAGAAATTTAGGCTGACAATTGTTGGTTCTGGGATCAGAAACATTCGGGTTTCTCAGGCAAAAGTAGCTGTCAATGCAAATCCAGCACAAATTTAACAGTCTTAACTATTTTACTTCTATATTAACCAAGAAAAGATGCAGGTAAATAATCCTTGTGGGTTTTGTTTGTTTGTCCTAAGCATTTCTTAATGCTTTTCTTAACACTTACAAAAAGGGTAAAACATCTTGAAGTAGTTTCAGATATCATAGACTTAGGTCAAGAATTGGTCACCTGACTACGCATTTTGGTCAGATGAGATAAAATAAAACATATCCTGTTTATGCTTTTTTAATATAAATCTCCTGATAGACAAAAAGACCTTGACTTGTTGGAATGGATTCTGGAACCACCTAATAATGTGGAAGTAAAATATCAGCTTCAACTTATGAAACACTGCATGCCAAAAGTAATCACACTGCGTCTGATTCCAGGATTCCAAATTCCCTCAGGACAAAATATTCACTTGCAATCTCTACACAAGGAATCCTCAAGACCCATCCAGTCCCTGCAGCCCTTAGAAGCACTTCCATTTCCATTGTGCTTACAGGGGAAAGGACTTCTTTGATATTACACATACCGAAACTATCTTTAAATATACAGCTGAAAAATTAATTACTCAGTATCTTTGGGATACACGAACCTGTGCTCTGCTGAGTGGTCACAAAGGACCCTGGGTTTCAACCCTGTGTACCACTGCAGCACTGGGCTTGTAATTCAAATATATTTCAGAATATATATATTTAAATATATAAATATATATAAATGAACCTGGCTCCCCCTGGAAACTTTGAAATTTACAAAACTTCAAATGCACTGAATGTGCTATTCCACTCATACAGCAGTTCATGGCAAAGAGAATTTCTCCCCCCATTCCCCTTTCCCTCCCTTTCTTTTGAGAATTAAAATTGAGTAACCTCAGCCACCTCCAATACAGAAAGGCCTGCCGAGGAAATGGTCACATCACTGTGGGCTTCAACAGTTTCCAGGTAACAAAATAGCTTTTAAGATGTAGCTGCCAGTTGGTGTATTTTTAGCGTAGCCCTCAG